>NW_026577972.1:0-640000 GCF_029603195.1 Condylostylus longicornis | reverse complement strand
AAAAGCAAAGTTTTATAAATAATAGTATGCTAAATTACAGTTCATTTTAATAAAAAATGTTAACAGTTAAAATAAAAACAAATAGTTTAAAAAAAATTAATCAAAAAAATGCAAACTTTGACCATAAATGATGTATTTATAAATACCATTGTAAATGTATCTATAAATACATAATTTTTGCTTTGACTTAGTTTTAGATATTCCTCCCACAATATGGAACGAGAGTCGGGAGTATCGATGGGGAATCAACTTTCACCATTTATCGCAGAATTATTTATGTTGAAATTATAAAAAAGGATGGAGGAGCATTGTCTGATGCCTGGAGTATGGTAAGATATGTTGACGACATTTCTGCGATAGTGGACAAGGAAAAACTGGAAAATATAAACAGATGCATCAACAAATTACATAGAAACATTGAATTTACATTCGAAATTGAGGAAAATGGAGTGTTACCATTTTTGAACATACTGATGGATAAACAGGACTTTAGATCAGAAGTAAACTTCATTTTGGACACGGTAGTGAAGAACGGTTATTCTGTTGAATGTATTAAAAAACTCATCAGAAGGAAAAAACGAAAAATCGAGCAGGAGAATATGAGCACATGAGAATGTATTAACAGAACAAAGAACAATCTGAGCATATTTAACTTATGATCATCACTCTACAAACTTGATAAGTAAACAACTAAAGAAACACAATATTCGGATATCAAAAAACAATAGTAAAAATACCAACTTAGGAACTTGTTAAATTCGGCTAAGAAAAAATTAAAGAAACATTAAAGGTGCGGAGTGTACAAAATAGATTGCAATAATTGCAACAAATTTTACATAGGACAAACGAAGAGGCCCGTTACAACAAAACTTAAGGAACATTTAAGTGAAGTAAAACGTACAAGGAGAGTAGGATTTAACTGAAATTTCAAATAAATGGTTCAATGAAAGCATGCAGATATGCAAATCAAACAAGAACTGCCTACTGAACATGGACGAAGGTAACGCAGTTACTTGGATCTTTAAATTAATTATTTGACCAGTTTTAAGGGTTAAAACAATTATAATTTTAGTTTGTAATTTATTAAAAAAAAACCAAAGAAAAATTAAATTTTAGATTAAGCCAGGTAGAAAATAAAATTAAGTCTGGTGAAATATTTCTAATTTTTATAGATTTTAATTTTATTGTTTGTTGCCTTAATTAGAAGAAAATCAGCTTTGGTAAAGTGTGTATGTAGCGCACGAAATATATTGACAAAAATAAAAAGTATTTTATTCCAAATAAAAGAGAGTTTTCTTTTCATACACCTAAAAAAAAAATATTTCGGAAAAATTATCAATCATTTAAGTAGTTTTTGAACGAAAGTCAAATTGTTGAAATGCAAGAAATTTATCGCTCCTCAGGTTTGAATACTATTTGCATTTAATTGAAAGGTGCATGATATGATTTCAATTGATATTTTAGAAAAAATGCAGCTTCAAAATATTTTTTGAAAGTACTGATAATTTTTATTTTAGCGATCACATTAAATTTAAGGTTGGATTAAGAAGTTTGAGAGAAAAATAGGGTACGTATTTCATATTTTGGCTGATAATATTGTAAAATATTTTTGACAGGATTTAAAAAAAATGCCAATTAATGTTAGACAGCTTAAATATAAATTGGTTTCAATATAATTTATTTAAAAAAAATGTTTTTTTATTTCAAATTTGTGATGCGGACACTTTTTCAACAACATCTACACAGAATTTGGAAATGGTTAGAAAAAATATCCAACGATCAGGCTAGTTGTTCTCCATCACGTAAAAGATGTTTTTCGATTTCATCAAAGCAGAACATGTCTACCTAATCCGAATAAGATCTTACTAGTCTTTAAAATCAATCAGGCGAATTAATTTTTTCGTTCTAGGAAAAGTATGGGTATTTAGAAATCATATAATTTTATTAAATTTAAAAATAAAAAAATAAATAAAATAGATTTAATTAAAACTTTTTTTGTAATATATTTATTGTTTTATTTTATTATACCAATTTAATAAGGTTCCATATAAAAGAAAACTAGAATTTCGCCTTAAAAACTAAGGTGGTTTTTGATAAATTTCAGGAGAAAATTATGTAGCTTTTAAGAAGATTTACACATTATTTCAAAAAGAATTTTCCTTAAAAATCAATGGGATTTCCTTTTGATTTTATGACATTTCTATGTAAAATATTGAACAAGGCTTGCAGAAGATTTTCTCTATGAGTGCTTTTACATTTTCTACAACGATGTTCTTGGAAAAAACACAGAGAAATCTTATTATTTTTGCTCTTTTTTTTTTACTTTATTTATTTTTTTATTTTATTTATTTTTTTATTTTTTGAAATATTGTACTCAATATCTTTTATGGAGTAGTTTTCTCTCTGTTATAGATTGTAATAACTTTGGATTTGAAAATTGCATTAATTAATTGCTAAATTGTACAATAATTGTATAATTAATGTAGAATTTATTTATTACTATATACAATTAATGTACATATTATAAATAATACATACAATGTATTATTACTATGTACCCGTATATTCAATTTCAATGTCATCAGGCACAAGACGACATATTTTTAATCAAATTTTAATATTGTATTACATACGAGTATTACATATATGCTGTTTAGGAAAGTATTATCAAACGCTAAAGCCTAAACGTTTTGTTGAGAGAGAAACAAAGACGCAATGGGTAGTATCTAGGAGGTGGATAAAAGGTGGAAAGCTTTTAGGGTCACTATGAATTGTATAATACTTTAATACATATGTAGAATACATATGAATATACAAAAGTTTGAAGAACTTCGGAAACCAAATTTTAACACAGTTATACGAGTTCACAAAAAAAAGGATTTAAATTTCTTTTTACCCCAAAAATATTAAATATTATTTGACTGATCAACAACACTCATATGCTTTCTGCAAAGATTCTTTTAGATGTTTAAAGTGGCGAAACCTAATTATCTTATTAACATTAGCCCAAGTAAGATCTCCAACGCTTGCAGAAGAAATAACACAAAAAGAAAACGAAAAAGAGTAACATGCAGAAAAAGAAAAAAATTGAATGTGGTCAGCACATAACCGACCGCAATGTGTATTCTCTAGTTAAGTAACAACAGTGTTACAGAATATTATAAAAATGCCTGTTAAATACTTCTTTCCAATTTATAGAGCATTAGTAACCTTTTAGTGAACATATCCAGTAAACAAATGTAAATTTGGCTCTTAGTAGATTTTCGCTTTGTGCTATCAGAATTCCCTGAAACGTTCACTAGTTAGTTTCAATAACAACCAGAACTCAAATATCAAATTTTAAGAAATTCTATTAATCCGTTCCGTAGATATGGTAAAAAATGTAAAATCAGTCTTCAGTTCTGTTTTCGAGCCCTAATCTTTAAAAAAAATTTATAAGTTCATTGTTTTAATACGAGGAATTCAAATATTAAACTTCAATGAAATCGGTTAATTATTTCTCTACACAAAAATGTATATTTGGCTCGTAGTAAACGTCCAATTGCTGATGCCTGATTTCTTCCCAAACACAGGAATATTTGCGGACGGTCAAGCAAAACTTGTATATGAAATGTCAAATAAATCGGTCGAATATTTTCTTCAAAATGGTCAAAAATGTAAAACAGGCCCGCTAAAAAGTGCAGTTCCGGAGGTGCATATATCCCAAAAGTTGATCAATCCGTGCAATAGTCGAAATAAACTTACATAAAATTTCATCAAAATCGGTTCAGCCGAACTTGAGATAAACGCGTGCACATACAGACCGACAGGTTGCTAAAAATAGTTTACTTACACTTCCCTACCATGGAGAAGTGCGTTCCCATCGAAAACTCGATATGAAAAATTTCTTGCCATCACATAACCTATACCTATTGTATACACAATGCGGTCGGTAAAAATCGAAACGTTATGCCATACAAATTCAATAACATTTAATTTGTTTACAGAACAAAATTTTGAGTATTTTCTTTTATTTTGGTATACGTAATGCTCGCAGAGTACTATTAGGACGCTTTATGTTGAGAACAGAACAAGGGCGATTTTCTGCGGCCAAATGTGTGTATATGAATGGGACTTCCCAGAATGAGGCGTAGTTTACAGTTGGTGTTGAATGAGCCTAAAAACCCGTTTTGCCGTTGGCGTTTTTTTGTTATCATCTGTATGCATTAGGTACCATGCGTTTGTGGTTTTATGCGTAAAATACTGAGCATTTAATTTTTCCGGTCCGTTTTTGTTTTGGGCTAAGAACAGAAGTAGTCCGCCACTTTCGTTCACCACTTTGGTTTTGTTTTTACACTTTTATAGAGTACAACTTGTACATGGCGAGTATTTTACTTTAATAAGAATGTATTTTTGCAGAGCGTTAATACATTAATATGAAACATATTAAGCAGATGTTAGAGTAAAACCACATGACATACAGAACTGGAAGAACTTTGTTAAATTACTACTGTTGGTTACGACTTTTTCGTTAAATTGTGTATTTATGCACATAACATAATATACCCATTCATATTTTGACACGTTGAGTCCGAATGAATCAGCCCATGCTCAACGGTGAGCACAAAAATAACTTTATTCCAATGTGAACATTTTTAAAACATCAGCTTTTTTAAAATTAAATAACTTTAGTTTCTTTAATTTTAAGGATTTCACCTGCGATACAGGAACTTGTAAGTTCTTTTTGATTTGCTAACTTTTTGAGATGCTGCAATATATGATCAATGTGTTGTTGTTTCTTAAATTACAAAATTATTTAAAGTATTTATGTGTAGTAGTTTTAATGATCCGTTAAATGATCAGAAAAAAATTACTTAAAAAAATTTTGTCTTTCGATTCGATTCCTTAAATACCGAAGACGGGTGCCTCTGGCGCCCTCAAACATGCTAGTATAAAAATATATGTGTATGTACATATCGTAAGGATAGCCTGCACTAAGTATATACTAAACCAAGTAAAATTATATATGAAATTAAATCATAGAGGGCTACTTTGAACTATGGTGTTAAATATATGGGGGGTGACTTGGAGTTTTTTTTAGACACAGACGAACGGTCAACATATATGACATGAAAAAATACTTAATTTTTTCCGTGTCATATATGCTTAATCACATGTTGATTAAAGCTATAACTAGAAAACAGTAAATCTGATATCAAGAATTCATATTACCGTTATGGACATCTAGTAACTGAGAAAAAATGTTACAAGCCATAAAATTGCTCTTGCTAACAGCGATTCAAAGCTGTTATAGATATTTGTTTGACACTGAATTTTTTCAAACTAAATTTTCTTTAATTTCCCAAAATTACCCTCATTTTTATAAATTTTTTTTTGCTCTTTTTAGCACTTTTCCAAAAAATTTTTGAAAAAAAATGCTTATTAGTTTCACTCCGTCCGTCCGTCCGTCTGTCCGTGTGTCAGTTTACAAAACTTCTACCCCCTTGAAGATAGAAAGCTGAAATTTTATACGTACATAGATCTTTATTAGAAACCCTTTTCCGTAGAACAAAATTTTGACCTATTTCCCCCCTCTAAAAGTTATATCCCCCTAAAACCCTAAAAACGGCATTTTTTAACTATTCATTGCAGTGAAGCCATAAACATTTTTCAAATTTTGCAAAACCAGAAAAATAATAGCTGGCTTCTGCTATCGCAGGATACCATTTCTGGACTTTAAAAAACCAAAATAGCGGTTAAAATTTACCGTTATCTAAAAGCCGTTTTCCTCAAATTTACCCGTTTACCCCGTTTTCTTCTACACCGTACGTTGCAGGAGTCTGAAATTTTAGCAGTTCTTAGATATTCGTAAATAGTTTATTTCGTTAGAAGAAAATTTTTTCCCATCTCTACCCCTTCTCAAGTTATCACCTCTCGAAAGTTGTAAAATTTGAATATTTGGCACCTTATATTTCCGGAACCACAAGCTTTTTCAAATTTCTATAAACGCAGAAAGCTAACGGTAAATTCCGTGTCATTAAAAAATATAATTATTTTTCTTAACTTACATAATTAACCTTCTTTAAATTTATTTTTGCTTTATTTCAGACTGCATAAATCGTTCATCCTAAATGTATGCAATTCTAGAAATAGTTTTGTACATGAATGAAAATAATTTTAATAGTGTGGTGGATATACATAGACTGTTTTTAGCACTTTTCCAAAAAAAATTTTGAAAAAAAGTGCTTATTAGTTTCACTCTGTCCGTCCGTCCGTCCGTCCGTCTGTCCGTGTGTCTGTTTACAAAACTTCTACACCCTTGAAGATAGAAAGCTGAAATTTTGCACGTATATAGATCTTTACTAGAAACTTATTTCCGTAGAACAAAATTTTTACCTATCTCCCCCCCTCTAGAAATTATACCCCCCCAAAACCCTAAAAATGCCCTTTTTTAACTATTTGTTGCAATGAAACCATAAGCATTTTTGAAATTCTGCAAACGCAGAAAGGCAGCGGCTTGCTTCCCCTAGCACGGTATACTAAATTTAAATTTTAGAAAAACAAAATGGCCGTTCAAATTTACCGTTATCTAAAGTCCTTTTTTTCCAAATTTTTGATGTCGTTTTTATTCTAGACTTCAGCCTGTAGAAGCTTAAAATTTTAGGGGCTTTTAGACATTAACAAATAGTTTATCTCGTTAGAAGAACATTTTTTTCCATCTCCGCCCCCTCTCCAGTTATCGCCTCTTGAAATTTGTAAAATTTGAATTTTCGACACCTTATATTTCCGAACCACCAAGGTTTTTCAAATTTCTATAAACACAAAAAGCTAACGGTTTTTGTGTTTATAGGTGTATATATATTGTATATATATATAATATTAAAAATAATTTTTTTTCTTAACTCTCACACTTAATCCTTAAAATCGAGCATTATGTTAACCCCATTTTATATTAATTTTTGCTTTATTTCAAAGACTGCCTAAATCGTTCATCCTAAATATATGCAATCCTAGAAACAGTTTTGTATATGAATGAAAATAATTTTAATAGTGTGATAGGTATACATAGACTGCATTTAAAAGCAGAATTTTCACTTGTTGAAGGGAAAAGTGCTAGAATACAAACCATTGGTTTGACCCAACTTTATTTTTGTTTAATACTCGTAATTGTTGCTTTTCAATTTATTACAAACATTTTTTGTACATTGTTGTTTTTGTTTCACAAAATAATTTACAATTATCAAATCATAATTAAGGGTTTTAAAGAAAAACACCCTTAAAGAGAAAAAAAAATAATTTTTTATAAAATCAAAATTTTCTTGGGCGTCCACCCACCTCCCCCAAATCCTCCACACTCTCCATTATACAATTTTATTTTTCTGGCTTTTGGTATAATATTGTTAAAAGTAATTTGTTGTAAATAACATAAACCTTAGATACACTGTATTTTCTCATTGTTTCTGAGAAAACATCTCTGCGACCCTTTATCTCTTCCTCTCTTTCTCTAATGTCTATCTCTTCGTTTCTCTCTCTTTGCCTATACAGTTTAAATTTTCTACAAAAATAATATTTTCTACTGCCAAAATATATATAGGACATAATTATATGTACATCTACACTTTTACATACATGTATATAAGATTAATGTATGCATTAAAAAGGATAGATAGTTTACAATAATAGATTATCAATCAAAATATAAATATGCATACATTTTAAAACGTATATACATAAACGTATATACATTAATTAAAAAATTATCAATATTGAAAAAATTCTGTGGTGATACTATAAAAACAAACCCTGCGCTGAAATCAAAGTTCTGGTACATATGTATATTAAATTTTAATAGTTTTTTTTTTGCATATTATATGTAAGTATTTATGTATATAAAAATATGGATTTATGAGCGACTTTAATGTTATGGAACAAGAATATTGTCATATTTAAGTACTAATTTTGGGGTCTAAAGTACCAATATTCAACAAAAATTCTTAACTTTAATTCCAGTCTACTTTTATATGAAATCATAAACATATTTAATCTCATATGATTGATGAGTGACTCCTTTATCAAGAACCAAGTCTAAATCATTACTATATACTTCAAAGCATCAAAAATTATTTGATCAAATTACAAATAACCTAAAAATAATTTCAGTGAATAAGGAAATCGTACCAAGAATCTATATTCGCCACTAAAATAGTCAACTTCTTTCAAGCAATCATATGATTAAGGATTATATAATTAGAACGCTGGTTTCTTTCTTGTAACTACAGAATATAGTAAAATAACATATGTGATAATAATAAGATTTTTAATAATATAAGAATTAAGGAAAACTTGTCAAAGCTGAAAATGCAAGGGAACGAAAATTTTTTTCTAGCTCAGGCAGTTTTCCTGGATGTAAAAGTTGCAAAAAAAATAATTTTCTAATCCTTTGCATTATTCTATATAAAATAGAATTACACATAATACAAGGTTTTCTTCGTACAAAACTAATTGAATAACGATCGCCCTGAATTCAAAACCCTACGTGCCCTCCTAAATTTGATTTGATGTAACAATCGCCAAAACATAATAATGACACAATAATCTGTAATAAATGACATTTGCAACAGAAATTTCACAATTTCCGGTAAGTCTTTCCGTTTTTATACCCGTACGAACATATTTATTCGAGGGGTATACTAAATTTGCCTTACCGTTTGTAACGCTAAGAAATAATGATCTGAGATATAGACTCAACTGTATGTTTTTGATCAGCATCAAATTCTGAGTGGATTTAGCTTTATCTCAACGATAACTGAAAAACTAATTGAGCTAAGTTCACCAAATTTTTACAAATGATTTATTATACTAAATGCCAGAACTCTACTAAAATTGGTTGTGATTGAAGTTCGGAAACCTGCTATACAACTTCCAAATTTATTTGGCTATATCGCAGAAATTATAAAAACTGTGGTATTAAAATTTCGCGAAAGCAAATATACTAGTAGGGCCAATGTGTTTGATAAAAGTTGATAAGAAATTGCTTGGCTCATTCTGGTAGCTGCCATACAGTTTAAAAAGTTATTTGACTATATCCCAGGAAACTATAAAAGCTGTGATATTGAAATTTCACATAAACGAATATATTAGAAGAGCCAATATGTTTGATAAGAGTCGTTGAAATTGCTTGACTCTTGCTGATAGCTGACATAAATCTTGAAAAGTTATTCGTTATATCTTAAAAACTGTTCAACCTACAGTGCTGAAGTTTTGAAAATTAAAATACGGTATAATAGAAGAATTGCAATTTTTCTGGCAAATATAAGCTGTTGTCTTTAACAGTGGTCATCTCTGGCAAGCTTTACTGTATATGCAAAAATATGTAGCATAATTAAAAAGTGCAAAGTTATTCCTATCTCAACACTCGCACTCATTTTTGGTTTTGTTATCCAATCTCATTTCTTTTTCTACATAAAAATAGTTGACGCGCGCCACTATGTCAGTCCCACTCTTTTTAACCTTTTTTTATCTACTATAAAACATTTTTTTAAGACGTAAGATGTTTTATATTCATTTAATACAAAAGATCTCACGCCTTAAAAGCGTCAAATTTTACATAAAATTTTAAAAAAGCTTATTTATTTTTCAAATTCAAGACGAGACCTTCTGATTGTGCGTGCGTCTTGTAACCACAGAAATATTTCTTGTTCGTATATATTCGTTTATTATATATGTACATAAATATATAAAGGATATTTTTTACAATATATAAATTTAATTACCAAATATTAAATTATTACTTATTTATATTTGTAAACTTAAAAAAAAAAATAATAATTTAAGATGTAATTAAAAAGTAATTAAGAGGAGGGAGGGAGGATTTATGAAATTTTTCGGAACACACTCTGGAAGCAAAAATAACAAGAACAAGGAAAAAAAAGTTTTAATCTGTTGTTGTTGTTACTTTATTTTTATTTGTTTTGTTGTATTTCTCTGTTTTTTTATACTTATATATATTTATTTTTTTTTAATATTTATTCACAAAGTTTCAATTTAATCTAAAACACTGTGGGTTTTTTTTAATTTTAAATTTAAAATTAAAATATACACAAAAAAATCAACTTTATTAATTTCCCCTTTTTTTCTTGTACCATTCTCTCTTTTTTTCTTATTCAATTATTTTTTTTCTTATTTATTATTATCATTAAGCATATTTCTTTACAATTAAAAATTTTTATTAACTTTTACTAATTTGTATTACTTTAACTATAATGAAATGTTCTATTTTTTCTATTTTCTATCTTTTATTTCTATCTTAACGCACCATCATCATTTTTTAATATTTTAAAATTTTTTAATTATTTTCTCTATTATAAATTTTTTTTCTTATATTATTTTATTATATATAAAAAAATTTACATATATATATGTCTATATGAAAATTATACCTTCATATATATAATATTTTTAATATGATAATCAATTCACACACATTTATACATATATGTACACGAAACACCACATATATTTTTATCTTATATTATAATATGATATTTGTTTGTTATTTATATTATTGTTATATATATTTTCGTTATGTTTCTCTCCTGTTTTTTTTTTCTCTTTTTATTATTTTCTTATTATTATTATGATAAAGGAAGATATTTCTTCCTTTTTAACAACATATTAATATTGTTCCAAAGAATATTTATTATTATATCGCGCGCGCGGTATCCTTATTGAGTCCTCATAATAACTATCATTATTTTGAAAAAAAGGATATGAAAGCCAGGCAGTAAATTTTTTTTAAGTCATCAGGTAGTTTTTCTTTTTTTTTTTGTTTTGTTCATTTATATACAAAATGTATTTTATGTGTATTAAATAATATATGAGTACATAATAATGGTATATCTATGTATAATACCCCCATTCCTCTTTTTCTCTTCTATAATATCTTCTCTTGTTTTCAATAATCAAAATTATAATACACATACATATATACACAAAAATAAGAACTCACTATAAAATCTCGCATCGCATGTAGATTTTTCTTCATCTCTCAACTTTATTATTACTATGTTTTATTTTTTTTTTTTTTATTTCATTTTGTTATTTATATTCTTGTTTTGTGAATTTTTTTTTTCTTCAATTCTAGTATTCTATAATTCTGTTCTGTTTTTATACCCGTACGAACGTATGTTCGAAGAATATACTAGATTTGCCTTACCGTTTGCAAAGCTAAGAAATAATGGTTTTAGATATAGACTCAAGTGTAAGTTTTTGATTAGCTTCGAATTCTGTGTCGGTTTAGCTTTAAGTCAAAAACTAATTCAGCTAAGTTCACCAAGTTTTCACAAATGATTTCTTGCAGTAAGTGCCAGAACCCTATTTAAATTGGACATGATTGGAATACTTGTTAGCTTCCATACAACTTTAAAATTTATTTGACTATATTTTAAAAACTATGAAAGTTTTGAAAATGAAATTTCGTACAAGTAAATATATAAGTAGGGCCGATATGTTTGATAAAACTCATTGAAATTTCTTGGCTCCTTCTGGTAGCTATCATGCAACTTCAAAAGCTATTTAGGTATATCTCAGAAACTATAAAATCATGTAAAAAATGTAGTTATAATAGATACAACTCCAAAAGTTATTTGGCATCTCAGAAATTATTGGAATAATAATATAGAAATCCCGTGAAAACAAGTGAATTATTAGGGCTGTTATGTGTGAATCAGCCCTACAACTTCAATAGTAGTTTGGCCATATCTTAGAAAATATTGAAAACACAGTACTGAAATTTTGCATAAATCAATATGATAATACGACAACTTAAAGTCATAATCCGTCCAATAGCCAGCTATGGCATATTTATTCGCACATAGGACAACAAATTCGTATGAATATCCCAGAGTTGACACGGTCAACTCTATTTTTTCTCGTTGCCTTTTACTTTTGTTTTCTTTTCATATTCAGCAGCCAATATACAATCATACTTTATATGCAAAGCAAAAAAACATAAAACACAACAAACAATAAACTTAAAATAATAATAAAATAATCACAATAACAACAATAATAAATAAAATAAAAATAACAATAACGGAACAAAAAACAATTAAAAAATATAATAAATAGCAACAACAACGCAACAGAATAAGAAAAAGTAACAAAACAATTATTATGTGCAATGCAATGATAAATAAAGAAAAAAACAAATAAAAATAAACAAAAAAAACAGAGATAATAATAATATAGATTAAAAAGTAGAAAAAGAGAGAAATAGAGAGAAAAATGTAGAAATAATAAAGAGAACGAAAACAAAGGAAAAGAGAGAGAGAAAGTAAGAGAGAGAATAGAAAAAAAATGAAAAAAAAAGGAAAAAAATTGAATTTTTAAAAAATCATAATCAATTCAAACTAAAATGGAAAAAAGGAAACAGAAAAATTGAAAAAAGAAAACCAAAAACAAAAATACTAACAAGTGGGTTGCACAATATTTAAAATACAATTGTATTTTTCATATTATCAGTCAGCGTTTAGCAAATATCAAAGTAATGGTACCTCCAATTAACGAATCCAACATAATTGAGCTAAAAAATTGGGTTCACAATTGAATGATAATCTAAAAAAGATTTTGAGTAAAAATCCATGAATGTATGATCGAGAATATGAAAAATAATGAATTATCGAGAAAACAAAAAATAATAAAGTTGGCTCAAAGCAATAAGTATTGTAGCACTTTCCCTTCTACAAGTGAAAATACTGCTAAAATATAGTCTATGTATACCAACCACTCTTAAAATTATTCTCATTCACAAACGAAACTATTTCTAGGATTGCATATATTTAGGATGAACGATTTATGCAGTTTTTAAAATAAAGGAAAAATAAATATAAATTGGAGTTAACATAATGGTCGACTTTAAGGGTTAATTGTGCGAGTTAAGAAAAATAATTATATTTTTTAATGTCATGGAATTCACCGTTAACTTTTTGCGTTATAGAAGTTATAGAAGTTTGGTCGGTTTCGCGTAAATCGTATCAAAATTCAAATTTAACAAATTTTAAAAGGCGATAACTTGAGAGGGATTGGAGATGAAGAAAAATTTTCTTCTAACAAAATAAACTATTTATTAGTGTCTAAAAGCCCCTAAAATTTCAAGCTCTTACAGGCTGGGTTCTAGAATAACAACGACGTCAAAAATTTGGAAAAAACGGATTTTAAACAACAGTAAATTTAAACGGCCATTTTGTTTTTCTAAGGTTTAACTATAGTATGCCACGATAGGTAAGCAAGCCACTGTCTTTTTGGGTTTGCAAAATTTGAAAAATGCTTATGGTTTCACTGCAATAAATAGTTAAAAAATGCCATTTTCAGGGTTTTAGAGGGTAAAACTTCTAGAGGGGGGAGATAGGTAAAAACTTTCTTCTACAGAAATAGATTTCTAGTAAACACATATGTACACATAAAATTTCAGCTTTCTATCCTCAAGGGTGTAGAAGTTTTGTAAACATTTCCACGGACGGACGGACAGAGTGAAACTAATAAGCACTTTTTTTCAAAAAATGTTTGGAAAAGTGCCAAAAACAGAGAGAGGGAAAGAGCGCCATAATCTCAATCCAAATAAAATCCTTGAAATGAATTTTAGTAATCCGTCCATTACGCTTTCCATAAAATGATAGATCTGGAGCAGCGTTAATTTCTACAATTCAGGAATTTTTGAGGGCCAATACATTAGCCTCGCAAGGTATTCGAAACACTGCTTAACTAATTAATATTCCTCATGGCAAAATCTATATAATACACAAGTAGTAAATCGTGACTAGTGTCAAATTGTGGATATGATAATCTAGCTTGCAAGTGACCAATATAAAGCAAGACCAAAACTATTGTATCGCGGACAAACCTTAATTTCAATATATATATATATATATATATATATATATATTCATATATATATACATGTATATGTATATTGTATATATATATATACATATATATATAACTTTTAATCTTATACAAACAATTCCTACACATAAAATTATAAGATATGCTGTTCAAACTTCAATTCCGGCTTCGTATGTGTTTATGAAATTTTCTCTAACAAAAATCTAATCTTAAGTTTTTGCCAACATGTAGTAGCCTAATGCATTGGAACATTTCTAAATCCATGTACCAATTTTTTCATGGCAACAATTAATTGTACATAATATGTACTAAAGAAAAATTAACCTCTGCTAACAATATTGAAGAGAAACAAATAAAGAAAGAGAGTAAAAAAGTTAAAAAAGCAAAAAATAATAATTAAGAGTTTATGTATAGTGATTTATTATCCTACACACATTAACAAACTTAATACAAAACAAATCAAAGAAATGAAAAATAAAACATAAAGGAAAAAACATTCACAATTACATTACACATTTTGTAATTAAAACGAGAGTGTTTTCTATTGCTCGCTCTCCCTAGGTATTAAAATGTTTCTATGCTCTCTATTTTCAGCGTGTGTGCGTGTTTTGTTTTACAATAAAATGTTATTTTAATTATTTGTTTGTTTTGTTTTCCTTTTTCTGTTCTAAGAGCGCATATTAGAATTAAATTAATATTTTTCTAGTAATTTAATGCATGGAAAAAGTAGTTAATTAAGTAAGTACATAATATACATACATACTCAAATTTATTATGTAGTACTATTATTGTATAACCCTCAAGTCTCATTCACCTGTAAGTATACCAGTGCTTAACCAAAACGTATGTAACATACAGGAATGCTTTATAAAACAAAAAAAAATTTAACTCCGCAAATTTTCTGAGACAATAGATAGACTGGGGTAATATGAAGCTTTAATCGTACAAAATAAAATAAAAATTAAAGAATAAAAAAAATTTATATAATATGAAATAATAACTCCAACCAGATATCTTTAACGAACTTTTTCACGGGTTCTTAAATCTAGCGGAGCTGACTTAGGTAATTCTATCATCTAGAATTATGTAGAATCCTTTATACAGCGTCATAATTAGTAGGAAATGACAGAAAAAAGGAAGCAATAAACTCACGAAAAAAAGGTAATTTATAATGTTAACTGAGTGTTTTGTTATCCTTTTCATATAAATATATATAGTATATATATATATATATATATATATATTCATATACGTATAAAGAAGTTAAACAGAAAAGAGGAAAAAATAAAAAAAAAATAGAAAGAAGCGAAATATGTAATTGAAATTGAGATTTAAGATGAGAAAATAGTGAAAGTGTACGAAGTTTATCAAGGAAAATGGACTTGAAAATATAGAACGGTATTGAAGGCAGCACTGCCAAACGTACAGTTTTCATAGTACTTTTACCATTTTCATAATACATTTTTAAAACTCTTGAATCCTGAAAAATTTTGACTTGTTTAAATTTTTTAAATCACTTTTTATTAAAATGTACCATTTTTTGAATTTTTCATTATTGATTATTTTCTCAAAAAAAATTTCCTCCTCAAAAGAAATGAACTAGTAAAACAACAAATACGATAAAGATATGTATTCATGATAATTACTGATTACCGACTATGATTGGTGTCAAAACTTTAAATAATGCATATGGTACGATATCTTAGCAAATGGGTAAAACCTTTATTTAAAAATAGATATTGGTACAGTCCAAGAATAGTAAGATTTGGCTAGAACTACGAGACATCTCTACTTGTTCGCATTATTTTTTTGTAGTTGCTGTTTTAAGCCAAATAGGGTCTTTAAATAAAATTCTTCAAAGGCTATATAAGACTTTGAGACTTTGACACTAAATTAATTTTTTGTTTTGAAAGTCGAGTAAAAAATCTTTCAAACTCCGAAATTTTTTTAATCGAATTCCTTTTTTGATTTTTGTACTTTGATCTAAGCTAATGCTGCTTAAAATTTTTGAAAAAATTTCGTTTCGCGGACTGTTGGTAAAACCTTTAAATCTGAACCTTGTTCGTAAAACCTTTAGAGTGCTGAGCTTTAACACCTATTTTTAAACATATTTGTAACACATTTTTGATTCAATGTGTGGAAAATACCAAAAAATATTTAATCTAATATTTATATAAATAACGCTTTGATTTAGTTGAGTAAGTATGGGTAAAATCGGAAAGTAAACGATGCAGCATCGATGTATAATCATCTATAAATTATGTACGAAAATGCATCAATACGGTAATACTTTAAAGTGGTGTCCAAAAATGTTAAAAAAACGCATCGTATGAGTTCCATATTAAATGAGCTGTGCATCATCATTTTTTTTGTGATTTTGTATAGATTTTAAATGAAAGCTGAGAAGTAAATAATTTATTATTTTAACTCAATAACTAATGAAGCTAATTAGTTCTTTACGCACGGTATTAATATTTTTAAATGTTCCATTAAATCTTAATTAGTTCCACAAAATCTCCAAAACTTAGTTGAAATTAAAAAATTTTTTTAATAGATTTTCAGTCGATAATTTCTGAATAAAACAAAAACTTTTTTTGCAATATTTAAAAATTCGTTGGCAATACCTTGACTAACGAAATTATGTATATATACCATATATCTTTTTGTAGTCCAGTTAATCAATTAGTGAGTTAAAGTGTCAAATAACCAAACTTAGGAAAACTCGTCGACGTCAGCAGTTGATTTATATTTGTATAGAATTTTCTTAATAAACGATAATATTGCAATTTTGACATTTTAATTGAATTCGATCGAGTACTCGTATATTGTTAAAAACTTAAAAAATTTATTCAAAGCTATCTGAGTTTAGCGCATTGTAGTGCGGCAGCTGAAAAGGTATTTTATTCTGTGAATTAATTTAAAACTACTTTGAGAAACTTCTTTTATGTTTAAATGGTAAGCAATATTTTAAATTTAAAAGAATTATTTAAAAATATTGATGCAATCAGTTGGGAACCAAGTTGCGATGTTTAAAGTACATTTTTTATCAATACCATTAAGGAAATGAATAAGACAGTAAACATATGATCAAAAAAAAAAGGTCATAATCATTTTTATGAGTTTTTTTTTAATATTTTTAGGTATTTTCTGATCATTATAACTAGAGACCAAACTTTAAAAAAAATATAAGCGCATATGAAGTTTCATGTAAAAAATATTATTTTAGGTTTAAGTTTTTATTGTGATATTTTCAAATTCGAAATTGTTTATAATCTTTATTAAAAGTTTTTGTTTTGTTTTTCCGATTTTTTTTTTGTATTCGTACGATAATAAATTGTTTTTTTTTTTATGAAATTTCGAAAATGGCTTCCTCTTTTGAATATTTCTGGTCCTTGTTCGAAGAATCAAACGACAACCCTGATTAGCGGCTCATCGCACAAAATTATAACAATAGAACATGCATTAAAGTAATAAAATTGCAAACATACATACACATATTTTAAACTTTTTATATTTTGAAATGCCAAGTACTCTCTCTCGCTCTTTCTTTTTCTTAAATAAATAAAGTACAACATAATATGGAAAGAGAGAAGAATTTCGTATAAAGAAAAACAAAATAAAAAAAGCAAAAACATAATATTAAAATTTGATTTAAATTAAATTAAAAGTAAAATTAGAAAAAGAGAGCGCAGGCCTACTCTCTAAGTTGTTATAAAAAAAAATGAGAGAGCCTATATATATCATATTTTTCTTGATTTCGACAGTAACTTAATTGTATCAAAGAACCACATATGTATCAGAAATCCAATGTAGTGTAATTTTTCGACAGAAAAGAAATAATATGTGTTTCTCATTTTTTTACCGACATCTATTGAGCTTAAATGAAACATATATAACAAATAACCAATTTAAATGTTAAATTCTTTAAAAGTAAGTCGTGTACTTTTAAAGAAGGAATGAAAAAATTCCAGCAAAAAAATAGAAAAGGGGGGGGGGGGGGAGGCAGATGTACTCGTTTTCGAACTACAGCCTGTTGAAGAAAAAGGTACCAGATTTTTCCTTTAAATGAATAAATGCTTATAACTTCAGAATCATGTAACATAGAGAAAACATCAGAAGCTTGTATTATAATCGATTTTTCTTTATTCGGCCCTACATGTAATTTGATTTGAGCCATATTTTTCTAGATTACACTCGTCAAAGTCAGAATTTTTGTTTTTTTTTTCGATACGCTACGATGAGATCTTAAAGTTACTTAAGCCAGTTAAACACGTTAAATGTATTTAAAAACAGGAAAAAAATGTATTTTTCAAATATTGACCTTCGTTGAAGTCTGCATCAGAGCTCAACAGATGGCAAAAATGTAAAACTCATAACTAAAAATTTTACACTGAATTGATTGGTCTTTGATTGTATACACAGAATAATGAAAAATTTTGAAAATAATATTATATTTTTCTAAGTTATTAGGTTTCGTTTAAAAACTAAAACTTGGAATTTCTTTAATATAATTTTCTTAAGATTCTTGGATAAAAAAGACTACACAGAGAAGTTCTAAAATTTTCCTTTGAATAATTACTTTAAATATGCATTACCATTATTTAGTAATGAAATGACGTTATGAACTAAATAGAAAAAGTAACATATTTTTTTTCAAGAAATAGAAAGAATTTAACAATGGGTTTTACTAGACTAATAATTCGGTATGAAGTTCGTAATTACTTGAAAGTGTTTTCTGCTGTATAGACATTTAAAAAAATATTCCCGCTAAGCGTAAGATTCTGCGTTGATTTTTATAAATGCCCTTGTCCCTACGCACAATTATCCGACCATGGATTCGGTTAGCTGCTATGCCAGTCAAAAAGATTATTTTAAATATTTAAAAAACTAATAATACTAATGAAAGTCATGTATTCAATCACAGCTCAGGTATGTCTCAGAAGTTCCTATGAAATAGCTTGGCAAGTTTGTACAACTGCCATACAACCCTAAGGATTAATTTTAAATATTTAAAGTAATAAAGCTCCTTATGGTACATGAAAGGTTACAGCTATGTGTTCAATTGCAGTTCAGATATATTTCAGAAGTTTTAGTGATATGTCTTGGCATTTCCGGGTAGCTGGGTAGTTGGGTAGCACCAGGAAATTCGGTAGCGATTGTGATGACACCAGGAAATTCGGTAACAAAGTGCCAAATTATATTTTATACATATCTCAAAAATTTTCTTCAGCTACTTCGCTAAGATTTGATTTTAAAATCAAATTGTCAAGATATATTTACAATTCATGTCTGTAAAGGTTGACTGGAAAATCTTTATTTGTTTTTAAAAGATTCGGACATAAAAGAACGGCAATGCTCAGGCGTTTTCAAACGTATATCTTAATGAAGGCTATGTATGCCTTGAATTTGTCAGCGAAAAGCTTACTATAATAGTCAACTACACGTGTTAGAAATACAAAATTTAATTAATAGATGAATAGAGAAATTTCTCATAACTCTGTGGTCGATGGACCACAGAAATCCGTTGGATTCGCTTAGGAGGCTGGGTGGTGGCTTCACGGCTACCTATACGGAGACACTTGAGCTCATGGTGAAATCGCACTTTCCTGTCTCCAAGCCTCTAGACGATCGTGACCGCACTTACAAGGTTGCAAAGACTATTTTCACCGAAGGGAGGGTAGACTGGACAATTAATTCGCTTGGCCCCTACAAGAGTCCCGGTGATCTGGAGGTGTACCCAGCATTCCTGCAAAGGGCGCTGGGTTATCACGTAGAGTACGTTCCGACTATTTGGAGGCACGAAAAAGTTGTTTTGACAGTACCAGTTTTGGGGTCACTGAGCAAAAAACAAAAGCTAAAGACTACGTTGAAATACTAAAATTGCAAGAAGAATTAATCCTTGTAATTTAACAAGAGTTTCGTACGATTTTCACCGAAATTTCAACAACATTATAATATATAATGACCACCACGAAGCTTAAATGCAAAAATTAATAATGTAAAAGCAATTTTATGTACAGTGATCCCTCCTATATCGTAAATTTTGGGACCAAAAATTTTTTTCCGCTAAGTGAAATTACGTTAAAAGTAGTTTAAAAAAAAACCCTAAAATTAAATAAAAATGTAGCATTTTACCATGTAAGTAAGGTGTTTTATTAGATAAAACAAGTTTTCCTGGTAAAAAATAGCATGACTGTATATAAATATTTATGTATATTACAATATCTCTGTCGATACGTTAGTATTTTGTAATTATTTAACACCTAAAACCAACTACCGCCTTAATTACACAAATTAATAACTTTTTTCTCTAAAATCAAAATTAAAATGACAGTTTATTTTTTAATGAAATGTATTGCCGTTGTTTAAAAAACAAAATTATATATAGTAAGTGAGCTATTTTTAACGTCAAAAAAAATGTTTCGTTAAGCGACGTAAATAAAACGTTAAGTGAAGAAATGATATGAAAAAATAAAACTACGTTAAGTGAAATAACGTAGTAGGGGAACGTTATAGGAGGGTTACCTGTATACAGCTACTTCCGAAGTGTAAAAAAGTAAGGGTACTTCTAGAAGGGATAGAAATTAGGACAAAAGACATTAGATAGGCTATTGCAAGTAGGGTCCCAGAAAAAGCAAGAACAGACCCATCCCCTCCCTTCAACCCCCCCCCCCCCCCAAGATGCGTTGTGACAACTTTTTACAAGGTGATATTACATCTTATAGGGTAATTTTTATTTACTTTTGATAGAAGTATAAATATTATATGCAAATAAATTTTTGGAGGTGTGAGTTATGACAAGAAGTGAACACTTCCTTAAGAAAAATTTTAAGGTTAATGAAATCTATATTGTTTTATAATAAGTATAATTTTATAATTCTTTTCGCGATTTGTTGCAAGGTATATTAGTAAGTTAAAAATAAACGTACATTAAATTTCTTGACAATGCATTTTTATTACAAATTTAATAAGAAATGTTATTTTATTACATTAAACTTTTACAAAAAGGGTATTTTCAAAAAAAAAAATATATTTAGGGACAGCAACTTGCTGATATTGATTTTTAAGGGTAAAGCTTTTTAATTTTCATTATAAATAAAAACAAAAAAAAATTAAATTATTAATAAAAAAAAAATTCATCTGAAAAGTCGAATTTTTAAGGGTTCGCACCTGAGGCTTTTTGCATAGAAATCGTATGCCATTTAACTATATATTATTATTATTACCTAATAATACTTTCACGCATTTTATTCGCAAGCGTTATAGAATCCAAATACATGGTATGTACGTGGATTTTAATTAGTAGCGAATTATTTTATGCGTATACAGTAATTAATCGCTTAAAGTGCTTTTTGTTAACGGTAATTTATGATTTTAAGCGACATAACTCAAAGCGAGGTTCTAAAACAAATCACCAAAAAATATTAGATGTTAAATGGAGCTAATCATTGGTTTAATTATGGACTTTTTTGTAATTATTTTTAAGAGCTAATAAACATATCTATTTGTATGTTGTAATGGTGTGTTTCTGAAAAAAAAATTTTAACTTAAAATACCTCACACCCAGAATGGAACATAATTTCTAAACTACATACACAATACTTGCAAGGCTTGCGACACATGACTTTAAAACAACCGCAATTGAAGCTTTGAGCCACCTCACACAAATTAAGGATTACTGATATTAAATGGGCTCAGTTGCAGGAGTTGAAATATGTAAAACCAAAAGATTACCACTTATTTTACGACACTTTGTCACATTAATTTTTTATTTTAATAATTAGTTTGGGGTACTTGGTCACGAAGAACAATGTTTATGAATTAGTTTCTGTTTGCAAATAAAATTAATATATTATAATTAAATCATTTGAATTACATCGTTTCAAAATTTTATTTATTCCTACGTCAAAATAAATTCTTAATCATTTAATGTGTGCAAATAAGATGGCAAAAAGTAATCAACAAGCAATTACGATTTCGTGAAAAAAAAAATAAAATATTAATGAATTTCAATTAAGTGTAGAACAATCATACCATTAAAAGAAAATAAATTGAATTACATCGAAATTTACGCTTAATCTACGTTATCTATACAGTGTTTTATGTCTCCCGAACATTTTATGAAATCACAGTTTTACCAACGATATGAACGTTTTCTTTTCTAACGAAAAACTTTGCACTGGATTATATAGTATGTGTATTACATTACTCAAATGATTTTTCCGGTCTGATAATGTAAAAAAATGTATATACATATATAATTATAAAATCGAGAAACTTACCAAAAAACAGCACAACCGCTGCATAGGCTTAAAAATTTTTTAATATAAAAACAAGTAAAAACGTTCCATTCGGTATAAACCGACTGAAAAATACCCTGCACTTTGACAATCTGAGTTTAAAAATTTGTTTTTGAAATATTTAGCAATAACTTTGATTACTAAATGGCAACCACTAATTGAACCTGTCGAACCACGCAATAGAAACTTCACGAATATGATGTCTTACCTATAAGTGGGCACACGATGTCCTAGTTTCATGAATCTAACTTTAATATTTTTCCAAGTATTTAAAATTAACTTTCGGAGTTATATGGCAGCTACACGATTGACAGGTTCGTCATTTTACCAAACCTTCGGAAATATACCTGACTTGAATTGGACACACGACTGCCGAGTTTCTAGCTCTAATATTTTTCCAAATATTTAAAATTAGCTATCAGAGTTGTATGGCAGCGACCCGAATCTGTCAAGCAGTTCCACCAAAACCTCAGAAATATATCTGACCTAAAATTGGACACACCAATGCCGATTTTCACGAATCTAGCTTTATGATTTATCAAAATATTTAAAATTAAATTTCGGAGATGTATAGCAGCTACCCGAACCTGTCAAGTAATTGCACCAAAACTTCGGAAATATATATGGTCTAAAATTGGACATACGACTGCCGAATTTCATGTATCTAACTTTATTATTTTTCCAAATATTCAAATTAATCTTCAGAGTTGTACAGCAGCTACCCGAACCAGTGCAGCCATTCCATTAAAATTTTCAGAACATATGTCAAGTGTAATTGGACACATCTTTGCAAAATTTGATATTAGTATCTCTATTACTTTTTGAAATATTTAAAAAAACCTCTTTGAGTTGTATGGCAGCTACCCGAACCCGTTGTCCGAATTGGTCCAATTACAATAGCAGCCGTTGTAGGCACAAAAGAAAAAACTTGTGAAAGTTTAGTGTCGATTGCATTATTTGTTTTTGAGTTATCATGCGATCAGACGAACAGACGGGCGGACGGACATGTCTAAATCGACGCAGAATTTTACGCTGAGCAAGAATAGATATATATGTTCATACCGGAGACGATTCCTTCAAGTGGTTACAAACTATTTCAAGGATTACATACATTTAGGATGTGTGATTTATGCAGTCTGACATAAAGCAAAAAGAAGTTTAAGGGCTGATTGCGTGAATAAATATATTTTTTAATTTTAATTTTAAAGACGGGTTTTATCTCGCTCAAATCAAATTGATCAAATGCGATACTGAAAATAAAGAGCAATCGACCGCCGATGTTTACTCTATATAGTATAATTTCAAAGTTATAAGCATTTATTTATATGCAGGAAATAAAGTTTTTTTTTTTTTTTAAATCGGGCTCTAACTCGAAAACGACTATATCTGCACACCCCTAACTTACACAGCTTTTTACTGTAAATTGGTCAAAGGTCACCCCTAAAATTATTTGTCACCTTATGCGAAACACCCTTTATATGTAATTTTTTCAACTAAACAGGGATAAAAGATAATCCTAAATACATATATGATATGAAGTTATCCATAATACGAGTCCATACATGTGTATATGTATACAGAATTCTAAATTGAAGTTAAAATTCTCGGAGGCTGAATTCTTGACAGTTTTTTATGGAAAAAAAAATTTTAAAATCAAATGCTGGAAAATTTCTATCAGAAAATCTTCTTTTTTTCTCAATTTTCTCAATAGACAACCTAGTAGACTTAACACGCAAAAAAATAAAATTTAAAAACCATTTATATAAAGAAAAAAATAAAGGAAAAAATTCAATTTTACTTTTTCAATATTCTTCCTAATTTGCTGCACATCTCATAATATAATAATTTACAGTTGCATAATATGACTTATGAGAATAGGCATTGTGATTAGTCAGTGGTGTACAAAATACATATTTGACAATTTAATTATCGATAAACAGATTTCTCTTGAAAAAAGAAAATTAAAGATACGCATTTTTTGAATCATATAAAAAAAATTTACGTAACTAAATACATATGTACCCAATACGTACATATATAACAAAAAATATGTCTCCTACAAGAAGAACCAAATGAAGGGTGACAAAAAAATTTCTTACATGGAAAATCAAATCGAGAAAAATTCTTTTAAAACCCATAAAAATAATCTAATTTTGCAAAAAAATATTCTAAAACGGCAACTGTGCCACTTACTTCATTATAAAACAAACGAATAACGTTGATTTCAAACTTACCGTTTTCGCACATAATAAATAAATTTACGATATTGTTATATTCTTATATTTTGTTTTTTTTTTTTCTTTCAAATTTTCATTTAGTAAAAATTCTTAACACATGAAAATAGTATTCAGTGCACCATCTTGTGATTAATAGAATTATTTAAAAAAAAAGAAAACAGTTCTTAATCTTTTTAGTAGGAACACCAACCTTTTTTTCAAAGAAAATTAAAGATTTTCAATTTTTTTGTGTTAATTTTGACATTTAAGCTGTTAAGAGAATAAGCATACAAAACATAGAGTTGCTATGTAAGTGGATGCTTATTTATTTTTCGACGTACGTTTATATATATATATATATTTTGAGACATATATATGGTTATAGATATAGAGCTTATTATTCACTTTTAATGTATATAACATCCAGTTACATTAATGCCCTACTAATATACTTTGCTTGCCATGCGAGGAACTACTTTACATATAGGTTTTGATTTTTGTAAAATAAATTTAGAAAGACTGTTCTCTTAGAATGATCGGCTATAAATATATTGTTCACTAATTGATTTTGGAGAACGAATATTTTAAACCGACCTTTTGCTGCCTTTTTCTATATATCTGTTTTATAGAAAGGAAATTCGAAAATACTTTCTTTAACACTATATTTTGAAGGAAAATTTTTCGAATTTAAATGAAATATTTATACAACTAGGTTAAGTTTTTTTGCTCTGATTTTGATAGTTAATGTAAAAATATTCTTAAATATTTTATATATATATGGACTCTATATATGTATGTATATCTAATAAAATGATATTTACAACCACAGATTATTAACTAAGTAATTGTGGATTAGTTAAACTCTATGACGCTATGAAACTAGTGCATGAGAAAATCATGCACTAGCCCTATGCTCCTTCTAGGAGTGAAGAAGGAAAAAAAAAAAAAAAAAAATTGTGGATTTATATAATACGTTTGTTCAATCATTCATTTGTGGACTATTTATGTATACAGAATATATGTAATATATTTCGTTTATGTTTTCAGTGTAAATTAAATTTATTAAAAAAAAAAAAAAAGAAAAACTTACCGGCCGTATCGATGATTTGATTCTTGACCACTAATATCCTGTTTCGGACCAGGCGTCACTATCGCCGGATGCGAATTAAGAACATGATGAGGAGATGTATGTACTGAAGGCAATATATTGGGTGAAAAACGAAACGAAAAATCACTGTGGTTGGTTTTTGTTTTTTTTGTTTTTTTGTTTTTTTTTTGGAAGAGGATTAAAAGAGAAGAAAAAATTATATATATATAAAAATTATAATTTATATATAAATATATATATATAATATATATATATATGTATATATATACATGTATACATATTGACATAATATATATATATATATACATATTTATTTATTTATATATACATACATATATTATACATATTTATATATATATCACATATATTTATATATATATGCATTTATACGTATACACAGAAGAAAGCGCAAATAACCAGTAAGAAAACATGATGTTTTTATTTTGCTGCCACCTATTTAAATATTTCCGAATTAATTTTTACGGGTTTTTACAGCATTTTTAAAAAACTATTAATTTTAGATAAAGTTTTTGAGGTTCAGAGAACGAGACAAAAATTATCAAATTAAAAAAAAATTTTCTTTAACAAAATGTCGAGTTTTCCATAACATAGGGCATATTTTTATACTTAAAAAGTATGAAACATAGAATTTTTGTGCTATATAACTAAAACATCATTAATATTATTATTTGTAGCAGAGAATCATTCCCAGTGTATCAAAAATATAAGTCTTGGAATTGATGTTAAGTCATAAATTTCAAGGTATGGTGCTTCGTGTAACGTAATCAATATTTATGTACGGTACCAACGCAAATTTTAGTTTTATTTCCATTTTGCTATATAGAAAGTGATACAAAACGATATACAAATATGTATATATACCATTGGTTGGAAGACCAAATATTTAGGGTTTTTAAAGTTATAGCAATTTTACCGAATTTTCATTGGTTTTTTTTAAAGATTTTCTAACATTTGAGTACTTAAATTAAAGCTTAAGCAGCTGGGCAAAATTCTGTAACAAAAATTTAGTTTTAGTTAAAGTTTAACACATAACGTTCGAAAATATCGAGTAAAAAAAAATAAAAAAAAGGGAAAATTCTATTTGTTTTGCTAAATTCGGAATTCTGGGTAAAATATAAAATCAAGTAAAATTTGATTTTGAGGGCTTTACTAAGTCTTTTAAAAACTAGTTGTTTGAAGCCCCTATCTTTTTCGGAACGGCGGTTAAACAAAGAAAGTTGGACAAGTAGAAATTTCATGAAAATTCGTTAAAATCGTTTTAACTCGTATGTTATTAGTAAAGTATGTAATTTTAATAAAAAAATTCTTATATTGTATATGTTAAATACAAATTAATATGATATGGTTAGCATGATTATTAAAAAAAAATCAAAAAATATGAGTTTAAGCGCGCAATCTCTACTGTATACACATATATAAATAAATATATTAGAATATATATATATATTTTTATACATATATATACATATATATGCATACATATATAGACAAAATAAAAAAATAACAAAAAGAAAATATTGTATACACATAATATATACCTTGTATTAATTGGTAATGAAGAAGGATACGGATTACTAAACCTAGACGCTGAATACACAGATGGCGTATGCCTGAAAATTTTATTAGGAAAAAGAAATTAAAAAATATGAAAAGCAAAATGAGAGAGAGAGAAAGAAAAAGAGAGAGAAATAAAAATAAAACTTCATTATTTCTTTCATAGTTTAACGTTAATTTTTTTTTTGTAATTATTTTAATAATATTAAAATATTGCCACAAAAAAAATGGGGTATTTCAAAAGTCAAATAAATAATTTTCTAAAACAGGCTAACTCTAGGCCATTAATTACCCACGAATTTAAATTAATCGCACTATAACAACAAGAACAAAAAAACTTCCGCAGCAAAGAATTTAATATCCCAACATTATACACCTTGAGAGACTGTAGTAGAAGAAAGTTCTATAAAAGCCACCCACTAGCGTTTCTATATTCCACCTACAATTTATTAAATAATAGCTGCTACAGCTTGGCTTCACACTTCACATTAAGCTTTCATTAAAGGTCAATAATAAAAGTTTAGAAATTTATCTTTAAATTATTTGCCATTATTGCATTTCTTGAATGTACGCATTTTTTCCAAGAATAGTATTTATTAAAACTCTGGGAATTGTTTAAACTATTTCTCTCTCATCTCTCTTTTCTTTACACTCTCTATAATGTAAATACGGATTTTCCAAAATTATATTGATATAAAATTGCAGTAAAAACTGTATATGAATTGTTTACACAATTCAACAATTATTACAAATTATAAAGCTGAATTGTGTATTAACGTATACCGTCTACACATCTACGTAGAATTACTGCAATTTCTAATTTCAATAAAAGTTATTTTCTAATGTTAATATTGTATAATCTATTTCATTATATTACTTATACATATTTACATTATGCAATGGAATTTCCTTTTATTCCACATTTTTATTAATTTAATTAAATCTAATTTTGTTTTTTTGTTTTTGATAAAATGAAATTTATTTTAATACACGTTTTTTGTATTTACATAAACAAAATACGGGAGAAAATAAACCTAATTAATAAATAAATGGAGAATGGAATTTTAAAGAAATTCTAATTCATATTCCTATATTAAATAAAATATAATATTTAAATTCTATACTAAAATAAAACTACTATTAAATTAAACGAGAAAAAATAGAGTTGACCTTGTCAACTCTGTGATACCCGTACGAATTGGTTATCCTATGTGCGAATAAATAAGCCATAACTGGCTATGGAACAGACAATGACTTTAAGTTGCCGTATTACCATATTAATTTATGCAAAATTTCAGTACTGTGTTTTTCAAAATACTGTGTGTGCCAAACTACTATTGAAGTTGTACGGCAGCTACCAGAAAGACCTAAGATATTTTAACGAATTTTTTCAAACACCTGCTAATTTATTCGCTTGTGTAAAATTTCAATACAATAGCTTTTATAGTTTCTGAGATATAGTCAAACAACTTTTGAAGTTGTGTGGCAGGTACCAGAAGGAGCCAAGTAATTTCAACGACTTTTATCAGACATATTCACCCTGCTAACATATTTGTTTGTGTGAAATTTCAATACCACAGCTTTTATAGTTTCTGAGATATAGTCAAATAAATTTTGAAGTTGTATGGCAGCTACCCGAACCAGTTCCCCGATCATGTCCAATTTAAATAGGGTTCTGGCACTTACCACAATTAATCATTTGTGAAAATTTGGTGAACTTAGCTCAATTAGTTTTTGAGTTATCGTTGGGACGGACGGACGGACGGACAGACAAAGCTAAATCAACTCAGAATTCGACGCTGATCAAAAACATAAACTTGAGTATATATCTAAGACCGTTATTTCTCAACGTTACAAACGGTAAGGCAAATTTAGTACACCCTTCGAACATACGTTCGTACGGGTATAAAAATAATTTTTAACTTACCAGGATGCCACCTGTGACATATCGGGACTTAACATTGGATAAGGATACTGACTAGCTGGAAAAGGATAAATCGCTGGCCTTGTAATACCTGAAATAAATAATAGAAACTTTTTTTTATCAATAAATTGTTTAAATAAAAATTAATATTTAATAATTCAAATAATTTGATCAAAACAGCACATATTTCGAATTTAAAAAATTAATAAAAAATTCTCAAAAAATACAATTCAATAAAATTTTAATTTGAAGATAACAAGATAGTAATAATGATTAAGTCTTTTATTATTTTCGAAATTCAAACAAAATTTTTTTTTGAGTAATCTGTAAAGCTTCTTCTGAAAACGCAATTCTAATTTAGTATTAAATTGCAACGTCTAAATATGTTTATTAAGAAGTGCTTAAACTATAAAATAAAATGATTTTAAAATTAATGAATGAATTACCAATTTATTTCTCTAATAAGCAATAAACATTAACTATGGATGCAGGTTTATACCCACGCTTAAAATATATAAGACAAATCATGACAAAGATGGTCAACCTGTAAATTAATACGTGGAATAACTTTTAAAATGTAAAAGGGGTAAATTTAAAAAAATTCGAAAAAAATAATTCATGCAGCATGTTGTAAATTAAAAAAAATCTGATGTGTTCAGCACATAACCGACCGCATTGTGTATCGTCTAGTTAAGTGAAAGTGTTACAGAATATTATAAAAATGTCTGTTAAATATTTCTTTCCAATTTTTAGGGCATTAGTACGATTATAGTTATATATACCTAGAAAAATGTAAATTTGGCTCTTAGTAGAGTTTCGCTTTATGCTACCCGAATTCCCTGAAATGCTCGCCAGTTTTTTTCGGTAAGAAGCAGAACTCAAATATCAAATTTCAAAAAATTCCATAAATTAGTTCCGTAGATATGGTGAAAAATGTAAAATCGGCCCGCAAATAAGTTTTCGAGTTCTGATCTTTCCAAAAAATTATATGTTTATTGTTTGAATTCAAATATTAAATTTCAATGAAATCGGTTAATTATTTCTCTTTATATACACAAAAATATATATTTGGCCTGTAGTAAATGTCCAGTTGCTGATGCCTGATTTCTTCCAAAAGTTAGGAATTTTCGCGTACGGTCGAGTAAAGCTTATATATAAAATTTCAAGTAAATCGGATTAATATTTTCTTCAAAATGGTGATAAATTTAAAATCGGCCCGCAAATCAGTTTTCGAGTCCTGATCTTTCCAAAAAATTTATATGCTCATTGTATATTTGTATACAAAATTGTATATTTGGAACGTAGTAAACGTCTAGTTGCCGACGCCTGATTTCTTCAAAAAGTTAGAAGGTTTCGCGGAAGGTCGAGCGAAATTTCAAGCAAATCGGTTGAGTACTTTCTTTAAAATGGTCAAAAGTGTAAAATAGGCCCGCTAAAAAGTGCAGTTCCCGAGGCCTGATATATACCAAAAGTTGAGCAATCCGTGCCATGGTCGAAATAAACTTACATATAAAATTTCATCAAAATCGGCTGAGCCGAACTTGAGATACACGCGTGCTCAAACAGACCGACAGGTTGCTAAAAATAGTTTACTTACACTTCCCTACCATGGAGAAGTGTGTTCCCACCGAAAACTCGATATGAAAAATTTCTTGCCATCACATAACCTATACCTATTGTATACACAAGACGGTCGGTAAAAATTGATTCAAATGGTCCAAACTTGGTGAACACTTTCTTAATATGTAAGAACCCTTTTTTACCCTTTAAGAGCTAAGATCATATTTAATACTTGGTACAGACATATATAGAATTATGTGAATAATTTATTTTGAAAATAATAATTTGCAAAACAATCAATTAAGCGAAATTTTGGTTGCTTATATAAAATAAACGTATGTACCTATAGGCCATTTACAAAATAAACCATTTAGTGATTTTAAAAAATATCTAATTGATTTATTTTAAGAAACACACAAAATTTAAATATACATATGTAATTCTTTTAATTTATCTTAATATTATTCAAAGAAAAAACAATATATACGAGTACCTATACATTTACATAATATTTTCAAATTAACCGATCAATTAATTTTTTAAGGATAATAATTGTTTTTTTAAGAGAAATATTTGTAAATTTCTTCTACGAATATAAAATAATTGGGGTTGATACGAGTATATTTTTATTTATTTATTTATTTCATTGTACTCATTGTTATTATTACGTATTTAAATCCTTATAATCTTGTAATATAATATGAGTTTATAAGGCGATTTTATATTGTAGTGAAATTTATTAATAATATGAAATTTTTAAAAAGAATGAAGCAAAAAAAAAACCAAGACTTATATGCAATTGTTTTTCATTGTTATTTTGTTAAATTTCTAATAGAAAAATACAAAAAAATTAATAAAGTTTTAAAAAAGAATAAACCTTACTCAATAATTATACATACACCATCAAAATAGGAAATAGTAACGCGAAGGGTTAATAAAATTGTCATAATGGTTAAACGTTGATTTAATAAATTAAATCATAAATATAACAAAAAAAGAAAATACAATAGTAAATTTGTTAAAATGAAGGGATCAGTATTATTAAATTATGACATAAATCCCTTCACAAAAAAAAAAGAAAAAAATGGGTCCTTTACCCATAAAAACACGAAACTATTTTTACGGATTTTTGTATTTGTTTTTTTTTTTCATATTTCTTGCTTCCCTTGTTTCATTGTGTAAATTTGTTTAGTCCTTCAATCTTTTTATATATACATATACTTATAGAAAATAATAAACATTTTATAATGTGTAATGGTAACACAAGTCAATTATGGTACCAAACTACCTTTTTCAAAAAAAAAAATACAAAACAAATTATCGAACGGGGAATTTAACAACGCCGACGTGGTTAAGTAAAGTACACAATTAAAATTAAATAAAAAAATGCGGAAAATAATGAATATGAAAAAATAAAACGGAAAAATTACAATACGATCATAGAATACCTACCAAAAAAAAAAATATGCAATAATAATTATATGTAAACACATACAATAGCTTTTGTTTCCTGAATTATTCAATTTTCAACAAGGAGTATATTCATTTTTTAATGTAATTATGAAATACATCTACCTATCTATATTTAATGCATATGTATGTATGTATACTACATAAAATATAGTAAGGTAATTTTTAATCAATTCGCAAAAGTAAGTATTCTAGACTAGTTAAAACATATTAAATTCGTATTCTACCTTTGTTTAAAAAAAACCCATTCCTCATACAACAATACTAAAACTACCTCCATATATAAATATCCATTAAAAGTATGTACGTATGGGTATTTTTGAAAATGCAGTTCTAAAGTTAGAGGTTGAAAGCTTTAAAAACTCTAGATTTAATTTCTACCCTATAAGCTTCGCAGTTCTAAGCTTAACAATTGCATTTTTAAACAGGCCATATCGTCGAATGTATGCTACTTTGATCCACGATGTCTATTTCTACAATTTATCACGTAACTTTGATCTTTATACAAAATATTTGGATATGGACCACAAGATATATGAAATTTTTGCTATTAAAATTGTATATATGCTTAATTGGTCTACGTTTTTGCCGGAACATTAACCTGTTCATGAGGTTGATTTCATTCATTGCTTTGAAGACAGACATCTGAAAAATTTAGAAGTTTATAGCTCCTTGCACCTGGTGAAACTATTTCAGAAAATAAAATTAACGAATATTAATTTGAAAATGGTTCTTGTACCTTCATCGTGATTTTAAAACTTTTTCTATTTCCACTGGAATGTTAGATTTTAGCAAAGTTCAATTTACAAAGATACAAAATAGTTTTTATGAAAAAGACATGGTATTAAATTTTAAACATCTAAAAACTCATCCAACTCCAAAGAATTTGTTTAATAATCAGCCTCATACTACAAAACCTATTCAAATTGATACAAACAAAATTAACGATATGAAAGACTCATTGAAATATCTTCTAGTGGCGAGATTAAATATATTATAACGCTTTATCTATCTGAATCTTCTTAAACTGTTGTAAGCTATTAAAAGTACAGAATCTATTTTCTATATATTTTTTTTGTTTTACGTATAAATATATATATATATATCATATATATTTTAAGGCAGATAGAAAATTATACCCACCTATATTACTTACTTTGTTTCAAGAACTTCTTTGCCTTACAATTTTTATTTATAGTTATCATCAGTCAATTCATATAAAAAATGCAACCACATTTTTATATGCACTTTGAAAACTTGCATTTCGATAATAGGTACTAGAATCTGCTAAGACTGCCAGAATTCAGGTTAACCCTATGTGATCAATCCAATTCAATGGTTTTGTTTAAATTCTTTTTTTTCGCTTTATTATTTAATGTGATTTATTGAAATCAATCTGATCTATTGAATCTGATTTATTGAAAATAATTTTATTATATTTTTAAGTACAATATTTTTTAATTGAATTCAATTGAAAATCTATTAAATTATATATTTTCTAATCTAAAATTGAAAATGCTTTGTTTTTAATTTTTAACTGATACCTGATTACCTAGATACATAAGTACCTATATATCCAGATAATTTAAAACAAAACAATGATCAAGACAATGTTTTTCCATAATACCAAAGAGCAACTTAAATTTTAAGTAAAACCCTTTAAAATATTATAAAAAATGTTAGTGATCGCGGCAACGCACAAGTAAGTAAATATACCTGGCTCTACCACTAATGAAGTGGTGCCTACTAAAAGTTAATATAAATTGCTTTAAAATTTTATTACTTATATTGAATTGAATAATTTAGATTGATTTATTTTACCAACCAATACTAAATATTACATGTATACATTATGTATCACATATTCTAAATAAACGGTATCCCTTCCAAAATTCGAACATACTCGGTTGGGTCAAACCAATGGTTTGTATTGTAGCAGATTTCCCTTCAACAATTGAAAATACTGCTAAAATATAGTCTATGTATACCCACCACTCTTAAAATTATTCTCATTCATAAACGAACCTATTTCTAGAATTGCATATATTTCGGATGAATGATTTATGCAGTCTTTGAAATAAAGCAAAAATTAATTTAAAGAGGGGTTAACATAATGCTCGATTTTAAGGGTTAATTGCGTGAGGTAAGAAAAATAATTATATTGTTTAATGTCATGGAATTTACCATTAGCTTTCTCCGTTTATAGAAATTTGCAAAACCTTGCGGTTTCGCAAATATAAGGTGCCTAAAATTAAAATTTTACAAATTTCAAGAGGCGATCACTTGAGAGGGGGTGAAAATGGAAAAAAATTTTCTTCCATCAAAATGAAATAATTGTTAGTTTCTAAAAGTGGCTAAAATTTCATTCTACTACAACCTAGGGTCTAGAAGAAAAACGACATAAAAAATTTGGAAAAAACGGATTTTAGATAACGGTAAATGTGAACAGCCATTTTTTTTTTGTTAAAGTTTAAATATAATATGCCGCGATAGGAAAAGCAAGATACTGCATTTCCACGTTTACAAAATTTGAAAAATGCTTATGGTTTTACTGCAATAAATAGTCAAAGACTGACATTTTTAGGATTTTGTGGGGGTATAACTTCTAGAGAGGGGGAGATAGGTAAAAATTTTCTTCTACGGAAATAAGTTTCTAGTTAAGATCTATGTACATTAAATTTCAGTTTTCTATCTTCAAGGTTGTAGAAGTTTTGTGTTCACGGACGGACGGACGGACATGTCTAAATCGACGCAGAATTTGACGCTGAGCAAGAATATATATATATTTTAACGTAATAATATTGTCAATGTAATATCATTCTTTTGAAAATATGATTCCAAAGTTTAATAATTAAATGATCCGGTATTATAAAATGAAACACTTTTTTATTTTTGTTTTCTTATTTATTTATTACACACTTCGGATCTTAGAGTATACTTAAATAAACCCATTTCGACTGATAACTATTTAACAATGTTCACTATAATAAATTAAATAAGGAACTGCCTTTTTTTACGATTTGCTCTAGGATTTTTATGCTAAATCCATTTGAAATAATAAAATGGCGCCAGATACAATAACAAGGAAAAGCTATTGCTCCTGTAAAAATTTATTTAAAGGACAAGTAAAAAGAATCCAATGTGGTGGAACATTCAAAAATATGTTTCATTTGTCGTGTGAATTCAAGATTACAAAAAGTATTTGGAATCAGATAGCATTTTCTGGTTTTGTACAAATTGTAAAAATCAACGCCTACAACGTCGCTCTATTCTATCTTCAAATTTGAATACGCCTTCAAATAGTAAAGTTAAACGCCAGTCAACGATTCATTGAAAGCAAAAATAAATCTAATCCTACAAAGAATAGACAGCTTTGGTGAATACTTTAGTGAAATATCGGAGAGGTTAAATAAGCTCAGTGACATTGTGAATACTATAGTGGAGGAAAATATAAATTTGAGGAACAAAAACGAAATTTTGAGCAAGAAAATAAAAATAAATTCTAATGAAATTGAACGTATGAAACAAAAGGAATTCAATAAGACTATCGAGATTCATTGAATTCCAAAAAATGTTGAAAACATTATGGAGGTAATGCAAATCTATTTTTAATTCTATAAATATTAATGTTGAACAAGGACAAATAGCAGAAATGTTATTCGAAAATAGTAAACAATCAACATTAGCTAGAGAAAATAAAATTTTAATAATAAAATTAAAGAACAGGAAATTAAAAGAAAAATATTAATCGCTAGGAAAAAAAAAAGAATAACATTATCCTCAATAATTGGGGCAATGATAATAATAATAAATATATTTACATAAATGAGAAGCTAACAAAAAATGTAAATTATTTACATAAAAAAGCTAGAAATCTAAAAAGAGACAAAAAACTTAAACATGTATTTGTAAAGAATGGCAAGATTTTTGTAAGGAAAGAGAACAATTCTAGGATTGTCAAAATATACGACATCGATTCACTTAATGACGTCATTCAATGATAATGTAAACAATTTCACGCTGCCATTTTACAATAATAATAATAAAATTGAATTTTTAAATGAACTATATTTTTCTAATAGGAACTCACTCAAGATCTTATACTCGTATATTAACATTCGAAGCTTAAAAAATAAAATAATTGACTTACTTTATATACTTGACAATACGTATGGAACTATACATGTACTTATTCTTTCTGAAACCTGGATAAAAAATGATGACCAAGATTCTATAGATTTACCAAACTTTTCCAAGGTTCTAGCAGGTAGAGATGCCAGAAGAGGTGGTGGTGTTGGTATATTTATACACAAGACATTAAATTTTATAAAGAAAAAAACTTTTTGTGATAATTACACTAGTTTAATTACAATAGAGATAAAAACAAAAAACAATACAAATTATAACATTACTGCAATCTATCGACCACCTGTTAACAACTTAGAACACATAAAGGGTTTTTTAAATTACTAAACGATCACTTAATTGAATATAGCAATACTAATTCACTATTTATTGGCGACTTTAATTTTAATATTTTGAAAGAAAATTACTCACAAATTAATGATTATAAAAATTTTATTAAAACGAATGGTTTTTTATTTTGTAGCAAAAAATCCACGAGACCGGCGTCCAACACGTGCTTAGATCACATACTAACTAATGATATTAATAACAACATTAATATAACTCAATTAGAATACAATATATTATCTGATTATGATTTATTATTTATTGAATTGATTTCGCTCAAAATTTCAATTGATGTACCTGATAGAAAATATAATGTATACGAAAAGACTAGCTATGAATTATTGAAAACAGAAACAAAAGAGACAGCAGTATTTAATTTGGATTATGTATTGAGTGCTAATGAAAAATATGACTCAATTGTAGACTCTATTAACAGTGCTGTAGAAAACTCGACGACCACAATTAAATATAAAAATAACAATACAACGAATTGATTAAAATAATAAAAACAAAAAACTATTGGCACAAGAAATTCACGAAAAATTTTGAAAATGAGCAAATTAAAAATAAATATAGATTTTGGTTGAATAATCTAATGAATTATCTAATAAAAACGAAAATGAAAAGAATTAAACAAAGGAAATTTTATGAAATGAAATTTAATAATTGTAAAAATGATCCAAGAAAAACTTAGAGTAATATTACAGATTTAACCGGGACAAATAAGAAGTGCAGTGATAATAAATTTTTTGATAGAAGCATGTCTTTAGATGGAAAAATTCCTAAAATAAACGATTTTAATGACTATTATAACACGATTGGAGAAGTTTTAGCGAAGAATATAAAAAAATGTTTTTTTCCGGAACCACCTTACTAACTTCAAATTCAATTTCACATACGTTAATGACAACGATATAAAAAAATTATATAAAAAAAACTTAAGAATACAATGACCAGAGGACCTGACGAAATAAAAACTGAAATATTAAAAAAATGTAGTAACGAATTAGCACCTTATTTAACCTCACTGATTAAAAATACTTCCTTAATGACTGCGATTTTTCCCCAAAAACTAAAAACCAACAAAGTAACGCCCATACCAAAAGACATAAATGACTCTAATGTTAGTAACTTCAGACCTATTAATGTATCATCTACAATTAGCAAAATATTTGAAACAGTAGTTAATGACCAGCTATCAGCATACTTGGACAAATATGATATTATAAGCAATAATCAATATGGATCTCGAAAAGGAGTTAATACGACATGTGCTATATTTGACATGATGGTCATATCGAAAAAGAATTAGATAGCAGTAGTTTTTTACGATTTCTCCAAAGCTTTTGACACAGTCGATAAAAAAATTTTACTTAAAGTTCTGAGTAGTATTGGAATAGTTGACATGGCATACAAATGGTTTGGTAATTACTTAAAAGATAGAATAATTCTGAAATAGAAAACACTAGGAGCAATACGAACCCGGTTAAATACCGTGTGGTACAAGGCAGCTCCCTAGGACCTACATTATTTTTGATATATGTAAACGAAATAGCAAATATGAATATAAATGGACAGATATATATGTATGCTGATGACTTAGCGATAGTTTATAGCGACATAAATTATAGTAATATACAAAATAGGATAAATGCAGGCAATGTGAAAGTACAGAAGAAAATTAATGAATTTAAATTGACTTTTAATGTTTCGAAAACTAAATATCTACTATTAAGAACACAACAGAAAGAAAAACTAGACATAGGATTCAACAATATTAGAATTGACAGTGTAAACCATTACAAATATTTGGGTCTTATAATTGACAAAGATCTAAATTGGAATCAACATGTAAATGAAATTGCTGTAAAGTGTAGAAAAGTAATGGGGGCATTCAGAAGGATATCAAGTCTGGTTCCAAATAAGATAAAAAGATTAATTTATTACAGCCTGTTTCATTCTAACATAACATATGGATTACTGATCTGGAGAGTAAGCTCACTACAAAATTTAAAAAAAATTCAAACTTTGCAAAACAAGGCAATAAAAAATTTATATAATCTAAATAAAAGCTCTACTTACCTTTACAAAAAATATAATATAAATACAATTCAACGTCAGTTTAAAATAGCACAAGTTGATCATATATACCCGTATTTATACATTGAAATAAAATCAAACTTTTTACTAGCTTCTTGATTTTCGCAATATACAATAATTCTATGTTCTAGCTATTTTCAAGCACTGTAATTATGTTATTGGTTTTGTTTTTTTTTTTTAATTTGTTTTTTTTTTTTTCTCTATTTATATTTTTTCTGTTTTGTATTCTTTTTAACTAAATATGTAAAATATGGTTATGACTATTTAAGATAAGTTAAAATTGTAAATTGTAATTTGTATCCTAAAATATTAAATTATAACACTCTGTAAGAGCTTTTGCTCATTTGAGATTTTAAAAATAAATAATAATAATTTCCTGTATTATCAAACTTGATCGAACTTGATTTCTAATTTTCTATGAATAAAGTAGTTGGTTCATCAAAATTTCAGATTTCTAAGAATAAAGTTGCTTATGTGTCAAAATATTTACATGAATTGAAATTTAATATTTTAAACAGGAAATTGATTTATGTCTTACAATTACAATTTTAATGTTCTATATAATATAGTAACGTGACCATTGGTGCAGTGGTTATGGCACCGGTCCTTTAACCTAAGGGTCTCGGGTTCAAAACCCGGTCAGGTCACTATAAAAATTATATTCAATATTATATTAACTTATATACAATAATAATAAATATAAATATATTTGTATAATTACTTGTATAATAAATATTATACAAGTAATTTTCAAATATTCATAATATTCGATATTAAAAACTAAGAAAATAAACAGTAAATATTTAATAAAAAAAAACCTAAATATTTAATATAAATAAAACTACGGCAGGCTAGTCACCTACCTAGTTAACTCTATGACGCTGATATCATGCACTAGCCTTATACTCCTCCTAGGAGTGAAGAAAGAAAAAAAAAATATAATATAGTAAAGAATGATTCAAATTCGTCATTTGAATTTCCTATTTGAATTTCATAATGTTCTCAATTGTTAGTCATGCAACATATATTTTTACTAACGATCGTAATGACATTTGAAAACATTAAAAAAGATCATATTGCATTTTATTCTACTTATGAGTTGACTTGAAAATATTTTGTATAGAAGAAATAATTCTAGGAAAAAGTGCAAGCGTGTGCAAAAGCTTTTTATTTACGTTATGTACTTATGTATGTTAATTACTAAATCTTGCCAAATGCAGTTTTATTATTTTGAGTGGAAAGAAAATTATGTATGTAACGTTGTTTTATTATTTTAAGTTAAGTATATTTATGACATGTTGGGGGGTTCTTATGAATAAGAACAAATTATTTTAGATTACATGGACGTTACCACATGTAACACTTAATATTGAGATCTCTACGGTATAGGATGATTTAAATTCACTAATTTCAGCTCCAATTCTGCAATAATATTTTAAAAGTTGAATACTTTTTTTATATATAAATTTTTATGCCATCTTGAATTTTTTTGAATAATATCAACAAAATGTCGATATATTAAACCTAAAACATAAATATTCATGAGATGAAAAATGAAGTTCTGTCTCAATTTCTTCTGCGGTGTAACCATCAGCCACAACAAATAAGGCTGCTCAGCAATACCAAATCATTTTTATAAATTTTTCATAAAAATTTAGCGGAAATTTTTGATTTTCTTTTAAAAATTCAACGTAAGGTACGTTGTTCGTTGTAAGGTTCCTTTTAAGGTTATGTTGTTCGTATAAATAATTTTTTTTAGTAAATGTAACAAAAATTTCCAGGCAAATCAATGTAAAAATTAATAATTTTTTCATTTTTGAATAAAATTAAATTTATTTGTTAAATGTAAAATTTAAATAATACTTTTTAATTCTTGATTAGCAAAACTTTTTAATGTTTTTTTTTTTTTTATCAATATAAAAATTGCACTGGAACTGGAATCAGAACGAAAAAAATAGAGTTGACCATGTGCACTCTGTTATACCCGTACGAATTTGTTATCCTATGTACGAGTAAATATGCCGTAGCTGACTATGAGACAGAGTATGACTTTAAGTTGTCGTATTACCATATTAATTTATGCAAAATTTCAGTACTGTGTTTTCAATATTTTCTAAGATATGGCCAAACTACTACTGAAGTTGTACGGCAATTACCACAAGCAGTCAAGAAATTTCAACGATATTTATCACATATAACAGCCCTTATAATACACTTGTTTTCACGAAATTTCTATATTATAATTCCAACTAGTGTGAATCGCACTAATTTCCGATATTTTTGAAAACATTAAGAAAAAATTAACGCGTTGAGCTTTATGATTATAAAAAATATAAAAAATACTTACGTTGAGCTCCATCGTGTAACCCATGAGCAAATCTATACTTTAAAGTCCACTTTAATCACAGGTATAATCCTACAATTTAGAGAAACTAAGTATGTAAATGTATAAGTAAAAGAGCTACATATAAAAAATTTTAACACGTTGACGCTTGATAAAAAATTCGTGGGACCGCTCAGAAGCACGCTATGCGTATCTTTGTTAGTTTTTGAGATATATTGACGCGGTAAACACCACACGTCTTTAAATCAAAATTTTAGTTAAAATAAACTATAATTAAAAAAATTTTTTTTTGACAACTATAGTTGTCATTTGCTTTTCGATACTCTTTTCCGCTGGAATTGCAAATGACAACTAAGTTATCCAATTTTCATGACAACTACTGGTGTAATTTTTATTGTAAAAGATTACAATAATTATTTCTGAACAAATGACAACTATAGTAGTCACATTATTTTTTGTTATTTTAGGCAGTTTTTTTTAAAGGAAAATTATTGTATAGATTATTTTTATTTATTTCATTTATTTCAAGGTACATAGTTTCAAATATCTTTTAAGAAATATAACTTAACAAATTGATAAATTAGTCTTATAATTCAGTCAAAATAAAAATTCAAAATAATAACAAAACACATATTTCTACTTTCTGAATAATTTTGTATAAAATTATGACAACAATAGTTGTCATTTGATTTTTAGTTCACTAATTTTTAATGTGGGGAACCCCCTATGTTTTTGCATATTTTATTAATAACTGTCATAAATATCGTCAATGCTACCAACTATTTAAATTAATAATTACTATATTTAAATAAAAAAATACTTAAGTGTCAGTGATTGTCAAAAATAAGACATTTAGAGTCTTTTTATTTTATGACAACTATAGTTGCTATTTTGATATTAGCAGATTTTTTTTTTTTCAACTATAGTTGTCATTTGCGTCAACGTGTTAAGTTTTCGTTATCTTCGTAGAAATAAAATTTATCTCTGCGTTACTTAGTTATTCGTATGTTCAGCAATGATTCAACACCTTTAGGCTTTATTATGTTCACCATTTTTGCCATTTTAAATTTGCTCACCGGTAATAGATTGAGACTCAACGTGTGAAAATATGAATGTATGCACATAAGTAATTCTTATAATGAGGGAAGGAAAATTAAAACTTGGATGCAGTAAGTTGTTGATTCGCAAAATATAAAAAATTACATCCACATACCCGTAGTGCTCATTATCGTCAATCATTTAGTAATGATTTGAATTTGAAATGAACACAACTTAAATTTCAAAACAAAATATACAAAGTTTACCTCTCTATGGATTGTTGGTTTGCTCTAGCACCTGTACAATGTGCATGAATCATATGTTTAGTATGAATCTCTGCAAGAATAAATTCATATTGAAAAGAAGCTAATCATGCAAATGTCATATACACCTTAGGTTCTATATAAACTTAACATATTAACTAACATAATATTGTGTTATAATTTTCTATTGTGTTCTTTGCAAGCATTGTGCTGATTTACATAAAAAATGTGATATGGTTAACACATAAGATATTGCCTAGTTAAGCTAAAATTTTACGTAAGACTACGAAAATTCCTTTTGAATACTCCTCACAAATTTTAGGGAGGCTAGTACGCTTTTAGTTAACATACCTCGAAAAATATAAATTTAGCTCTTATCAGACGTTCACTCTCTGCAAACCAAATTCCCTGAAAAGTTCGTCATTTAGTTTTGGTAGCAAACAGAACTCAAATTTTTAGTTTCCAGAATTTCCATCAATTAGTTCCATAGATATGATAACAAATCAAGTTTCGGCTCCTGGTTCGGTTTCCGAGTTCTAACATTCCCAAAAATATATAAGTTCTTTCTCTTAAGATCTGCAAAAATGTAAACCTGACCCGTCTTAAAAATCCTTTTGCTGACACCTAATTTCTTCTCGTACTGTCATACGAAACATATAATATATAATATGAAATTTCAAAAAAATCTGTTCCATATTTTTACAGAAAAGATCCAGTTCGTACCGTATAGACTGCATTAGAACAAGATAATATATAAATATTATACAGCAGTCCCTCCTATAACGTAATTTTTGGGACCGAAAAATTTTTACGTTAAGTGAAATTACATTATATGAGGTCCAACTAAACCAGGCATGGGGAACCTGCGGCCTTAAGGCCGCATGCGGCCTTTTAACTGTGTTTTAATGGCCTTTGTCCTTAAAAAAATTTATTTCTTATATTTCTTAAAAATTAAAATTTTGCTGCCAAATTTTCGAAAACAAATCAAACATTTAGAAAAATAAACCGTGCACATAAACTTTCAAATTTGAAAACTAAAAATTTGAAAATTCAAAGCCATGAAATTTCTAACAACGTTTGAATTCAAAATTTACATACATATTTGTTTGAAAACAAACCCATATTGATATTTGAATCCTATCAAAATCAAAAATTTAAAAGAAGCTCAAACTTAAAATTATTATAAAAAACAAAAAACAAAAAAAAAAATTATTCTCATTTTTTAAATTGTTTTATGTTATTTTTTATATTCTGACATAATTTTGTTTTCATCAACCTACACAAAGCAAAAATTTATAACCTTTGGACTTTTTTTAAACTTTGCGGCCTGATTGACTTTGCATTGACTAAAATTTGGCCTTATATAGAGAAAAGGTTCCCCATCCCTGAACTAAACTAATATGACTAATATGTGTGTACATACATATGTATGTATGTACTTGATATTTGCCTAAACTAGTAAGTTGTCTGTTGGTAAAGAAAGAAATTTAAATGAAAAAAAAAATAGATTATTGCATATTAAATTATTTTAAAATTACGTAAAACGAGGTAAAAATTACATTAAGTGAAAATAGGTAGGAAAAATAAAATTTACATATATCGAAATTATATAGTAAGAGGTTACGTTATAGGAGGGATTGCTGTATATAAGTGTAATATAAGGACTCTGTACGTGAAGCTCTAAAACATTATAACCTTTCCGTGTCCTTCATCTGTTAACAAAGTAAAAATGTTGTTTTCTACCGTTTTGTTTTATTTAGTTTATGTTTACATTATGTCGGATGTGTCGATTACCTCGGCTGTAAACGAATTTAACCTTAATTATTATACGCATATGTTCTCATATGCATGTAAATTAATATTATTTGTTCTATTATAACAGAATACAAATGCATGTTACTTTTTTGGCTACTTACTTTAAGAGTAAAACTAAAATTAAACGAGAAAAAATAGAGTTGACCGTGTCAACTCTGGGATACCCGTGCGAAATTGTTGTCCTATATGCGAATAAATATGCCATAGCTGACTTTGGGACGGATTATGACTTTAAGTTATTGCATTACCATATTAATTTATGCAAATTTTCAGTACTGCGTTTTCAATATTTTTTAAGATATGGCCAAACTACTATTAAAGTTGTATAGCTGCTACCACAACGAGTCAAGAAATTTCATTGATTCTTATCACGCATAACAGCCCTAATAATATACTTGTTTTCACGAGATTTCTATATTATAATTCCAATAATTTCTGAGATAATGACAAATAAGTTTTAGAGTTGTATGACTGCTACTAATATATTCGTTTGTGTGAAATTTCAATATGACATCTTTTATAGTTTCTGAGGTATAGCCCAATAACTTGTGAAGTTGTATGGCAGCTACCAGAAGGAAACAAGAAATTTAAATGAGTTTTATCAAACATATCGGCCCTACTAACATATTTACTTGTACGAAATTTCAACTCCACAACTTTCATAGTTTCTAAGATATAGTCAAATAAATTTTGAAGTTGTGTGGCAGCTACACGAAACAGTACCTCGATCATGTCCAATTTAAATAGGGCACTTACTACAAGAAATCATTTGTGAAAATTTAGTGAACTTAGTTCAATTAATTTTTGAGTTATCGCTGGGACGGACAGACAAAGCTAAATCGATTCAGAATTCGACGCTGATGATGAAAAACATACACTTGAGTTTAAATCTAAGACCATTATTTCTTAACGTTACAAACGGTAAGACAAATTTGGTATACCCTTCAAACATACGTGTGGGTATAAAAATCTGATGTGATCGGCACATAACCGACCGCAATGTATATTGTCTAAATTATCAAAAGTATTGCAGATAATTAAAAGTAAAATGCATTTTTAACACTTCTTTATAATTTTAGGGCCACTAACAAGCTTTTAGTTAACATACCTAGAAAAATGTGAATTTGGCTTTTAGGAGAGTTTATAAGAAAAGTTCGCCGGTAACTTCTGGTAACAACCAGAACGCAAATATTTAATTTCAAAAAATTCCATCAATTCGTTCCGTAGATATGACAAAAATTTCCAGTCCAGTTTCCAAAGCCTGATACACCCCAAAAGTTGATGAATCCGTGTCAGCCGAACTTGAGATACACGCGTTCACACACAGACCGACAGACCGACAGGTTGCTAAAAGTAGTTTTTTATACTTCTCTACCAAGAAGAAGTGCGTTCCCACCAAAAACTTATGCAAAATTTGTTGCCATCACATAACCTACCTTAATGTATACACTATGCGGTCGGTAAAAAGTATTAAGTTGCTTAAATACCTTGTTATCAAGTTTTTATATATGCTTAAATGGAAAAAAGGGTTAAGTGTACTACTTAGCACTTTTTTCCACTTGCAGATATTAAAATTGCAACTGTTCTGAAATTTAGTATTAATTGGCACTTACGAGTAACACTTTCAATATGCTTTATGGAGAGTGTTTACATGTAAGAAATTTTCTACTATATCGTTTATGTAGAAGTAAGACAGCAATAACTTTCAAAATTTACTATTGCAATTATGGAAATTATCAATATTTTCAATACAAAATATTAATAATTTCAATAATAACAGTGAAATGTATATTGAAATTATCAAAAATATTGAATAATGTACTCTCCGCAATGTACAAAACTGGTGGCACGAAACGGCATCTTGTCTTTATTTGTTGTAAAGGTAGACGTAAAAGAATATGTAAGGTTGCTCTTTTCTCAATATATCAGCTTAGTAAGAAAAATTTAAATTGTACAAAAGAAAATAAAAATAGGTAATCTGATTAGGTCACATGAAATAGAAAAATGATGTGCATTATGACATAAAAGAACCCATTACTCGCGATACATAAAAGCCTATAAATTATAGTTACCTCCTTTATTAAATATTCGAAAGATGCATCAGTTATATTTTCAAAAAAATAAAAGATAAAGGAGAAAAAATTAAAATGAAACTTACGAGTAGTAGATATATTTTCGGTACTCAATTCAATTTATAATTTTCTCAGTTATGTGTCACTTGCAGATGCAATGTTTGAGATTATAACACAAATGCTGCATATATCAGTAACCACAAGGAAAACTATAAAGCGGATTTTGAATTGCAACAAGACGACAGAAAATTGTCCAGTTCGGATTCCAAAGTTTGTTATACGAAGGTTGATTTGGAGCAAACAATTCGCTACCAAAGCTTACAAATTTAACCTCGATAACTTTAGTTATATAATCTAGGAGTAAGCGCATTGCAATTGGCGGTCAATCGTGCAAGTGTTGTAGTCATTAGTCATTTGAAAATATGTTTGGATTCATGTTCTTTTTGCATCAAATACTCAATTGGAAACCAATTTTTCTTGAAGCTGATCATACGATTTTAGAAATCTTTTTAAACTTCTGGAACCCCGATAAAAAAAGAACAAAAAATTAACTTTTCAATAGTTTTTAAAAGTTGTTTGAATTACATTTTGTTTAAATTGAACCATATGAACCTGTTTTTAAGAGTAATTTTTTTATGCAAGAATAAACTATATAATAAATAATTTAATTTTTATAATAAAATTAAATAATAGCTGCACATTCTATACAAATGCAAAACCTAACTTTTTTTTATTTTGGATTGAAGTTACGAGTATATCTAAAAAAATTTAAGAGTAACATGTAAATTTATTTTCTAAAATTTAAATGCATTTCTCTTTAAACTATAAAAATGTAGGTTAACCCCTTCGTCTACTTACCGCTTCATTTAATAATTTTTAGTAACACTTGTTTAAAACTAGTTTCAACTTAGCTGCACTGTGACTTCTTTCATAATAAAAGAAAAAGTGTATGAAAGTTCTTGTAATAATTTAAAAATTGAGTCAACCTTTTGTGAGGAAGATCTCAAGAATATATGCAATACGGTTATTTGAAATATATTGGTATATGATTGAAAGTAATTTTAATACCATAGTACATAGCTAAATCGTTTTTAAAGCAGTATTTTCACTTGTTGAAGGCGCAAGTGCTACATTACATTAGTTTGACCTAATTTTATTATATTAAGATCTAAGTAAGAACTGAAATCCTTATTAATAGCAATTTGCACATCAAATATATTCATGTATTTTTTTTATTGGAATTGAATGTCCTTTCTTTTTTTACATTAAAAAACCCACGGGATATTTGCGCATTCAACTTTTTTTAAATTTTTATAAGATCGAACTCTAATCCATGAACACAATGTTTGATATGCAAACGTTAATATGTCGTTTTAATTATATTGATATACATACACATACCATAGTTCTTTTCAAAATCCATATAATAAATCTTAAAATTTTCAATTTTATGTTTTTGTTCTAGTATATATGTATGTAACTTATTGTTTTTTTTTGGGAAATAAAGGGGGTCATTTCAAAATATCGAAAATGGGTCTCGGTCGATGATTCTTGAATCTTATGTTTAAATTTCTGTTGACTTATAATAATTGTCTGACTTATAATAATAGACTGAATTGACTAAGAATACTTAGTAATAGTGTTATAGAACAGTTTTAAAGCTAAAAAAAACAGAGGAATGAACATGTATATATATTGCTCAGCGTAAAATTCTGCGTTGATTTACCTATGTCTGTCTGTCCGCCCGATCGCATGATAAGATAAAAACGAATAACGCAATCGACACCAAACTTTCACAAGTTTTTTCTTTTATACTAACGACGGCTGCTGTTGTAATTTGATCAATTCGGACAACGTATTCGGATAGATGGCTTACAACTCAAAAAAAGATTTTTTATTTATTTCAAAAACTAATACAGATATTAATATCAAATTTTGTAAAGGTGTGTCCAATTATGTTCTACATATATTCTGAAAATTTTAATGAAACGACTGCATTGGTTCGGGTAACTGTCATACACCTTCGAAAGTTAATTTTAAATATTTGGAAAAATAATAAAGGTAGATTCATGAAACTTAAAGTGGGCCTAATTTCAGATCAGATATAACAATGAAGTTTTGTTGAAAAGGCTTGACAGGTTCAGGTAGCTGCTATATCCAAAAGAAAATTTCAAATATTTTAAAAAATATTAAGGCAAGATTCATGAAACTCGGCAGCCATATGTCCATTTATACGTCAAACATAATATCCGTGAAGTTTCTAATAAGTTGTTTGACAGGTTCCAATAATTGCCATTTAGCAATCAAAGTTAATTCTAAATATTTCAAAAACAAATTTTTAAACTCAGATTCAAACTCAGTCAAAGTTCAGGGTAGTATTCTTTTTTACTTGTTTGGTATAGTTTCGGTTGCCTTATACAATGCGCATCATTTGTTTAATTTTTTTTTTTTAATTGAATAAAAAAAAAAAAATTTTTAATTTCGATTCTACACTTAAAAAATCAATTCATATACCTTACTTACCTACGTGTATAAAAAAAATACTTACTTGCCTCTCGAATCCAATTGAGAGTTTTATGACCCTTGAAAAAAAACAGAAAAACTTTGAAAAAAACATAATCCATTGTACTTGTGTAAATTATTCTTGATTTTTTTTTGCGTATATTGTCGGTCGGTTCAGAACATACACACACGTACCATATTACCACTATGTTTTCCGGGATAATGATTTTGATGTTAATAACTGAGTAATAGAGCTGGTGATTTTGCCAGAAAAAAAAGGTAAACCATAACAAAAATAATAATAATTTTAAACCATAAAATTGCTCTCAACTTCATGACAAAACCAAAAACAAAAATATATATGTACATATATAAATTTTTCATTTTCAATGGTTGTGCATGCAACTCAAGTGGGGTTTCTCTTTAATTGTTTAGTAGTGAGTGCGGCGGTTATTTTTCTTGTTTTTTTTTTATCAATAATAATACAGTAAGGATGTTGTAATATATATATATATATATATATATATATATACATATATATATGGCGTATTTGCACCTTGAAAAAAATACCTTGACATTTCAAAATTTATGCTGCGCCGTATATCTGAGATTGGAATAATACTGTATAAATGCAGAATTCCGCTTAAAAATATCAATTGTTGGGTTGTGTATCGACCCGGTATTATTGCAATTCCGATGTCAGTGTATTTTCGAAGATGCAGCACCGTACAGCATAATATAATGGGAAATATTGATTCTAGTCTCTAACAAAGTTTTTGAAACTTTGACAATAAATATCACTATCATTTACTGATTCTATACTCGAAATAAGCCGCAATATTCTACCACAATTATGTATGATTGACTTTAGTACAATACACGGGTGGTACAATAATTTTGAAGAAAGTCAATTCTAAACTGAAACTTCTTGACCTTTTTAACATAATATGCGATTTTTGAAACATAAGCAAATGGAAACATTTTTACTTTTAGCTCAGTAATAAGCTGAATAGAGCAAAAATTAAGGGATTTATAACAGAAATTACAGTCTCATAATTTTCTAATTTTATATTTAAGCATTATACGATAAGAAAAAAATTTTTGTATTTAACGTACACAGCACATTTCAAAATATTTCTAGTATTTTACAAAAGAGTGATGTCGTGCAACGCCGCCAATTACACCATATAATAAAAAGAACGAATTTTAGCGGCTCTTTTGATAGCAATGCGGTTAAAATTAAAAATTGACTACCAAGTTAAATTACGAATTGTTATTGCTATTAACCAAGTGATTTTTTGCTTTGTGCTATTGCTATATGGGTGCAATTTTTGTTATACATACCATTTACATAAGTATATACATAAATTTTTTGTATAGTGTACTTATTCCCTTCGGTTCCCTTCTTGTGTTTTTTTTTTGGACATACATAATATTCCCTTGTTTTTGTGTCAACTTAAAGTGTATTAATGATTTTTCTCATAATTTACCGCATAAGAATAAAGCAAATTTAAGTAATATATGGATGTATGTGTATATATGTCTAATTACATAAAATGGTTATGTTAATGAATATTTTCATATACAATATATATGTATATTGATATGGATATATTCACATAAACTAAGCTCTGACGTAAACTTATGTTTAGTTTTTTTTTAATGTCCTATGTATCCTTAAAATATAGTACGAACAGTAGACGTTTTTTTATAAATTATGTTTGAATTAAAAAATTATTTAAGCGATATATATACAAAATAAATTTATTAATCCAGAATGGTACATAAGAATATGACAATTGATTAAGTATTAATTATATTTATTAAAATTGTTATAATTTAATGAGTAAGAGACTGAGGTTGAATTATTGAGCATACCGTGTAAAAATTTTTGTTTATCTCATCTTGAGTGCCATTTTGATGTAGACAGTCAGTTTTGTATATATGTATACAATATAAGCTTGTAACACTATATTCGTCTAGTTTTTCTCTATTTCTAACTAGAGTTTCTGGCAATCTTATTTTGGTAACTTGTTAAAGGAATATTATCAGAAGAAAAAAATTAGAAGACTCAATCGGAAGGTTTTGAATTCTAATTTCAAAATGATTAGAGAGGGAGGGGGGGCGGGAATAAACAGAATGGTGTGGGACTACAATTTTGTTATTATTTATTTTTTAATAAGTTCCTACAAACCGAGTTCGTTCTGACGAATATTTATTGTTCGAATAAAATACATAATAATATTAAATACATAAAGTGTAAATTAACAAAAAAAACAACGGTCATATATGTAAAACAGGATTTTTGTGGTTTTTCATTTTTTTTCGTTTTTTTTTTTTTTTTGTTTTAATTATTTAAATACAATATTATAACATTTGTATATGCAAATATGTTTGCGTAAATAGTTTATTGGTCTAATTTTCTGAATATTCAATATTTCACAAATATTAAGCGATATTATTTTGCAATCTAAAATAAATTCTGAAAAATATTATATTAATTTTAAATATCAACGGGAAAAAATAGAATTGACCGTGTCAACTCTGTTATACCCGTACGAATATATTATCCTATGTGCGAATATATTTGCCATAGCTGATTATCGGACACACTATGACCTTAAGTTGTCGTATTACCATATTAATTTATGCAAAATACTAATTATTCAGTACTGTGCTTCCAATATTTTCTAAGATATGGCCAAACTATTATTGAAGTTGTATGGCTGGTGCCAGAAAGAGCCAAGCAATTTTAACGAATTTTATCAAACACATTAGCCCTACTAATATATTTGCTTGTGTCAAATTTCATATCCCAACTTTTATAGGTTCTGAGATATAGCCAAGAACCAGTACCCTGATCCCATCCAGTTTAAATAGGGTTCTGGCATTTACTATAATAAATCAATTGTGAAAATTTGGTGAACATAGCTCAATTAGTTTTTGATTTATCGTTGGGACGGATGGACGGACAGACAAAGCTAAATCGACTCAGAATTCAGCGCTGATCAAAAACATACACTTGAGTCTATATCTAAGACCGTTATTTCTTAGCGTTACAAACGGGTATAAATAAGGTTTATTGGGGAAAACCCTTCTAACTCATTATGTATAAGAAAAAATTATTGAAGGAACCATACCAAATTCGATATTACTAGGAACTTTGATTTGAAATATTTTGGAAAACAAATAATATCGTTCTTTTAATTCATAATTTTCATATTTGTATGTATATATTTAAAAAATAATTCAAAATTTTTTTAAAAGGTGAGATTTGAAATGGTATCTCGTATAAGCCTTCCATAATGTAGATACCTATATAATACAGGCAAAACTTATTATGGTATATGAATATGTATATGATTTTATTTATAATGCGATATTTGTAATAAAATACTAATAAAATTTAATAAGCTAAAAATATTATTAAGGAAACTTAATTGATTATGCTCATAATTTAAGCGCCGAAAAAGTGTTAAATTCCCCTTATCAAAGTATTGGGTAATGTATTCTGAAAGTCTATAAAAATCATCGAGTCTATCGAAATTATCCTTGCGCTCCAACAATATAGACAGCAGAAAAACAATTTTTAGTTTCGCAACTGTTTGATCGTTTATTTGTGTTCCGTAGCCTTATACTTTGTGATCGCATGGAAATAAGCGTTTGTAATTATTTACAAACTGATTGCAAATTTTTAGTTATCAAGCAGAAATCGTGCAAAACTAAAAATTGCATATCTTCGTGAGTCTTAAAATTAAAGCAGTTTTAACATAATATTTGAAGCCACACTTTTGTTAGTGTAATTACTGCAATCTTATATTTGACAATATTGTTGTTGTGTCATATTTTAATGTATATATATATATATATACAATGTAACATATACATACAGTTATGGAAAAATTCACAATATTGTACTCATACATTTTACGTAATTGATTTTACCAAGCGAATTGTACTTTTTTAATAAACATATAATAATAATAACAATAAAATGTCAAATGTCTTTATTAACGAAAAGAGAACAAAAAAAACAAAACAAATTTTATGCATTTGTTTTTTTTTTGCTTTTCTCTTATTCTTTAACGTTTTCTCATTCATTAAGAGATGAGAATCGAAAAGAGAAGGGCTACATACATACATATATTGATTTTATTTATTTCTTTTTTCTTCTCCTTTTATTTTTTATTTTTGAAATAAAGGACACAAAATTTTAAATTCTAAAGAAAATTTATTTGCGCGCTTTTCATTTAAATCTTAACTGTGTACTTCTAAATTAGAAATATAAAAGAAACATACATAAAAAATTAAATAAATTTTTGTTCGTCGCACACATCTACTATTTGACACAGTACATACATACATACAAATATAAAAATTTAAATCCTTTCAGATTATATAAGATGAAATATACTTACATACATTTAAACATATTTGTCATTTAAAATATTATATTTAAACAAAGACGTGCATAACATTGATAAATTTTTTTTTTAATTATGTACAGTAAATTCGCAGTAGAATTCGCAAAAATCGAAGTAACTACCGGGAATTTTCTACAATTATATAGAGTTGTTTGAATTACTTTGAAGGAGCTGTTGGCGTTATAAACACATTTATGTATATAAGTACATATATACATATATTTTTGCTTAGCGCAAAATTCTTCTACATCGATTAAGATACCATGTTCGTTTTGACCTTTCAGTCTGTCTGTCGGTTTGCACACGATAACCAAAAACACTATCAGACAAAGCAAACATGCTAATTTTCTTCTGTCTGTCGGTTTGCACACGATAACCAAAAACACTATCAGACAAAGCAAACATGCTAATTTTCTTCAGCGTAAGTGTTTCTTTTCTACCAAGAAACGACTTGACTATTGCAATTGGTCTCCTCCAGTTCAAACAACGGCTTCAGATTTGAAAAGAATTATTTGAAAATTTATTTGAAAAATTAATAAAACTCAGAGCTCTGGCATGAAATATGAGAGTCACATGTGTCCAAATATGGTTTAAATATAGGTTTAAAGTAGGATCTATTTATATATTAAATATCAGCTGTATGTGCATATGCAGGGTGTTTCACATAAGGTGACAAATAATTTCAGGGATGATTTTTTCATCAATTTCCGGCAAAATATTGTATGGTTGGGAGGGAGTGGGGAAGTTGCAGATATACTCGCTTTCTAGCTAAGGTCCAAGTAAGTTGAAAAAAAAGGTAGTAGATTTTTCCTGCATATAAATAAATGCTTATAACTTTTGAACCATGCAACATAGATTAACCATTCATTTTCCTATGGCATAAAATCATTTGAGCAATAGATTTTGAAATAAAGCTCAACAAAATCAGAATTTTTGTTTTTTTTAAATCGAAAATTTTCGAAAATTTGTTTTTTTTTTTTTTTCCAAAGAATCATCCCTGGAACTATTTAACCCCTTATAAAATAATTTACCACATTATTAAACACCCTGTATACATATGTAAATATATATATATATATATATATATATATCGTTATGCATTTTGTATAATCCTTTTTCCTATAGTTTTTTTTATATATAAATACATAATATATTTTGTAATTTACAACCCTAATGAAAAAACAAAAACAAAAAATAAGAACAAGAAAATGAGGGAGAAAAACCGAAGCTAACACAATACCTTTTCATTTTTAACATATTTTTTGTGTACGTTATGGCTGTGTGTACCGTGCATATGTATGTATATGAAATAATACGGCTTTATTTTTTTATATCTTGATTTTTTTTTTTTTCAAAATTAAAATTGAAAAAGGATATACTCAAATCTGTAAATATATATATATATATATATATATATATATATATATATATATATATATATATATATATATGTATGTAGACAACAATATTTAAATATAATTTTTAAATGGTGACCATATAATAAAATCTTCCAATTTAAAACGGTACTACTAATACAAAATGATTAAACTCAAATAGATTGTATAAAAATCAAATAGATTAAATTATGTGTATAACAGTTTCGTCACCTACTAAATTGTATAATAAAACTGAAACATGAGATAATGTATCGAAAATGCGGAACAGAGGTAGCACGCTCTTCAAATTTTAATCAAAATTTTTCGTAGCTTTGATAAAAGTAGATACGTCGTATAACCCTTGGAAATTTCCGATAATTGATAAAGACCTGCACTGAAAATTCTAAATTTTAATCTTAGTTTTCTTAATTTTTAACCTTTTCACACATACTCGTATGTGAAAAGGTACGTATAGATTATTTGATTTATATTTGACTAACCATATCTAACTAGATATTTTAACATGCATCATAAAATTTTAAGGTTATAAGAAGTTTCAGATCGTATAATCAAAATATTATGTACGATTCTAATATTATGGGTCTTAAATTGGAAGCGATATAGAAATGAACTGGGCTGTACAAGAAAATCAATACTTTATGGAACCGGGTGGAAATCAGTAAAATAGATTTAAAATCAGTGAACAGTTGACTAAAAATTTATATCGCCTGTTTGAAATTTTTTCGATTAAACAATAACAAAGAACTCGGTTACCCCTTCTTCTTGTAATTCGTCATTGTGTCCTCGAATTACAGATATTATTGCTAATATGGTAACTTTAATTTTTTTTTAATTTATTGAATGTGCTATTTTAAGTATATACATTAATTTTTTGTATGTATATATATATATATACATATATATAAGTATGAATTTAATAGATTTTAAGAGAATTCACAATTTTTGTCATCATCTTTTTGGCTATATACGGTGCACAATTTTTTAATTGTATGAGCATGCTTGTAAATTGTAAATACATATGTTTGCATGCCTTTAAAAATGTTCGATAGTTACCACTTTTTAATGATTCGTAAATCGTAACAACAAAATGACAAAAAAACAAGAAAATGTAAAGAAAATACGAGAACAACAAAAAAAAAACCAAATAAAAAAATGTCGTTTTATTATAATGAAAAAAAGTTTTGATTGTTTCTTTCCCATTAATTTTTTTTTTATATTTTTATTATTATTTTTTTTAATTTAAAGTACACAATAAGATATCGTATTGAATTTTAAGTTTTTATGTGACGCATACATACACTTTAGTGAACGCAGGCTATTCATTCAATATGAAACATAAGATTCACAATATTAAAAGTACCAAATAAATTAAATTAAAAATTTTTTTTAGTCTTTTATTTCAGTATAGTTTTTTTGCCTTTTATTAAATATGAAAATTTTCAACGCAATGTGCCTCTTTAACTGCAGTAGTTTTCTATTAATTAATCGCGCATACAATTGATTTTGCAAATACCAAATATTCTTTAGATACTAGACCACGGCTGACAAAAATACAGGCCTGGAACCTAAGAGAGAGTAACAGTTCACAGCTGACGCATTTACACGTATTCTTATGGGATCTATAGAGAGCCCTTTTTAACATCATAAATCTCCCACAAGATCAACTGCCACATTCTAATTAAAAACAAGATTTTTTAATTAGAAAAAGTTAAAATTCAATCTTTTTCTACTTTACTAGTGCTTACATTCTTAAAGTTTTGTGTTATTAAAACCTTAAAAAAATTGATTTAAAAAAAACCTTCCAGATTCCGATTATTTTTTTAAGATTTCAATGAAAAAAAATAATGCAATTTTTTTTTCGAAATATTTAGTTGAATTTGGGGTATTTTTTCAAATTTGAGAAAATGTACATACATTTGATATTAACGAGTTTGCTAATTTTGTAGGATATGTCTCCCAAAATCTTGACATTACAAAAAATCAAGGCCTCGACCTTGCTTTTTTTGTGAATGTATTTGTAAAATTGCATATGTAGTTTTGGCGAAATGACATTTCTGAACACTCATTTTTTTTGTTGTTTTTTTTTTAGAAAAATTATGACTTTTGCCTATTTTCATTTCGAATTTTCTGTACGAAAACTTGACTAAAACCTAAAAATTTTTATACTAACATGAATTTTGGAGTTTTCTGACCAACATATCAAACCCCTATATAATAAAATATACACCTATTTTTTTATTATGTTTGTTTTTATATAGGGGACAACTTGTAACGAAGCATCTATTATAACCATTACAAAATTTTGAAAGCACTTTCATAATTATAAAGCTTAAAATCAAATAATTACAAACTTAAATTAAAACCTAATAAAATTTTTATGAACTTTATTTTAAGTCACGTATTCTAGACTAAAAAATGTAGCATCAAATTTTTTTATTCACTGTATTATCATTTTTTACTCTCAATTTTCTCAAATATGTTGCCTGGCATGGTACAAAAAATTCGGAGAAAATTCGAAAATGTAATCAAAATTATCCTTAAAATTTTGAGTTGAAATTTGAATTTTTGATACCTTGGTTAGAAAACTCCAAGTTTTATGTTAGTATAAGAATTTTTAGGTTTTAGTCAACTTTTCGTAAAACTAGAAAATAAAATAGGCAAAAATTATCATTTTTCCAAAAAAAAAAAAAACAAAAAAAAAACGATTCTTCAGAAATGTCATTTCACCAAAAATACATATATGCAATTTTACAAATGCATTCACAAAAAAAGAAGGGTCCAGGCCTTGATTTTTTGTAATGTCATGTGCTAGACTCTAATAAAAACTTCTTGTTTCCAGTATAAGGCAGTCCAATGTTAAAATATATGTGTTCACTCGGTTGTGGAAAGTTCCTAAAATTCATTGTTCGCTAAAGTTAATTTCTATGGTATTATAAGTACACATATACACATATTTTTATTTTTATATAGAATTTTTTTTTACTTAATTTTTTTTTATAATTTCAATTAAATTAAAATATTAATATAAGGTAAAAATTAATATTAGTTAACTTTAACCATATGACGGATTAATTAACTTTTTATGGCATTTCAGGGCATTAGAAATTTAGAGCTTTACAACATTTTTGTAGAGAGCCTTCAATAGTAAATTTTTAAGAGAATCTAAAGCCAGGCTTCGAATTAAACAATTTATTTCCTTAGACATAATTTAATATTTTTTTAATACGTATAAAAAAAATATCAAGAGAGCTTAAAAAACGAACTTGGTTCCAATTTTACATTCTTTATCACATTTTATATTTGAAATTAAGAATTTGAGTTCTGCATTATTGTTACAAGAATAAACTTACAAGCTTTTCAGAGAATTGTGTACAAAGTGAATTTATATACTAAAAGTCAACATTACATTTTTCTATAAGAATGATAATTTAAAGCTAATTAGCATTCTTAAAATTTGAAAGAAACAAATGCATTTTCATAATTTTGAAATACAACATTTTTGCTGAATTAGACACAATATTGTCAGCTAAATTAGTCAACTAATATTTTTTTTTAATTCTGCAATATTGTTGCAGAAAATTTTCGATTTAAATCTTCTCTTCACTCTTAAAAAGCGTTTGTAAGAAAATGCCAGAATGGTAAAATTAATCTTTTCAAATTATCCCGTTATTGTGAACTATTATTATTATTTTGTTTTTTTTTGCTTTAATTATTTGTTGTATTTATTTATAACATTGTAGTCCTTAATTTTTTATTACAGGATTACTTAAGGATAATGTTTAGTTTTCAAGGATATTCTACATTTCATATTACATTAAATAAATGTTTAAATACTATTTAAGTATTATACAAGCATTGCCGTTCTTTTTTATATTTCTCTTAATATTAATATTAATTCCATTTATATTAAATTCCCAAAAGAAGAGAATTAATTTTAACCCTTATATTTTTTTTCATATTGTAAGTAAATAAATAAATATTTGTAACAATAAACCCCTTCAAAAAATAATTGTTTTCTTTTCGTTTTTTCTCTACTTTTTCAATAAGATAAAAAAACTATTGTTCATATTACTTAAAAAAAACTCTAATATTTATTTTTAAAGGAAAATGTCGTTATTAAGAACGTTAAAATTGATGCTTAGCTATTTCGGTGAGTGAAAAATGCAGTGAACCACCCACTATCTTTCAAAATTGTTTCGAACAACAAAATTTTTATAATGGGATGCATAAAGAAATGAACAATACTCAATAGAATTGAGAGCAATCTGATGGATTAGCAGCTAACCGAAAAAAAATCTGATGGATCAGTTAAGTGAAAGTGCTACAGAATATAAAAACGCTTGTTAAATACTTCTTTCCAATTTTTAGAACATTAGTAAGTTTATAGTTAACATACCTAGAAAAATTTAAAATTGGCTCTTAGTAGAGTTTCGCTTTGTGCTACCCGAATTCCCTGAAATGCGCGCCAGTTAGTTTCGGTAACAACCAGAACTCAAATATCAAATTTCTATTCAACAATATCAGCAACTGGATGTTTTTTATGGACCAAATAAAAATAATCAACCGATTTCATTGAAATTTAATAATTAAACTCAAGGTGCTAAAATCTATAAATCTTTTGAGAAGATCAGGGCTTGGAAACTAATCTGAGGGCCGATTTCAAATTTTTTATCATATCTTCGAAATGAATTGATAGAATTTCATGAAATTAAATATTTGCATTCTGGTCGTTACCAGATGTTACTGACGAACTCTTAGTATAATTCGCACGGCACAAAATAAAACTCTACTAAGAGCCAAATTCACATTTTTCTAGGTATGTTAATCAAAAGCTTATTAGTGTCCTTTAAATCTTATTAATATTAGCCCAAGTAAGATCTCCAAGGCTTGCAGAAGAATAAACATGCAAAAAGAAAACGAAAAAGAATAACATGCAGAAAAAGAAGAAAAGAAAACGAAAAACAATGTACTCTCAATTCTGTACATATTATATCTTATTTGTATCGTATAAAATGTATACCGATTTTCTGCACAACTTTTTAATTTTCATTTTATTTTCATATTCTTATTAAGTTGAATAAGCATGAGCTTAGTTCGCAACATGAGCAAATACATTTGAATATACATAGTATAATTTTTATATTCTTGTATTCTTACACCTTCGTGAAGTGTACATTCACTTTGGTATGGAGTTCGTAACCACTTGAATTGTATTCTTGCTCAGCGAAAATTCTGCGTTGATTTAGACATGTCCGTCCGTCCGATCGCACGATAACTCAAAAACGAATAAAGCAATCGGCACCAAACTTTCACAAATTGCTTCTTTTGCGCAAACGACGGCTGCTATTGTAATTGGGCCAATTCGGACAACGGGTTCGGGTAATTGCCATACAACTTAAAGAGGTTTTTTTAAATATTTTCAAAACTAACAAAGATATCAATATCGAATTTTGCAAAGATGTGTCCAATTACACTCTACATATGTTCTGAAAGTTTTAATGGAATGGCTGCACTGGTTCGGGAAACTGCCATGGAACTCCAAAACCTAATTTAAAATATTCAAAAAATAATAGAGTTAGATTCATGAAACTTGGAAGTTGTGCGTCCAATTATAGGTCAGACATATCCATGCAGTTTCTATAGAGTGGTTTGTCAGGTTCAAATACTTGGTATATAACAATGAGAACTAATTCTAGATATTTCAAAAACAAATTTTAAACTCAGATTGCTAACGTGCGGGGTATAATTCGGTCGGTTTATACCGACTGAAACAGTTTTACTTGTTTATGTTTAGTTTTACTCATAAACTTAAGTAGCCAAAAATGTTATAATAAAAAAAATAGTGCATATGTAAATGTGTACATATATATATATAATAATTAAGGTTCAGTTCGTTTACAGTCGCGATGGCCGACACATCCGACAAAATGTAAATATAAGGTAAATAAAACAAAAAATACGAGACAAGTTTGCATTTTTGCGTACATATAGAGAAATAATTAACCAATTTTCGTGAAATTTAATGTTTACATTCAGAGTGTTCAAACCATGAACTTGCAAGTTTTTTGGAAATGTCAGAGCTTGGAAACCGAACTAGGGAATTTTTTATCATATCTATGGACTAATTGATGGAATTTCTGTGGAAAAGTTTATGTTCTCCGAATTACAGCACCATAAGAAAAAATTGAATGAACTAAAGCGTAATACACCTTAATTTTAACACATACAGGTATATTATTCTTGTACTTGTTTGAATATTCACGTTTAGTCCCAAAAAAGTTTATATTATTGTAAGAAGTATCATTAAAATGATCAGATATATTTCTACATACAAAATAATCGTTGAATTTATTTGCAATGTCAAGACTCACGTAAAACAATGGCACTATCACTATTATCATTCAATAAAGAATCCACCTTTAGAAAAGAAATATTTTTTAATTTTTTAAATTAGCACTTTTCCCTTCAGCAAGTGAAAATACTGCTTTTAAAAACTACTATTAAAATTATTTTCATTCAAAAGCGAAACTATTTCTAGAATTGCATAATTTTAGGATGAACGATTTATTCAGTCTTTGAAATAAAGCAAAAATTAATATAAAGAGGGGGTTAACATAATGCTCGATTTTAAGGGTTAATTGCGTGAGTTAAGAAAAATAATTATACATTTTAATGTCATGGAATTTACCGTATATTTATTATTATATTAGATTTAATGTTAGCAGCGCTTTAACAGTTTTGTAATATATTAGGGTTTGAGAAAGAAATGGATCCATAACGTATATCAGGAAAAATTTCAAATGTAGACAATTCCGGCATTTTAATTGATTTGAATTCCATTGTATTCACGCTAAATTTGAAGCAAAAATGTATCTAAGTTGGGACACTGATCATGTAGCTTGCTGTTTAACTAATTTAGGAGATAATCGTTGTTTTTACTTAAATATAGGCAATAACAATGAATATATAACACAAAAGTTTTCTACACAGTCAACAGCAGTCTCTTGTTATTAATGGAAATCTCTTCTATTGTTTTCTTATTTTGATTCGCGCACATAAGAGATGAATAAGGATTTCTTTAAGTGTTTCAAAAAAAAAAATACGAACAAAAACATAAGTATTGATAATTTTCTTAAAGAAATTTTCAACAATCAAAAAAAAAATTTTTTTTTTTGGTACTTGATCTCTAAAAAGGCGAAGCATAAAAAGCATAATGTGCAATTAAAATTCAATATTTCTAAAATAAATAAATAAATAAATAATTTTCATAAAAATATTCAACAAAGTGACGCTCTCTTTTATTGTCAGCAGCAGTCAGCATTAAAATAATTCATATATATATAATATAAATGTTAAATGGAGCAAAAAAAAGTGTGCACACAAAACAAAAAAGTTACATTACACATAAAACAAATACCAATGGGGCCATAAACTCGAATAAATAAATGTAATAATTTCAATTTCTTGTTATTGAACACATTTACGTTCTATAAATTTGACGTTGAGATGGCTAATATACAATTTTGTTGAACTTAGCAAAATATTAGGTTATATTAGAATATTTTATAACACAACCTATAATCGGTTACAATACAACTGTCAATTTACACTGAGAAACACGATAAAACTACATTGTTCCTGTAAATAAGAAAGTCGTTAACATGACAGGAAATCTTTCCTTTTATACCCTGCGCCTTCTTGAAGGGTATTTTCATATTGGTGTGGAGATTGTAACCACTTTAAGGAGTTGTCTCCGGTATGGGCATGTATATATATATTCTTGCTCAGCGTAAAATTCTGCGTTGACTTAGATATGTCTGCCGACATCAACTTTTACAAATTGTTTCTTTTTTTGCCAAGAACGGGTACTGTTGTAATTAGAATATTTCGGACAACGGGTTCGGGTAGCTGCCATACAACTCAAAGAGGTTTTTTTAAATATTTTATAAACTGAAAAAGATATTTCTATCAAATTTTGCAATGCTGTGTTCAATTACATTTTACATACGTTATGAAAATTTTATTTAAATGGGTATAGTGGGTCGGGCTGCTGCCCTACAATTTCAAAAGGAAATTTTAATTATTTGGAAAAATAATAAAGTTAGATTCATGAAACTTCAGGTCACATATATCCCTGAAGTAATGGCTTGACAGTTTTTGTTGAATTGCTTGTCAGGTTCGGTTAGCTGAATCTTAGCAATTATAGGTCACATATATTCGTGCAGTATCTGTAGAGTGGCTTGATAAGTTCGAGTTCTTGTTATAAAACAATGACAGCCAATTCTCGATATTTCAAAAAATTTGAATACTTCAATTTTAAATGCAGATTGTCAAGATACAGGATATAATTCGATGGGATTATATCGGCTGAAACCTCTTTACTTGTTGTAATTTGAAAATGTTTCAAAGAACGGGAATTTCATATAACAAATGTGTCAATGTTTGTTTCATAAGATTATACAGACTATGAAATTTTCTATTCAATATAAAAACAGAAATAGAATAAAATTGAGAAGGGAGAGAGAAAAAAAGAGAGGGAGAGAACATATTTTATGTAAATCAGGGCTGCCGTCTAATTTATTCAAGAAGAAATTTTTTCAAACTGCAAACGGTGAATTTTTAAAGAAAAAGAAGTAACTTTGAAGGGCAAATTATAAGCTCGCGGAATATATGTGATTTTTGTTGATATGCAAATTATCAGAAAAAAGCATTCTTATAATAATACACAATAATATGCCAAAAAAACCGTCAAACACAGAAAATTTTATTTACTTTATTTGCTTCAAATTATTAAACATAATGACACACATATGTATGTATATGTAAATTCATTAAACAAAATAAATAAGACAACAGTTTTCAACAGCCTCTTAGGCACCACAGGAGCAAAATCCTTTTCACTAAATTTAAATAACAAAACATTGTATTAAATAAAAGAAAATTCTTCACATAAAAATTAGTTCTTTTTAAAATAAGTTTTCACTAGCCCTTTGGTAGCTTCGGAATCGTATACTTCAGTATATCCTGCAACTTCTTTTAATTTAGAATTACGCTTAAATTTTCTACTGATACAATCTCTCAATTTCATTTCTATTATAATAAACTGAAAAAAAACTTTTTCGATTGCTGCAGAGCTGTGTGGAAAACTAAAAACACTATACAAAAATTTTTCTAATTCAGGAAATGAGTTTTCGTCTAGACCATTTTCTAACTCAAATTTTTACCCAAAAAAATTATTATGTTCGCTTTCGGTTCATCTGATATAATTTTTTCGCCAGTTCGGACAACATGGTTCCATTCAATATCAATATAGTCAATAAAATCAAATATTTCTTAAATTCAATTCAACAAATTAGTATTAAAGCAACTTGAAGGATAACTTCTTAAGAAAGTAATATTTTGCCGTGACTAAACTGCCATCTATTCAGGAATAGAATTGAACATTCGTTAAGAAAATTTTGAAATTTTTTTTATATAGAATTTAATGAAACAAAAAGTTTTATCTTCAATTGAGTAGCATACCTTAGCCGTAAAATTTGCAAAGATTTTCAATTAAAAAGAAAATCATTCAATTTTGTTTTTTTTTACTAAACCCACAAACAAAATACGAAAAAAATGTTTTAGCGAAGAATATTTCTTTTAAGAAATTTGAAAAGGGAGCACAAAAAAAGAAAAGCGAGTACAGCAGTACGAAGAAGCACCTAATAAGAGTAAAAATACTCCGATCAGAGTATAACGACAGCATGATGTAGATTCATAACAGTATGAAAAACACAATTTATAAAATTTTGAATGTCCACATGAAAAAAGAATCTTTTATAGAAAATTCTCTTTTAATTTTCAAGTGTCAATAGGGCTATCATTTTACAAATTTGTATATTATTTTTTTGTTGAACTAAAAGAAAGAAGATACTTAAGAATGATTTTTATTCTCAAATTTATAGAAAATTTTATTTTGTGCTTTTTGGGATTCCTTTTTTTGTAGTGGCTTTTTTTTTATGAAAAAAAAGAAATTGAGGCAATATTTTAGAAAAAAATATCATTGTGCACATAAGTATTTCATTTTAAAATGAACAACAAATATTTTATTTATTTTATTTATATATTTTATAATTTCACTTAAATTTGATGGTTTTTCCGAATAATAATAATATTTTTTTATTAATTTCTCTCTGCATTTAAATATTTATCTTCAAAAAATTAGATTATTATTTACAGTTTTGTTAATATATCGTTATATTTTCTGTATTTCAACACAAAATGTAACGATAAATGCCCTTACTCATGTGAAAGAAAGTGGTGCCTTAACTCAAGTAAGAGTATATGGCACTCCTGTACAAACTTACCAAGTTACTACAACTCAGTACCGGTTTGCGCAGACAATTTTCACACGGTCTTATTATCGCATCAATAGGCAGACCTATAATAGCGACTGATTTTTTAGAATGTTTCGGGCTATTGATTGATCTTAGAAACAGGATGTTGGTAGATTCAAGCACAGCCTTGTCCTGCGAAACCTTGACAAATATTACCTTTGTATTACTTCGTTTATAACGAGCACGGTGAAGTCCTTAAGAACTATCCTCACTCATAACTTTGACACTCACAAACATTCGGTCGTTCATCACATCGTGACCAAGGGATAACTTCCTTTTTCCTCTCCCCGTAGGCTGGATTCAATGCGTTACAAAACAGCTAAGTCGGAATTTGAATATGTGATCAACATCGGAATATGTAGACCTTCTTCGTCATACATTTCGTGGCCGTTCGATATGGTTAGGAAGAAATGCTTTGTTCAATGTATTAAATATTTATAGATCACCAATCTCTGATTTTCACATGTTTATGCAACAATTAGATAAATGCATCATTTTGTAAATCAAATAAGTTCAAATTGTAAAAACGCTCACCTATACTTTTGGAGGTTTTAATATTAATTCATTTGTTAGTAACAATAAAACTAAGCAATATATTAACGATATGACAATGAATTATTTTAATTGCTGTAATGACCGTGTTATAACTAAAAACATTAGCTAACCCTATATCGATCATTATTTAATGAGATTGAAAATCAAAACATCGGAGTACTACTCGTTATAGCTACGCGATTATGTTACGAGGTGGTACCTCTAAGAAATAAGAGATAAGATACAAGTAATACAAAATAAAGCAATTATATATTTGCTCACTTACAATATATAGTCACTTATAATAGATATATGATGTTACTTGAAGGCTTCATACAATATGAGTAAACTGTTCATATTTATAACATGTCTGAAGCATAAATACATTCCAACACAAAACTAACAAATAAAGGAGATCTCATAGTATAAACACAAACAGGCAAGTTATTCACCTGGACATACAGAATACTACAAAATTTGGTACATCAATTTCATTTCATTAAACTACATAATCAATAAAGTAAAAGTGAAATAAAGTTGGGTCAAACCAATGGTTTGTATTGTAGCACTTTTCCCTTCAGCAAGTGAAAATTCTGCTTTTAAATACAGTCTATGTATACCTATCACACATTCTAAAAATTATTTTCATTCATATACAAAACTCTTTCTAGGATTGCATATATTTAGGATGATACATACATGCAGTCTTTGAAATAAAGCAAAAATTATTATAAAGAGGGGTTAACATAATGCTCGATTTTAAGGTTTAATTATGTGAGTTAAGAAAAATAATTATATTTTTCAATGTCATGGAATTTACCGTTAGCTTTTTGTGTTTATAGAAATTTAAAAAAGTTTGTGGTTTCGGAAATATAAGGTATCAAAAATTCAAATTTTACAAATTTCAAGAGGCAATAACTTGAGAGGGGAAGGAGATGGAAAAAAATTTTCTTCTAACGAAATGAACTATTTCTTAATGTCTAAAAGCGCATAAAATTTCAAGCTTCTACAGGCTGGGGTCTAGAAAATAAACGACATCAAAAATTTGGAAAAAACGGACTTTAGATAACGGTAAATTTGAGCGGCCATTTTGTTTTTCTAAAGTTACCCTTTAGTATACCCCGCTAGGGGAAACAAGCCACTGCCTTTCTACGTTTGCAAAATTTGAAAAATCCTTATGGTTTCATTGCACTAAATAGTTAAAGAATGGCATTTTTAGGGTTTCGGGGGGGTATAACTTCTAAAGGGGGGGAGATAGATAAAAATTTTGTTCTACGAAAATAAGTTTCTAGTAAAAGTCTATGTACGTGCAAAATTTCAGCTTTCTATCTTCAAGGGTGTAGAAGTTTTGTAAACAGCCACACGGACAGACGGACGGACGGACGAACGGACGGACGGACGGACAGAGTGAAACTAATAAGCACTTTTTTTCAAAAATTTTTTGGAAAAGTGCTAAAAAGAACTTCGAGAAAAATATATTAACAGACATAGTAAAACAGCAAATAACATAATTTTATAAAATTATCTTAAAATTTTAAAATTGAAATTAAAAAGTTGAATTATAAGTTCATGAGAATTTCCTCCAGAACAGAATAATTCATTAAGAATTTTCAAAGTAACAGAAAGTTTTACAATCGCATCTTTTTCAAAATCAACCATGTTAGATAATATCACTTGATCCCGGTTTGCCAAGACGACATGCATAAAACGACAATAACTAACGTACTCCTCTAAACGCCGTATATCAAAACTAGGATTTAAGTTATTTCATATCAAGTCCTCAAATTTTATATTCAAAATTATGTATATGTACAGAAAATGATGTTTTTTGTCAATTATCTAATAGCAAAATATTTTTCTTGGGTTCTATTTTGAATTTGTACAAATTCACTTTTGAGGATTAAGAGATAAATTTCTAAATATATAGATTTTAATAATCCGCATACGTTATGTGTATTCCATGAAAAATGGAACTCAAATGTATATTTCTAATATTTGGAACTTGTATATTAAACTTATTTATTTTATAGGCAACTTCTTAAAGTATATATATACATATATGCTTGACATAAAAAATATGATGCAATATAAGTAGTTCACAATCACTTCAGTTAAGTGAACAATAAAAATTTGTTGATTCAAAGGGTGAATATTAAAATATTGTAATTTTGACTAAATTTGAAATGATAGTTAAGAATTACACGCACGACACAACCGCTTTATAATTCAAATAACTCTTTTTTTTTTTTTTATTCCAATCTTCTGGTACACTAGGTATATTGTATATACCATATATACTTCCTAAGAGAATATGTGTGTATATATAATGGGTTTTCTCTAATTTTTTTAATCGTGTATATAAGTAGGTTATAAAAAATGAACAAGACAAGATAATTCTTTTTTATTAATAATTTGTTTTATTGACATAGGTCGCGAAATTCTAATAAAAAACATTTTTTTTTTTTGCTTTTCAGTTTATGTTCTTTTTTTCAATAAAAGTTTTTTGTGTTGGGTAATAAACCCTCTTATACATATTACCTAAAATTATAACTAATATGACCCTTTATTATTTTATTATGACATATTAATATTTTTAACACGTACATCAATTATATGTAACTTATATCCGTATTATACTTCAAATTGAACGCACCCTATATAATATAAAAAATATTATATTTAGGTTTTTTTTTATGTACAGTGTTTACTCTTCCTATATACACTTGTGAAGAGTATAAATGAACATATGTTTGTGAGTAGAACCGTAGAAAGAATTAAGATATTCTTTTATATGGATTAACCTTATTCTGTGAGATGCATTATGCGATCATACTATAATCACTTAAGTGACGTTTTGCAAACTTTGAAAAACGCCACATAACCGTTACTTGACTTTTATGGCTATATAACCGTTAATTGACTTGAAGTAGCTTTCAATCTGCAGCTTGAGCCCATTTTCAGACTTTCAAGCTAACATATATTAAAAACGTTATTTAGGTTTCGAGATGACTTCAAGGTAAGACTAAAGCTCCAATATAAACGAGATAAAAGACACGATTTAAAAATTCCTTAAATTTTCATAATAGCAAATTTTGTATATAACAGGAAATTTGACATGAAGTTGTTGTTATAACATTTTCAATCACCTACATGTTAAGTAGTAATAAATCTCAAAGAACCAAAGTAATGGATTGGTAAAATTTAACAACACGCGTTTTTTTTTGTTTTGTATTTCCATGACTTTTTTTGTCCTATTTGGAATTGATTATCGCGCCATTATTTTGAATGGATTACTGGCGTTCTATTCAGAATACTGACGTTTATGTAGAAAAATTGAATATTCTGTCTGAATTTGGGGTCCCGGCTTTTTTTTTTTGTAAAACTGACAATAATGTAAATTTAATTTATTTAAATCGGAAAATTTTTATAAGGCGCTCATTGTAAAAAAAAAACGTGATGTTGTTTGGCAAGAAATTTTTAAAAAAAAATCTGGTGCCATTTTTATGATTCCAAAAAAAAAACTAACATTATTCAATTGTTTCTCAGATTTTATTATACTCTAAGGTATTTATACTTAGAGTCTAAATTAAGGCAAAAAAAAAAGATTCTTTTAACTCAAATTTGCACCTCAATTTTCATTTTAATATTCTAAAGCCAATGAACTTTGACCTACAAAACAAACGAAAATAGAAACAACAAACAAAAAAAAATACATAAAAAAATCTTGAATCACAATTTTCTTTGCTCTGTTTAATAATTGATTAAAGCTGTGAAAAACAAAGAAAAGACGATAAATACGGGAGAAAATAAAAAGAAAAGAAAGGAGTAAAAAATGAAAAGTCAATTGAAAAAATTTGTTTCCTTTGAAAATTTTGGCAAAAATTTCAAGTATAATGAGTTCCTCATCTTGCATAATATTAAAAACAAAAATCTATAATGTGGTCAGAATATAATCGACCGCAATCTGTATTGTGTTATTAATTTAAAGTCTATATATTATAAAAATGCCTTTAGTAAGTTTTTAGTTAACATACCTAGAAAAATGTAAATTTTGCTCTTAGTAGAGTTTCGGTTTTTGCCATCCGAATTCCCTGAAATGCTTGCTAGACAGTTTTGGTAACAACCAGAACTCAAATATCAAACTTCAAAAAATTGCTTCAATTAGTTCTATAGATATGGTAAAGAATATAAATTTGGCCCCTAGTTCGGTTTCCGAGCCCTGGTCATTCCTTAAAATTTATATGCTTATTGTTTAAATACTCCAAATTTAAATATTAAATTTCAAGAAAATTGGTTGATTATTTGTCTTTATATGATTTCATCAATCCGTGCCATAGCCAAAACAAACCCACATATAAAATTTCATGTTATTTACACTTCCTCCAAGAGGTGCATTTACACTATGGAGAGGTGCGTTCCCACCGAAAACTTAATATGCAAAATTTGTCGCCATCATATAGCCTACTTTATTGTACACACAATGCGGTCGGTAGAAATTGTTTACGAAAATAATTAAGGGTCAAAAAGAAAAAAAAATTGCCGTCATTAATTTTATTTTTATTATTTTTGTTTTTCTCTCCTTCTCTCTCTCTCTCTCTTTCTTATTTGGAATATATTCGTGTGATGTGATTGTTGTTTATTTCCTCTAAAATAAAAGAAAACTTGATGTGGTTAGCACAGAATCGACTGCAAGGGTTATTGTTTAGTTTAATCGAAATGTTGTACAAAATTATGGAAATGTTGTTTAAAAATTTCTTTCAGATTACAAGAACACTACTAGAAAAATGTAATTCTCGTTGTTAGTACAGGTTCACTTTGAACACTATCCGAATTCCCAGAATAGTTCTCTATAAATTTGATTCGGTACCAATACCGAACTTAAATATCTCCAAAAAAATTTACCTAGAAAAATTGTGTTAAACTCGTGGATCCAAATATCATCTTTCAAGGATATTGATTGATTATGCATATGAGCAAAAATGTTTATTCGACATGTACAAAAGTTTGGATATGTGCGTGTGCACAGAAACACAGGCTGACATCTTACTACTGATGCATAGTTTCTCTCTATGTAATAGAAGAAAAATTATTTCAAACGAGAATTGAACTTGAAGTAAAATCAAACAATTTATTTGCATAAAAGGAGAATTTAGCGTGAAGCGGGATTTTTTTTTGCCGTTGAACGGAATACAATTTTTTGTACTGTTATAGTGTCTATATGTTTCACAAGCCGTCTATTAAAAAGAATCTAAAAAAATATGGGGAGAAAAGAAGAAAAACTTTGTGGGGGTTTTTTTCTTTTCTTCCGTTTCCTTTTTAATTTGCAATTTTGTTTTTCGTTATTTATTAATTCAAGGACAAATGGTGTAACATGTCTGAACCAAAAAATTTATTAGAATAATAACTTGAAAATACAAAAGGATTCAAACGATAAGATATGAGAAAAAAAAAGAGAAAAGAAAAATTTAGTAATTTTTTTTTGTTTTGAACTTTCAACCATACTTATTTATAGGTATGTTATATGCATGCATGTAGGTACATATATATATTTAATATTTCGGAGGTGAAATATGCGCATATGACGATGACCTATATGATGATTTTTATAAAAGAAAAAAAAATGCCTGTAAAGGAGAGAAAAAACCACAAGAAAAAAAATTTATAAGAAGTTGGTGCACTTGATTGGCGGAAGCCAGTCACATTTATTTATTTATTTTTTTTTTTTTTTTTGCTATTTTATAACCTTATTATTTTGGTTTTTTTTTATTTCTTTAATCATATATAAAAAACAGAATAAAAAACAGGAATCCTAAAAAAAGATTTAACAAAATATTTCGAATGTGGTCTTTGCATTAACTTGAAGTGGATATTATTAAATTATAAAAGGGGGTAAATATACCCCAAAAATAAACCTCATTCCATAGAAAAGGAAATCAGACTTAGAATTCAACACTTAAGAATTTAAAATTAATTTTTTTTTAATGAAGTTGTAATCACAATAACCGCTGGTTGCGTGCATCGCATTGCACACAAATATGTTATGTTACAGCTTTAAATTTGAAACCTACAAAAATATATAATATTTTTATAATAATTTTCATCAATTACACAATTTAAAATATTTAAATACTTGAAAATAACTCGTGTAATTATTATTTTAGGTTTTTGTGAAATCTAACAGTTAGCATAATATTGGGAAGGAAGGAAACAATTATAAAACATCAGCTGACATAAGTTGTGCTTTATTTGCAGATCATTTTGACGTATAGATCGTAAGATTGATGCTGTTTTGGGAAACTTATTCATTTAATAAAATCAGAAAGCAAAAATAGTTCAATCTTAAAAAAAAATTGTAAAAAAATGTTAAACAGTGAAATTAATTCTTAAAACTCTAGGCCTTTAATTTTAAATTTAAATTTTCAAAATCGTTAATTCTAACATTCGTCATAATTTTGACTTTCGTAAATGCCAGAGTTTTAGCGTTTGACGATTTTTTAGAATAAAATAATGCGAGACGAAAAAATAAGATATACACAATTTACAGGTACTATAGATAAAGTCGCGAATTTTCAGAGAAATTTTATTTACAATTGTATTTATATCAATAAAGGTGAGCACACACATTGCAGGGATGATAGTAAGAGCAAATACTCGTATGTAATTACAAAATCATTTCATTTCAGTTAGTGCGTAAAAGATGTGTAAATTTGTTCCCTTTCTATTTATAAATAACAATTTGTACACATTCAATCAAATTACAACCAAAAATATATTTTACTTTTATACTCGTATATACTTTTTTGTAATAATTGTTATCTTATTTTCTTATTATTAAAATAAATAAGAAAATAAGATATAAAGAATAGAAGGATAGAAAGGTGACTAAAATGATTAAAAGGTACATTCGTGTCGTGTCCATGTCTCGCGGCGAACCCCTTGCTTTGTAAATTTCAGTCCGATATCTAGACATCAGCTTATGACAGGCGTCCCAAGTAGAGGTATAACAACATATGCCGAGGACTGAGTGGCTAACGGGAAGCTTAGTCGTTAATATGCGAAGCTTAAGTAAGCCTTCCAATGGTATGCCGGGCTCCGCCATGCGCGACTTTGTACTTTTCCGTGCTACTCGTGAACAACATGAATAGTAGCAACAACAACAACAATATCAACAAGTTATACAGAGTGATTCAATAAAGATTCACTAAAGATTATATATCATTGCTAAGGGCATCAAAAATGGGTAAAATTTTTGTTCGGAACTTGTTGTTAAAATTGAACGGTTTCCAATAAATAGGGATTTTAACGAATTTTCACGAAATTTTTACTTTCCCAGGTCTTTGTACATATAACTTCCCTTTCGAAAAAGATAGAGGTTCCAAATGAACAGTTTTTGCAATTTGATGACTAGTAAAGGGCTTGAAACCAACATATTATTTGATTTTGTATTTTATGTACTTTCGGAATATCAAGCATTCGAGCTTTGGAAAAGCAAAAACTTTTTTCATTTTGCATTTTTTTAATTTTCTTTGTCACCACAATTTTGTGTGAAAGTTTCCGAAACTTTTTTTACAGAAAATTTTTTTGTTACAGAATTTCGTTCACTTTTTTTATTTTGATCACATAATTAAATTAAATTTATCCCCAAACGTTAACAAAAATTTTTAAGGTACAAGAGATATAGTACAAAAATCATTTCTATGTCAAAATTTTAAGGGCCCTACATATTTATATGTGAACTACATATTACTAGTTTTTGATCACAATAGTCACCTTGAAAAGCAGTTGACATTTTCAAGAAGCGAATCTCCCTGTATAACGACATGGTGGCTTAAGGGTGTGCAGAACCAGAGCTTGTCCCTGCTGACGCAGCGGACGAACTTCTTCTCACGTCTGCAGAGGAAACCGCGCCTGTGATGAAAACGGAAAACCAGAATCCTTTGTGATCAATTATGCAACAAACCTATTTGGAGCTCAAAAGGCTAGACTTAAGAAGAAAAAAGCAATATTTCTCTGGTGCCCGCAAGTACGAGGAAGAACGGCTGGAGAAGCTGAGAGCCTGCGGAGTAGATGTTACGACCAACCATATCCAAAAGAGTTCAATGAACGGACAAAAAAGTCTCTGGAACGGGGGGCTCGATCACCTTCTCCGTAGATGATTCTATAGTAGAAACTAAAGACCAACGCAGCAGCTTATTAGGAAGCCCGAAACTGTTTTCAAAATCACTGCTGGAGGGATGTGATTTGCACCTGCGGCGGCAAAGCGGCCGCCTACTCATGAGCGTGAGAAGGTGAAACATAGGAGAGGGCCCACGAGAAGGGCCCGTGCCCATAGACAAAAGCCAGAATAACTAGCATGGCTGTAAGGTGTATCCAAGTAAATCTACATCAAGCAAGAGTAGCTACAGATGCAGGATCACCCCGACATTGCCTCATCCAAGAGCCTTATATAGGTGAGTTATTATATGATAATACAAATGAGAGTAGGCCTGCGTCTGTATCTTGTTTAGTATAGAACTAAAATACCTCCCCATTCCAAACTACTGCTCTAAGGATCAGGTGGCTGCAGTGGTGAAAGTGATAGAGTTTGTTTCATGTTTATCCTATTTCCGGGGAGACAGTGACCACTCAGACGAACAATTGTAGGACCAAGTGGACTTTTGTGGAAGGAAGAACTTCCAACTGATAACACGAAATGATGCAAATGCCCACGACACCGTCTGGGGGGGCAACGATATAAATAAGAGAGGTAAGTGCTTTTTGAATCTATATATAGTAATAAATTAGAAATTACGAATGAATGCAATAGACCAACATTTTTAAACGCCTTAATTTCTTGACAACACTCTACGCACTGAACTCACTACCAAATGAGTGGCATGTTTTAAATGAGACTTCTATGTCAAAGGGTGCGCACAGAGCGGTGTTCTTTCTCTGGTCCATTGTGGTGTATGCCTTCATCATTGCCCTAAGGCAATTTTAAGAGCACGATCTCCGACCTTGTGTAACAAAATCTAAAGGTTTTGGGAAGAAGGTGCAAAAGCGTGGTGTTAAATATACATCCCGAAAAGAGCATTCTTGTTGCCTTCATAAAACGAAAGAGTAGCGAGTGACTAACGAATCCCACTTTGTTTGGCGAATGTATTTCGTACTCCAGGGAAGTTAAGTACTTTAAGGTAACCCTAGACCAACCTCTACTGAAATAGTCATATAGGCAATATGTTCGAAAGACTAGCGGCGACCTTTGGGACGCGTAGGAGCTTTATTGGCAAGACTTTGGGCTATAATGCTAGGGAAGCACTTTGGCTATACACGGCCCTTGCTAGATCTTGTCCATGGTAAAGCTAGAAAACTTGAAGGGCTGGCTTATTTGGGAGTTACCGGGGCAACACGGACGGCCCCTTCTACAATTTACCATAGGGCTCATCCAGATACTCATAGGGCTTTCGTCGAGAGTGACTCCATTCTCCGAATAGCAATTGGACGTCGACACATGTAGGGCAAAGATGGTCCAATTCTTGGGACTGATTCTGGTGTTTGGTCCACAGATGGGTCCAAACGGGCTCAAGGTTTGAAACTGAAATACATGCAATAAAGATATGCCTGAAAGTGAACTTATAAAGGGAATATAAAAATCGCACCATCTATGTGCTCTGACAGCAGAGCGGTGTTGCTGGCACTCCGATCGGCTTGGATTACATCCAAGCTAGTTTAAAGCTGGTATCAATAAATAGAGTGACGCTGATTTGGGTGCCGGGACACAGCGGGCACAGGGACAACTAGATCGCTGACGAGTTGATGCAGAGGGGATCTGAGATCCACTTGGTTCGGCCCGTCCCCTGGAATGCCAACGTGTGCCATTAGGGGCAGATTTGGCATTCCCCTAAAGGAAGAATCGAATCTTCGCTGGGAGACTCAGAGCTGCTTGGGATGGATCGAAACAGGGCTCATGTAATGGCTGGATTCTTCACTGGGCATTTTCCGGTGAAATATTACTTGCACAAACTGGAAACATAGGATTTCATCTTGTGTAGGTTCTATGTGCGTGATAAGGAGTCGGCCGAACATATTCTGTGTAACCGTTCTGTTCTGGACGCTAGAAGGTGCAGATGGTTTGGGCGGGGCTTTTTCAGTGTTGCGGAGCTCGAGTTCATGTTTCCGGGTATTTACTTGGGACCGGAGTAGTAATAAACCATGGCAAGCTACAGTATTCGGAGGGGGAGGGGGAATTCCTCTGCCCATATCTCCCTTGAATAATCTACAATCTCTTATTATTATTAATAACCCATAAAATACGATAATTTTTTTATTAAAAAAAAATATGAGATACAGATTATAATTTTCCTTGCAAATATCATTATATTGAGATTTAAAAGAGATTTATATAATTTTTTAGTTTTTTAATAATGCCCAGCCCCCTCTATTGAGGTAAAAAAACAAAGAAGAAAATAATAAGTTTTCATAAAAGATGGACATTGAAAATCTTAATGCACATTATTAAAAAAACTCATAAGATTTCCATAATTTTTTTAGGTAAAAGTTTTTTTTTGGAGATCTGAGATCTAAATATCCTCGGGGACTAATGTTGATAAATCAGCATTAAGTATACCTAATAAAAATCAAAAGGCATTTTTTGTTAAATTATAAGAATGAAGAAATTGGGATTTTTTGGAAAAATGTGAGAGGCAGAGAACAAGTTTTCCTTTATAATCTATAACATTAGTTCTCCAAGTAAATGTGTTTATAAATATTAATATAACAATTTCGTACTCAGCTTAAAAGTAGATCGTATATTACGTTGACTTAGGTTTCATTTGAGCATATCTACCATTGTTCTTGATAGTATTGTTATATATCTTGGAATATTGGTAATAGCTGCAAAATTTGAGTTTGACTGACTCTCTTTCCAATATACGTATTGTGTATTCATAATCGTTGAAATGAGAAATTTTGTAATATGTTAATGAATTTTATGTTAATTATCCTTCCAATTTGAATCTTTTTTAAATATAGGATTTCGTTAAAAAAAAATTAAAAACGGAACTCGAAAAGAGAACAAAAACGAATCTAATTAATTTTACTCGTAAACCTATTTTTAAACTAAAAAAAATTGGATATTTTTCGAAATAGTGCTTTAAAAATAATGGCAAAAAATATACAAAAAAAAACCAATTTAATAGGTTAAAAAGGGTTTAAAACTTACCCATTGTTTTAGGATCCAGCTGATAAGGAGGTATTCCACAGTGTGCAGGTGGAGGTGTCGTTAAAGGATCACCATTATGACAAAAAAACGGTGACAAACCCATTTTGTTTGCCTGAAATCAATAAAATAAGTAAATTTAATTATGTTTTTTTTAAAAAATATATATTTCTTTGTAGTAATTTGTTAATATTAAAAAAAAATATATCAGCTCCGAAAAACTCTTATATTGCCAGGTAAGTGTTAAGTTTTGTAAAAATATCGTTTTGTAACACCCCAAAAACATATATTCATAGAGAGTACTGGAAATTTGCCATACCTTTTTGTAATGTAGGAACTATACTGCATGCAAATCGGTATTATAAATGAGCAAGATTAGAACACTGGTACTGATAACTCACGCGTATAAGGGCTTCGTGGGAGTTTTAAAGATTTCTATCTGTTGCTTTCAAGATGCGTCCTGAGGTAATTCTGTCAAAAAATTAAGCCAATGCACCAGATATGGTTGCAATATTTTTGGAAATCGCCGAGAAAAAAGGTCTCGAAATACTCTATCTAGCCCCATTCAATTATTTCTTTAAATTGCATTTTAAATGGTTTCGCTTTAACAATATTTAAAATATTGTAATAAAATATAAAAAAAAATTGTAAATATGAAAATGTTATTCTAGATAAAAAACCATGTTAAATTTAACACAAACTTTTACATGATATAAAAAGGGAGAAAGACAAGAAAAACTCATGACAATTTTCTACTACACATAACATTTTGCTATATTTTATTCCTCTCAGTGTTGTCAAATCGTGGGAAATTTCCCCTTTTTTGGGAATTTTGAAACCTTGAAGGGTAAAAGGCCAAAAAAATCCCATTGGAAACTTTTTTATCATTTTTATTTTCTTTAATTTACTTATTTTAATTTCATTTTTTTCTTATCTTAAGTTATTGTCTTTTTTACTATAATTCTTATTTCAAATCAAAATTTTTGAGATAAAATATAAGTATGGAACTGATTTAATAATGTTTTCTTTCTGCGGAAGAATTTAAGAGCGTTAAAATAAATAATAAGGCTATTTATTTTTGACCAAATGCATTTTTGGCACTTGAGCAAAAATAAAAAGTCCTAGTCAGTTTATTACTTACGTTACAATTTGAAATTGAATAAATGCAATATTTTTATTTTGTTAAATGATTAAATTTATATTTTATTTAATTACAATGCTAGATGTATGTGTATGAATAAAAAAATTTTTAAAGGGAAATTATATGAGCAAAAATAGAAATTGGAAAAGGGTATAAATGGGAACTTTTATGCCATTTAAATAAATGGGAGCAGAACAGAGTTGGCAACACTGATTCATACATTATAATAATTATAAATTTATAATATAGAAAAATTTTCAAATGTAGTCAAAGTAAATATAGCTATGTAGCAAGCGCCACACGCTTTATGGTAATTGAATAGTAAGCGATTGCTTTATATTTAATACATAACATACACGCACACAAAAACATGTTTCATTTATTTTAAAATTAAAATTCATATCTATAGAAAATTCTGTGTAGAATATGGATGAAAACGCAGAAAAAAAGATTTTCTTCAAAAAATAAAACAAAAAAAAAACATCTTGTAAACAATTTGTTTACTTATTAAATACATATATGTATATACGTATACAATGTATTTGTACATACACACAAACATATACGAATTGCGACAATGGTGTAGTAGTAATGTAGAAACAAAAATGTAGTTAGCGATCTACTTTTTTCTTTCCTTTCAATATTAATTCTATTTATACATAGAAAAATTTCTTCTATATAATCTGACGGTTTTATGGAAAGAACAAAAAAAAAAAGAAAAACAGTAGAAAAATTTTTTCGCGACAGCATCTAATGATGAGTGCTGGGATGTGGTGGACATTGATTTTTAAATTCTCTTCTAATTTTGTAGAAAAGCGCGAGAAATTTCTTTTAAGTTAATTTGTAATGTAAATATTGAAATTGTGACAAAATTTTCAAAATAGTAAAAATGCAAAATATTCATAAAATCACTTCATAACAACCCAAAAAAAAAGAGGAATTATTAAAATTTAATTGAGAGCGTGTTTTTAAAATAAGAAGGGGGCGGAGGGGGGAGGAGCTTTTATGAAGGAAAAGGCAGAGGGTTGTTGATTCGATACCTCAAAATTTTTCGATATAACGAAAAGCAACAAAGCAATTGTGTAAGCTTGGCTATATTAGTACCCGCTTTTAAATTTTGCACTAAAACTGATTGTACCATTGTACGATTGCCAAAGAGCCAAAAAAAAATTAAATATTGCACATGAAGAAGAAGGGGGTCAATGGTCGAAAAATAATTCAAAATTAGGGATTTTTGAAAAATTTGACCTTTTTTTTTTCAAATAGAATAAAAAAGAAAAATTAACGATAAAAGCTTTTATACACCAATTTTTTGTTCTTCCTCTCTCTCTTTGTCCTTCTCTTGCTCTCTATTTTCTGCTGAATGTTCAGATGTCTAGTAGAATATAATATAAGCAGCGTGCTTTATACATGTATATTTTTTCTGTTAATGCACAAGTACACATATACATAAATATATAAATATAAAAAGAAAAATTTTTTATGTGTGTAAATTGTGGAAAATTTTATTTTCCACCATTGGGAAAAACGCCAGAAGCAACAAAAACAAGAAAAAAATGTTCATGTGAGATTTTTTTCTTTTTTTTTTATTTTTAATAAAAAAACCCCCAGTAGTTATTTTGTTGTTTCTGTTTTCTCTGTTTTGGAAGTTTTTGCGCAATAACGTTGAAAAAAAAAACAAACGAAAGAAATTAATTTGTATAGTGTTCATCTATTCAGTGTATTCTTATTTATGTGTGTGTGCCTGCATATGTATTTGCCTGGTAGAATAAGGAAAAAATATAAATGGGAAAATCGTGTGTTGTGATGGGTTGTGTTTGAAAAAAATGCAATCATACAGAGGGAAAAAAATAACAAAATAACAACAAAAAATCTATTATTTTTATCTATTATTTTTGAAGTGGGTTGGTCCAGAACACGACTCTCGTCACTATCATCATCATCAATATCAACATGAATTTAAGGTCTTGTTGTAGTATGATAAATACTGATGTCTGAATGTTGCCTCTTGTTTATATTTTTGATTTTTTTTGCCCCTAATGTGTACCTACTTATATTATCAGAAATTTTCATAAAAAAGGAAATCTTAATCGGGGTATTAAAAATAATAAAAATTAAAAAAAAAATATTTACCGCATATTTTTTTATATAAATTTGAATTTTTTTTTAATTTGTTCAAAAATTCTAATTCCTTTAAGTTAAGAGATTAAATTGCAATATCAAAAATAATTGAGAGGGCTATGAATTTTAAATTTATTTTCAAACAGAAGGTATGCGCGCCTCAAGAGCTCGATTTATTTTCTACTAGAATTTTTGGGTTACCAAAAATATAATAGGAAAATATTGAATCTATCTCCATTGGTTTATAAATTCGAAATTTTCGGCTGAGACTACATAGAATGCGTAAATCTATACAATGTACTGTATAGATTTACGCATTATACAGTAGGATATACGAAATTACAGTAAGAGCATACAAGGGAAAGCCAAGGAATTTTATAATTAAATTTAGTTGTAAAATTTTCTTAAAATTTGGCAGTGATAAACTTTGATTTTTTTTCTGGGCGGTATTGAAATTGGTACGATATTGAAATGAGGGATTAGCGCCTAGCTTGAATTGACAACTTTCAATTCCGGTATGGAGTGATTTTAACAAGAAAAAAAACAATTCCATTTTGTCATGCGGAGGCAAATCGTTCGAAAAATTTCTCCAAAATCTTCAATTTTTTACGGCAAATATTTTTTTTAAACTTCTTAGAAATTCCCTTGGTAAGATTTATCTTATATACATGGTCAATCACGCCTTTTGAAAAACTCTCCCTCTCTAAACTTAAAATAGCTACTCAATCTTTGCAGAGACAAAAACTAATTATATTATTTGTTTTTTACATGTTTTTTACAATTACGAAATGAATTCAACATGGTTGAACCGAACCCGAATCGAATCTCTTGGTTCCAATACGTACAAAACAAATGCAGAAAAACAATTCCAAGAAAACAGCTACGATTTGCGACTTCAAAATTTATGAAAACTGTATGTACATAATATGTACATATTATATATTTAATTTTTTACTTTGTCGGATATAACGATGATGCAAGGGAGGGCGCATTAAAACTTGCGAATAGTTAATAATTATACATTTGAAAGAACAACACAATTTTTGACACGCATTTCAAAAGGAAAAGGATTATAAAATACAAATAGGAAGACATCAAGTGTTTTTTTTAAATAAAATGCGGCAAATCAAGAAGGAAGGAAAGAGAAAAAGAAAATTATTTAAAATATAAAAGTTATTGAAATAAAAATTGCTTCAAGCCCAATTGGAACCAAAGTGTTTGAACATTAACTGTCCAGCCATTGCAATATCACGTAAAACTAGTATAAATACAACCTATTTGCTTCACATTTGAAAAAGAAGAAACGTAAAATCAATGATCGAAAGTAAGAAATCTCAGTTAATTGAAGTCAAACATGACACAATCGCAGGTAAGAAGGTTGATTGAAGAACAGAAACTTGAAAATTAACTTCAGCGGTTAAAAAAATTTTTTCATCATTTCACTCTCTTTTGCATGTTCTATATTCTAAAAGATTATGTATAGAATTGTAATGTGTTTATGTGGGAATTGAATGCATAAGTAAAAAATGTAAATTTTTCCACACAAAAACCTTAATAAGATAATTGATAATCCCAGATTATACTCAAAAAAAAAAAATTTGAAATATTCAAAGATAAATTTTCTTTGAATATGTACACGTACAGAATATTTGCTTCATCTGAGTGAACTACTATAAAGCTAATGCAACCTAAAGCGTTATTAGAATCAAACATTAAATTATATGAATCCGTGAAAATTCTAAGATGATATTCGGTTGTGTATACTATGCTATGAATACCGTATGTTACACATGGTTAAAAAATTTTGTTTGTATATAGGTTGAAATTTATAAAGAATGTTTTGACCAAAATTTTTTATTTTAAATTTTATTGTAAATAAATAATTAATTAAAGCTAGATGTCCAAGTTGTCTCTACTAACACCTGATACAAGAGCTTTAACAGCACTTTTCTAATCATAATACATATTTTGAATTTGTATATTTGTGCATATTAATATAAATTCATATGCACACAGTAAATTCAATACCATATTGTTCAGAAAATCAAGACAAATCGGACGATACCGATCGAAATATAAAATCACATAATCAAGCCTCGGAAATTTCAATTTTGTTTACGTTTTTGTAGTTTGTATTTATAATAAAATCTCTGCTCTAGGTTTTGTTATAAGCAAGTAGTAAGAAAGCGAAATAAAAAATTTTTGAAAGAACTGTTGTTAATATCCGCAAATAGACTAAGACTATTGCTTAATTTTGTTTGTATTTTGCAACAACATCAATAATGTTGCACAAAAAATTTTGTGCTTTTGTGCAACTGGAAACTCATCATACATGTGAACAATAACTGACAAAATTATCAAAATTATTTTTGTGCTTGTATAATAGTTTTTTGTATTTCTATGTACAACTGAGTAACTCTTATACTATAACTTAAAAATTTACTGCTAAATTTTGGTATATGCAAACTTAAATAAAGTTAACTTATTTTTACTTTAGTCAGTAAGTATTTGTAATGAATTTTTGAATAAAATTTTGGATATAAATAAAAGCAATTTAAAGTTAAGCATTATACAAATACAATAAGTATATTAAAAAAAATTATAAAAATTACATGTGGGGCAACAAATATGCAATGCGCATATATAAAAAGGAGTTTCGTTGTATTCTAGATTATAGATTTGTATAATTAGGAATTAGGATAACAGTGTGCTGCGACCAAATATTTATGGATCTATTGTATTCTTCCCTCTCTGAGTGCAGAGCATACTCTACAATATCCGCTCGAGGGCATCCTCCCGATAGACTCGAGAACCTTGTGAGTTTTCCTTTATATTTTGTGTTGCTACAAATAAGCGTATTCGACTGTATATTTTTAAAATAATGGTATACTCTTTACAGAATCATCACCTTGTTGTAACATCAAAAATTTCGTATACATCTACAACATGTATGTACATGTATTTAAAGATGAATATAACAATTATCATTACTCTCAAAAAGTCATTCAATATTTTTTTTTATTTAAAAAAGGAATATGAAATAATAAAATCTATTGAAATAGCATTATATCAGATAAATAATAATAATAAATAATAAAAATAATAATAATAATAATAACAATAATAATAATAGTAGAATAATAATGATAATAAATATTTATAGGGTAGATTTATCATTCTTATATAATATGGTATACAAGAGTGTGTACACACTTTCTCTTCATTTATGTATTGTTCGAATTTATTGTGTTTTTGTTGTATTGCTCTTTGTCCTATCATTCTTTTGTTATATAATTTCACAACATATTTTTTTTTAATAAACATAATAAATTGTACATACTCATACATTTTATATATATATATATATACATATATATATAATTTTAACTTGTATGTTATAAAAATATTGTAAATATAGATTTTTCAACAAAATAAACCAAAAAAAAACAACAACTTGTAGATCCATTTTACTGACGTCATTGCAAAAAGGGAGGTTATGTGATGCCGCCAAATTTCGGACTTCGAGCTTTCGGTGAGGATGCACTTCTCCATTGTAGGGAAGCGTAATTAAACTATTTTTAGAGAGAAGCCGTTCTGTCGATCTGTGTGTGGCCGATTATACATTTTGCGTATTTAATATTTAAATTCAGGATTTTAAAACAATGAACCTATAAATTTTTTAAAAGACCAGAGCTCGGAAACTAAACTAAATGGCTGATTTTCCATTTTTATCATATCTACGGAACTAATTGTTGGAATTTCTTGAAATTTGATTTTTTGTGAGGTTGTTACCGAAACTAACTAGTGTTATTTTAGGCATTTTCATAATCGTCTCTAACACTTTCACTTAACTTGGCAGTACACATAGCGATCTGTTAGGTGTTGACCACATCAGATTTTTACCGACCGTATTGTGTAAACAATAGGTAGGTTATGTGATGGCAACAAATTTTGCATATCGAGTTTTCGGTGGGAACGTACTTCTCCATAGTAGGGAAGTGTAAATAAACTATTTTTAGCAACCTGTCGGTCTGTCGGTCTGTCGGTCTGTCGGTCTGTCCGTCTGTCGGTCTGTGTGTGCACGCGTGTATCTCAAGTTCGGCTGAACCGATTTTGATGAAATTTTATATGTAAGTTTGTTTCCACCATGGCACGGATCGATCAACTTTTGGTATATATCAGGCCTCGGGAACTGCACTTTTTAGCGGGCCTGTTTTACATTTTTGAACATTTTGAAGAAAATATTAAACCGATTTACTTGAAATTTAATATATGAGCTCAGCTCGACCGTCCGCAAAAATTCGTATGTTTTGGAAGAAATCAGGCATCGGCAACTAGACGTTTACTACGGGCCAAATATACATTTTTGTGTATATAAAGAGAAATAATCAACCGATTTCATTGAAATTTAATATATGAACTCCTCGTATTAAAACAATGAACATATAACTTTTTTGGAAAGATCAGGGCTCGAGAACTGATTTGCGGGCCGATTTTACATTTTTCACCATATCCACTGAACAAATTGATGGAATTTCTGGAAATTTGATATTTGAGTTCTGGTTGTTACCGAAACTAACTGGCGAGCATTTTAGGGAATTCGGGTAGCACAAAGCGAAACTCTACTAAGAGCCAAATTTACATTTTTCTAAGTATGTTAACTATAAGCTTACTAATGTCCTAAAAATTGGAAAGAAGTATTTAACAGACATTTTTATAATATTCTGTAACACTTTCATTTAACTAGATAATACACAATGCGGTCGGTTATGTGCTGACCACATCAGATTTTTTTTTAATATAACAGACCATATTATATTAATATACTCCATATATCATATATACATATACTTGTGCATATATAGAAATAAGGGGATATATATATAATGTAAGTATTATGCAATTTTTATTATTAAATATGAAGTAAAACATGTACAAACATTGATTCTCGCACCAAAAATTCTTAATATTAATAATTATCGAGATTTTAAAAAAAATCACATTTGTTTCTATTATATTGTATATACAATATTAAGACATGAGAAGGTACCTCGGAGTTTATAAGACCTAACTAAGAGAAAAGCCTATTAGCTAAGAGAAAACCTTATAAAAACCTTATAACGCTTTTTTTAGGGGCCATTTATTGCCTATATTTATTTATTCGTATGTATGAAAAATTAGCTCTTAATTACTTTTAAAAGTGATGTCCACTATATTAGCAGTCTGTAATATGCAGTCATACGAAAACAAAAAAAAAATTTCAAGGATGCGATCACACATTGTGATAACGCGTTGGGAGTACAACAACTTCATTTTGTTCGCGCTCTCCATTAGGATACTTTTTATTTAACAATTCTTTTTACTTCTTAATAACAATTCAATAGAAATATTATATTAATTGAGTAAAACTATGTGGCCGCGTACTCATATACGTTTACAATTATATTAAAATGCGCAGATACGATATTCAAATTATTTATACAAATATGCCTGAAAAAGCATGGTATGAGCAGGTGAGCATCAACAGAACGTGGTATGTATAAGCAGGTCTCAATCCCGTCCCCCCAAATCGTATTCTTTTATATCATATACATTGGAAATAATAATAGTAATCTTCCTGCCTTAATACATTTTGTTATATAAGAAAGAAATTGCTCTTTTGTTGCTAAATAAGAAAGAAATTCTCATTTTCTTGTTGTGCCTCAGCTACATATTTTCCTATGTAACTGAGTTACATGTCAAAAAACGTGTAATTCTTATGTTTAAAAAATTTAACAACAATATTGGTTAAATTAAATTTTTTTATCAAGTGTAAAACATTTACAATTAAAAGTGAAAAGTCTTAAAAATTTTCATATCAAATATTAAATCAAATAATTTTTGTTAATAGTCTCAATTCTTTCCACTTTATTACGTTTTCTTTATTTGATATAAACAGTTATAATTTTATTAAAATAATCAACCGTAAATAAATAAACCATCTTCAGTTCTCTTTTATTACTACTTTGGTTTTTTGTGATTTTTGATTTTCCCTTTGAGCACAAAATTTCTTTTATACTCGTATTTTACGCACTTGCTTTGCTATTAATGTCTAATTGGAATATAAGATTCGGCTTTAAATTTTTTAATTTTAAATAAATTCATTCCTTATATATACATCATTTCTTTTATATAAAATATTTTAAATTATTTCGGAAGTATTAATTTTTTTTAAGAATCAAAATATAATCTCGTTCAAATTTATCTTATAAAAATAAGCACATCTCCAATATAACAGTTTAATCGTTTCAATAAATTGTATGATAAAAGAGACGAGGTTGCATGTTGAATTCATATCTCAGAAAGCGAGATTTCGAGGTGGTCTATAAAAATATAAATTTGGATTCATTTCAAAATATATCAAATTAAAGCATACATTTAGGATGAAAAACCGATTTTTGATAACGATTAATTTCAACCACCATTTTTCCATTTCAATTTTCAACTATTGCTGCGTTTGTAGAATTTAAAAAATGTTTTGGAAACCAATGCACGGACAGACAAACGGACAGAAGGAAATTAACAAGCGCTTTTTTCAATTTTTTGAAAAACTTCTAAAATTTAGATTTTTTAATTTGTTGTTAAAGTAGCATTCATTCCCGATGCATCATCATAATGTTGTAAGTTATGTATACGATTTTTATTTTAATAATGTATTATTGTTTTTATTGTAGGTGCCAGGACGTATAATTTCTAAACATAATTTTTTTTTTATAAATTTTTATTTTTAGAGAATGTATACATATATATACATATATAAAATTTATATATAAACTGTTATATGTCTCTTTGTATACACATATGCTATAAACCTCATATAAACATTTAGGATTTTTTTAATTTTTCAAGCACATGCGGCTGGCGGATTTTTGAACATGCTGCTTTTGTATATATACGTGTACATTATCTATAAATATAAAAAAAATATCACTATAAACGTAAAGCAAAAAAAAAAGATGACTTACTCATTCAGAAAGTATAACATCAGAAGTTCAGAATTCCAAAGAATTTGGAAAAAAAAGTTCAAAATGAAATTGAACCCTTGCAAAAAAATTTTAAAATGAAATTTATAAACAAAGTGTATATAATTATTAGGTTTGATTAACTAGGCTACTTAAACAGCTCTTATTACTGAGGGGGATGGGAGAGTATTCACACCAAGATAATATCATATTGTAGCCTATATGTAGCCATAGATAGGCTATGAAATTGTAATATTGACATCAATTGATCCCCATGATCTTCATTCATGTTGAACTAAATGCCGCGTTCTTGATTTTAACAAATAAGTTAAACATTTAATCGATATACAGCCCCAACAGTTATACATATACTTATGTATATAAAATGATTTTGAAGGTACTTATTAAAAGTTTGTGAAATTTTAAAATTTGAATTTAAATAATTTAAACTATTAGATTTTTTAAAATTGAGATGATTCGTTCGGACCAGTTAAAATGAGGAGGAGGCGAAAAAATCTCAATTACTAATTACTTCAAAATGGTACATATCTGGCCGCGTATTTTAAAAATTGTCATTTGGGAGTTGTTTCAGTCAAATCAGTTTCTAATTGTTTATAAATACAATCCCATTAAATTATTTCTACTATATTATTGGGTATTTGTAATATACAAAATGAATGTAACTGGAATCTACTATTATACACAAAAGAACATGTCCTTTTAAAAAAATTTTCCAAAATTCGTAAAACTTTTCTAAAATTGAAGTTTTTTTTTTTTTTTTTTTTTTTAATAAATTTAATACGATAATAAACACGTGCACAATACTAAAATTTTGGTAATTTTTTTTTATTTATTATTTGTTATTTTTATAGCGTACAATACCCTTTCATTTCATATTCTAATAATAAAAAAAAAAAGCAAAAATACAAAATAATTTTTGATATTTTTTTAGTATATTTCCTTTTTATTAAATATTCTTCAAAACTATATTTTGTTCAGTGGCGTGCCATCATACACAAAGGTTTTGAAATTAGTCAACTTTTGTCTACTTGTTCAATATACAGGGTGATTCAGTAAAGATTACAATATTATATATCATTGTTTAGGGCATCAAAAATGGGTAAAATTTTTGTTTGAAACTAGTTGTCAAAGCTCAAAATAACGGTTTTTAAAAATTTCAACTGCTTTTTAGAGTGACAATAGTTAAAAATTAACAATAGTTGATAATTACAGCACTTAAATCAATAAAATCTGAAATTTTTAAATAAGTAAAATAAACTGAGTGAAATTTTTTATGATTTATTACTTCTTATTATGGCCCTTAAAATCTTGATATAGAAAGCCATTATGCTATATCTCTTGTAAAAGATTTTTAATCGTTTTAAAACTTAAATTAAAGCTTAAGGAAGAGGCTTAAATTCTAGAACAAAAAAATTTTCAGTTTCACACAAAATTGTAGGGAAGAAAAAAATTAAAAAAATACAAAATGGAAAAAATTGGTGTTTTTCCAAAATTTGAACACATCGTATTCCGAAAGTACATAAAATACAAAATCAAATAATATGTTTTTTTCAAGCCCTGCACTAGGCACTTTCAAAAACTGTATATTTGTAGTTCTATCTATTTCGGAAGGAAAATTATAAGCAAAAAAACTTGGGAAAGTAAAAATTTCGTGAAAATCCGTTAAAATCCCTGTATATCGGAAACTGTTTTGTTTTGACAACTAGTTTCAAACAAAATTTTTTTCCATTTTTGATGCCCTAAATGTTGTTATGTCATTGATTACTAAATCACCCTGATATAGACAAGAATTAGGCTTCAAATACGTCCGCTCGAAGCAGCCGTATGGGCGGGGTATATACGTTATTACTACATCATACTGCGTATCAACTATGCATACGCACATCTATCAAAGAATCATCTCTGAAATTGTTTGCCACTTTATGTGAAACACCCTGTATAAGAATTCCGTAAAATTAGATTGGATGTCAACGCTATGGTATGAATCTAATGAATTTATGTAAAAGGTACAAACTTTAAATGCCTTTTTTTTGTGTGAATACATACTCGTAAATGTATATGTACATATGTTCATCTATGTATGCACGTACCTTAATAAAAAGTCATTATATACGACACTGAATTTGGGAATTTATATAATAATACATAGATACTACAAATATATAATATGTACGAAATAAGGCGCGCAAAGAGTTTGTACACAAAAATAAAATATGTGAAAACCATGTGATGAAACCATGCTTTTTATTCTTTTTTTACTTTTTTGGTTTTTCTCCAAAATAATTATTGTTATACTTTTTTTTTTTAAATTTTCATTGACAAACAACATCCGTCGCCTCCTTACTAAAGAAACTTACAACGTAAAAATATGCATGTGTTTATTATGTATGTGTTCATGTATGGCTAGATATATGAAATCTTAATATATATGTATGTATATACATATATAGATAAAAAATTTTGTTTTTGTATCATTGGATCGATTTTTTTTTCTTATTGAAGTTCAAATAAATTTTTCCATTTAAAATATTTTTTTTCCAAAAAAAAAAAAACCTCAATGGTATAGTACAGAAGCACATTTTATTTTAAAAGAGACTAAAAAAAATTATAATGTTAAATTTAAATTATATGTAAAAAAGTTCGGAGTTTCGGACTTATAAAAAGAGTTGACTTATGTTTGATATTTGATTATGTTATGAGATTTTGGTATAGAAAGATTATTAAGAGAGCAAACTGAAGCAATTGTTTGAGCACATCGACCTGATAATATAGTGCTGGAATATTTATTTAAATTGCAAATTTATAGGATGTGGTGGATCAAAAGAGGGTGTTGGGGGGACCTGATTAATTTTGTTCTAAAACACCAATTACAATTCACTCATACAACAATTCTATTCATTAATTTCAATCACACATAATATGTGTGATTGAAATGCAGTATGAAAATATAGTTTTTGTAATTTAGGAAATCTAATAATGAATGTGGCAAATCTGTGCTGAATGCGCTTGCTCCTCTTACTACTACGAAAATGATTTGTATACCCTGCACCTTCGTGAAGGGTATTATCACTTTGGTATGGAGTTTGTAACCACTTGAATGAGCCGTCTTCGATATGGACACATATATACAGGGTGATTCAGTAAAGAGTAAAATATTATATATCATTGTTTAGGGCATCAAAAATGGTTAAAATTTTTGTTTGGAATTAGTTCAAAACTTCATTTACTGAATCGTTTTTATTTGTAATTCAAATAGAGTAATCAACTTGTATTCAAATAGAGAAATTTTAAAGTTTTTCTTTTAAATTCAGTCTATATAAATTTTAGTAATAAAAATTTGGTATATTAAATAGAGAGGGTATAATATCAATAATTTTAAAAGTCAGGGGCCTTACTATGTAACTCGGTTTTTTTCGACAATCAATTAGTTGGTACTACCTTTCCATTAGTTTTTTTTTTTTTTAACTATCACATTTTGTATGAGGTAGGATTATATAAATAAATATTGAATCACTACTGGTTTACTGGAAAGTAAACTAGGATTCGCGTGTTGAAAATTAAACAGGACCAAGCATAAATATTTAAATAGTCTCTGAAATTTGGTAATAAATATTTGAATTTTAAGAAAAAACAAATTCTTCACATATTTTTTAACCCCTTCAGAATTGTTGTTTTTATACATATAATATTTACGTAAAAATTTTTTTTAAGTAAGTTTTTTTTTTAAATTTTAAAGAATATTGAAAACGATATTTTTTTTCCTCTTCAATTGCTAGGTTTCTAAATTCATGTTCGTTTTTTTTTTTATTTATTTTCTTAATTTAGAAATAATTTTAAAAATAACAACAACAGTAAACACAACAAAAATAAAAATAATATTTTTCTTTTGATGTTTTGCCGGCAAAAGAGAAGAACAAAAAAAAAAGAAAAAAATCATCTCTCTTCTGTTAGTTTTCTTGTTTTTATTTCTCTCTTGTTTGTGGAAAAACGTGTAAGAGAAGCAACGTTGCCATATTGATTTCACAGAACATCTGAAAAATTTTGCCACAAGATCGAAAAAATCTGGCAACATAGGCATAGAGAAAGTAGGCAAGAGAAAGTAGGCATAAAATCTGATAAAAAAAAAAAAACAGATTTTATATTAAACTTAAGCACATTTTTATATTAAATTTAAGCTCATTTTTATTGAAATATAGCTTATGTTTATCAAAAGCTATGTTTAGTTTTCAAAAAAAAACTTGAGTCAAATTATTTTTAAAAGTATGATTTTTGCTGATTTTGATTTTCTTTCAATTGATGCTTTAAAAAAAAAATAATTATTATAGTTTGTTAGTAAATTTTTTTAAAATAAACCTTGCTTGATTTTTTCAACCATTTCTCTATTTCACTGCGAGCTATCTGCACAAAATTGCATTTAAAATGAAGCTTAACTTGTATGTCCAGCCTTGCTTCACAAACAATATCAGTATTCGATTAATCAAGTAGACAGCCGCTGTCTATCGACATTCACAATAATATGATTATTATCCAACTTCAGCGTCATTTAGGTGTCAATTCGTTTAAAATAAGATTTTTTATATATTAACTATTGAAATACTGGATTACCGTTTGAGTAAAAATAAATAACAAAACAAGAAATTTAAAGTTTTTTGTCAGAGTTTTCCTAAGTGGAAAAATACGGCATTTTGCGTAAGAAATCTGTTCACCTGACAGACCTTTGAAGAATCTGAAAAATCAGATAAATCTGGCAATATGGGAACGTTGAAGAAAATTCAATCAAAAGTGAGTTTTGAAAAAAAGAAAATATAATTTTATATACATTCATACAATAATTTAATGTGTATTTGCATGTATAGAACATTTAGCATACATACACTTTCTATTACAAGACGTTTTCCCAGGATTTGATTCTTTTCCTTTCAAAAAACTTGTTTAAAGCTATAAATACGAGTTTAAAGCCATTTTTTTTTTTGCGGGTGGATGAACTTCCATAGAACTCCCCCCTAGTGAAAGCCGATATTTTTGAATGCATTCAGGCTATATTTTTCAAATTTTAGGAAAAGTGAGGGATGAGGACGGCTTGGTTCGATGTTCTTTAAAAAGTTTTTTTTATATTATGTTATGTAGTTTTTAAAAACAGCTGTTAAGATCTACGTAAAATGTAATACACATCTTAAAAATATTTGTAAAATTATTACTGCATACAGCGTCTAGACATAATGAATTTTAGAATTATGAAATTTTTATTCCCATCAAATCCAAATAGCTGAGACATAACTTTTATAATGTCGCGTACACGAGGGCGGCAGTAAAGTTTCACTTTATAATTAGTATAAAATTGATTTAGTGTAAAACCGTTATATTTCAGATATTCAGCCATACTCTACTAGAAACGTTACATTTTCTATTAGACACGCAATGTGAGATGACAGAAAAAGAGAGGTTCGGAATTTTTTGATGTCAAAATTATAGTGATAGACAGAAGTAAATGTATAATTTAAAAAATAGTAAATTCGAGAAAGAGAGATGATTTCGACCTATTTTTATACCCGTACAAACGTATGTTCGAAAGCTATACTGAATTTGCCTTACCGCTTGTAACGCTAAGAAATAATGGTTTTAGATATAGACTCAAGTGTATGTTTTTGATTAGCGTCGAATTCTAAGTTGATTTAGCTTTGTCTGTCCGTTCGTCCGTCCCAACGATAACTTAAAAACTACTTGAATTAAAATTTATTTAGCTATATCTTAGAAACTATAAAAGTTGTGTTTGATAGAAATCGTTGAAATTGCTTGGCTCCTTCTGGTAGCAGCCGTACAACTTCAGTAGTAGTTTGGCCATATCTTAGAAAATATTGGAAACATAGTACTGACATTTTGCTTAAATTAATATGGTAATACGACAATTTAAGGTCATAGTCTGTCCCATAATCAACTATGGCAAATTTATTCGCACATAGGATAACAAATTCGTACGGGTATCACAGAGTTAACTCTGTGATATTATAATATTAATCCGAATAGTCGGTCAACTCTATTTTTTTTAGGTTTTTGAATGAAGGTGACGAAGAAAATAAAGAAAATGAATTTTTCATTAATTCTATCAAAAAATTGAAAGTGATACCGACTACATAGTTACTTTAACACTAAAATTAATAAAATTAATAAAAAATGTTACATTTAAAAAAAAATAGAATAAAATTATGAATGGTTTACGTGGCAAATAGTAAGAACGTAAGTCTAGTAGAATAGCAAGTCTGTCACTATGATTACTCTTAATTAGGTGTTTTATTAGAATATCATTAATTACATTTTAAACTGGTATATTTTGAATTTGGCAAATTCTGAAATATTTTTAATTTGGACATTTGAACCATTATTTGCGATGACGTTGTTTTTTTTTATAATTAGAGTTAACGCAGTTTATAATAACTTATATAATATGTTATGTTTCGTTTGTAATAAAAGTTTATTTGTAAACAAGTAAATATATAGTAAGCGAAAACACTGTTGTCCTACTACTGTTAAAAAAAGCAAATTTCTTTTGTCATACTTCTCTTGTCAAAAACAAACAAAAATTGTACTACATTCTATTATTTGTTTTTGACTTTTTGACAGCTAATTAGCTATAGTAAAAATTTTTAATATTAACGTTAAAATTATTTATTTTTATTATTATTATTATTATTATTATTATTATTACTACTATTGTTATTATTATTTTTTCTCTTTAATTATTAAAATAAAATATTCCAAGTATACATAAATACATACTAAACTTATATTAGAATAAAAGAGAAGAGAAAAGAAGAAGTATATAGAGAGAAAAGATAATAGAGAAGAGAGGATGTCTAAATACCTCATGTATTCAAAAATTAATTAAAAAAAAAGAATTGAGTCTCGTGTAAGAGTATATAAACTAAAAGTATATTAAATAAAGTCTTATAATAGCGACCTTCAAATTTTAGAGAAGTATTTGAAGGAGGTTTATTCACAATTTTGTGCAAATATTTTTATTAAAATAGATAACACACTGTGCAGTTGATTATGTGCTGATCGCATCAAATTTTTTTTAGCGTGAGGTAAAAAAAATGTTTCTTAGTATTAATATTCTTGTAATATACTTATATACATATGTATCATACATGTTAACATATGTACATACAAATGTTGTACATACATTTATGTAAATTTAATACGACATTATAAATTATATCAAAGTTTAATATTTCTTTTTATTTTTTTATTTTTCTGTTATCTCTGCACACATTATGTATACATATAAGCATGTATATACGAGTAAAACGTTCAGCATTATAAAACGTGAATATTAAGAACAACATACTAAATATACCGTTAGGAACACAAAAAAACTGACAATATATAACGTATAAGACAAAGTAAAAGAAAACAAAAAAGTAAGAAAATTATAGAGCGAAGAGGTAATATGAAGAAGAGAGAAGGGAATAGAAAATCACATGTAACATTATAATGTATTCACTTATATAAGTACATGAAAATGCGGTAGAAAAAAAAGATCAAAGAGAAAATATTTAAAAAATTATTTTTGTTGTTTTTCTTACAGATTAAAAAAAAAGCTAGGAAATGCTATAAAAGCGAAATCCTATAAAATATATAAACATTTATATGTAAGTAAAACAAGAAATATTAACGTTATATTACACATACAAACGTACATATTAACAGTTGGAATCCGACACTACAAATTAACTCACATTATAAGTATGCGTAAGCACACTTTGGTTATTACAATACTTGTATTTAACTTAAGCTTTAAAAAAAATGTGCTTAATAGTTTCATTCTGCTCGACCGTCCGTCCGCCGTCTGTGGACTCGTTTACAAAACTTCAACACTCTTGAAGATAGAACCTGCAATTTCTTATTTTTTTTTTGTACAATAATTAAAAAATGCACAATTGTATTATAGTTCAAAGGTGTAATAAGATTTTAACTTAATGTAAGTTTTAAATTACTAGTAATAAGCACATTACTTATTAATTTCACAACTATGATGTTGTATTAGTAAAATTCATAATAAGTCTAATAAGATGTTTACTTTATATTAATTTAATTTTTATTTAATCTAAGTTTTATTAGTTTAAGTTCTTACTGCTTTTGTTTTCTAAAAAATGTTTTATTATTACTCGTATGTACACTGCAATTTATCTTCTTTTAAATTAAATTATTGAGATGATGTGAATGAATTATGGGTCATAATTGAATTTATTTATTAAATTGAGCTTTAACTAACAGTAAATCTGTAAGAATTATAATTGGAAAATATTTGTAAATAATTTGCAACAGCAATTTAAGTAGATGCAATTAAAACATGCATCATCCCTGAGCATAAAATTGCGTTTTCCTATTTTATTATATTTTTAACTAATTTAAGCGACTTATATTTATTTTTGTGATATTGAATTCATACCTTCTAATGAAACAGTGAAATAAATCAATAAATAATTAATAAATAATTAATAAATATAGATCTTAAATAGAAACTTGTTTCCGTAGAAGAAAATTTTGACCTATCTCCCCTCCTTAAAAAATTATAATGCCATTTTCTGACAATTTACTGTAACTAAAGCATATACATTTTTTTAATATCGTTTTTCTTTTAGACCGCAAGGAGTTTGTAAAATATAAATTTTCGGCTCCTTGTACTTCGAAAACTACAAGCTGTTCCAAATTTCTATAAATGCAGAAAACTAAGGCTAAATTCAATGCCATTAAAAAATATAACTATATTTCTTAACTGACGCAATTAACCTATTAATTCGAGTATTATTTTAGCGTCTCTTTCAATTTATTGTTTTTCATCCTAATGTATGCAATCTTTAAATATTCTATAATTTTAATAATTCAACCATTTTCGTTGAATTATTAAAATTATTGTTATTTCGCCTAAAAGAATAATAACTTACATGAGTTTTGAAAACACCAAAAGTCACGTGGAGTGCTTCTTGTAAGCGTCAAATTTATGGTGTATGTATAGGTGCTAATATTGGTATCATCAGTCTCTTAAAAAATTATTCATTTATGACAATTGTTAAAGCTTGGAAACACTATTCCAGTCATCCTTTGATAACCTGACGTCCCCAATTAATGATTTGGACGACTTTGCAACCAATACTTCAAGTTTTAAAGATATTGCCAAAAATTTTGACTTAACAAGTAACTCACTTGTAAGTTGGAATCATCAGTTTAAATATACGCTTGAAGAAATTATGAAGCACCATCTGCAACTGCTTTCAGCAACATCAAGTGGAATACAAAGTGTAGGTGAACATATTTCTTCAGAGTTCAGTTCACTAACAACTAAATTAGATGCGCTATACTTGCATATTAATGAATCGCCAAATACTCTTCTATCCGAAATATTGCATTAAATCTCTATCGCGAAACAAGACCTGTTGGATTTGAAAAATATTAATAGCCATTCCCAATGAGTTCCACTGGACTTGGCAACAAAATCAAGGTAGCTAACGTCGACAAAGTTACTAGCAAGAGTTGATCTTGCCTACTATAGTTAATCAATTTGAGCTAGGTATTGAAAGGTTTTTTGATGGCAACTCTAAATGCATTTCTAAAGGCGTCGTAAATTGGGTCGCGTACATAAAAGGAGATCAGATGAAAAAATAAAGAATAGATCAGACAAATGATTGAAGCGAATCAACTGGTAATCGTATATCCAAGGTATGTCTTATCTTAATTACACTAATCTTAGTCCAGTTAACACTAAGCTCAATTTGAAAATTAGGCCTTATACTAACTATACTAATTCTAAGAGTAATATAATTAGTGACCAATATAATGAAAAAAGAGAAAAGCATCAATAATAATGGAAATAAAAATTTAAATAAATATATGAAAAATAAAACAAAAAGTAATAATAATAACAGATAATAAAGTTGGGTCAAACCAATGGTTTGTAGTTTAGCACTTTTCCCTTCAACAAGTGAAAATGCTGCTTTTAAAAATAATCAATGTATACGTACTACATTATTAAAGTTACTATCATTCATATACGAAAATATTTCAAGGATTGCATACATTTAGGATGAACGATTTATGCAGTCTTTAAAATAAAGTAAAAATAAATTTAAAGAGGGGTTAACATAATGTATTTTAAGGGTTAATTGTGTGAGTTAAGAAAAATAATTATATTTTTTTAATGTCATGGATTTTACCGTTAGCTTTCTGCTTTTATAGAAATTTGTAGAAGCTTGCAGTTTCAGAAATATAAGGCACCAAAAATTCGAATTTTGCAAACTTCGAGACGAGATATCTTAAGTTATATCGGGGTGGAGGTGGGAAAAAATTTTCGCAACCTGGAATCTACAAGAAAAATAACATTAAAATTTGGAAAAAGGTAAGCATTTATGCGTTTACAAAATTTGAAACATGCTTATTTGGTTTCATTGCAATAAATAGTTGGAAAATACTCTTATGTCTACCTTAAACTCGTCCAAAAGTGTTACTTCTGAATACAGACGGGTACCTTCGATTTCAAATTCTCATAGCTTTGCTAATCCATTAGCCTCATCTACAGTGAGAGATTTGTGAGACCCAAAAAGCGGTTGAGGAGGGTGATGGCAAGTACGTGTTGTCTTGTCTAAGAGATCATAGTATTTATGAGAACGTTAGACTATTTTTGCCTTGCTTGCATGACCAAGACAGTCACTTTTGTGTTAATAGGAAAAAAGAGGTCCGACAGGAGGGGTTGCCATACCGTCTTAATGGGTATCTCCTATTTCTTTAAGGAATTTTATATACAAATGTTTTAAACTTTGTACAAATGTTTTATTTACAATTTTATGTACTCCCCTCCGAACGCCGAAGGATGAGAAGAATGAGCAATCTTCAATTAAGCAGACAAAACCATGGAAAGTATTTTCGTTCCTAGCTACAACACGGTAAACGTAGGCAGTATCAGTGTCAGCAACTGTACTAACATAAATCTTCAATCCACTGCTGTTTCTGTTTATTATAAAAATGTTAGAGACTTACGTACTAAAACATCTAAGGTTTTTGTAAATTCAGCTGTCCTAGACGCGATATTTTTATTTTAACAGAAACTTGGTTTTGCCACACGATTAATTCTTTTGAATTATTAAGAAACAACTATTCTGTATATCGAAAATATAGATATGATGCTGTTTCAAATGATTCTGTTTGAAGATTTTCATCGCAAAAGGCGGGAGTCCTAATTTCGGTTAAAAATAATTTTAATAAAAATCAAATAAATCTGAGCAATTTTAATTTTTTGAAATTGTTGCCATAAAAGTTGACCTGATTTACAAGAATATTTTTTCCATCTCATATTCTAGTAATATCTTTAGGATTAACTGTGATAATTTTCATCATCTACGATGTGACGAATTATCGGCCGATAGCAAATTTATCTTCTATCCCAAATTATTTGAATTATTTTAATGGCCGAATTAACATAGTTTTGTAAAAAAACGATCTACAACGAGTAATTTGCTGGATGTGACTCCTTTTTATGTTAATGCTATGGAGTTTGACTTTCAAACATATGTCATTTATGCGAACTTCTTAAGATCCTTTGATCTATTATCACATAGATTGTATTTGAATTGGAGAAATTCGGGTACCCCTTAAATCGGTTATTGATTTTCGGCAATATTTTCATTTACTAGCAGGTATAGCCTTGGGGCCACTGTCATATGGTAACGTATTGAGCTCATCTTGCTCATGTTCTATTATAACGTCTAAAATACCGATATCTATATAAGATCTGCATCTAGGATAGGTTGGCAAGTCTGAAGCTAATAAATTACATCTGTATTTAATTTTATTTTTGGTCAACCAGTTGTACAACGAAATTGCACGTACAACGAAATTGCACCCATGATAACAAAATATCAACCATTATCATCCAAATGAAGAATATTAAAAATTTTTTGAAACTCTTCAAGGAATCTATTTTGATTTATGTGGGAAGCATAAGTTGCAATAAGAAACATTCTTTACACTTGCTGGGACTCATTGTAGGTCGCGAGTCTCGCGACGATGCTTTGTTACCCCGATATATGCAATCTGCAACATACGATCTCATAAAGGGTCAACTATTTTTATTTTTTCTCTCTTTCTTTTTCTCTTTTTTTGTTTCCTTTTTTTATTGATGTTGTGTGAAAAAAAAAATACAAAAGATAAAAGGAAAAAAAAATCATTTGTACGGTAGTTTAAGAAGGTTTATTGATTGAAAAAACTTTTTTAGTATTCCAAAATATCAAAACTAAATTGAATCATCATCAAGTTCAAACATCCCTGTTAATTTAATTTTGGATAATTTAAGAAGAAGAAAAAAAACAAGTTTCTATTATTTTTTTATTAGTTTAGTTATCAATCGAGTAAGAAAAATCTTATTTTATTTATTTTGTTTTTCCGTCTTTTTTTTTCATTTTCTTTTAATTTTATTTTATTTTTTCTGCTCTATTAATATTGTGAGAAAATGGGAAATTAAAAATAAATAAAATGCTGAATACAAAAAATTATTAACATTATTTTATGATTGTGTATTGGTTATTCAAAATATAAAACATTTAATATATTGCATTTAATAATTTCCAATTGAAATTGTAATAATAAATTTATAAGAGAATTTTGAATTCTGTAATAAATTTGTAAATTTTGTAATAAAATGATGTAAAAGGACAGTAGAGGAGAAAATGAAGCACAAAATTCAAGGAAATTCAGGAATGACGTTTTTACGGAGAGGAGAAAATGAGGTAAAACATTTAAGAAAATTCCAGAGCGACTTCTGGAGATATACAGAATGAGTTAAAAAATATTCAAGAAATTTTAGAAAATTTATTAATTAAATTGTTACGGCAGGGTGGTGTGCGGTGATGGTGATGGTGGGTGGATTAATATGGGTGGATAATGATGGTTCCGTTCCGAACATATTCAAAAAGAATTTTATTTTTATCGTTTTATTTTCAAGCAAATGTAATCTTTCTCAAATAATACTTGCTTTACTCAGCACCACATTTGGTTACAGTTACAGATAGTTGGTTACAATAAACTTGTTATATTTAATTGTCGAAATTGTCGAGAAAAACCTGAAATATTTTTTAATGTATATTTTTTTTTAATCAAAAAACATTCTATTGATTTAAAATATCATTCTATTAATATTTTTTTCTTTTAACTGTACGAGTATGACGTTCTTAAAAGTCGTATGACGCCTAATCGATATTTATTTTGTATGTAAGTATATAAAAATTTATAATATGTACGAACAAAATAAGAAACGAAATACGAATAAAAAAAAAAGAAAAATAGCAAAATAAACGGTTTTAATTTTTTTTTATCAATAAAGAAAATACGATAAGAAAAAACAACAATAAAAAAAAAATTGGTTTAATAGTAAAAAAAAAATCTTTTTTGTTGTGTAAAAAAAGGAAACAAGAGCTAAATTTGTGTGGGATAAAAAAAAAAATTTTTAAGATATTTATTTTCTACAATACAAAAGAAAAGGGAGATTTTAAGATTTTCCTTTTTTAAATCCCTAAAAATTCCTTGAAATCTTACAAATAAATAAAATACCAAGCAAAAAAAAATTATTTGAGATAAACACATTTTATAAATCTTCCCATCATAACTAGAAGGTTTTCCATTAACCTTGTCTAATTCTGCTTGCCATTCTCCTCCTCCTGCTGCTCTTTCCCTCTGCTTCTCACCACGCACCCCTTGGTAATCATGCTATTAAATTTTTTTTTCGATTGCAAATCCTAACAAATTAAAGTTTCTATATTTTAATTCTATATTTTTTGCACTTTTCCAGAAATTTTTTGAAGCAAATTGCTTATTAGTTTCAACCTGTTCATCCGCCCGTTCAACCGCGAACTGACTGATAACCCGTGGTTCGCCCATCCGTCCATCTGTCTCTCGATCCATCCGTGGATACGTTTATAAAACTTTTACACCCTTGAAGATAGAAAGCTGAAATTTTATAAGTACATAGATCTTTACTAGAAACTTATTTCCGTAGAACAAAATTTTTACCTATCTCCCTCCTCTTAAACTCATAGCTCCCATAAACTCTGAAATGCCATTTTTTAACTATTTGTTTTAGCATATTTCAAATTTTACAAACGCAGAAATAAAGTGGCGGCTTTCTTCTATCACGTCATATCATATTTGAACTTTAAAAAACAAAATGACCGTTAAAATTGACCGTTATCTAAATTCAGTTTTTTCCAAATTTTTTGTATCGTTTTTTTTCTAGACCTCAGGTTGTAGGATTTTGAAGTTTTATCAACTTTTAGACATTTCGTTAGAGAGAAATTTTCTTCCACTTCCACCCTCTCTCAAGTTATCATCCTTCGAAATTTGTAAAATTTAAATTTCTATAAATACCGTGCAATTAAAAAATATAATTACATTTTTATTTCACGCAATTAACCCTAAATTTGAGCATTATGTTAACGTTTAAGTTTTTTTTTGTTTTATTACAAAGATTGCGTGGATTATTCATCCTAAATGCGTACAATACAACTATATTTTATATTTTTGTAAAAACTTGAATAATTAGAAATAGGAGCCCCGCATATGTTACTAAATTAAAAAAAAAAAAGAGAGATCAATTCTGGGGAGAACTTTACCACCAAAAATAGATGTTCACACGTTTTCGTAAATTCAAAAAGTGCATTTTCTTTTACGAATTCACACCTACAACGAAAACTGTCAAATGAAATTTTGAAAATGTGAAACGCGCGTAAATTTACGAAAATTGTACACACTTACGAGTAATTTTGAGTTTGCATGTTGATGAATTTGAATGACAATAATAACGAAAAAATGTAAGTTTTCATTTAATATTTTATAATTATAAAACAAATGATTAATTACATACTTCGTATTTTCACCTTTGAAACAAAAACATTTTTATACCAGAGATTTTGAAAAAAAAACACGAAACATAAAAAAAAGTGCTGACAAATTCAAGTGAACGTACTGCTTAACAATTCAATTTTATAGCGGTTCTGTAAATGAATTTTTTTTTTTGCACAGGGTAAATTTTTAGAGCTACATGGAGAAATCATCCATCAACTAATAAAAAGTATCTCCTGTAATGCAAAAAAATCTTTTACGTGTTATTGCGAAAATTGCGCGGTTGAGGAGGAGGAAGAGCAAGAAGAAAAAGAGGAGAAGGAGGAGAAAGTAGTTCAACTTTATCAAAAGTTTTTAATCTAATTTCTTTTGACTCAAAACATCTAAATTGTTGGGGCAAGATAAAGCAAAAATTATTCTTTGCCTCTCTCTCAATAATCTATGTGAATTAGTAAGGGTAATTATTTTTGAAATTCCATTCAATTATCCAAAATTTGAGACCTTACTTTAACAATTATATTTTATATTAGAATCAAATTAGCGGAATCGAAACTTAAAGTTTACCGAAACTCATTTCATTCGAATGAAGCATATACAGGAGGTAATGCATAAAAAGGTAATGAAATTTGTTGTTATACATGACTTAACGCCTTAGTTTTAAGAGCACCACTTTAGTCTTAAAACAGAATTTTATTATTTAAAAAAAAAATTAAAACTAAAAAAAACCAATAAATATTAGGTTTTCCGAATAAACGGATAATTTTTTAAACACTTCCTTAGAGTTAATGATAATTTTACTTTCCTTTTATAAATACGTACACATATACAAATACCCACAGATTTTTACGAACTTCTGCACTAATATTTATTTTCTATTTCCTTTTTGTGCCGTTTGTTTTTTCTTAATTTTCTTGTCCTACGTTATAGATTGTTGTTGTTTACCTTTATGAACTTAAACTTTTTGAACTTCCACACTCACTTTAACGTTAATAGTTTTGTATTTTTATTATTATTTAAATAAAGTCACTTTAGTTTGTCAAAAAAATATTATATATAAAAATATTTGTTTTTTAGGTTTTATCATAAAACAAAAAGTATATATAGAAAATAAATCTTAAAGTACAATAACATTTTTTTTATATATATCAATTTGACCAAATCACTTATTTCCCAAGATGAAATAGAAGAGACAAAAAAAACTAACTACAAAGGATTTTTTTTTGTTTTATAACGGGTATAAAACGCTTTCGAATATTAGACAGTTAGGTATTTAAAATTTAATACACTGTTTAGAATTTAAAAACTATACTTCTTCAAAAAGGAAAATTAAGTTCTCGTGTTCGGATAGATTTTCAATATTCATTCACGCTAATTTGATATTCATACTATTTAGACTTATCTCGTTGGGTACCACTATTTTCAATTTTAAAAGATTAAGATTATATACATTTCGGAAATGTAAGGCAAAGAAAGCTAAAATTTTACAAATTTCGAGTGGTTATAAATTGAAAAGAAAATAGAGACTATAACTTTAGGAGGGGAGGGGGAGGAATAGGTAAAAAGTTTCTAGTAAAACATATGAAATTTCAGGTTTATACATTCTATGGACAGAAAGAAATTAATAAGCATTTTCTTTCAAAATTTTTTTGTTAAAAAACTTGGAGCACGGTTTTCTTTTTGAATTCTTTTCTCTTTTTTTGTTTTCTGCAAGGAGCATCATATGCAGTCCGGGATCAAATGTTTAAAAAATGAAACGTTTTTTCGTTTATACTAGAATATCTTGAGACACCACTGGGTAGGAAATACTTAAAAACACAATTTAAAGCTTTGACAAAGTCATAATAATTAATAGTTTTTCAACATTAATTCACCTTCATCATTCTCAATACTTGTAAAAGTTCGAAATTTGAAACAAACACAAATCGCGTAATCGTGAGCCATAAAAGAGCTCCCATAATAAATATCTGAAGAGCCACGTTAGCTTTATAAGTAAAAAAATTAGTTTCTTAGTTGCTTTAAATGCCTTCTGATTTACCGCATATTATTTTTTGAAATATATATATATAATATTTTTTACACAAATCTAACAGTACCTTAGGGTAACATTTTGTATATTCTTACAAAAAAAAATGTCGCCTAATCACAGAATGGCTTTTTTTCACAATACAAAAAAAAAGTTTTTCTGTCTTTATGAGATTTTCTTTTTAGCACTTTTCGAAAAGAATTTTGAAAAACAAATCTTATTACTTTCACTATGTCCGTGCGTCCGTGAACATGTTTTCAAAACTTCTTCACCCTTGCGGATAGAAGTTCTAATTTCATATGTACACATAGATTTTTACTAAAAACTTATTTCCGTAGAAGAAAATTTTTACCTATCTCCCTGATCTGTGTTTGACCTTTAAAAAAAAATTACTGTTATGCAAAATCCGTTTCTTTTTTTTTTTCAAATTTTCGATATCGTTTATCTTCTAGACCGTATGTTTTAGAAGTCGAAAATTTAAGCAGCTTTTAGGCACTAACAAACGCATCATTTCGTCAGAAGAAAATTTTTTTCCATTTCAACCCCCTCTCAAGTTATCGCCTCTTGGAATTTGTAAAATTTAAATTTTCGGCGCTTTATATTACCAAAACCATAAGCTTTTCTAAATTTCTATTAATAAGGCAAGGTAACAATAAATGCCATTATAATAATTTTTCTTAACTCACACAATTAACCCTTAAATTTGGGCAAACAAGACCTCTCGATTTAACACAAAATACCAATTTCCTTATGTAAGGTATTAAATTTCTGTACGGAAAGACCAAGTTAGCGCAGGGGTAATAGTTGGTCTGTAGGACCAGTTTTATCCGTTCAGAGTTTAGGTGATTTTTTAGGGTAGGAGTCACGCCCCCCCCCCCCCCCCCCCCCACTGTCAGAGGAAAAAGGCGGGTAGCGCCGTTCTTCTTCTTCTTCTTGAAGGTAAAAGTGCTGTTTTACAAACCATTGGTTTACACAACTTTATATTTTTTTTGTCTTATTCTTGTCCTTAGAACCAATATTTACATACTTTTCTTACTTCCGTATGCAATGGATTGTGAAATGATGAATTATGTGGCCAACTCGAAAGAGTTTCTTTTTTCTTGAAAAGATTCTCTGATAAATAAATAGAAATGCGAGAACTTAAATAAATATTTAGAAAGGATAAGAAAATATCCTAGGAAAAAAATGATATTTGTAAATAGAATTACAAATAAAAAAAAAAAATAAAGTCAGTCGAATAATTTTTAAAAAAGAAAAGCAATAAATTTTGTTGGAGAATTTTTTTTTTACTTTGTACAAAATTCAAACAAACCAATGAATTAAACAACAGTATAGAATTAAAATATATAGGAAGAGTTAAGCTCTCTCAGAACATAAGGAATTCGTCAGCTGGTGCTTCATTCTCCCGTTGGTTCACTTTAGGCATATAAGAAAACTTGACGACAATTGCAAAACTCAAAAAATTGCGACATAAAACTTAGAAGGGAAGAAATCTCATTTTTGCGTCACCTCCAGACAAAAACAACTACGATAAGACGACGGCAATTAATACAAAATTCAGCTTATGAGTTTGTAATTGATGAATTGTTCAATTAAACTTGAGTATAAATTGTAATTTGTAGAACCGTACATCAATACAGTATTACAGTAATTTGTAAAATCACGATAAATTTATAATATTGCTGAATTTTATAACAGATATGTACAAGAGCAATATTGTTTCAAACATTTTAAAGTTGTGGATTTATTTTGTGTACTTATACTCTCTTGCAAATTAAATTACAAATTTTCTGTTACATATACAACATATATGTACCGACATATATATCTATACTATTGCAATATATATGCAAATATTATAGAACCTATATATGTGTACGTATTTAATATGTCTTAATGGATTTTGTTCGTTTTTTCGTTGAAATTTTTTTTGTAAATGATTAAAAATTTTTATTAAAAATAGTATTACTACATAGGTTTTCACTTAAAAATCTTAAAAAGTTAAAGAAAATAATAAAAATTATTTATAATAATAAAATGATGCACAATTAGTTTAATAACACATATATATATAAGAATATTACACATATACATACGTATATACATACATAGCTATAAAAAGGTTTACAAAATTTCATTGAGGTAGGTAAGAATATACCAACCATGTATAAAATGTGAATTTATGTTGTTTGGGGGCAAAAGATTACAAAAAAGAAAGCAAAATTACAATAGCAAAAACAACAACAACAATAAATATACCTACAACGAAAAAGTGTACATATATAAATTTTTTTTATTATTTTTCCTGCGCAACTCAAGTACTTAAGTATATTTGCACACATACACACCAAACGAAAAAAAAAAACAACTTAAAACAGCCTTAAAATTCAATAATATGTATATGTAAATGCATGCACATACACACGCATTATGTATATAAATCTCATAAATGTTTTGCTGTAAGAAATTTAATGTTTTGTACATTACGTCTACATGCACGTAATGTACAATCTACATTATCGTTATTTGTCATTATCAAATTATTGTAACTCAAAAAATTAACACAACCAGTGGTGAGCCCTTTTTAGGAAACCTTTCGATTAAATCTATTTCTTCTAAGAATTCCAAAACGTATATATAAAATCTCTTTCAATCATATTTGGTGTACGACGCCGTGGCAGTATATATTATACCGTTTCAGCTAAATTGTTTCTTTTCAATCACATTTAGCGTAGCAATGAGCCATGACTTGTTAAATTCAGTAATACTATAATAATGCAAAATTTAGCTTATAAGTTTGCATTGCAAAATTATGTATTAATACCATATTACTGTATTTTGGAAGTTCAGGGAATTTGTTGCCTAAAATAGATTTGCAAGGACTATTATCATACATAATATATACATATATCATATTACAAAATAAAATAAAAAATATCTATACAATATTTTAAGGAAAACCTATATTAATTAATTGAAAGGGTTAAACATTAAATAAATTTTGTTTTAGTTGCTATTACGACAAAATTTACGATTTAATTTAATTTGTCTGATAAAAATCGTACAGGGTAGTCGCAAAGAATATGCACAGCGATTTCGTCACTGTTCTCACAAATTTCTGCACAAGGAAAAGTCTAACTTCCCCATAGCTGATATAGGTGGTAAAATAAATTCCTAGAAAATAAATTCGCGATAGCACGAACCCGATTTCCACCCATTCGTCTTTATCTCAAAATTTTCTCGTTTTTAGCATTTTTAAATAAAATTTTTGAAAAAAGTGCTTATTAGTTTCACTCTGTCCGTCCATCCCGCCGTCCGTTTGTCCGCTTACAAAACTTTTCTATCTAGATAGATCTTTACTAGAAACTTACTTCCATAGAAGAAAATTTTTAGCTATCTCCCCCCTCTTAAAGTTATTCTCACCCAAAACCTTAAAAATGCCATTTTATAACAATTTATTGCAATTGAAGCACAAGCATTTTCAAATTTTGCAAACAAAGAAAAGCAGCGGGTTGCTTCTTCTACCGCGGCATACCATACTTGAACTTTAAAAAAACAAAATGGCTGTTTAAAATTAACCATTCCAAAATTTTGATGTCGTTTTTCTTCTAGACTCCAGGATGCAAAAGTCTGAAATTTTAACAGCTTTTAAACACTAATAAATAGTTCATTTCGTTAAAAGAAAATTTTTTTCCATCTTCCACCGTTATCAAGTTATCATGACGGTAAATGTCATGCCATTAAAAAACATAATTATTTTTATTAACTCACGCAATTAACCTTTAAAATCGAGCGTTATATTATCGCCTCTTTAAACTTTTTCTTTGCTTTATTTTAAAGAGTGCATAAATTGTACATCCAAAATGTATGCAACCCTTGAAATAGTTTTCTATATGAATGAAAGTAAGGCCCAAAAAAATTTACGTTGAAACTTTTTGGCCTTGAAATAGCCCTTTTAAGAATTTTCTGGGAAAATTTTTGCATAACCAAACCACGTCTTTCTTTTATACTTTATATTTTCAGAAACACAAACCAAAAATAAATATTATTTGAAGATTTCACATATTTTTAGGATCAGTTGGAATAGGCTTAGATAAATGTCAGCTTTTTTCAAAGACACTATATGTTTTATGGCATCTGAACATTTATGTTCCATTACCGAAAGCATTGCGTACAATAAGAGAGGTTATGTGATAGCACCAAATTTTGCATATTGAGTTTTCGGTAGGAACACACTTCTCCGTAATAGGAAAGCGTAAATAAACCATTTTTAGAGAGGTATCGGTCTGTCTGTCAGTCCGTTTATGTGTGCACGCGTGTATCCCAAGTTCGGCCGAACCGATTTTAATGAAATTTTTGCTTATATTAAGAGAAATAATCAACCAATTCCCTTAAAATTTAATATTTAAATTAAGAGTTTTAAAACAATTAACATATAAATTTTTTGGAACGATCAGGATTTGGAAACCGGACTAAGGGCCCATTTTATATTTTTTAACCATATCTACGGAAAGGATTGACAGAATTTCTTGAAATTTGATATTTGAGCTCTAGTCTAAAAATTAGAAAGAAGTATTTAAAAGGCATAATCTAATATTCTGTAACACTTTCAGTTAACCAAACAATACACAAAAGTTGGGTCAAACTAATAGTTTGTATTGTAGCACTTTTCCCTGCAACAAGTGAAAATACTGCTTTTAAAATAATCTATATTTTTATAATAATCTAGTTTCATTCATATATACGAAACTATTTCTAGAATGGCATATACTTAGGATGAACGATTTGCGCAAACTTTCTAATAAAGTAAAACTAAATTTAAAGAGGGGTTAACATAATCCTGTGTTTCAAGGGTTAATTGCGTGAGTTAAGAAAAATAATTATATTTTTTACAGAAATATAAGGTGTAGAAGATATAGTAGTCGTTGCCATGTACTATATCTTCTACACCTTATATTTCCATTTTTAGAGTTTTGGGGGGTATAACTTTTAGAGAGAGGGGAGATAGGCAAAAATTTTGTTCTACGGAAATAAGTGTCTAGTAAAAATCTATGTACATATAAAATTTCAGCTCTCTGTTCAAGGATGTAGAAGTTCAAATGTGTCTTCAAGGGTGTTTGTTTACAAATAGACAGGTTCTGATTTAACACTATGTTCCAAACAAAAATTTTTATTCATTTCTGACCCTGTACCCGATGGTATATAGCTCCTAGCTTTTTGCTGAACCACCCTGTATAATACCCAAAATATATACTAATGTATTCTGTTAGTCGCTTACTCCACTTGACGTCATAATGGTGATGGATTCATTGTGGAGATATTTTGAAAATTTGAAATTCTATATAATGGAAAAACAAAAATATTTGTTTTCGTCACTTCAAGTGTATAGACGGTGCATTACCCCTATAATATAATATGGGTGATAGTATATTTAATTGGCATAATTATTTTTTTTTCTACTCAGGGTGATTTGATCACAGCCACCAACCACACCACTACAGTGACCATATATGACGTAAGTATATACATACATCTTATAGACAACAAAGTCAATCAAAAAAAATTTGAGATTCTTGTCATCTCATTTAATCATTTGTTTTTTTATAATACTTATATTGTATACTATATATATACATATGTACTATATATATAGTATACACATTTATACTATATAAGTATAAGTATATATATTATGTAGGGTCCTTATATTTTTGCTCTCATCGCACAAATTTTTTTTTCGTAATCGGAGTGTATTGCAATATCCCTAAACACATATACGAATAGAAACCTATTTTATCATAATATTATGTTGTAATTTAAATAAAAATTTTTGTATATATATATATATATATGTAAGTGTTTTGTATGTAAGTACATGAAATTGCTTAATGTAACAAAAATCTAATGATTTTTTTTTTTTATATTTACAACATCAACAATGTGGGGATACATTTACTCTCTTAGTATATTAATAAAAATGTATAGTGTATACATATATAAATTTTTGAAGAATTATGTTCTACACACCTACACATATATATATATATATATATATGTATATGTACGTTGTATATATATAAAGCGTGATGCTTGCATAATAATTAAAATTTTTAACAATAAATAATCAAAAATTCTTATATATTTTTTTGCAATTTCTCTCCCTTCAATATTCTTGAGTTTTTTTTAAAACAAAGCTTGTAGAGAAGAATGTGTTTTTTCTTTTTTTTGAAACTCGGTTTTGTTTTCTGGTTGTTGTTTTTCATGATATTTAAAAAAATAATTGTTTCAAAAATTTTATATATATGTAAGTACATATTGGAATTCTTCTCTCACTTAATATATATAAAATATTATCCCGCCCCCATTTCTTCATAATAGTCATACTCTTTGCCTCTCTCTCTCTCTTTCTCTTTTATAGTTTTCTATAGTATAAAATAAAAGATGATGATGATAGGAATGCCTTATCGATTAAAATATAGAGAATCTATTAAAATATTGTGAAAGCGAATAAAAAACAATTCAAGAAATTTTTATTAAAATTAATTGTTAACTAGAATAAAATTTGATTTAATTAAGAGAATAATATTTGTATAATATTTAGTCCAAAGTATGGAATCAAAATATTTATTGTGACTTCAATATTGATGATGAACTGTTTAGCAATTACACACATCAATTATGCCATATGATTCCGAAGTTATACGCATTTATTTACATGCAGGAAAATTCAGGTACCTTTTTTTCAACAGGCTGTATCTCGAAAACGAGAATATCTGCATCCCCCCTCCCTCCAAATTTTTTGTTGAAAATTGATCGAGAAATCATTTCTGAAAATATTTACCACCTTATGTGAAACACCCTGTATAATAGTATTAATAATGTAAACTGCAACTGCTTATGGTTGTAAATGTGTTAACCAAAAAAAAAAAATTTATAACAATTATTTTATTTTTACTCAAATCTCGTTCAAAATGTCGGCGACAAATTCGAGAGATCATTAGCATAAGCTCTCTATTGTCTCTTTTAATTTTACTTTTAATATTAAAAGTATGCAATTTAATATATTGAATTATGTTGTATATTTTTGAATCAACAGTGTTTTTTTTTTCAAATTAAATTTACAAAATTTGATCGTGTAAAATTGTATTATTTTATTTATCAAGTAAGAAGAAAAAGAGTTGACTGTCATATATATTTGTATATTATGATGTAATTTTTGAATTACATTGAGATGATTTTTTCTTATATAGAACTAGCATTTGAAGTTGTATGGCAGCTACCCGAACTAGTACAGCCATATCATTAAAATTCAGAATATATCTAAAATGTAATTGGATAGACCTTTGCAAAATTTGATAATAATATCTCAATTAGTTTTTGAAATATTTAAAAAACCTCTTTGAGTTGTATGGCAGCTACCCGAACCGATTTGGTCGAATTACAATAGCAGCCGTCCGTGGCAGAAAAAAAAAATTGTGAAAGTTTGGTGTCGATTGCATTATTCGTTCTTGAGTTATCGTACGATCGGATGGACGGAAATGTCAAAATCTACGCAGAATTTTACGCACAGCAAGAATATATATACATTTCCACACAGGAGACGTCCCCTATAAGTGGTTACAAACTCCACATCAAATTGAATTAAATTCTGATTTAATAATGAACAAAATGCAAGATCTCACAATTTATATATACTTTCATTGAATATAGAACTCAAAGTATTTATTAAGAAGGCAATTATAAATTTGATAATTAAGTGGGTTTACGTACATATATGTTTACAAGTTGGAAATCTTCTATAACCTTTCGAAACCAATCGCAATTGAATTTTTTTTTTACAGTGCAAGAAAAAATAAACTTACTTTATAAATAATCTGATATGGTCAGCCCATAATCAACCGCAAATTGGATTGTCTAGTTAAGTGAAGGTGTTACAGAATATAATAAAAATGCCTTTTAAAGCTTTTTGTAAATTTCGTTCTAAGTAGAGTTTCGCTTTTTGTCATGCAAATTGCCTGAAAAGCTCGCTGGTTAATTTCGGTAACAACCAGAGCTCAAATATCAAATTTCAAGAAATTCTATCAATTCGTTCCGTAGATATATAAAAAAATGTAAAATCAGCCCCGAGTTTGTTTTCGAACCCTGATCGTTCCGAAAATTTACATGTTCATTATTTTAACATTTCAAATTTAAATTTCAAGGAAATTGATTGATTACTTCTTTTTATATGGACAGAATCCGCAAAAAAGTTCCAGTTCTAAAGGGCTAATATATTCAAAAATTTGATCAATTCATGACATAATCAAAGCAAATTTACATATAAAATTTCATGAAAATCGGTTCAGCCGAAATTGAGATACACACGAGCACACACAGACAAACCGACAGGTTGCTAAAAATAGTTTATTTATACTTCCCTATACTCGTAATGAAGAATTGCGTTCCCACCGAAAACTCGATATGCAAAATTTGTTGCCATCACATCACCTACCTTATTGTATACACAATGCGGTCGGTAATAAAGATATTAAAGCTTAAAATTTAAAATTAAATAATTTTTTTAACACCATTCCTACCCCACCCACCTCCAACAAACCCTTTCTTGTGCATAAATACACTTACATAATTTATAAAAAGTTTATACCATATTTGCCTTCAACTCGTTAAATATTTTAATATTATTTAGTTAAAAAATCAAGAGTTCATCAATTTGTTTTTGTTGCTTTTATTCTTATGCTTGTTTTTTTGGTTCTGTTTTTGCTGCTTTTTTTTTGTTTGTGATAAGGAATTGAAGAACGCTGTATTGAACGAGTTTAACACAGAATTCCGTATTATTAATATGAAAAATGTGCAAAAAAAAAAAAAAAAAAAAAGAATAGAAAGAAAGAGAAAGAGGTAGAAAAATATTTGAAGATGGGATAGATAAAACAGAAGAAGAAGGAAGCATATATGTATTTGTACGTAGAAAAAAAGTAATACATACAGAAAGGGTATGAAGAAAAACAAAAACAAAACGAAAATTATGTGGATGATATTACTACAATTTCCAGGCCAAGACTTTTGAAGAAAAAAAAATAAAAAAAAGATAAAAAAAGTGGAGGCTTATATCATTCGAGAAGAAAATGAATGTTAAAAAATAATCGAATCGAGTGTACTATAATTTCTAACTTAAAACAATAGAAAAAAAAATTTATTTTTTATTTTCTCGTATAGTTTTCTTTTTCCCTACTACATTATTTTCTCGAAACAAAAAACTTTAAACTTTGAGTAATTTTTAATGATTTGAAAAGAAAATATTTCAGAATAAGAGTTATGATAAAAATCAATTGGTAATTTAAAAAAAACGAGAAAAGACATAGTTGATCAACTCTGTAATGCTCTGTAATACTCGTACGAATAAATGATTTTGAATGTCGGAGATAATTGACAAACATGGTATTTACTATATAAACCGAAACAATTTAAAAGAGTTTTACTAAAAGTATGGCCACATCCCCAACTTTACACATCCCAGCTCAAAGCTTTCCAGCTTCAATAGTATCTGGGCTATTAAAAAACAGCTCACGAAGTTGTATGGCAGCTACCACAAGCACTCATGTGATCTCAACGGGTTTAATAACGAATACAGCTGCCATTTTACCATATTTGTTTTTGCAAAATTTTAGTACTATAGCTTGAACAGTTTTCAAGATATAACCTAATAAATTTTTAAGTTCTATGACAGTTACCAAAAGGAACTAAGCAATTTCAACGACTTTTATCTAATAAAACAGCTCTAATAGTATATTCGCTTGTGCGAAAATTCAATACCATTGCTTCGATAATTTCTGAGATATAGCCAGATAATTCCTATATAAGTATATGTAAACCTTAATTTCCAAGATTCAATAACATTTTATTATTACACAATTCAGCAATTCGCAATTATAAGCTTAATTGTGTATTAATACTGTATTACTATTTTTTGAAAGCCAAGTAAACTATAATGATATGCTGAATATTGAAAATGCATCCTGAATTTCAACATTTTAATAATAGCAGTTATATTAATATAAATTTGGCTTATAATATACTATTGCTGAATTATGTATCAATACATGCTGTTTATTTGGAATTTTAAAGTCACAGTAAACTGCTGCATTTAGACGAAAAGTATTCTTATAAATACTATAATTTCTGAATTGTGTATTAATACAATATTAGTGCAATTTTGAAGCTTATTAAGCTTTATTATGTATTTATACTACGACATTATAAGGAAAATTCGGCGGCACCATATAAATGAAGAATGGGTGTAGTAAATTACATAATATATAATTATGCCGAATATCATGTGGACTGGGGGCTGGACGAGGTGTAGAAAAATTTAAATCTAGAATTTAATATAGATTCCTCAACTGGTGAAAGTCCAGGTGGCTCTTAAATATAATCACCTATAAACCGTACGCCCTCAATAATACGTAGGTCAGTCTAGTGGTTACAAAATGGTGGTAGCAAAACGGCACATTTTGGTACTATAATGGGGATTCTGTAAACTTATATATTACACTCGCCATACGTCAATTGGTCAATCATCAGATGACAAGAATTTTTCAAATTTTTTTAATTTCAAAAATGAATCTTTGAATCTACTGTATATACAGTATAGAATTCAGCTTAAGGCATTTGTTTAATTGCTGAGTTTTATATTATACAGTAGTATTTATATATAGAACTAAATTATAATATATATTTATATATAGAACTAAATTTTTAATTAAGTTTAATTTTTAAATGATAATAGATATAAAGATATTAATCTTAAGATAAAATTCAAATCCTGTGTGGGAATGCTTTCGTACATGATGACGTAGATGCACAGAGCCACAGAAAGTTACGTTATTGCGTGATCAAATTAAAAATATCCGTTCGTGTTACCATACTCATGCCATATATGCATATTTATAGAAACGATAACATTTTTGAATAGTCCAGAATAATTAATTTTGTATTTTTGCTTTTTTTTTCCTTTTTTTTCAATTATTTTAATCTAAATGTGGGTATTATAAAAAAATATATATATTTATATATAATTGAATTCCTCAGGATATTTTTATTAAATGAGAACAAAACAAAAGAACAAACAAAAGAGAAAAAAAACTTTTATTTAAAATCATCATTATCCTTATCAATTCTCTAATACGAGTATTCACTACAACATCATCATCGTCATCATCAACAACATCATCATTTTCAATCAGCATCATTTAATATAATACATAATTATCATTATCATCATCGTTTTTATTATAATTATAGCAAGTTTTTTGCTTATAAAGCAGAATTTTTTTTACAATTAAAATGATTTTTTTAAATACACACATGAACCACCGTACAAAAATTAATTGTATACATGCATGTAAGTGTGTATAAAAAAAAACATTTACATCTTAACAATATATGTATACAGAGTGAGTCAGTAAAGAGTACAATTTTATGTATTATTGTTTAGGGCAGTGGTTTTCAAAGTGGTCTATGTGAACCCCTAGGGGTTAATGAAGATCAGCTAGGGGCCTACGAAAATGAAAATAAAATTGGGGGTCTGCGAAATGCAAAATAAATATGTTAACATTGACTGAAAAAGAGAGTGATATTTATAAGATTGAATTTATTTTTTGTTTAATTTTTCTCATTTATGAATTACTTTACTTTTATTTAAGAGTTATTAAATTATTTAAATTTATTAACTTAATTAATTAAATTTAATAAATTTAATAAAAATATATGAATTTAATAAGTTTTTTATTTAACTTTCTCACATCATAGGTGTGCCTTGGTACTGTTAGAAATTAAAATCTATCAAAGAAAGCAGAAAGTCAAGCAATAAAATCTATCACAAAGAGGTTTATAAAAAATTGAAAAACACGGCAAGCGGTTTACGAGAAAAAAGTTTGGGAACCCTGTTTAAGGGCATCAAAAATAGACAAAATGTTTGTTTGGAACTAGTTGTCAAAATTCAAAAATATGTATAACATAATTGTAAAAATCCAAAAGCAAACTATTTCATTTTAAAAAAATTTCGGTGAAAAGATACAAAAAGGGGGGGGGGGGGGGGAGGGGTAGGGCCGAGGAGGCAAATAAATCGAAATAAAATAAAGTTGTAGAATTCAAAAACTTTCGTATTTTAGATCTATACATTTGCATATAATATATCCCAAAAAAAGATTTTAAGAACCTCTCACAGATTTCAAAATTCAAAAAAATCAATAATACTATTATTAATACACAATTCAGCAAATTATAATTCATAAGCTGAATTGTATACTAACAGTCGTGTTTGTATTGAATATAAATATTGCAACAAAATTCACCAATTATAAATTAGAATTGTCTACAAACTATAATTATATATATCCTGAACTCGAAAATGTAATAATACCGTATCGATACACAACTCAGCAATTGCTACGAGTATAAGCTGAATTCTGCATTAATACAGCATTATTACAATTCCGATTTCAGGGATACTGTGCAATTCAGTGTTTAAATTGAATATGCAACCTTCTGGTGTAATGCCTCCACTCCAGCTTTGCTTTGAAGGATATGAGTTCAAAAAGGAGGAGGGGATATATATAGGAAAAATTTCGTCACAAGGATGAGTTTGAAAAACAAATAATATTACTCTTCTCAAGTTTTCACTTTTGGATCCATCTACATCACTTTTCTTTTTCAAAATTCTACCACCCATATTGAAGAGCCATTCGGACACCATTCTGAATTTGTGTCGGTAGTGTAATAATAAATTATTTTTATAATTCTAATATCAGAAATTTTACTTCCAATTTTTTTTCTTTTACTTCAAAATGTGCTCTTTCAAAAAACCAAACCGCAATTTAATTTTCGGTCGCTATTTCAAATTTTAAAGAGTTTTTGACACCAAATTTATGTGCATTTATGGATGTACATATATACAATTATATAATGCAAGGTATATAAAATTAAAATATGAAATTTGTCATTGCTTATATTCTAAAAAAAAATTATTTATAGCTGAAAGGCATGCGGAGTGTTAAAAAAGAAACAAAAATTATAATTAAAACTTAGAAAACTAAAAAAAAAAACAAAACAAATTTTTTTCTTTAAAACAATAGGGTAAGACAATGCAAGAAATTAACAATAGAATTTACAAAACCATCTGAAAAAACAATTCAGGTACTTATAAAAAAAAAAACATAATTTTTTTAAAAAATAATAATAACTTTGGCGAGTCCTTAGAAAATTTTATTATTATTACTTTTCTCTCTATAGCATACCATTTTCCCCATTCCCGGCGCCCTCCGTTTACAATTGTATTCAACGCAAAATTTCAAAATTATTTCGAATACACAATTATTTCCTCCTCCTAAAAGTATATATATATATACATATAGAATTCGTAAATATATATGTACGTATATATGTACATATTTATGACCTAACAACCTATTTATTATAATAGTTATTACATATATATATATATATATACGGAATATATTTTCTTATTGCATTACTTGTATTTTATATTGTAAATGTACGTATGTATATAAATGCACACGAATCTCCGATATCTTATATTTATACCCGTATGTTCGAAGTGCATACTAAATTTGCCTTACCGCTTGTAACGCTAAGAAATAATTGTCTGAGATATAAACTCAAGTTTATGTTTTTGATCAGCGTTGAATTCTGAGTTGATTTAGCTTTATCTTTCCGTCAGTCCCAACGATAACTTAAAAACTAATTGAGCTAAGTTCACCAAATGATCTCTTATAGTAATAGTCACAACCCTATTTAAATTGCATATGATCAACTCCAAAAGTAATTTAGCCTTAAGATAACAAATTCGGGCGTCACAGAGTTAACACGGTCAACTCTATGTTTTCTCGTTTCAATTAATTTTTTGATTAATATAACTTATTATGCATTTAAATTTTAAAAATACAATAATGCGGATTGGAACAATTCAGCAATTAAAACTTATAACTTATGCTTAAAGTATAGTACTGCAATACTGGAACTTTTTTCAAGTCAGGTATATTTAAAATCATTCGCCTGGAATTTTACGATTCTGATTCATTAGCATTTTACCTGTATCCATTGAATCGGATTCAACAAAATTAGTAACTTTAAAAATAATCTTGCAGTCTCAACCTTAAAATGGGCTACACATTTATGTATATTTAGAATTCTATAATGTACAGTAATACGATTTTTAAATTTTTTAATTGAGAATTGAAGGTGCTAAATTGAAATTAAAGGTGCACGACAGTGTATTTCTGTATGAATCTGAAATCAGTATGAAATATGAAATCAAGTATAAAGTTTAACAATATTACACTTTTTTAATGAAAAACACTCTTTATATTATATATATGTAAGTAGGAATATGGAATATTCACAAATACGAAATGGAAGCCTTAAATTTAAATGTACTATAAAATTTCACTGAATTATCACTGATGCGGATCACTTTTTAACAGTAGGAGGAAAGAATAAAGGAAATCATTTAGTTGTAAGAAATTTTAGGCTCTAATCTGACGCGTCTTGGAACTTCTTAGGAACTGATGCTTTTTGGGGCTTCTTAAGAACTTTCGTTTCTTCAAAGAGTTAAAGGAACAGCTGTAGAAAATATTGGATTTTTTTTTCACAAATGAAGTAAAAGCACATAATTCAAATTCATTGGAGATTATATAATGCTTCCTCTTTTAGAACTTCCTTCTGTGAATTGTTATCGTATATATATATAAAGGACATAATCCCAATATAAATCCGAATTATAGTGAAGAATTAAGAAAGGCAAATGCCGCCACGCAGCTCTAGCCAAAATTTTTTTTTTATAGAAAACGTTTTGTTTTTATGTTTTTTAAAAATCAGCACCTAATTATCTTTTGTACTCAAAGATTATGATCAATTAAAAATCAAATATTGATTCGTCTCTAATTGTGTATAAATACTTTCAAGCCGTCTCTAATATTGTAAACACACACAAATTTCAAATAGAGAAACCAAATCTATAAGTAACGTATATGCAAAGAGTAGGTTTTTTTTTAAATAATTATGCGTATAATTTCTACTTGTTAATAAAAAAAAAAAAAATAATTCAATCACCCAATAAACATAAGAAACGGAAAGAGAGAAAACCAATACACACACATGCATTTAAAAAAAAAATAGTTGTTTTAAGTTTCTTTTTTTGTATCCCTATGAAAATTAATTACGGTAGAAGAAGGAAAAACAAAACAAAAAAACAAATCAAAAAATAGCAAGTAAACGATTTTTTTTTTTCAAAAAATATTAAACGGCGGTCGACAAAAATAACGGCATTTTTACTTTGATCTTATGTTTATGTTCTATAATTTGTAAAAATATGTATCTATGTATGTATTTTATGTCTACCTTATTTCTCTCTATAAAATGTGCACACATATGTAGTAAAAATATATAATCTATTATTACATTACAACTCAGTTTTGAGTGAGTTTCCTATTTGAATTAAATATAATTTTAACAAGAAGCTGATTTTAAAAAGAAACTTAGTTTGTAATGGAATTAAACAATGAAATTTACTCTATAAAATTGCAAAACAAATGACGTGGTCAAAAGAACTAAAGTCAAGGTCGAAAAAATAAAAAAAAATTCTGATCAAACTGGACTCGAAATTGAAGTGACCTATCTGGCGCTTTCTAGGCAAACACATTATCAACTTCTACATACAGAGGCTATTATCATAGAAACTTTGTTTATTAAAATTAAGTTGATTGATATTGAATTTTATTTTTATGATATAGAGTCTGCAACAAACAATATTCTTCAAAATTCTATGGTATTATAATACCATATCACTTTAGTGAATGTGACTTCAAAAATTTCAGTAATATTCCCTAACATCGGAATAATTGTAATAGAACCGTATTAATACACAATTCAGCAGTTGGTATTTCTTAGCTAAATTCTATATTCATTAATACAGTATTATAACAATTAAGATCTAAGGATTGTTTTTGCTAAAGAATGAAGCAATTATAATTAAAAGGGTGAATTATAAAATTATTTAATAAATAGTGTTAAGTCCCCTTTTTTCCAAAATTCGGCTGAATTTTTTTTATGGCTTAGCATAATATTTCTATGCAATTTGAAAATCTAGAGACTTTTCTCTTAAAACATAAAGTTGCTTTTGAATTAATTATAGTTTGAATTCCGGGAAAAAACAATACAAAACGCTTATTAAAAAAAGATCAAAAATTTAAATGTCTCAAGTCACTTATACCTTAAGCAAAATTTTACATAAATATTTGGAAAAAGACAGTAAGAGGTATGAGGGGGGGGGGGGGGGGGGGCGAGATTTCAATGTTATTTAAACTAGTAGTTTTTCTTTTCTTTAATATAGTTTTATGTGAGTTTCTTATAAACAGGGTTATACTGTATAAACATATACTTTTATAATGCTCTTAAATATATTTATCCTCTACATATGTGATTTATTTATACATTTTAAATATACATTTCTTTATATTTACATAAATAGAATATACAATTTTATGTGAAAAGTTGTTGGTTTCAATGTTTTTGAGAAATTGAAATATTTTATAAAAAAAATTTCAAATAATTTTTTAATGAATCCAAAAATTAATATTAATAATAAATTTATTTTCTTATTTATATAGATCAATTTCTTTTTTCCTAAATCAAAACATTGTGTTGACATCGAAATTACATTAATATCGGTATTAATACACAATCCAGCTTAAGAATTTTAATTGCTGAATTGTGTTATATATAACCTTTACTTAAAAAATTATAGTAAATATGTTATTAATATAGAATTCAGCTTAGAATTTTTAATTTCTCAATTGTTAAGTAAATACCGTTTTATTAGAGATTTAGAGAGACGGTATAATTTTTTTGAAATTTTAAGAATCCTGAAAAATGCGGTAATTAAAATAACTAAAATTTTTCATATAAAAATAGAATATGCTTTCGGTAAATTCCTTCAGCAGAGCGTTTAGAAAAAAAAATAGAAAAAAAACAAAGAAAACAAATCAAAAAACACCAGAAGAGTAAAACTGAAAATCAATTTTGTTTATGTCAATACACAAGGGGTTTAAAAGATTCCCGTATTGTAGCATACAATATTCCGATAATATACCGTGAACTACTCAAATTATAAGATCAAAGTAATTTTATGTCCTAGGACGTGATAATTATAGGATAGTTAAATACTTATTACATTGTTTAAAAATTATCATGTACTTTAATTTGTGTAAAATCTTTTAACTATCACAACGAAGTATTTTACAACAAAAAATGTATGCCAAACAAAACCAAGCAACAAAAAACAAAATTTTAAAATTATTTTTTTACTATAAGGGGAATACGAGTATAAGAGTTGTTTGTTACATTTATCGTATAAAATATTATAGGAGTTTTCATTTCACGAACTATCATTTGTAGATTTTAATCAATATGTAGATTTTTTTGATTTCTAAATTTAATATTAAGTAAATACATTAAAAATTCAATGGTTACATTTTCCAAGAGCTGAAAATTTGTTATAACATTATATTGCTGTAGAATTCAGCAATTACAGGTTGTAAGCTCAATTGCATAATAATATGTAATAATAAGTAGCTTCTAAGAACAGAAAGAAAATGTGTAATTGTTACTTAAATATTATGTTCACTTTATTTTAGATGAAATCTTTAGAAAAAAATTCACTTAAAAATTTAATTCACCGACTATATTCCACAAATTACTCATATATACAAATCGTGATTTGAAAATTATAATAATATTATATTAACTATAAAATTCAGCAATTACATTTCATTAGCTGAGTAAAAGGCAATTCAGCAATTACATTTCACTAGCTGAATTGTGCATTAATACCAATATTATTGAAATATAATCTTTTCTGTATAGATTTAAATCTTTTACTTATATATAGAATAAAATAAATTTTATAATGAATTTTAATTTTTAAAAAATTTTACTCTTCACACACACACACATGAATATAAACATAAAATTCATTTTCAAATATAATTATATAAGGGGTTGGAAATAGTATTATAGGTTTGACAAAATTATTTAAACATTTTCTCTTACTAAACGGTCCCATTGTTCTAAAAAAAATTCTTTTTTATTAAAAAAAAAATTAGATTGAATTTACAATTATTATAAAATGACACAATCAGGAGAGAAAAAAGGACATTCAATTTTTACAAAGCATTATAAAGGTAAAATGAAATTAACAAAAAAAAAAAGAAAAAACAAGAGGGATAAAATACAAGCAATTTTTTTTTCTTTTTTTTTATTACTTACAACGGATTTTGTCATTTTTTTTTTGTTTAGCACTAAAAAAAACAAAATCAATTTTGTGATACTCGTAGTAAAGTATGAATATAACAGTTTCTCGACTTTACTATTAACAATACTATTATATATGCCAATTGTCTCTTTAGTATCGATAAAATTTAATAAATTTAGTATGCAAAAAATAGTTATTATAAATAAGTGCTGAATCGTGTGTAACAAATACAATTATATTGAATTTTTAAACTGAAAATGTCAAATATATAAATCAAATGCACCATCGTAGCGCACAATATGACACTTCGGAATATTGCAACATAAAGTATTGTGATACTAGTAAGAGTTCTTTTTTAATGTCAGCCTATCGTGACTAATGGGAACGCATTCGATTTTGAAGGTTATATAAAAAAAAACAAAATAATTGCCGTATAAGAGATTTATTTCGCCGTATAATTATTTCGCCCCCGCCTAAATGGTTCAAAATTACAATAATATAGTATTTTATGCACAATTCAGCAAATAAATACGTTTATAAAGCTAAATTGTAAAATATGTACACATTTTTCAAAGTGCAGTAATACAATTGTGGCAGCATGATATTAAAGCTAAAAAAAGAAACTAAAATTCATCAACTTAAGACGCATATATAACTTAAAAGTATATGCAGATTATTCGCAACAGATAAAATAAGTATTATACATATATTTTAAACTATTAGCCATATGTAAGATACGAAATTACATCATATATCCCTTATCATATTAAAGTAAAAAAACACACTCGTAAGAATGAGACCTCGTAATTTATATCATCACTGCGGTATCCTTTTAAGTAATCTTTTAGCAATTTGTTATATAAGTATTTTCACCCTATATTCTTTCTATAGTTTTTTTTTGTGTGCGTTTTGTATTTTTCATTATTTACTTTAAGAGTTCCAATTTTTACATGGTTTTTTTTTTTGTGTACAGTATAAAATAAAAATAATTGAATGAAATTATTTAAAATCTTTGTTTATCAAAAGATTACTGAAATCAAAACTAACTTACAGAACTTTGTCAATGAAAGCACCGTATAATATTATCAGAGCCAATAAGTTTCCAAATGTAAGGGAAACCCGGTTGTTAATTTGTCAGATAGCATGATGACTCATGTACCAAATTGAAGGTCAGTTGACAAGGTTGCCAACTGTGCCAAAATTGGTGAAAGCTCAAATGTTACATCACCCTAAAAAATTAAACGTTTTTTAAAAATGAAAAGTTAAAATTTCAAGTTTTTCGAAATTTAAAGTTATGTTATTCCGATATTTGAACAGATTATAGCTAATATAGATGTTAATGAGGAAAGCCCTTATTCTAAGGCTTTCAAATCCAATTCCATAATGCGGCTGTCTTACACAGGCACGGAGTTATACTTAAAATTTTAAAAAGTAGAAAAATCAGTCGAGATTGACTTAAATCCTTTGTAACTGCGAACGTGCTGAGCTGTAAACATCGTTTCCATACAAAAGTTTTGTCTGTTGTAGGAGCTAAAGATGAACAATTACATTATTTTACACTTTATTTCAATTAACAACAAAAAAGGCTGTGATTTTGCGTCTTATACAATCTGACATTTTTTTTCCCCGAATTCGCGAGGAGAAAATTACAATTCGATACAAAATTACAATCCATTCGTCTCCGTTTTCGTTACGAGGTTAATGAAGCGTATTCTCACTATTTAGAGAATATGATTATATCCCATTTATCTTAAATTATCTCATTTTAATATCCCGGCCTATTTGCAAACTTGGCTGTATATCAAATACGATACGACAACGAGATATAATTGCTGAATTACATAAGCATTTAGTATTCCAAAATGCAGTAATGCGATACCGACATAAAATTCAACAATCCACATTTATAATCTGAGTTTTGTATTAATAACTTATTACTATATTTTGGTAATTAAGGTATGATTGTAAATTTAAAGACATGGAGGTAATTAACGCAATACACGCTGAATTGTAGTAAAAAAAAGTATATTTTAGTATTTTGCTATGCGTTTTATTATGCGGTGAGTGTTTTCTGTTTGTTTAATATTATATATTTGCAATTTCATTACATACTGTATTATTGAATTGTTGTTTTTTAAGATTTTAAGGAAATTGTATAAACCATATTAAACTTTATTAATATATTATAATGTATATATATATATATATATATATATATATATATGTAAATAGAAAACTAGAGAAGAATAGGCACATAAATATCGGATTTTGAATAGTACTTTGTCCCCTTTTTTGTATTCTTTATTTTTACGGTATTGTAAGTATAATACACGCAGCATGTGTATAAAAAAATGTAAAGCAATAAGTATGGGTATGTTTTTTTTATTTTTTTATGTTTTGTGAACATTTGATGATAATGATAACAATTCATATGATTATATGTTAAATAGTATAAAATACATAATGACAATGATATGACGATGACGACTATGACGACGGACGGTGATGATGATATAGTTAAGTTAAACCCCTACAATTAAATAATAAATAGCGGAACAATTATTTGTAACCGTTCCCTTTTTCTTATTTCGTTAATAATTGAAGGGTCCTGTTCTTTTTTTTGTTTTTTTTTTTATTCCACTATAATTTTAGGATATTTTGTTTATTTTTATTATTGTTATCATTTTCTTATAACTCAAACAACAGTTATATACGAATATTGGATAATGTATATGAGTATATTATTAATGTACATAATTACTTATGTCATTTGAAATCAAAACCTTTAACATTTTATTGATTATATTATGACATTTTTATGTTATATTTGGAAAAAATTGTTTTTAGTTTACTGCTAAATTGTCCCGTTAGATGGCACGTGAGTGTATATGAAAAGAAGAACAAGAGAAAGGAGTGATTATTGAGGAGATGAAAGATCGCATTAGATATAAAATTGATAAAAACATTTAATATGTCTTTATAGCACACAGACGAGTGGTATGTAATACTCAACTTCATAATTAAATGTTCATATAGTTATTCGAAATTTAAATAAACATAATAAAATGTGTAAATACATAGCTCATATAATAGAAAACGCTTCTTAGCTTCCAAAATACGCAGTAAAGCACATGATATTAATACAAAATTCAACAATTTTATACATTTATAGGCTGGAATTACTTATAAATACCTCGTATTAGTATATATATATATATTGAAAGTCAAAGAATATTAATTAATTTGTACAAAAATATTTTACTATTTCAATTATAAGTCGAGGACTGATATACGCATATAAGTAGAGAGAAATCCATTGCAGACACAATTACGCGGAAACCTAAACAATATATAATCGCGTTTAATTATTTTAATTCAAAATTTTATTGAAGTCCAGAGGACTTACGTGGGTGGCCTGGTGAGTTCTCCTGCAACTTCTTTCTGCTACTACTACTACTATTACATGTAATTCAACTGATAAACTTCTAATTGATAAATTGTTCTATCAATTAAATTATTTCTTTAATTTTCAAATTATGGAAACTACATTTACATACGCAATCCAGCTTATAAATTTCTAATTGCTGAGTTGTTCTATCAATTACAGTATTACCTTAATTTTCGAATTATACATACGGTATGTACACGTAATTAAGCTTATTAATTTCTGATTGCTGAACTGTAAAATATTGCGTTGACTTCCAAAATGCAGTAATACGGTATAAATACACAATTCAGCTTTGAGTGTGAGTTGCTGAATTGTGCATTAATACCGTATTGCTGGATTTTGGAAGTTAAAGATACGGTATTTTTTGCGATTCCAAAGTTAGAGAAACAAATGCGAGATTATATGAATTAAATTTAATTTATTTTCAACTTGGAAATACTAAATTTTTTACTTTAAATAAACTCGCTAAATTTTTCACCTTCACTATCATCATTTAGTTGCCAAAATATTATATTTCTTTTCTTGTTATATTGTCGTTTTTCCTTTTGCGAGAACAATATAAAAAATCTGGGAAGATCAGCTTATAACCGCAATGTATATTGTCTATTTAATTAAGAGTGTTACAGAATATTATAAAAATGCCTGTTAAAGTAAGCTTTTAGTTAAAATATCTAGAAAAATATCAATTTGGTTCTTAGTAGAGTTTCGCTTTGTGCCATCTGAATTCCTTGAAATGCTCGCAGTTAGCTTCGGTAACAACCAAAACTCAAATATAAAATTTCAAAAAAAAACCATCAATTAGTTCCATAGATATGATAAAAAATGTAAATATGGCCCTCAGTTCGGTTTCCGAACCCTGTTCGTTCCAAAAAGTTTATATATTCATAGTTTTAAACACGTTGAATTTAATTAATTAATTTCAACAATATTGATTGATTATTTCTCTTTATATACGCAAAAATTGCAAAATTAAGTTCCCAAGGCCTGATATATCCCAAAAGTTGGCCTAGGAAACTACACTTTTTAGCGGTCCTGTTTTACATTTTTGATCATTATGAAGAAAATATTCAGCAGCTTTTCTTTAAATTTCATATATAAGCTTCACTCGTTCAACCGCGAAATCTCCTAACATTTGGAAGAAATCAGGCATCAGCAACTGGACGTTTACTACGGTCTAAATATACATTTTTGACTATATAAAGAGAAATAATCAACCGATTTCATTGCAATTTAATATTTAAATTCGAGGTATTAAAGCAATTAATCTATAAATTTTTGGAAAAAATCAGGGCTCGGAAACTGATCTGGGGCCGATTTTACATTTTTTACCATATCTATGGAACGTATTGACAGAATTTCTCGAAATTTGATATATGAATTCTGGCTGTTACCGAAACTAACTGACGAGCATTTCAGTGAATTCGGGTAGCACAAAGCGGAACTCTACTAACAGCCAAGTTTACATTTTTCTAAGTATGTTAACTATAAGCTTAGTAATGCCCTAAAAATTGGAAAGAAGTACTTAACAGGCATTTTTGTAGACAATCCACATTGCGGTCGGTTATGTGCTGACCACATCAGATTTTTTTTAATTATTTTTTATTTGATTTTTTCATTTTCTTTTGCATTTTTCCTCTTTTTCTCTTAAAATTATTTTGCAGTTTTGTCACTCCCTCTCTCCCAGTTAATTTAATGTTTGTTTTTAATAAACTTATAGTATACAGTGAGTACCAAAATTAAAATTATAATAATTTATAACAAGATTTTACATATGTAGATAGTATAACAAAAATTCAATTATTAAATATTTCATTTTTTTCAATATAACAAAATATTTAGAAAAGAAATTTTTTTGACTTACCATTGAAACCGGTAAACCTCCTGCCGCCCCATTTGTGTAAGAATAAGGAGAAACTAAGTAACCCATATTAAAACTAGACGCATGAGATTCAACTTTACCTTTAAAGAATTTGAAAAAAATAGAAAAAATTAAAAATTAATTTTTTGTTTTTTTTTTTATTAGAAATAAAAATTATATTAAAACTTACCAAAAACAGGACTAGGTTCCGATCTTGATGAAAGTTTCCCACTTTTCTCCTTGAAAAGAGATGAAAAAAAATTTTTTTAATTTTTGTAGAAAAAACAATGTTCATATTGGGGAGGAAGACCTCGAGTGTGTCTAAGTTAATATAGTTTTGGTAAATGGTTAAAGAAAATCAGATTTACAAAATTCTATCCAAAAAACAGCTTCGAAGATTTTGAAATTAGAGCGAATTATATTTTACAGTCTTCATTTTATATATTGCTAATGAATTAAAATTTAATTAAAATTTACAATAACAGAAACATGATTCATGGCTTGATGTGCAAAATTGTGCACTTACCCCAGGATGATTGTATATCTTTGATTTATAAGTACCTTGTACTTACATTTAAAACTTCAAAAATTTCTGCAATAATGAAAAATAACTTTCGAAATTGTATGACAGCTATCATAATCATTCATGATATCTTAACAACTTTTATCGAATATAGCTGCCATTTTACCACATTATTTTGGGTACTGTAGGTTGAACACTTTTTTAAGATATAGCCAAATATCTTTTCAGGTTGTAGCTACTAGAAGGAGCCAAGCAATTTTCACGATTTCCATCACACACAATGGCCTTAATGATATATTCGTTTATACGAAATTTCAATAGCCTGCCTTCTATATTTTCTGAGATATAGCCAAATTAATTTTCAAGTTGTGTGGCAGCTACCCGAACCAGTACCTTTATCATATCCAATTTAAACAATGTTCGGGAACTTACAATAATAAATTATTTAGCGAAATTAGCTCAATTAGTGTTTAAGTCATAGCATTTTTCACAAATTGCATACCTTTAGGATGAGGAATGTTGAATACATAGCGTTACAAACGGTAAGACAAATTTATAATACCCTATCGCACAAACTTTCGTACGGATATAATTGAAAATATAAAAAAAAAATTTTAACTGAATTTTAGAATTCGTCATCAGACTACAATTATAAGCTACAATTTATTTTTCATACATATATAAAGATTTTCGTATAATTTTCGTTTGAACAATATATTTCTTACATGTAATACACAAATTGTGTATTGCCTAGATTTACGATAAAAAGAAATAACGTACACAAAAGAAAAAAAAAAGAAAAGGGATAAGAGTTCTCTATTCTCATACATCCTATGAATATCGCATTCGTAGAATCGTATCGTATAAAGTTCAAATTGGAATATTAAAAAATTCATTCACGAATTGAATAAGCCTAATACGCAATAAAAGCCGTTACATATTAATCATTCTTAAAAATGTTACAAAAATTTTCTGTAAACTAAATTAAATCAGCGAAGAAATATAATTCGTGATTAATGAAATAAAGTTGTACTCAAAGATGAGAACTGAGTAAATTTTTTTTACTTTCTTCTTTTACTTATAAGTTTAAGTTACTTTAGTAAACTTTAACTTAAGTAATCAAAAAAGTTTTACAGAACTTTTCTCAAAAAATATTGTTTAAAAAAAAATCATACACCCTATGTGAGAACTCGGAAGTCTGGGGTAGTTTTGGAGGTTTAAAAAAATTGGATTTATCCGACGAAAATCCATTATAGCTTCGAAGCTTGAAACTAAAGCAGAGTTGTTTTTGGAAACTTTTTTATGAATTACATAAATTTTCACAATAAAGTGGTGAAAGTAAATGTAACGCATTGGAAAAAAATTACATTTAGGTGAAACCAATGGTTTTTAATTTAGCACTTTTCCCTTCAACAAGTGAAAATACTGCTTATAAAAACAATATAGGTATGTACTTTATTATTAAAATTAATTTCAATAATATACGAACATTTTTCACAAATTGCATACCTTTAGGATGAGCAATGTTGAATTGCAATAAATTTGAAAAAAATTGAAAGAGGCGTTAAAATAATGCTCGAATTTAAGGGTTAATTGCGAGTTAAGAAACATAATTATATTTCTTTTATTGGCACGGCATTTACCGTTAGCTTTCTGCATTTATAGAAACTTAGAAAAGCTTACAGTTTCGGAAATATAAGGTACCAAAAATTCGTATTTTACAAATTTCGAGAGGCGACAACTTAAGAGAGGATAGAGGTTGAAAAAAATTTTCTTCTAATGAAATGAACTAGTTATTAGTGTCTAAAAGCTGCTTACATTTCAGACTTGTACAATCTGGGGTGTAGAAAAAAACGACATAAAAAATTTGGGAAAAAACGGATTTTAGATCACGATAAATTTGAACGAGCACTTTCTTTTTTTAAAATTGAAATATCTTATCCCGCGGTAGAAGAAGCAACCCATTTTCACTTTTAGGATTTTTGGAGGGTACAACTTTTTCCGGGGGGGGGGGGGGGGGATGGGGGGGATATTAATCTATGTACATATAAAATTTCCGCTTTCTTCAAGGGTGTAGAAATTTTGTACTCGTAAGCATTTCCATGGACGGACGGGCGGCAAAAAACTTTTTCAGCTCTACCAAATTTTATTATTAAACTATTAAATTAACTTCGCCGGTTGACATATTGTTGAAATTTTACTTTAAGCATTTAATAAAAATAAATTTCAACACCAATGATTTTGCTTTTTTGTTGGATAAGTTAGAAATGTCAAATTCGAACTACCAAAAATAATTTGTTGCAATAAAGCATGCCATCAATCCCGGTTTTATGCAAAATTTTGTATACGAAAGTTGATATGCAAAAGTGTTTTTTTTTTTATCATTAATTAATTGTTACCGGTTGGTTGGTTGATAACCGTATCAAATGCATTTAATATTATCAATTACACCTATATAATTTGTAACAAAAAAGAGCATTCTATTTATTCATTATTATAGGAAGAGCTTTTTTAAGCTTTAAATTTAAAATAATAATGTAAATAAAAATTTGTAAAATACTGTAAATTACATGAATTCACCTGAAAAATTGAAAAATTCGAATACCGCAAAAATTTTTATAAATGTAATCATAAAATGAATATGAATATGGAGCAATTAAATTAAATTTTATCATTATCTACTTCATTCCTAAACTACTTACCTCACTTTCAGTTAAATCTATCAAACTAGATTTTTCTTCTAATAAATTTTCGGATGAAATTTTTTCATCTTCACGATCACCTTCATCTTTAAATATTTTAACTTCATCAGTGCTGCCTAAATCATCACCAGATGATCCAGTATGTGAATTATGACTAGTACTTATTGATATATCGTTATGTTTCATATTGAATCAAAAATAATTCAAAAAATAATATTATTTTTTGTTTGTTTTTTTTTTTTGGATTTTGATTTCGTTTTCTTATCTCTTATTTTTTATAATATTTTTCTGTTTTGTTTTATAAAAAATATTTTGATTTTTATTTTGATTTTTAATTAAAAAATTTTTTAAATTTAATTTTTTTTTTTTTTTGTAAATTTTAATTAATTTTTAAATAATAAAAATATTAAATATAAGGCCTCCATACTAAAATTAGTAAGGTAAAATTACTATTCTCCTAAAGAATTTCTGTCAAAGGATCATGTTTTTTCAAAAGCTTACCGAAAAGTATAAAAAACATTACCGTTTTCGCAACTTTTAAAAGGGAAGTTAATTAATATTTAATGACAAGAGAACACTTAAATAATATTGTTTAGCGCTGTATCAATGTATGTTTTATGTTTATAACATTATTTTACAATATAATTATAATATATAGGTAGATTTACATGTATATGTATATGTTTATCAGCTTTATACGTGCTTTAATTATCATTAGCTTTACTTTTTTTGAATTATTATCAATTACTGAAATTTTACTATGAAGTAAAGAAAAACGTGGATTGTATCCGAATTATTTAAATTGGAAGTATTATGACTATTGTAAATTGAATCATATTGAGTAATTACCTAGAATTTTTTTCTGTAATGCCAAAAAGGCGATAAAACGACAAATATAATTACTATCGTTAGATTTTATGAAACAAAAATTAAAAAAAAAATAAAAAAAAACATGTATATATATAATATATATATATCTAAACATCTATGTGTATATGTATCTTCTTCTAATTTTTTGGTTGTTGTTTTGTTTTTATTATTTTTGATTAAATTTGTTTTTTTTAATTAAAAAATTAAAAATTCAAGGGGGGGAAGGGGGCGGGGGGTGACATGTAGATATACTCGTTTTCGAGCTACAGCCTATTGAAAGAAAAAGGTAGCAGATTTTTCTGCATATAAATAAATGCTTATAACTGCGGAAGTATACAACAAAAAAGCAATAATCGAAAGCTTGTTTTCCAAGCAATTGATCACTCCTACTTTCGGTCTTTTAATAAATTTGATCTGAGTCATAGTTTTTTGATCTGAGGCATACAACTTCTTGTCAAAGTCAGAAATTTTTTTTTTGTTTTTTTTTTTTTATTTAAATTTTGTTTTTAAAATCTTTATTGTTAAAAACTTTTGTTTTGCCCCCCCCCCCCCCTTTGAAACCAAATTTATCAAGAATTTTGAACCGGTTTTCTTACACAATTATACTTTAAAGAAGAGACTACACTCTTAAATATTATTAAAATTAAGAAAATTAAATAGAAAATTCAAAAGATTTCAAAAAATAACTACTTTTTTTAAATTACATAAATTACGAGTATAAACCTACATACGTATAAGATCTATCTATATACTAATTAAATTAACAGAGATCCAAATCTGCCGTGATTCAAAATGAATGAGTAACACGAAGTCTATACAATTTATATTGTAATACAATAAATATTGTAAAAATGTTGCGCCTTTAATCCTTATACTAGGCTGTACTTGTTCAAATTATAGCGTTCATATATAAAAAATTATTATCGTATTACTATGGGGTTTAATTAACGTTATATGTTTTCAAATTGAAAACAAATCGTATCGTTCATTAACCGTTGTTGCTTATTTATTGATTTTCCGGAAATGGCAAAATTTTTTTTAGCCCGCCCTTTCTAATATTTTATAGTGGCGTTTCGTGCACACGATATACACAGATTTTTTTTTAAACGTATATAGTTACACTGCTATATATATATATATATATATATACATGTTTTTTATATTTTACATAAACATATATATGTATATGAATATATGTGTTTTTTATATTTTATTAAAAAAAAAAACTAAAATGATTTTGGTCTATTAGTTATTATTCTCCAAAATTACATCTATGAAAATCCAAAATATAAAAAAATAAATGAAAATAATTCTTTCCCGGAAAACTTTTTTTTTCAATCAATTAAAATTAGTATCGAATGGATACATTTTGGAGAGGGAAGGGGAGAATTTGATTTTTTTTTTTTTTGGTCAATTTACCACTACAACTCGATAACTCCATTTTTTTTTTTGTTCATATAGTAAAAATTTCATGAAATTGTGAAATTTTCGAGATATCGGGTTGTTTTTGAGTGGAAAATTTCTACCCAAACATGGTCTATCGATTATGTGTTTTAATAATTTACATATTTTTTTTTTAATTTTTATTTCTTAATTAAATGCAATTCTTAATTTTTCTTGTAAGAATATATTTTACAAAAAAATAAGGTGCATAATCGATAATGTAAAATGCGGGTTGAATTCTTTTCCAGCATAATTCAATTAACAAAAAAGTAATATGACAACTTTTAGTGTTCGTTAGCAGCGGTCTACATTTGTATACAGCGTAAACCGATAATTAATTTTGCACCGGTATCATATTGTTAATTTTGTTTTTGTAGTTTTGTTAATAAACAATGAATTTCAATAGCGCTGATATTTTTTTTTGGAATATTTTGAAAAGGACAAGTATAAAATGCAATTTCATACCATAAAAAAATTGTTGCTACAGCATGTGTTGTCAATCTCGGTTGTACGTTAAATTTTGCATACAATTAATTTGTTGCCGGTGGTGAACGTCAGATGTAATTTTTGTTGTCGACTGAGGGCATTTGACATTATCGATTACACCTACATATAATATATTTTTTATATAAATGTAAATACACTATTATTACCGTTTTTTCATTTTTAAGAAATTTATTTGTTAATTTTAAATAAAACTGCATATTGCTGTTCTCTTTTTAATAAATATTAAAAAAAAAAAATATTTTTTTTTTATAAATATAAAGAATTTGTTTTTTTCCTCTCTTCAATAAAAAAAAAAATCATGTTCTATAAATTTTTAATTTATACTCGTATTGTTGATTTATTTTTACTATTTTTTATTTAGTTTTTATTTAATTATTATGTTTTTTTTATTTATTTTAGTTTAAAAACAAAAAAATAAGATTCTAGTATTCCAAGTTGGTAATCAACAGTAAAACACGATTAAAATAATGAGAATGATCATTAAATCAGAAAACAACAGGAAGTTTAGAATGGGATGGAGGGAGTGATTTCAAGTATGAAGTCTTCGATGGATAACAATATGAAAGAGAACAAAAATTTCTTAAGTTCTTCATAATGTACGTGTATAATAATCATTTGCTATCTAATGTTCGTTAACCTTCACTCAAGATCTAAATAATATAGAGACTAAGAGTACCTACCCACCTGGCATTTTAAAATAATATTGGACAATCAAAAAATATTAATGTTCTTCTTGTAGATGTTCTATATATAGATATTTAAAAACCGATGTTTCTTGAAATCATAAATACATACTTCATTGATTTTAATTATAAGTCAACAAAATTAATAGCAACAATTATTGCGAGAGTATTTAGCAGCAATTATTAGAGAATTGAGAGAGTTTTTTAGAATGTTCCCTTTAATATAAGAGGTGTATGACCAATGCATATTGGCATTTTGAATGCAATAATGTATTTTAATTTTGCATTGAGTTTTTAAAAGATGATGTCAAGTGCATTTTTAAATATCTTGCATAATCGCGTTCTAAAAAAGCATTGAAAAATCTTTGAAAAAAAGTTCTAAAGGATTCATTGTTATAGACAACTTTTGTTGTGTGATATATGTATCACATCTATTACGAGTATATTCAACAATTGCCACTGATTCGAATTTTTTAAAATTTTGTTTCATTTTAAATTGTATGTTTCCTAATTGTCCAGAACTATATAAGATCAGAAATTTTGTTTTTTTTTTTTTTTGTCAACGACACACTACACTGTCTAAACAACCGCAACTTAGACATTCGATGTTTACATAGGTCCAAATTTTGGAAATCAAAAATTTGTATAAAATCGACAACTTTCATAAAACTTCTCTTATTTAAATTCTCTAAAAAAGAAATTTATCCGAATAAATTTTAAAATATAAAAAATCCTTTAAGATGTTTAAAGAGAGGAAACATTCATAATTATAATAAAACTAGCATGTTTGAGGGCGCCTGAGGCACCCGTCTTCCGTGTTTAAGGAATCGAATCGAAAGACAAATTTTTTTTAAGGAATTTTTTTTTCTGATAATTTAATCATAAACAACAATACATTGTAGATATATTGCAGCATCTTAAAAAAAAGCAAATAAAAAAAAACTTAGAAGTCCCCGTATCGCAGGAGGAATCCTACAATTTAAAGAAACTAAATAGTTAAAGAAGCATTAAAATTTTAGGTTTTTTCTTCCCTAAACAAATCAAACTTTTCTTTCTAGTTATTTAACTTTAAAAAAGTTGATGTTTCAAAAATGTTCACATTGGAATAAAGTTATTTTTGTGCTCACCGTTGAACATGGGCTGATTCATTTGAACTCAAAGTGTCAAAATATGAATAGAGTATATAATATGTATAAATACACATACATATTTATACAAATATATATAAATATGAATTATACCTTGCCCCTTAGCAATCTAAGTTTAAAACTTGTTTTTGAAATATCTAGGATTAGCTCTCATTGTTGTATACCAAGTATTCGAACCTGACAAACAATTCTCTAGAAACTGCATGAATATGTCTGACCTATAATTGGACACACAACTGCCAAGTTTTATGAGCCTAACTTTATTATTTTTCCAAATATTTAAAATTAGCTTTTGGAAGCTACCCAAACCTGCCAAAACTGACCTTACTTTGGCTAATATGTTATTAATAAGATAATAAAAGTTTTCCAATTTAATTAAATTTATTTTTTAATGAGGGAATAACTACAACACTTTTCGAATTTCAAAATTCAATTAAAAATTTTTTAAGCTTGGTCGTGTTTTACTGTAAATTATCAAAGAATCAAAAATGAGAAAAAAATAAATAAGATTGGTTGGGCCCGCGAAATTTAATTAACAAGAGAAAATGAATTGTGGTAATAAATAGAATTTTTTGCATGTCGCATGATTTATGAAGACAAATAAATAATAAACACTTTAGAATTAAAAAGCTCTCTTTCTCTATCCCTCTCTTTATTTCTATATTCCTTTCTCTTGTATTTTGATATTTGAAAATTCAAAATTAAATATTTTTATTATTTATTTAATTTGCATATTCTTTTGTTTTTATTAATTTTAATAGAAAATTTTAATTTTTAATCATCTATTTAGCATTTTGTTTATTTATATTTAATCATTTTTAATTTTATTAATAAGTTTTAATTATTTTTAATTAATGATCACACACACACATCAACAATTTTTTCAAATAATTCTTCTTCATGTTTTTTTTTGTTTTTTCATTTTATATCTCTTCTTTTTTTCTGCTCTCTGCTCTTCTACTCTTGTTATAAAAAATTGTGTTACCATCTTGGTAGTGTTTTTTTTTAGTTTTATTTTATTTTGATTTTGAATTTGTTTTTATTTATTTTTTATAGTTATTTCGTATAATTTTATCATCGAAGATCTGGAAAAAATAAAAACAAAACAAGAAATTAAAAACAGATATATTAATTTAAAAAATTAATAAGCATCATATGTTTCAAATATGGGGCAAAAACAAAAAAAAAAATCTATAATTAAAATTAGATTATATTTTGTGAAAATTAATCCACATCGGAAAATCTCCTCTAAACCACCGGATGTATGGACAATTAATCTTCTATTTGCGAAGGCTCTACTCTAGCTTGAAAACAGAACCACAGCAGGTGACCCGCAACAGCGAATGATTTTAACCGCTGTAAATTCAAACTAGCAGAGCGAAACGGCAAAATCAACTGTGCAATATTTTGCTCCGCGCACATGGAAAGGCATAATGTCAAAAAACTGCCGACGGTAAAATTCGGAATTAACGCTATTTTATGGCTCTTATTTATGTTTTGAACTTAAGTCGTAAACATTTCCGGACTAAGGAAAAATCGCAATTTCGGTAAGTATAAAATTTTTTAGGCAAAATTTTCAACAAACATCTCTTTTTTTTTAATTTATTTTGTCGTATTACAATTATTATGATAATACGCGTTTTGAAATTTTTCAACAAACAAATGTTCTTAACAAAGAATTCCAATGTTTTTCCAATCATAGGACAATTGAACAGGGATTTGCTTGCTAAGTGTTCATAAATAATAATATCTTTGCTAACATACATAACTTGTTCGAAAACATATGGCTAAATTTACGCAATATAGCGAAATTATTATTACGTGTATTTAGCGCATATGAATTGTTTTGGTTTTATACGTGACGGCATGTTTTTGCAGTATTGCATTTTACATATTTTATTTCGCAGTGTATTACGGTTATGAAAATCTCTATATAGCATTGGGCAATCCTTATAGAATCATTAACAATTTTGTCTATAAATATACATAAGTATATGTATAATATATACATACATATGTATATGTGGTTGGATGTAGTGCTGTTTTATATTTTGTTAAAAAAATGCAATGGCTGAAAAGGAAAACCTTATATTTTTACCGACCGCATTGTGTATACAATAGGTAGGTTATGTGATGGCAACAAATTTTGCATATCGATTGCTTGGTGGGAACGCACTTCTTCATGGTAGGGAAGTATAAATTAACTATTTTTAGCAACCTGTCGATCTGTCGGTCTGTCTGCCTGTGTGTGAACGCGTATATCTCAAGTTCGACTGAACTAATTTTGATGAAATTTTATATGTAAGTTTATTTTGACTATGGCATGGATTAGTCAACTTTTGGAATATATCAGACCTCGGGAACTGCACTTTTTAACAGGCCTGTTTTACATTTTTGATCAAATAAAGAAAATATTTTTTGATCAAATAAAGAAAATATTCAACAGATTTACTTGAAATTTTATATATGTATAAGCTTCATTCGACCATACGAGAAACCTTCTATCTTTTGGAAGATATGAGGCGTCAGTAACTAGACGTTTACTACGGGCCAAATATTCATTTTGGCGTATATAAAAAGAAATAATCAACCGATTTCATTGAAATTGAATAATTAAACTCAAGATGTTAAAACAATAAATCTGTTAATCTTTTGAGAAGATCAGGGCTCAGAAACTAATCTGAGGGCCGATTTTACATTTCTTACCATATCTACGGAACGAATTGATGGAATTTCTCGAAATTTGATATATGAATTCTGGCTGTTACCGAAACTAGCTGACGAGCTCATGACATTTCAGTGAATTCGGGTAGCACAAAGTGGATCCCTACTAATAGCGAAGTTATATTTTTCTAGGTATGTTAACTATAAGCTTACTAATACCCTAAAAATTAGAAAGAAGTATTTAACAGGCATTTTTGTAATATTCTATAATACCTTCACTTAACTAGACAATACGCATTGAAGTCGGTTATGTGCTGACCAGATCAAATTTTTTTTGTTGTTATTTATTTTTATATATGTATTTATTTTTTTATTATTTTTGCATTTTTTAATTAAATAAATTTTTTTCAAGAAAGTTTTAAAGCTTAACGTATGTACCGTAATATTTTTGTTTTTGTTTCTTTATATACATACATATGTGTGTATTGTGTGTATATGAAAAAATCTCATAGAATTCATGGATTTTTTTTACTTATACATAAACAAAAACAGAATAATATCTATGCATATATGCACATCCATACATATATATATACATACATAATGTATTTTAGTTAGTCATAAATTTTGAATCTGCATATACATATATGTAGTATGTGTGTGTGCTACAACTGTTACGCGTGTAGTGCTCATAAAAAATGTGCAGTTAATCGTGAAAACTACAAAAAAAAATTAAGAAAATAAAAGAATTTTTCTCAAAATGAAACCTTGTGCACACACACAGCCACACACATTTAGCGCAAATCCATGCGTATTCATGTTTATATATATATATATATAATCATTATATGATTGAGATATTTTTTTAAGGATAATAGAGATGTTGGCCTTTTTTCCCTTGTTTCTTGTTTCTTCTTCTGTGTTTTTCTCTGCATTCGTTTTCTTCCTCCTTCGTTCTTTCTTTTATATTAATATGTATGGGTATATGTATATATTTATATATATAGGGCTGTGTAGTATAGTTGTTGACGGGTTATTTCCATGTTTTTTTTAAAGAACTATATTCTGCGCATACACCACATAAAAACTCTTATGTTTGTAATATTTTGTATGAAAATATTGTTATAAGAATACATATAAGAAGGATTTACACTATATATTATACATAAATAACATGAATACATACCACATACACATAAATATATATAGAATAAGCCCGATATGACGACGTTTCCCTCTACATGCAGTCATCATAACCTGTCTATATGTGTGTTTATATGTACACATCTAAGGATGGGAATTTTTATATTGTTATTTATTTATGTATAGAGTCTATAAACAAGTGTAATTAATAACAAGTAAAAGCGTTTCAGTCGGTATAAACCGACAGAATAATACCCTGTCGAGTTTCATAAACCTACCCTTAATATTTTTCCAAATATTTAAAATTTTCTTTTGGAGTTGTATGACAACTACCCGAACCTATTAAATCTTACGACTTCCAAATTTCATGATTTTTGCTCCATTATTTTTTCGAATATTTTAAACTAGCTTTTGGAGCTCTATGATAGTTACCAGAACCTGTCAAGCCATTCGACAAATAATTTCAGAGTTATGTCTGATCTAGAATTGGACACACGATTGCAGAGTGTCATGAATCTAGCTTCATTGTTTTTCCAAATATTTAACATTAACTTTCGAAGTTGTATGGCAGCTACCCTAACCAGTGCAGTCGTTCTATTAAGATCTTCAGAATATACATAGGTAGAACATAATTGCACACACCTTTACAAAATTTAATATTAATACCTTTATTCACGAAGGTAGCTGCAGGATATAAAAAAAAGTATATATATATATATATATATAGGATGGCATTATTGTTCGTCGTATCTTTTATTAATGCATGTACATTGTGTCTATCAGCGAGAGTATACTTTAAAAGACGCAAATATTATTTGCGCGTAATTTAAAAAAAAAAAACTGATTTAATTTCTTTTTCTTTTAGTTCTTAAATTTTTTTTATTACAAAAATTGGCCACTTTATGTACATATATTGTTTTGCTATTACTCCCGACCAAAAGACCCCCATATGGGTGGGTCATTTTACGAGCTATAGTAACTATAGTTATAGACTCGAATTTGAATCTTCAACTCACTATAATATTTTGAACATTTTTAAAATATTAAAAAAACTTTCAGCCCATATGTTTAAGAGTACTGTCAATCAGTACGTCGATACCCTACATCTTTACTGATGATGGTATACTATTCCCAGTAGCACTAATTCTCTATTTTGGGAATAAAATTTCGTGTGTACAAAAATGTATACGATAGTATAAAGATATATAGTATCGTAAACTTTTGATTAATAGGACGTGATTATAAAGCTTTATAACTAACCCCTTATAAGTAATTTACATTTCTTTTAAAGGCTATACTCAATTTCAGGAATTGAGACAGCATGCTTCAAATTTAAGTTTCTTTTATGCGTCTTTATACTGTAAGTATATTTCTGTAATTAATAAAATTTTTCCTAAATCTATACAAAATTATACTTGTGACAATATTATTTATTTATTTATTTAATTTCAGACAATATCTATAAAATTGTGTATAAGAAATTAAAATCTGCAAACCAATCTTAAGAACTAATTTTACTAAGACACACGTTCATTCTGCATACATTAATTTCTTAAATTCTTTAAATATTTTTTAAGCCTAATTTTGAAATCATTTAAATTTTTACAATTCCTTATTTGATTTGATTTGACTGCATTTTTAACTATATAATTTCATAGTTGAAATCGCTCTAGGCACCAATAAATGTCCTCTTGCCTTGCTTACAGATTTACTTGAAATTTCATATATAAGAGTACGCAGAGCCTCCTAACTTTTGGAAGAAATAAGGTGTCAGCAACTAGAGGCTTACTACGGGCCAAATATACATTTTTAAGTATATAAAGAGAAATAATCAACCGATTTCCTCGAAATTTAACAATTAAATTCGGGGTGTCAAAACAATGAATCTATAAATTTATTGAAAAGATCAGGGCTCGGAATATCTTAAAATTCGAGTTTTTGTTGCTACTGAAACTAGCTAGTAAACTTTTCAGGGGATTCCGATGGCACAAAGTGAAATTCTACTAAAAACCAAATTTACACTTTTCTAGCTATGTTAACTAAATATCGCAGGGAAAGAAGTTCGCAAGCTTTTAATTAACATGCCTAGAAAAATGTAAATTAAAAGGAAGCGTTCAGGAAAATACAATATATCTTTGACATCGATATTGTACAGTAATGCTAATCTTGACTTCAAATTTGCAAAAATAAAGTATTAATACATAATTCAGTAGTTAAAATTCATAAGCTGAATTTTGATACCAAAATATACAAACCAACAATTACTATTCATAAACTAAATTATGATATCAATATCTACAATTCAGCAATTACAATTCATTATCTAAAATATACAAGGCAACAGAAAACAACAAAAAAATCTATACGTTAAGCATACAAATTCAATAACATTCAATTTGTTCACAGAACAAAATTTTGATTATTTTATATTTTTCGGTATATTGCAAAGTACGATATTATAACATGAGGAACATTATGTTATGAACTGAACTGAAGACATATACTGAATGAGCTGAAGACATATTTTCAGCGGCGAAATGTGTGTATATAAATGGAGCTTCCCAGAATAGAGCGTAGTTTACAGTTGGCGTTGAACGAGCCTAAAATCCCGTTATGCCGTTTGGTTTTGTTTTTACACTTTGATAGAGTATAATTTGCACATGGTGAGTATTTTACTTCATTTCAAATTATTACTAATTGATTAACCACTGCTGGTTTCGACTTCTTCATTAGATTGTGTATTTATGCACATAATATTCACCTATTCATATTTTGACACGTTGAGCTCAAATGAATCAGCTTATACGCAACGGTGAGCAAAAAAATAGCTTTATTTCAATGTGAAAATTTTTAGAACATCAATTTTTTTTTAAAATTGAATAACTAGAAAGATAAGTTTAATTTGTTTAGAAGAAGAAAAAACCTAAAATTTTAATGTTTCTTTAACTTTTTAGTTTTTTTTTAAATTCAAGGATCCCACCTACGATACGGCGGTGACTTGTAAGTTTTTTTTGATTTGCTAACTTTTTGAGATGCTGCAATATATGATCAATGTATTGTTGTTTCTTAAATTACAAAAATTTTTAAAGTATGTATGTGTAGTAGTTTTAATGGTCCGATTAAATGATCAGAAAAAAAAATTACTTAAAAAAATTTGTCTTTCGATTCGATTCCTTAAACAGCGAAGACGGGTGCCTCTGGCGCCCTCAAACATGCTAGTTATATGTATATTCGTCTATATTATACTATATTTTATTCGGAAGAATAACATAGAAAAAGAGAACGAAAAAAAAATTTACGCTGAATTTCCCAACATTTTAGGTATGTATATCGTATTATAAATTATACACAGATTTATTGCAGAACTTTTTTATTTTTCGTGTTATGTTTATTTTGTCATAAGCCATTTTCGTAGTCTTATGCAACATTTTAGCTAAACTAGCGAATGTCTTGGTGGGTTATGTGTTGACAATATCACATTTTTTTTAATGTCAATCAACATAATGCCTACAATAAATATTATATAGATAGCAAAGGTTAGATAATATATATTAAGCTTATATAGAACGTAATGTGTATATGACATCTGTATCTTTAGCTTCATTTCAATATGAGTTTATTCTTGAAGAGCATTACTGTTTTCATACTAAGCAATATAATAAATATGAAAGTTCTACTTTTTCTTTTGAATTTTAAGTTAATGTTCATTTCAAATCATTACTCATTGATTGGCTATAATGAGGTATATGGCTCTGGTATTGCTGGTATATGGATGTAAATTTTATATTTTGCGAGTCAACGACTTATCTTATCTAAGTTTTTATTTTTCTTCCTTCATCAAAAGAATTACTAATGTACATATATTAACACGTTGAGTCTCAATGTACTATACCGTGCATAATTGCAAATCTAAAATGCTAAAAATGGTGAACATAAGAAAACTTTTATGCATTGAATTATTGTTGAATATACGAATAACTAATGGCAACTCTTACGTAGAGATAAATTGGATTTCTACAAAGAAAAAAAAATCTTAAAATTTTGTATATGCAGCTCTTTTACTTATGCATATAGTTAGTTTCCTTAAATTGTACGATTACACCTGTTGTAAAGGGATTTAAAGTAAGTCGCTCACCTGTGAGCACTACGTAAGTATTGCAAAAACAATGAAACTCAACGTAAGTATTTTTTATATTTTTTATAGTCATGAAGCTTAACGTGTTAATTTTACTTTAAAATTTTCAAAAATATTTGAAATTAGTGCGATTTGCACTATGGGCTTCTAGTGACTCTAAATTATATTGATGCTTCTAGTGACTCTAAATTGTATGTGAATAATCATAATCCAATTTTTTTTCGGTAAATAAACACAATTTTATAATCAAGTAATAAATTCCGTGCAAGCGTAATAAATTTAAAAAAAAAATGACAAATTTGGATAATTTTTTTTATTTTGTTTCCTATTTATGTATGTACTAAGAAAATAAACCGTTTTTCATTCAAAAGAGAAATTACGTGAGTGTCCTGTATACAGTATACAGTCTACATATTTGTTTTTTTCTTCTATTGTTTTCTCTTTTTAACTCTTCTTTATTTTCGTAATATATTACATTTGCATGTACACATATTTTATAATATTGTTTTAAAAATGATATGAATGACATTGTAATAAAAGCAAAATGAAAAAGAAGGGATATGATGTACATAATAAACAGTGATAATGTATAATATATAACTGCTCTTATAAGTGTACCGATTTAAAAAAAATAAAGTTGGGTCAAACCAATGGTTTGTATTGTAGCACTTTTCCCCTCAACAAGTGAAAATACTTGTTTTTGAATGCAGTCTATATGTATACCTACCAAACTATTAAAATTATTTTCATTCATATATGAAACTACTTCTAGGATTGCATATATTTAGGATCAATTTATGTAGTCGTTGAAATAATGAAAAAATTAATTTAAAGAGGAGTAAACATAATGTTTGATTTTAAAGGTTACTTTTGTTAGTTAAGAAAAATAATTATATTTTTTAATGTCATCGAGTCTACCTTTAGCTTTTCGCGTTTATAGAAATTCGAAAACGCTTGCGCTTTCGGAAATATAAACCGTCAAAAATTCAAATTTTATAAATATTAAGAGGCGATAACTTGAGAGGGGATGAAGATGGAAAAAACTTTTCTTCTAACGAAATAAACTATTTGTTAGTGTCTAAAAGTGCTGAAATTTCAGGCTCCCACAACTTGGAGTGTAAAAGAAAATGTTAAGTTAGATTAAATTGCTGCTAGTTTATAAAATGTTCAATTAACAGTTATCGAAAAAAGAAATCGGAGCCTTCTGACTTTTCCATATGAAAAGCTTTGCCGACAAGGTAAACATGTTCTATAAACAATTATCTAAAAAGAAATTGAAGCTTTGTGATTTTTACATTTGAAAAACCTATCAACTTTTTCATTTGAAACTTTAATTAATCGAAGTCGGAATCTTCGATTAGGTTTAGCATTCACAAAGCTCTTAAAACTTTGACATTTAAAGCAGATGTAGTAGGTAAGCTTTGGAAACAACACAATCTACATAAAGATATTTTGCCACCAAGCAGAACAGACGTTGGTTTTTATTTATACTTTGACTTTCATAATTACATTATTACAATTTTTAATCCAGTATCCAGGTATATTTTAATAACTATCTATGAGTTACGATATCAAAATATATAAGGGTTCGCAAAACATCAATCTGACGATTCTGTGTCAATCACGTCAACCGTTTTCATTTGCGCAAATGATAGATACTCGTATATATGCAAATAAAGCTACTTTTGTCAACTGCTTGTCTTTTTACTTATTAAATAAAAATTAAATTTTTTTTACCAGTATTTTACTGGAATTAATGACATTCTCGTGTCCAGAAAATCGTTGGTGGAGTTCATGAGAGTTAATTATTTTACAAATTAATTCAATGAACTTCCCGAGAATAGTGCCCGGATTTTGAATGGAGTAAAACTTGTTGAAATATAAGGAATCGAAATTTTTTTGTAGCTCAAATAGTTTTCCGCGATGTTGCAACAAGTTAAAAAACAATTAGGTATTTTTGTTTAATGGTTAAATTACTAATTCTTTTCATAATTATTGTACCTAAAATTAAAGTATGATTAAAATTTTAGTTGTACTTGTATATTACCAATTAAATTACGATTATATACGTGTATGCTCCCCGTTCCGTTATCATAATATAATATACGCAATAACCGGCCAAAATATAATATGAAACAATCAGTAATGACATTTATACGACAGAAATTTCACAATTTCCGGCATATTGTCAGGTTGTAAATACGTATGTGAAATGCCCCAAAATTTACAAAAATTTCCTCCTTGCGTTTTGCAAGTTTTTTTCCATTTTTTAACATAGTTTATCTTTAACAAGTTTTATTGTACTATTAGAATACTAGCATGTTTGAGGGCGCCAGAGACACCCGTCTTCCATGTTTAAGTAATCGAATCGAAAGTCAAATTTTTTTAAGTAATTTGTTTTCTGACCATTTAGTCATAAACAACAATACATTGTACATATATTGCAGTATCCTAAAAAAAAAACAAATCAAAAAACTTACAGGTCCCCGTAATGCAATCCTTAAATTTAAAGAAACTAAATAATTAAAGAAGCATTAAAATTTTAGGTTTTTTCTTAATAAATACGATACGAATAAGACATAATATGTGCAGAATTGAGAATACATTGTTTTTCGTTTTCTGCATGTTATTCTTTTCCGTTTTTTTTGCGTGTTATTTCTTTTCCACGCGTTTGAGATCTTATTTGGGCTAATATTAATAAGAAGATTAATAAGTACTATATAAAATTCAGCTGCAATTATTCCTGAAATTGGAATTGTAATAATACTGTAATAATGCCGAATTCATCTTATATATTATGCCAATTGCTGAATTGTGTATCAATACGGTCTTATTACAATTCCGATTTCAGAGAATTATTAACAAGCTGAGTTTGTGTTTCCAATACCTCTCTTGTTATTTGCTCTGCAATTCAGGCAATTTCTTTATCATATATTTTTAAATAAATTTGTGGAAATAAATTAATACATAATAATCAAGGTGTATTTAACATATTTTTTTTTCTAAAATACATATTAATGTAATTATATTATATATACGAGTATATATACATTTATATGTAATAGAAATTTTATAATAAGGTAATGTTTTTCCTCCACCTACTCCTTATAAAGAATTGTATTCACAAATGTATACGTACACAAAATTTATGTACAAAGTCTATGTATATATATATTATATATCATAATAAAAAAAATATTTATATATGTATGTATGTATGTATGTTGGAATATATTTATTATCCAACCAAAAGTGAAACAAATATACGAAAAAATTCTTAAATAAAAATTCTTAAAAGGAGAAAAAAAACAAAAACAACAACAATAACAATACAGTAGTACAACTATAATAGAATAAAAAAATATCCTTATGCACATATAACACCGGGGTGGGTTATAGTAAAAGTAAAGGTATAAAATGGTAACGGCATCAACGACATCAACGACAAAAACAAAAATATCAGACATCATTAAGAACAAACACACACAATTACTTTTGGAAAAAAAAAAAGTAGTAGAAAAACAGCAGCACCCAACATTTTTTATTTATTTTTCATTCATTCATTTTTGTTTTTGTTTTTTCATTGAAAATTTTTAGCTTCTTTATATTTATATATATATATGCATAATATAATAATGTATGAATATCGGGGGTTTCATATTCAATAATATGAGCGGTAATCACTTTTCAGATGCAGAATATTGTACAGAAATAGATTGCTTAGGTATAACAATTGAACTCCTGACCGCAAATACTATACCTACTGGCAAAGGCAATTCTAGATAATTTTACTAACTCAACAATTATGTATAACGAATACAGCTGAATTTGTGTATATATTGATTTCGTGTTATTACGATTTTGAACTAAAAGTTTACAAATGTATTAATTAATCTGGATAGCCTGATAAAAGTAGAACATAATAAATGTACATTCCGTTTGACATCAGACTCTCATTTGTCCTGTAACAGCAAATAATATAGAAATCACTTTACATTCTTATCAGATTTCAGACGATCAGATTTTTTTTAAAGTAAAATGGCGACAATTAATTTGAGATAGTTTTGGAACCAGTGATTAGCTTATTATGGTTATAAATTTTCTTAACAAAATTATTAAATTTCAGACGTTATGTCTGAGTGAATGCCTTCAGTTATAATTTCAGTTCGGTATGTATAAACACAGCAATCATTAGACTTTATCTATACGATTTCATCTTAGATTTTGTCGTATAATGTAAATAGAACCTAACAGAGAAAACAGGATAACGATTATTAAAGAATTATAATTTAAAGTATTATAATTTTGTTAGAATTTTAAAATAGACTTAAAAGAAAAATTATCGGAATTCTATGCAATTTCAACAAATTTTCTTATGGAAAATATCTGAAAAGTAAATAAGAAGGAGAAAGTAATCAGGTGAACAACACTGATATGAAATTATTAGAAAATTTTTCTGATTTCTGATTTCATAAAATACAATTATGGGAGTATAAAATGGGGTTAAAAAATTTCTGAATTATATTTTAATAGCTCGTTTTTATTAAAATTTTGAATTTAAAAAAATAATGAAGCCTCGATTATTTTAAGAACACCATCGTATCTAGGACATCCTGTATATATCTATATAGTCATCATTGTTATACTTACATCATCCCCTTTAAATATTTCGTTGAAAATCGAGTTTTTTTATAATTTTCTTACTTTACCAATATAAAAAAAATTCAAAGACCTAATAAATGATTAGAAATGTATATGTATGTATAAATATAGCATGCGTTTAAATTTTCCAATAATTTTAAAATTGATCCAATAAATTTAAAATTTTTTATAAACATGAATTTCTTATATATAGAATTAATAGTTCGCAAAAAAATTTTGGTCCAATGACTGAAATTGTAAATAGACTTAATAACTTGAGATTTAATTTTCTATATTTATATTATATATATATACATAAGTACTAGCTGAGGATCGAATTTGGAATCGATTTATAAGCATGTCATTTTTAAATCCGTTTATCTATAAGTATTCGTTTTCTGTATTCAAAACATTTCCTCTTAAAAACTTATTCCCCTTGATTTATATAATTATTATTCAATCCCGTACTCATACTTATATTTTCAAAATCGCGACATATACTACTGTTCTCCTATACTACCATGGTTAAATTAGGCCTGCCATATACCGGAAGATAATTTTAAAGTAGCAAATTTAATCGTTTGTTTTCACTTTCCTTGGAGATTAAATTTTGTTAGAGATTGCGGTAAAATAAATTTCACAGAAAAAAAAAATTTTAAAATAAATAATCGTGCACTCTGAATTTTGTTTCCATTAAAACATCTAAAGAATTAGTAGCCAAATCGAAATGAAACATACCCAATTTCCTTTGTAAATTTTAACTTACCAAATATAATATTATTCCCATGCTTGAGATCTATGTATACACATCTCAAAGAATCTAATAATTTTCTTTAAAATAAAGTTGTTAGTAATTCTAGCCAAGTATATAATTTCAACACACACACACACACATTTTTCAAAATCCAAATAAAAACTGCAAAACATTTTTTAAAATTTCGTACCAATAAGTCTTGGATCCAGCTGCGAAAAACAATGGCCGTTATCGAAAATCCTTTTTTTTCAAATTTTTGATATAATTTTTCTTCTAGACAACTCAATGTGTGTACTAGAACACTAACAAATAATTTATTTCATAGAAGAAAAGCTTTTTCCAAAATTTGTAAAACTTTTATTTCCGCCATCTTATATTTCTATAAATGCAGAAAGCTAAAGTTAAATTCTATGTCATTAAAAACATAATTACTCGTATTGTTCTTAATTGACACAGTTATCCCTTGAGTTCAAGCATTATGTTAACGCCTTTTTCAAATTTTGTTTTTGCCTCATCCTAAATGCAGGCAATCTTTGAAATAACATATTTTGATATATTAATGAAGGTGATTTAAATAATGTCTTAAACAATCTATTGTTTTTGAAAGCAGTATTTTAACTTGGAAGGAAAAAGGAAGAAACGTCCTTTTGCATTAACAAACCCTTTAACAAAATTTTTCAAGCTTGGCAGTGTTTTGGATGTTATGAAATTAAATTATTAAAAAAATAAACTCCCCACCACCTCAGCTCCCCTATCATCCTTCTTCGCTTCATTTACCTCGCTTCCTCTTCCTTCCTGGCTTTTCAAACCCCCTTAGGTTTCTTTTAGGTTTCTATCCTCTCCCTCCTTCCTTTTCTCTACCTTTCTCTAAAATAATGATAAATTCTAGTCCGTTTTAAGAACGAGATGTTTTTCTGTGAATATATCATTTCTGCAAAAATCGTAGAAGGAACCAGCAGAATAACGTATAATAATGAAATCATAAAAACACGTGCAATATGTTGTTTTGCAAAGTACGAGTGAAAAATCAAGAGCTTCAAAAAATAATTTTAATATTAAGAAATTGTTATAGTAAGAAAAGGACAAGAAATACAACACAAGTAATGGCAATTCATCTACGAGTAAGTGTACAATAGAACAGTAAACGAAAAAATTAATAATTAATTAACATATGTAAATTATAAAATCGAATTTTTGCAAATCTATCGACAATATTATTTCGGACAGGATTGAACATTTCAACAAAAATATTAATATTTTGGAAATAGACCATATTATTCTCAACAAGCGTTATATGTATATGTTTGTATACGTATATTTTGTATGAGTAAATATTTATATGTAATTATGTACAAGATTCGCACATTTTTAAAATTAAAATTAACAAAAAAAAAGGAAAAACAAAAGGACCTTTTTTTTTTGTTTATATAAAAAATTATAGATGTCGCTGACTACACAATATTTATGATTTATATTTTGAAGGTATTTGTGTGTCTATTTACATTTATGTAAGTGTTTATATAATAGATATATACAATATAATAAATTTTTTAGCCCTAACCCATACACATTTACACAATACATGTAAATGTTTGTTTGGGTATGTGTGTCTACGAACATATTATTATATTATATATTTGTGTTTTTGCCCTAAAATATTCAAAATAGTACATTATGTATGTAAGTAAGTATATATATATGTATTTTGGGTCGATAAAAACAAAATTGATATATGCATATATTTTGTACATGTGTCAACATTATACATTCAAAAATACATATAATTTGTGAAAAAAAAGAAGTGAAGAGAATTTTAGTAATAATTTTAGTAATACAAAAAAAAAACAAAAAATAAGAAAAAAAGGAAGAACGTGGAAACAAAAACAAATAAAGTTGGGACAAACCAATGGTTTATAATGTAGCACTTTTTATTTCAACAAGTGAAAATTGTGCTTTTAAAAACAATCTATGTATCTACTACATTATTAAAACAACTTTCATTCATATACGAATATATTTCAAAGATTGCATACATTTAGGATGAGGACTGTATACAATCTTTGAAATAAAATTGAAAAAGGCGTTAACATAATGCTCAAATTTAAGGGTTAATTACATGAATTAAGAAAAAAAATTTTTTTCTAACAAAGTGAAATATTTATTAGTATATAAAAGTTGCTGGAATTTCAGAGTCCTGCAGCCTTAGATCTAGAAGAAATAAAAAATTTGGAAAGTGATTTTAAATAACGGTAAATTTTAATGGCTATTTCGTTTTTTTAAAGTTCAAATATGGTATGCCGCGATAAAAGAAATCAGCCACTGTCGTTCTACGTTCGCAGGATTTGAAAAATGCTTATTTCTACGGAAATAAGTTTCTAGTAAAGATCTGTGTACGTATTAAATTTCAGTTTTCTATCTTTAACGGTGTAGAAGTTTCGTAAACATGTCCACAGGCGGACTGACGGACTGATGGACAGAGTGAAATTAATAAGCACTTTTTTTCAAAATTTTTATGGAAAAGTGCTAAAAATAAACTAAAAATGTTTTGTTAAGACAGAAGAATAGAAATAGTATGCAAAAGAATAAGAAGAAGAAAAACAACTATTGTGTAATGAATATGTTTAAATTATGTGCGTGTGTGTTGATATATATATAACAATTGCATTTTATTTTGTAAATTGAAATATAATAGTTTTTAATAGTCTACTAAAAATAATATATAAATATGCATCTACAAAATAAAACTGAATTATATGTGTATGGTTATTGGGAAGTGCAGTGAAGAAGAAGAAAAGAGCATTAGTTAATTGCATGCACGCGCATAAACACACACACACGCACACATATAATATACACGTAACTCGCAAGTTATAATTCAACATTTAAGCACATAAGATGAAAAAAATATTTTTCTTTTCCTGCCTCTTCTCTTGTTCTTCTTCTTTAATTTTCTTTTTTTTCTTTTGTGTTTTTGTCCTTCCTCATCTTGTTTTTATAAAACCCCCCCGTACATCTATGTATTCATATATGTATTCATTTAATAATTTCTAAGCATTCATCATCCTACGTATATATTCAACACGAATCCTAGTTATAATTATATACATAACATAAATATACTCGTATACACTATACATACATACATAATTATGTATTTATTTTATACTATCATGTTTATATAATCATGGAATTATAAGTACAGGGTGCTGATATATGTTTCCCAAAAAATAAACAACAATCTTTGGTGACATACACACATGTGCACACTATTGCCTAAGGTCCTTGATTACGAATGTCGGCATTTTGTTCGTCGGAAGAGTTGTGTGAGCCGAACTATTATCTTAAAAGATTTTAGAATTTACGTATTCAAGAATATTGAACTTTCTTACGATAATTATTATACTCGTATTAGGTTTGAAATTCGAATTGAATCTCAGAATTAGCCCCCCCCTTTTGTAGACTTGTTAAACTTGTGTAGATTTAATTCTTTCTTATTTGTAGAATATCTTATTTATTATCTAGTCTAGTAGTATAATGCTCATACACGATAAATAATTTTGAAAAAGAAAAAAAAATCAAGAGGGGTGTCTACAACACTCTCGTTACACGTTTTTTTGAGTATATACATATAGATATATTCATAATTTCTTGCATATATACATATTTAACGTATAATGTTTGTGCATGTATTGTTTTTTTTCTTGTTTTTTCTTTTTTTTCTTGAAAGTTCACCCTTTTTTTATCATTTGCATTTTCTTATCTTTCTATCTCCAATTCTCCCCGTTTATTTCTCGCTCTCTCTCTCTCTATCTATCTAGGATTTCTCTCAATATATTATGTAGAATAATCGAAAAATTTTCTTTATAGCTTTTCCTTTTCTATTTTGTTTTGTCTCTTTTCCCTTTATATATGAATTCGATTTTTTTCCTCTTTTGTTTATATAACAATTCTCGTCGTTTTTTTTAACTTTAAAGTTTTCTTTTTCACATTTGAATTTTTTTGTTCTCATTTTTTTTAATTTTTATTTGTGCCCTTCCACCCTCATCCTTCCCTTACTCTCTTCCACCCCACTCCATTCCCTCACTCTATTCTGAATATAAAAACTCACCCTTCTTTCAATAAATATGAGTACATAAAATATTATATATATATTTATGAGTACATATATATATATATATATATATATATATATATATACATATACAAAGGTAAGTATATAAGCCATATTTATTTATATTTTAGCAACGATTCGATTTGTCCAACTTAGAAATGGCGTCTAAAACGGATACAAAAGGAAAGCAAAAAAGAGAAAAATTTTGTGTTTTTATTTATAAAATTTTTAATTTTTCCTTGTTTGTTGTTGTTGTTTTAAACATCGTTATCCTTGGTTGAATAGTTATTTTAGAAATTATGTTTGTTTTTATATCTATATATATGTATATATATATATATATATATATATATATTGTAAAAAGAGAGATCGCAAATCAAATGCAGCAGGGGAAAAATTAAATTTGTGAAAAAATACACATTTTTTTTGCTGAGGTAATTTTGAGAAAATGAAAAATTTTGTTGACAAAATGACGATAATATGAAAATAAAGAGAAGAGTGGGAGGATAGAAGATGACAAGAGAGATGATTTAATGAATGGCCGAATGAATAATAAAGTAGTAGAAGAGGTAAAAGAGGAAAGGATTCTCAAACATAATATATGGTAAGAAGAGTGTCACATATACACTAAATTACATTAATATTTAATAATTTAACCACTTCAATTAAGTTTTTAGGTGTATAAATATTTTAAATTAATTATCCATTTGTACAAAATGTAAATTCATACATATATACATATATATTTATATCATTTTAATATTGAAATCACGTGATGACGGAATAGATTTAGATTTTTATATTATATATTTATAAATAATATAAATTAGTAATTAATTAAACATACAAACATACAATATTGTCGCCCCGAAATTGTAACTGTTGTATTTTATAAAATGACAATAATAATAGTTTCACAGTTTTTCTTGTAATTCGTTAATACACGCCTGTAGAATATACGAATAAGTTATATCACATTTTCATAGTTCATTTTCGCATTGAATTTTTTGGCGCGTAATTTTCGATTTTTTTCATATATTTTCAATATTTTGTTAAGGTACGATATAATGGAAACTTAGGGTAACGTTATACGATGATAACAACTACATTCACCCATGTTCTAGTAAATGAAAGAAACAACAAAATTGAAATTTTACATTCTCCAGAATGCAAATCTATAGTTTTCCAAAATTCTCCTGAATTTGAATGTTTCGATTCCACTTTCGAAATTCAAAATTTAGAATGTTTTCGAACCTATCGCACTTCGCACTAAAATCTAGTTTACTGTAATATTTATTTTTCCGCAAACTCTGAACAGTATTTAGTGTGTCCGGAGCTCACCGCACTTCGCACTAGATTATCTGTCAAAAATTTTGTGTTGTTAAATCAACACTAGATGATCGCGCTTCGCACAAAATTTAAAGTAAATAAACAAGTCAAAGTAAATAAAAAAGTTAAAGAAATATTTTAAGAAAAAAAGTGAATATTTAGAGAAAAAAACAACATGAGTAATTCAATATTGCTTTAACCTTCACAAATATAGCCGAATAATGCTAAAGTAAAAGTTTTTTTCGGCACTGTCACAATAATTTTGACATACAAATGTTATGCAAATATGCACTGATGTAACACTTATTCTATTCCGAAAGTTTAATTAACTGTCACTAACTTTTAGTCCAAAAAATACTATAATGTTCAATAAATAATGCGCAGTAAAATATTTTTGGAAAGTAATAGTGTGAAGTACTAGTGCGATAGGTTTGCAAATGAAACGAGGCTGATTATCAAAACACATAACGTCACACATTTGAAAAGTTTTATAAGGTTTGCATTATGAATTTAATTAATTAAAAGAAACATAAAAATGCATACTGTTTTCTTACTATTTAATAAAGGAATTAAAAGAGTGAAAAATAAATAAAGTTGGACCAAACAAATGCTTTGCAATGTAGTATTTTTCCTTTAACTAGTGAAAGTATTGCTTTGAAAAACAATCTAGCTATTACTACATTGTTAAAATTACTTTCATTCATATACAAATATATTTCAAAGATTGCATACATTCAGGATGAGGACTGTATACAATCTTTGAAATAAAACAAAAATTGAAAAAGGCGTTAACTTAATGCTCAAATTTAAGGGTTAATTGCATGAGTTAAGAAAAAAAAATTATATTTTTTAATGGCGTGGAATTTGCCGTTAGCTTTCTTCAGTTATAGAAATTTGAAAAAGCTCACAGTTTTGGAAATATACGGTGGCGAATTTTACAAAATCCGAAACTGATAACTTGAAAGGGAGTGGAGGTGGAAAAAACCGAACTATTTACTAGTGTCTAAAAACTGCTAAAATTTCAGACTACTGCAACCTGAGGTCTAGAAGAGAAATGATATTAAAAATTTGGGAAAAACGGATTTTAGATAACTGAAAAATTTAAAGGCCATTATTGTTTTTGTAAAGTTCAAATACGGTAGGCGGCGGTAGAAGAAGCCAGGCACTAATATTTTGCATTTGCAAAAATTGAAAAGTGCTTATGGTTTAAACCCCTAAAAGTGTTTTTTTTTTTCAAATAGTCGAAAAATTGGCATTTTTAAGTTTTGGAGGGCTATAATTTCTAAAGAGGAGAAGGTAGGTAAAAGTTTTCTTCTACGGAAATAAATTTCGTAGAATGTATAAAGATCCTTGTACGTATGAAATTTCGGCTTTCTATCTTAAAGGATGTAGAAGTTTTGTAACAATGTCCACGGACTGACGGACAAAATTAAACAAATAGGCACCTTTTTTCAACAAATTTTTGGAAAATGCAAATGTTTAGATCTTCCTGATTTTATGTATTTTAAGTACATATTTTAAATAAAGTAACTTCAATAGGAGAACATTTTAAAATGATAAACAAAATTAAAATAAACTCGTTAAACTTTAATATTTCAATGACATTCGAAATAAAAAAAAGTTAATATTATGCCGTTCCAATTCTCTAAAAAGAGAATCGTGGAACACTATTGTTTACTTTCCATAATTTAATTTTTAAATATGAAAAATTTTTCCTATTTTTTCATATTCTCATTTTGAGAATTCTGGAACATGGGCGATTATATATACATTATATAAATAAAATATGTTATTTAATTGCATGTGTATGTTTTAATAGCACTTTCTAGAAAATAATATATTTGATAATATTCTTCTAGTGAGATATCAATGCAATAAAAATAAATTATGATGACGACAAGTAGAAAGGAAGAGATATAGGAAGAATAATTAAAATTTAGGAATTTGAGAATATAAGCGAGATTATTCTCTTATAGAAAATGTCAAAACTCTGAACGGAAACGCAAAACTTTCTTAATATATAAGATGTGTGTCGCATTTTTAAATATATAGCTCCCAACATAGTGTACTCTATAATATGTGCAATTATTATAGAAGAGTGTGTTTTTAAAAGTATTGCTATTATGTCAGCAAAATGTTAAGCTATTCTTGTAAGAAAGTTACCATAAACAGAACTACGTACATACGAGAATATTAGAAATCCAATCGAAATGGTAGTTTCATTTTGTTTGTTGTTGCCCAGCGACGGCTTTGTTATAACGAAGGATTCACAAACGAAGCTAATTTTTAGGAATAATATGGAGGTTTTTTTGGTCAGAGAGTTCCTGAGAACTATTTATTCATCAGAGTTTATTTTAATCATACCATTCATAGCCTTGTCGTCTGCATGTCTGTTATTCTATCTGTATACTAACATCTTGTTTTAATCTAGGATATATAGAAATTGGCTATCGAGTTTCGCCAATTATTTATGAAATCAGAAGTCACCCTAAATCAGCTTCAAAAAACTTAAAATTTTGTGTGTATTGACAAGCAACATGAAATCAAGTACCAATATACCTTCTAAATTATACAATGGTGCTCTTGGATATGACGAACATGTTATGTTATTAGTCACACATGTCACATATATATATATATATATATACACACATATACAGAGTACATGTATATATATGTATGTGTAAAAGAAAATTCAATTAATGCAAAACTGTATGATCAAGTGAAGTCTGTTAATCAAGTTAAGTATCAAGTGAAATATAATCAAGTATAATTTGTAGAAATCCCAAGAAAAAGCCATTAATGATAATGACAGCGTTAAATTACTTACTTTATTTTAATGTACGTTTTTTTCACTATAAAATCGAATAATCCCTAATTCTCCCTCCTCCCTCTCAACCGTTAATAATTGTCCAAATTAAAAACTCAATTGTATTGAATTATGAAAGATTTGAAGAACTAGAGAAAAATCGTCTAGTTTCCCGATGTCAAGGACATATTCCGGATAAAAGTCACGATTTTTGTATAACTTTTGGTTGGCTTAAAAAGCTCTTTACCATATTGTCACACATTACAATAATTGCTTAATACAAGTAAGTCATAAATTAAATTCCCTCATATTTTATTCGATTCTCTTATTTTTGTATGTCTCTTTTTTAAATTTATTAACAACATTTTTGGTGTAAAATAAATGTAAAAAATTAAAAGGGATAACACGAAACTAAATTAAAGAAAACAAGTTAAGAACATTTCAGTCGATCTAAACCGACTAAAGTATACCCTGCATCTTGAGCATAAAAACTTGTTTTTGAAATATTTGAATTTGAGCATAAAAACTTGTTTTTGAAATATTTTGAATTAGCTTTTATAGTTGTGTGACAGTTATCCTTCCGAGCCATTATACAAAAACTTGAAGGAATATTCTGGGCCCCTATAATTAAACACACTCTTGCCACATTTCATGCAGCTAGATTTGTTCTTTCATTAAATATTTAATATGTATTAGTTTTTAAAGTTGTATGGAAATTATCCGAACCAGTGCAGTAATTCCATTAAAATTCATCAACATACATAAAATATAATTGGACAGACTTTTGCAAAATTAAATATTAATATCTCTATTAATTTTTGAAATATTTATATCCTTATTAAGATCGGCGAAGCAAATCGTATGACATTTCAAATTATGATTGGCGAATGCTTTCATTCACCAGATTCAAAGCTACCGCAAGACATCCAAAAACATAGGGAAAATAATGAGGTTAACACCACACATATGTACATTGTTTTTGCTTTTTTGTAAAAACAATTGAATTTTCTTTTCTTTTAAGCAACGTAGGGGTTGTTCTCCATTAATTCAATTAAATGCTCGAACTGCATTTGATTCGTTTTTTTCATGCTTAAGTTATTTCAATATTTTTTACAATAATTTGTAGAATTTTGTAAACTTAATTTACAGATAGTTTAGATTTTTCCATTATATCACTATAAATGCTATAATGTCAAATACAAAAGAAACAGTTATGTATTTTGATTTTTGGTTTCATTCGTCAAGCTTATCACGCAGAATTTTCATTTGACAGATTTCACAGCTCATTCACCTAAAATTAAGGCGAATTCGCTAATTCTAATACCACAAATTTATATTCCCCAAAAATTTCATTCGCTTCGCCGATCATAATAAGTTCCTTAAAATAACCGCTTTGAGTTGTGTGGCAGTTGCCCGAACCACCCATTATCCGAATGAGTCCAATTACAATGGGGTCCGTTCTTTGCAAAAAAGAAAGAACTTGTGAAATTTTTGATACCGTTTGTTTTATTAAATTTTTAGTTATCCTGAATTCAGACGGACGAAGGATGTCTAAATCAAGGTAAAATTTTACGCTGAGCAAAAATTTACAAAAATACATCTCCACACCGTAGGTGACTTAATTCAAGTGGTTACAAACTCCATACCAAAGTTAATATGTATTCCCTTAATGAAGGTGCAGGGTATAAAAAAACGTATGAGAAGACGACAAGTGACAATAGTGTAAATTAGAATAAAAACAAAAAAAAATAAAGTATAAAATAATAAAAAAAAATTGTTTAGAAAATGAGAAAACACAGAGAAAAGATAGAAAACAATAAAAAAAACAGCAAAAATAAAATAAGGGAATAAACAAGGAAAAAGAAAAAATTAAATTAAAACAGAACAAACAACAACAAAACACAAACAGTACAAGAGACACAAACAAAACAAAAAAATTATAAATAAAATCAACAAAACAAAAAAAGGCAAGAGAAATAACAGTTATTTAAGAAAAATATAAACAAAAACAGAGCAACGGTAATATAGAGACAAAATAGAAAACAAAAAAAAGTAACCGTAAATTTAATCAAAATTTTAACATCTTCAAAAATTTGTACAAAAAGCACACACCGAACACAACAACACAAAAGAACCGAATAAATATAAATAAATGAATATATAAATAAATTAATAGATTTTTTGTATGTCTGTATGTACACACATAAATAATTTTATATATATGTGTATATGTAAATATGTTTTTATAAATTTATTGCCATTTTGCTCTCATGTAAGTGCAAAAATTTATTTATTTTTTTTTGCTTTGATTTCATTTCTTATTTTTTCGTTTTTTTTTTGCTGCTCCTTTCTTTTTCCGTAAATTTTTGTGGGTTATCATCATATTTTCAAGGCTAAAGCGAAACAAGAACAAAACAACCAAATAAAAAATGTCTGAATATAAAATAAAATTTTGAAAAAAAAAATTTATACCTAGAATTATTTTAATATGTACGTATATTTATATAGGCATTTATAATCTAAATGTATATATGTATATATATGTAAACATATTTAAATATACATACATATGACCTTATTTATAGATCGTGTAGTGTACGCATATTATATAATAATTATTAATGAAAATATGAAAGTAAATAATATGGTGTAAATCGAAAAGATGGTGAAGGGAGGGTAGAGAGTGGAGAAGGCGGGCGGGAATATTAATTTAAAAAATTAATTAAATATCGCAAATAAATAAAATATTTATATGTTACTTATCGAAATTGAATCATTTTAATACATAAAACTGTATACTTATGTACATATGCTTGTACATATATACAGTAAGGTTTCTTTTTACGCGATTTTGAAGATAATCCTGTTGCGGCATTTCATATCCAAATTAATTTCTTGGATAAACATATACTTAAAAAAGGTTGCTGTTTAGGAAGCTGGGGTATAAACAACGTCTTCAAAAAATTTTGGAATGTTTAAAGTTCACTCCTTTTGTTCGATTCGAAACATTGTAAAGATTGTATGGATATGCAAAAGACAGTCTACTTCAACTCTTCATTTTTGCAGGTGTCAGTGATTTTTTTTTAATGGAAGGTTTTGCAATTCCGGATATGCAACTTGTACATGATTACTTAAAACAAAAAATAATACGTCAAGATTTCTATGCACCTGATTAAAGGATTCGTAGAGATTTTTAGAAATCAATTTCTGATAACTAGCTTCGTATCAAAGAAGTTAAAATTAAAATAAATACTACAAGGTAACAACAAAATACTTGAACTTAATTGAGAAAAAGGGCAATGGGAGGCAGAATGGCAGATCTACTATAATAATTACATTTTATTATTTACATTTTGTAATCTCATTACTGAAAGAATTACTTTAAATGCTAACTTAATTGTCAGAGAAGCGATGGGAAGAAGCGAAGAATGTAATAGATCCTGTTATCTTCATCATATATATAGAGAGTCGGAAGTACACTGATGGCGTCAATCAAAATATATATAAGTCTATACAACATGTTCATATATAAAATTAAAATCAAGCAATATTAAAGAAAAAAGGCCTGTTTATTTAAAAATCATGCAAAAAATCAGTTTAATTTTTTATTTTTCCATTTTATAATTTATTTTAATAAAAAAAAAATATACTACATAAACTAAATACTACATTAACATAAACTCTTAATGTAATATATATATATACAGTCGGAACTCTTTTACACGAATCGCATCATTTATACCAAAAAACTATATATGAAGTTCGTTTTAGATATAAAATTCGCGGCAAAGGTGTGTATCAAAAATAAAATTACCGAATAGATAATTTTCATTTCATTTAATTTCTAAATGATAAAAAAATAAAATAAAGAAAAAATGTGTAACTCGTGTAAAATTTAAAATAACAAATTTCTCGGTAAAGTGGTTTGTTTCCTTTGATATTATACTGAAAACACCAATATAAAATCTTATGACAAGATCATCGAAACCTTTTCAGATATATTCGTTGTTTAGACTGTTTAAAGAGAATTTATATACAAAACAAATTTACTTATCGTCTTAAAAAAGCAGCAATCATCAAAATGACATAAAAACGAATTTTCATATTAAGGAAAATTTCGGTTTACGATGGGAGTTCGTGTTATATAGGATTTGACTGTATACATATGTTAAAGTATATAATTATATAACATTTAATTTAAAGTAGAAAAGAAAGTTTAATTACGATTTTACTTTTGCTCCTGCTCCTTTCTCTCTTTATTTATATATATATATATATATATAAGTAGTTGAATATCCAATTTATTTTTTACGATATTAATGTTGATTGAAGAAATTTAGTTTGAAAAAAATGTTGATTGAAGACAAAATTTTTGATATTAAATCCATTTTTTACTTTATGATTTTTCATTATTAGATTTTCATGTATATATGTATATACATATGTATTACTATATATATATATATATATTTACATATATATATATATATATATATATATATATATATATATATTTGTATATATAAGAGATACATGTTTTATTTATTGTGTAAATTAAAGTACTGAGTATTAACATATAAATATTATATACGAGTATGAATATGAAAATATAATAAAAAGTGATTAAAATGTAATGGCACATACATAAAAAAAAGTAAAATTTACCATAAGCGGGTTTACGATAAAATATCGATATTTAACTACATAAAAATAATAAACCATACATAAAGACATGTTAAGGAAGCCCGATAATGTAATCGATATTTCGGAATAATGCGACTTATTTTGAGTATCAAATAGTGATAATTGTGAAGGGATAGTGATAATTATCGTAAAAAGTTTGAATTATTATTATGAACACAAACCAATTCATACAAATTATTCGTGTCTATAATTAAGTTTTTCAAATTGTTTTAACAGCTCTTAACGAGAAATACAAACACTTAAAACGCAATTTTCAGGGGTGTACAAAATTAATTTTTTTAAATTTATTTTGATTCCTCTAATAAATTTTCCTTTCACAACTTGATTTGAAATTGAAATCTTTGTTAATTAGGTTTATGTTAAGTATATATGTATATGTTAGGGGAATCTGACCCTCTTTCATTCTTTCTTCTTTTCATGTTTTTTATGCAATCCAATTCATCACTTTTTATATAATACAATAATTTTATTAATATTTGTGGTAATAAAATTTAATTAGTGAAATATTTTTGTATTCAAAATTAAGAACCAACAACATCCTGTTTTAAATATAATGTATCCATATATTATGTACGTTTACATATATTTATTCATAAATAAATAAAAATGTATGCATGTATATATATATTTATATATATGTATATTATACGTATAAATATATAAATATATTTATGTACATTTATTTTTAGTACAAAATTTTTCAAATCGTCAACTCTAATCGATCACCATCAAATACATACTCGTATATAGATCAGGTGAAAGCGTGACCCAACTGCGGCTTTTTGAAGAAATATTGGTACGCTTTGACCCCTTCAACGCTCTTGTTTGTTAATTAATGGTGTACCATTACTTTTATTCAATGTTTTAAACTATATATTTAAAGCTTAAAGTTATTCTAACTTCAAGCTGAAAGAATTTTTTTTTCAGTGATTGACCCTCAAATCATGCAAAAAGTCAACTGCGCAAAAACTTATCGTTTGTTTTGTATATGTAGCAGTCAAAAGTTTTTGCATATCTTTATCTAAGTTATTTTTTTTTTTTTGATAATGCAGATCTAGTACCTATAAATCATTAAAATATTTGTCTTACATATGTACAAGTGGTCACATATTATGTACAAATTTGTCTTACACATAATATAAATGGAAGTAAAGTTTAAAAATTTTTTAATTCTATAAAAAATATCTTTTTTCTCTATCTTGTGTTTATTAATTATTAAAAATTGTGTGAAATGTCTTGAAGTTGCAGTTGTATACAGTTTTCAGAAAAAAACCTAGTATTGCACTTCTATAATATTTTAAAAGAGCGCATTATTTTTTACATTTTAAACAGTTTTTAAGAAATATGTACACACTCTTTTATGTATCTGTAGTAGTACTAAATTAGTATTTAGTGCTAAGTTTAAAAAAAAAGTGGTGGTGGATTAGACACACTTTAAGGAAACATATAAGTAACATTGCCAGAATAAAGTTAGAGTTAAAATTTACAAGAATCGAGAAAGCCCGGTCACCCCAGAAATGCTTGTCGCAGATTTGTAAGAACAGGACTAGAAAGCGCAGGTTTGACATAGGATTAAGTTAAGAAATGGCAAACAACAGAACTAGTATTGAGTTAGCATCTAGTATTGAGTTAATGTCAATATAATACTAAAGTTAGAACTCGTTTTTAGAAGAACTTTAAATACTTTTGTTAACGTAAAAATACGTTAAGAATGCTTTATTTTGTTTCATCAAATCAGAAACTATGAAATGAGCTGAAGCTATTGTATATCAAAAATTGATTTACAATAATGGCTTTTACATATTTTGATAAATTAAAAACGGGGTGGGGGATAGGGGGGAGTATGAATTCCTACTGTCAATGACACTTCAATACTTTTATAATACATATATACATACATACATACATTTCTTATTTTGAATGAAATTTTTTTTTAATTTTGATTATTTTTTTACTTTAAATATTTTCTTTTTTGGTGTGTGCTCGTGTTTTTTCGCGCAATGAAATCTTTATGTTTTTGAATTTTGAAATATAATTAATATTGCCGTTATTTCTCATACTTAATATATTGATTTTTTTATTTTTTTTACACCATTTAAATATATTGGGGAATTTTTTTTAAAATTAAAAACCCCTTAGTTTTTTTATGTAATTGTGTTTGTAATTTTATCATAATAAAAATAATAATAATTATTTTTTACCTTAAAATCTAATTAATTTTATTTTTTTCTTTTATCTTTAATATTTTCTCTCAATCTTCTTAAATTTTTTTAAATTTCACCATTTTATTACTTAATTAAAAATATATTTTTAAATATATCACATAAATTGGGTTTAATTTTTTTTAAATTTTTTTTTAAATAATTTTTTCTTAATTATATATTTAATTTATTAAATTTAAATAAAATACACTTGCATTCTTTTTTAATTCAATTTATATTTTTTTTTCATTTTCAACTTTAATATTTTTAATTAAATATATATATATATATATATATATATATATATATATATATATAGAAAATATTTCAAATATATTTATGTACATTTATGTATATAAGAGCATTTTGTTATTATTTATCACACGATGACGACATTAATATGGTGGTTTTGTTTTGTAACCAACATGTTTTGTGTTTTGTATATTGTTTTGTCGTCGACACACCACAAAAATTACCGTCTTATCCATAATATATACCATGTACGTATGTATAATTTTTTTTGCTCTTGATGTATTTTTCAATTTCTAACTCAAAAATTATAATTCACCATATGAGCAAGAAGAAATTGCGCGCAGCAAGTTTTATAAAAAAATAGATTTTAAAAAAGAAAAATTTAATGAATTTTTTAATTTGCAATATAATAAATAAATCAATTGTATTACAATTATATAAGAATAACATTAACGGTATATGGATGGAAGGAAGTCGCAGGAGGGGGAAGGGTATAGATTGAGTGTTAGTGAATACTGAATAGTGAGTGAAATATTATGAAACCATAATATTAAATATAACACTACGCTTGTACTAAAATAGATTATATGGAAATAATTACAATAATTTTGTAAATATTTTTGGGCGTACGTCGTCATTTAACCCTCTTCATTATATTGTATGTCAAAAATTTGTTGAATATTTATAAATTTTGTATATATAAATGTAAAATTTTTCAAAAAAAAACCCGCACACTTGTAATGGTATATAGTTATTTGTATATGATTAAGTTTATTATATTGGAATAAAATAAAAAATTTATTTTAAAATTAAATTGAAATTTGAAGTAAATTAATAAAGAAATGGGCTGCTAGTCACCTATGTATATCAAAAACTATTGCATGCCTTACTTTATGATATCTACATATTCCTCCCAAGGAGGAAGTAAAGAAGACTTTATATGGTACTTTTCATATAATATACAGTTTTCAACAATTTGACATTAGTCATATATAAATAACACTTTTAATAATCATATTTTGACGTTTCAATAATGATTTCGCCCCTTGAAAATAATATCGCAACTCAAAATAGTTAATTTTCTATCTTGAATTGTAGTTGAAATACAAAACATTATATTTTGCTCCAACGAACATTCCTTGTATCTTGAAAACTGCAACTATTATTTTTTGAGTTCAACTTTTTCCACTTTTTATAAGTGCTTTTTTTTTTGTTAAATTCAATACAGCTTTATTTCGAGATATCATTTAAATTCAGAAAATGATCCTAATTTAAACCCACGACATATTTTTCATAATTTGTTTTGCAAATGCAAAAAATTTTGCAACGAAATGTAACTTTATTTTTCATAATATATAATCAATAATTATAAATATTCAGTGTTATATTCATTTAAGTAGAATTAGAAATATTTACAACCTCTTAAGATAGAATTCAAATTTAATAATTACAATTTTATAAGATAATAATCGCTAAATGAATTCAAATATTTCATTACTAATTAACAAAAATGTTATTTTGTTGTTTCACCAACCATTTTTTGGTATCACTATATTTCACTATTATTTATATTGTACTGTTTTCAACTTCAGCCCGGTATATGTATAATATAGTCCAATATCGTAAATTTAATAATAAAATACAAGTGTGATTGCTTTAATCATATTTTTAAAGTATAATTAAAATTAAAATCACTGATTATATAATTATAAATTTATTAAATATCAAATTGCAAATTGGGTAAATATAATCAGTTATATAATATTTATTATACAACATTGTATAAATAAATTAATAACATCTCATTCAAGTGCTCCAAAAATTTAATTTCAGCTATTAGCGTTATAAATGAAAATTGTACATTTTAGTACTACATATGAATACCGCGGTATAAAATAGAATTAAAAGTTGCGACGGGAAATTTGAATATTATTTTTATTTTATAGAAAATTATACCACAAGTCATCAATTCGAAAATTAGTTAATTTTTGGAATAAATTCAATATATTTATACTTTATTTTTGATTTTTTCCCATTCAGTATATTTTGACTACATTTTCACATAACATAATCAAATTGAATTTAAATTTGAAATTTTATATTCATTAATAATTAAAAACTTTAACAGCACTTTTGAATAAAATCTATAAATTCACTGAAAAAATAAAGAATACGTTTGAATGATGCATTGAAAAATTCTATTGAAATTGAAATTTGCTCAACTGATTTATAAAATCTAGCAACTGAAATTTTCACTATATTCTATTAAAACAATTTTTTAATAATTCTTTTTGATTTTATATTGAATTTTTTTTTTGTTAAAATACACATTATGATGTTAAAATTAATATTTAATAAAATGCCGTAAAACGAGTGCGAAAATGCCGCAATCTAATATACAAAAAATTTCATTTTGTAAAATTGTATAAGTTTTTCTTATTTAGCTGCATATATTTTATAATATAAGCTCTTCGGTTGGCAGAAGTATAACAAGGAGCTTCTGTTGATTAAAGTTTCAACAGTTTTTTGTTTTTTTTTTTAACTTTTCCCAACAACGAATTATCGCCGTAGATATTGTTTTTCTGCTTCAAATAACTAACAAACATATTGACATACACGACTGATTGAGAGTTTTATCGTCACCGTCGCCAAAATTTATTACTTATTGCCTTTAATTTTCTCTATATTTTTATTATATTAAAAAAAAATTTTTTTTAATTAATATAATATAAACAATTCAATTTTAAAATACAGCTTGATTCTCCACTTCTCTTATATCGTTAAAACTCTTTCGCACCCTCTCCTCCTCCACTCCTCCTAACTATATTTTATTTTAAAAGAATTCTTCTTTAAAATAACACTTAATAATTTTCATTAAGCGGATATAATGTTAAAGCAGATATTATTTTAGGATATAATCCTTAAAATATATTCATATATATGTACGTATATACGGTATAGTAAAAGATTTTAAGGGTGGGGGTGGGCCCAGGGGGAGAATTTTTGTAAATATTGTTTACAAAATTAATTAATTTACATGTTTACAATTTAATTTAATTTCAATTTTTTTTTTGTTTATTTTTTTTGTTTTTGAATTTTGCAATTTTTATAAATTAACCTAAAATAACCCCATCCCTCCCCCAAGTTTTTTAGAAAATTTATGGCGGCAACAAACACATGAATTGAAAATTATTTTTTGCTAGTAAAACCCAGTGTAAACGGATTTAGTCCAATCATTTACTTAAGTTATAACAAAAAAAAAACACTGTTCGAAGGGGGATAGGAGTGCGGGCGGGAGGAATGGAGTGGCGGGATGGAGCAACAACAAATCAAAATCAACAACAATAGATATTAATATCACAATAAGAAATCACACGTTTTATACAATAAAAAATTTCAAAACATTTTTTTTGAACTCTAATTTTTAAGGTTTCATCTGGACTATCAAACTAAGTTATTATTATTTTCGGGATAAATAGAGGAGAATAACGGGAAAAAAGAGTAAAAATAAAAAAAAACATACTTTTTTTAAATTTTTTTTTTTAATTATTTTTAAAAAGATTTTTGACACTCTCTAATTTTATTTATTTATTTTATATTTTTAATTATTTAATATCCACACGTTTTTTTATGTATATTTATAATATGTATATATATTTGTAGGTACGTAAATATAATTTGTAGGATTTTTTTTTGATATATTTTCCTTTTTTTTTACTTTTTACTCTATTTTTTTATTTTATTTATTTTATATTTTTAATTTTTTATATTTAAATTTTTTTGTACACGTTGAATTTTTTTATTTTTTTTTAATATTCAAATATAATATATAATATGTGTGTATATGTTTTATCTATTATTTTTTCAAAAAAAAAAAAAAAAAACAAAAAAAAAACTAAAACAATTTTTTTGTAATAAAATTATTTTTTTTTTTTGTTAATCTTATTTTGCTATTATTGTTTTATTTATATTGTGTGTTGTGGACTCGGTCGTATCGCGATCGTATCGACACATAATCATTACACATTTACACCACGAGTACAATTGACTACTATGAACATGATATTTTTTTCAAACTTGTGAAAAACTATTAATAAAAATTGTTTTTTCCTATCATCAAGCAGCAGCACCACCAACAACACCAGTGCCACCAACCATCATATACTCGAACTCGAGGGTTCTTCGCTTTTCTTCTTCAAGTTCTTTTATATATAAAATTTTTATTTTTTTTTTATTCGTATTTTAGACGATGAAAATTGAAAGCACACAAAAGCAAAAACAACACAAATGCAAATATATATGTATATGTTCATAAGAGAGAACAAAAGGTAAAAACAAAAAAAAAAGAAAATAATTTTTTTGATTTTTTAAACATATAAAATGTCTATACATAAACATTGGGAATATATACAAAATATACAATATGTAAACAAAAAAATAATAATAAAGAAAACCCGATGAAGAAGAACAAAAATATATGAAAAATATGGCGCAACCATATATAACACATATAATATATAACTACTTTTTATATCACTACAGCTTCAAAACTGCTACTACTTCTACTCTATGACTATTTTACCACACAGCCGCTACTATAACACTTCTACTAACTACTGATTTGCTACACAGAACATCAACTACATAATAAATAACTTTGTCGCACGCGTATGTACATATGTATAATAAACTTTTATAACCTTTATCATAATAACTCCCCTCTGTCTTTCCTTCCATCTACGCTTTCTTCCAATATATGTAATTTAATAGTAATTATTAAAAAATTACCAAATTTTTGAAAGACATTAAAGACATATTATATTACAATTATTATATGTTATAATATTGTATGTGCATGTAGTAGGATCCAGAAATAATTACCTAAAAAATTTCTTATGCAATAAAAAAAAACGTGCCATTATTTTAATTAAATGCTTGTTAAAAAATTAATAACGTGAACTGTAAAAAAAACTCCCTCCCAATGCGATGATGAATATATAATTTACACAATTAATTATTCTTACTTAGAAATTACACAGTTATTATAATATAATAACATAAGTCAGCATTTATGATTTGTAATTCAGCTTATGATATAAATACCATATAACTGCAATTTTGAAATTAGGGTTAATTTGGTTTACAACAATCATCAATATATGGATTACCTTAAAGTTGCACATAATATTTCAAAAAGAAAATTTTAAAAACAAGAAACTGTTATGGTAAACTACATAAATTTTTAGTTTCTCAAAATGACAGCCGCGCTTCTAAGCATTTATGTGGTTTGGCAATTTACTAAAATAAAATTTTTCAAGTTTTGCTATTCCTCAAAAGGTGGCCTAATTATAAAAACGAAATGTTATTTTAAATTTATTTCATATTTATCGTAAAAATTTATCATGTACACAACCTTATTTTTTGACATAAAATAAACACAATGTACATGTATCGTAAATTTTTGAAAATAATATAAATAAATCCATTTTTTGTTATTACACTGTACAAAGAAGTTGATTTTAATTTTATAGTTTTGTGAAATTGCTGTCACAGAATTTGCGTACAATTGTACACAAAGCTGTTATTATTGATTCGGATGACATATTTATTTATTGAAATAACGGAAAAATCAAACCTTTTGAAGGTAGAAGTGGCAATTTATATAAATATAGAAACACCAGTGTTTTTTCGTAACAATGAAATTACAAACACATATCATATTTTTTATGAAGAAATCATAAAATTACAACAATTGAACTCATTAGTTTTGCTTGCAGGGTTAGAGCTTATTACAACAACCAATAACTGTTCGCTTATTCATGTAAAGCAGAACAACAAGCGTATGTTATGCATAGTTAATCGTTTCTTTACCAGTTTCGATTTATGCTGCCATTAAGAAATCTTTATCTTAAAGTTTTAAAAGGGTATTTTTTTTTTCTCAAAATTCGGGATATGTTACATTTAGATTATATGCTAGTTGTAACATACATACATATATGCATATTAATGATAGATTTCTTGTGAGGTTACCCCGAAAATTATGGCTCAAATCAAATTGATTGTAAGACCAAAAATAAAGAACAATCAATCGCCTGTAAAACAAGCTCACGGTTACTATAATATTGTACGGTTCCGAAATTATAAGCATTTATTTATATGCAGGAAAAGTCTGATACCTTTTTTTTCAACAGGCTGTAGCTCGAAAACGAGTATATCTGAAAGGTATTTATTTGTAATTTAATTTTGGAGTGCAAAATATCTACTGCTTTCTTATGTCACTTTTAATTCTTGATTTGATCTTCACACAACGGTAACACGTTTCTTTAGCGTAAGTATTTTGTTTTTTTTTCTCAATTTTCATTCATTTGTTTCTTTTTTTCTCAATTTCAGTATTTTTTTTTTGTGATGCGCGCTACCGAAAAAAACCATCAATTTATTCGATAACTATAAAAAATTCATTTATTCGATTGTTGTACAAAAAATATTCATTCGATAGTTTTTCATTTTCAAAAAATTTAAACTAAATGTAAAATAGTATTAGTGTGAAATTTATTAAATTTTCTGTTAACAATAACTATGTAAACCAAGATTTAAATGAAATCCATGTATATACGCACTTAGTATACATGTTACAAGAGCAACCGATAGCATTTTTATTAAGAAAAATGTAGATTTATTCGAGCAATTTTTATATGGAGGAAAATGAAAACTATCGAAGATTTTCGGAATGGAAAAAATATATAACCCTGTATAATAAAAACTATATTTTGTGATATAGAATATATCGACAGTTTCTTTATTATGAAAAACGTATGAATTATTTGCTTGATAAACTTTTTACGGAGGAAAAAAACTTATTAAATAAAACTTAAACTATTGACAGCTTTTATACAAATAATGTATTGACCAATGTATGTATTTTTTAAGTTTTTTTACCCTTAAATGTAAAATTAAATAGTGAAAAAATTTAAAATTAATAATAAATAAATTTTTGTAGTTTAATTTTTGTATTTTTTTTATAATATTAAAACGAAACGATATTGGAAATAAAAAAACTGAGGGATGACAGAAAATATGAATGTATATACGCGCGTACTTCCCAATGAACAAAAAAATTAGTTAAATTCCTTCGAATAAATAATATTATTCGACAGTTGCGATCAATCAGTTACTAATTACCGAAACTTCACTCAATAGTTCCCATCACTACTTGTTTTGGTCATGTACCAGAAAAGAGTAAGAGAGAGAAGGATGTATAAACGTATAGTTATAAAAGCATTGTGTATAGTGACTTTGTGTGTGCATTTATTTGCGTTCTCTTTGAAATAGGAAGGTTTTCATTTTATTTTTTTTTTTTTTTTATTATAAAGCTACGACAAAAAAGTTGCAATTTTGTCCATTTTTTGACAGAACGAAAACATTATATTTTTTTTGTATTTTTATTTTAAGCAAAATTAAAAATTAAAATTTTAAAATTTGAAAATTTTCATAAATATTGGATTAATTGAGTTAGGATTGGGTCAATATAAAAAAAAAATTTTTAAAAAAACTCATTTTGGCTCACAAGTAAGTAGAAAAAATAAAAGAATAAAAAAAAAAGAAAAAATAACCTCAAAATTTGTTTAGAGGGGCACCCATCCAACCTATACCTATCCTTTAATTCTTAGGTGGTCTTTTAATTGTTTAGTTTTCTTAATAATTAACATTCTGAAACTTGGTTATATTTGAGTTTAATACGGTAAAATGCATTAAGACCAAAATTGCTATAATTCAATAAAAAACATTAAACAATAAAAAGTGTAAATACATAATTTTTGAATTCTGCAATTTTTTTATGAAAAATAGGTACAAAAATCAAAAAATTCAAAATGAGTACTACACTGAATGAGTCAATAAAACAATTAATGGAAATAACAGGTGAGATTTATCTTACAAAAAAACCTTTTTCATTTTATTTAAAATGATATTATATTTATCAAAAAAAAAAAGAGTGGTATTAACAATAATTTTTATTTTTTTGCTATAATTAAGGGCTAGATGAATTGAGAGCAAATACTATCCTTGAATTGAATAATTTCAATTTGGAACAGGCAATTAATTATCATTTGGAAAATGCAGATTATATGGATTGTATATTAAATGATTCTGATTATAATAATATACAAACAAATAATGAATCTCGTATAATAAATAATAAAAATGAAATAAATAAAAAAAATAAGAATACAGATATTGCGTTAGATAATAGTAATGATACAAGTTATGTTAGTGAAAATGCTTCATTACCAGATATTATAGAAAATCCAAATGGTATATTTTCATCTAATACAATATCTGGCAGTAATTTAATTTTAGATGATAATATACGTGCACCGATTCCATCAAAACGTGAACAATTATTATTACCAGAAGAAGATCAATTTCGTTTACATTATGGTAGTGTTAATTCAAGGAAACGACGACCAAGTAGTTTGTTTACATTTTGCCCATTTAGAGATTTCGCAAGAGAAGCACAAATTCAAGAACAATTATCAGAAGAATTTAATAGTCTAGCATCATATGATACTATTGATTCATTAGCAACAACATCATCAATTAATAATCATAATACTGCTGGATTGTTAAATATAAATTTAAATGATAATGGTGAAATAATTAATAAAAAGACATCACGCCATAAAAAAAGATCATATATTAGTAATAGCAATAATGATTTTGATATTAAAGATAATACTGATAAAACATTAATAAGAGGTACTAAACGCAAAAGATTAGAAGATTTATTTCGTCCGCCAATTGATTTATTATATTGGGGCACATTTCAAGCTGCACGGGATCATGCTGTAAATCTTAATAGATGGCTTATTGTTAATTTACAAGATCAAAGAGAATTTAAATCACAAGTTCTTAATCGAGATGTTTGGTCCGATAAAGATATTAAAGATATAATTTTATCAAATTTTGTTTTATGGCAGGTAAGAAAATTAGAGAACATTTTTGTGGTTTAAATAATAAACAAAACCATTATTTTTAAGATATCAATGGAAAATCCGGAAGGATTACGTTTTAAAACTTTTTATCATGTTTCGGATTGCCCATACATTTGTATAATTGATCCAAGGACAGGCGAAGAAAGACTTACTTGTGATACAACAAGACCAAAAATTCTTTATGATGACCTCATGAAATTTCTTACAGAAAATGATTTTTGTTTAGACTTGGTAAATTATTAATTTTAAAAAAATTTAAATTTTTTATTGTATGTACTTACATGTTAATAACAGAAAACCTTTTTTTTTTAATTTCTTTTTGAATTTTGTAGAGTTTAAAAATTGTAAGACCTGTTACTTCCCGAACTGCTTCATCTACAGCAACAAGTAACAGTATTTCAACAACAATTCCATCACCTACAACGATAAATTCCAATAAAAGTAATAGTAATAATAATAATAATGTAATTGATATTGGTTGCTATAATAAAAACTTTAAATCAAAAGCATATAAAACATTAGATTTATCCGAAGAAGATCAATTAGAATTAGCAATTAAAAATTCACTAACAGAAACACAGTGCTCCACATTAAATGATTTAAATACGGACTGCAATGATAAATTTTTAAATAAATTAAACCAAACTAAAAGCAATAACTCTGCCTCTTTAAATAATATAAATGAAAGCAATGATTTTATTCATTCTCATAACAATGGACCTCCAAATATAAATAATTCAAATTATACATCAAATTTAAATGAGCAAATAAATGAAAAGTCTACTATAGTTTCATATAAAGATTTGATTGGAAATAACAAAGGTATTCAATATTAAAATATCAAATGAAAGTTTTAAATTTTACTTTATAATTTTTCTTTTTAGATTCAATTACAAAAATTCAGATTAGATTACCAAATGGTACAAGAAAAGATATTGAATGGCCATCTTCAAGTGTAGTAAAATGCTTAAAATTATACGTTTGTGAGAAATATCCAGATATTACAAATAATACATACAAATTAATACAATCGTATCCGCGAAAAAATATTCTTGAATTAGAAGACAATGTTACATTGGTTGAAGCAAAGTTACATCCAACGTCTATTTTATATTTGCATCCAGATGAATAAGTTTTCTTTTTTTGACTATATATACATAAGCATAAATTTTTTTTATTTGGTATCTCCCAAATCAATATTTTGAGATGATTTATGATAAAAGTGTCTGTATATTTAGAAAGTTATTAATTTTTCCTCCTTTTTTTATTTATTTCACTTTAATTAAGATTCTGTAATCAAGTATAACAAATGAATTTTTGTGTTAACACAAATAAAATGATCATGTATGTATTTAATTTTGTAAATGGCTTGAACATTCAAAATAAAAAAATAAAATTTTTGTAATCACTTTTTAAAACCAAACAAAAAACGAAAATAATTGTTTTTATTGTTTGAAACATTTGTAAATTTTAAAAGGAAATCTACGCCATTATTTAATTCTACGGCTTCTAAAATTATCGTTCTTTCAAAAAAAAACCCCCGGCCGTTATCTTGAAGCGGAAAACATCGTTTGATTTGTATTTCATAATGATTGTCATATTAGTACCAGTGTTGTTAATTTTAATACAATTGTAGTATTTTACTAAATTTTGGTATTCTATACTACTATACTACTGTAAATCCATTTTTATTACTTTTTTACCTTTATACTAAAATGTTATTATTTGCATTGGTTGATGAAAATGCCATTATTGTATTGTTTAAAAAACCACTTGCACAAAAATAAAGAGACCTAAAAATATATTTTTTTAAAACAAATTTTTTTTATATAAAATTTTTGTTTTTCTAAAATTAAAAATTATTTTCCAATATTGTTTATTGCGCTTTACGCAATATGTGAATTGACAGTAACCAGATTAATTTGACACAAAACAAAAACAATGAAAAAACACAAATAAAGTGTACCTTATCGAAATTATCAATACATTGCGTAGGCGCGTAGCTCATTTGGGTGACTTAATTTTACATGTAGGAATATAAAAACATTTGTACGCAAGCACTTCCTGCTTCAATCTATTTATTTAGATGTCTTACTATTTGTTTGATGTTAAGTATAACCCCAAATTACTACGCTAAAACTTTCCATACTACCTTTTTTAAGACAAAATGCTACTGAAAAACAAATTGAAATTAACAACACTGATTAGTACTCTTATTATGATCAGCGAATCAAATGAGTAGACGCCAGATTAAAAGTGTTGCTACCGTAAGACATCAAAAAACTTACCGAAAATTATAACGTTAACACCACACATACATATGTACATGCAAAAACAATTGAATTTCTCTATTTCTTTAGCAATATTAATTTAATAAAATGCTCGAATTGTTCTTGGTCATGCTTAATTATAACAACACGTCAACAAAATAATTTGTAGAATTTTATGAACTTTGTTTAGAGATAGTTTAGATATTTTTATTAACAATAATATAACAATATTTGCTATAATATAAAATATAAAAAAACACTTACATACATACATATGTATTATTTTGATTTTTGGTTCCATTCGCAAAAATGAAAAATTCACACAGAATTTTCATTCAACATTTCATCCGCCTAAAGTTTAGGCGGATTCGGTAATCATAATACCAAAAACTCATATTCGCCAAAATTTTCATTCGCTCATAATAAGGACCTAGATAGGATAAACTAAATTATAGCTTACTGAACTTTACGCGTTTTGATTAAGTGGTTTTTCGATAACGATTTTGCTCCCCAAATTTGGCCCTCTTAAATATTAAGTTCCAACAAGATTTACAAGATAACCAGAAATTATAATCTAATGGTCAAGACAACTAAAGAAGAATTTATTGAAAATAAGGTAAAGAATTGTAGAGGATGCAGTAAAGAAATGTGTACATGTTTGGAAACTGGCGAAAAAGAACAATTTTGTTATTGCGATATTTTAAACTTTAAACAGCCTTCGAAACTGTAGACAGGAAAATTTAAAAAATATAGCGTGGAAAATATAGAACTCTAGTGGTTTTAATTTTTCTTCAAAACAGAACGCGAGAAAACAAATACTCGTGAAAATTTTTTAAGATCAGAATTGATAAGCGATGCTGTGCCACAGGGAATAGGATATATTAGGAGTTGTATGTTTTTCTCTTACTCTTATTTAAATTAATGTCAGAAATATCTAGGAGCTAATAAAGACTTAAAAAATTTATTTTAATTTTAGGTTAAGCTAAATTTAGATAAAACGAAATGAATGGTATTTAATAGAACTGATGATACCGCCAAAATAAAAATGAATGATGAAATAATGGAGGAGGTTCAAGTTATTAAATACCTAGGTGTGTAGATCGACAATAAACTGACTTCAGATAACCATGCAGAATATAAGTGCAACAAAATAGCGCAAAAAATTTAATATCTTGGTAGAATTCCAAATAGTAGAAGCTGCAACAACAATGTAAAATATTATGATTTTGCCTTATTTTGTTTATTGCTCTTCACTCCTATTTATATGTATTGAAGCTAAAAAAGACAGACTGCAAATTTTACAGGACAAGGCATGCGAGTAATGTTAAAATGTAGTAGGAGAACAAATATAAATTACATGTTAGGTAAACTGCGGTGGGTGCCAGTAAAGCAAAGGCTAAAATTCAACATCTTAGCTTTTATATTTAAATTGAAAAATGACATTTTACCTGACTATCTGACTGAACTAGTAAGTTATGTGGGAGACTCAGTAAACTACAATTTAAGATCAACAAGCTTGTTTAGACTACCACTCTTCAAAAGAAATAATACGCAGACAAACATTTTTTATATGGGCTTCAGTTATTTAAATGAATTACATATCATCATCAATAAAAAAGAAATTATGGTTAATATAAATAGTATTATTTTATACTAATAAAAAATAATAAAAAAAAATTGGCAATTTTTTTCTAAAGTGCAGCACTTGATTTCAAAAATACTACCATACATTTTTTGTGACTGGTCAGTGGTAGTATTAAAACTTAAAGTTATTCTCTGTTTTACACCTTGTATGTGTTGTTGTGTTGCTAAAAAAAAATTCGCTTTTGCAAATTCAAATCTAGATAACCCAACAAAATCAACTTAATTGCATCACATAAAAGATGAAATTACATACTACATATCTTTATATAAAAAAGAAATAAAAATCACGTTTTTAAATTAAAAAAAAATTATATACATAATTATATTTTAACATATTTGATTTTTATAACATTTTAATAAACATTTTTAATTTGGTAATCTTTTTTTAATTAATTTTTCTAATTTCTTTATTCGTCCGCGATCATTTTGATTGCTACTATTTGCCATATTTTGAGAAGTTGAATTTGATGAGGCTGTTACGACAGCATGTCCGACTGCCGAACTAATTTGTTGTACACCAGAAATACCGCCACTTAATATTGATGCAAATTTACTTTTATGATTTTCATTTAAATTAATACCAGTTTTATTAGTATTATCAAAATTTGTTGAAATAGATTTGTAGTTAAGATCATTTTCATTATTATCAAAAATGATATCATTTGTAGAATTATTTATATTAATGTTGCTATTATTATTATTATTAGATGAAACATCAGATGCTGTTATAGATGATGATGATGATGCTATAACGTTATTTTCTTTAATTTCTGGCATAGCTTTCTTAAATATTTCAATAAGATTCAATTGATCGGTACGTTTTAAACCTTTCATATCAAGTATTTTCTGATATTCCTGAACTGTAATTTCTGGTAATAATTTTAAGATTTGATTATTAAAATTTGTATGAGGCTGAATTGGTGTCATTACAGTTTTAATTATCATTTCTGCATGAGTCATTCCTTTAATTACAACTTTCGTATAAGATGTTGGCGCTTTTCGATTAATTTGTGATCCAATTGATGGTAAATCTAACAATATTGTTTTTAAACTATGTGTATCTAATAATAATTGTTCACACCCTAGTATATTGTTTTGCCCTTCTGAATTTGTTAATTTACATTTGTATATATTATTAAGAAATTTTGGAATGAATTGATTTATAAATTTATGACAAAATTGTGTATAATATTTTCTTGACGATGATAAGTTATCACGTATAATTGGTATTGTTTGCTTAAAATTTTGATTCATTGAATTAACAAATGAACTTTGATCACCCACATTAGTAATATTCTGCCATTGAATCTAAAAAATTTTAAGAAAAGTATATATAGATATATAAATACAAAACTATCATAGGTCTTCCTCACTTTACTCATTATTGTAAGAGCCGGTTCACATCCATTTTCCAAATCTTGTACCATTAATTGAATACAAGTTGATATTATTCTGTGATAAATATCTTGTTCCTCTGACAAATCAATTTTATCAATGTAGAAATTGTCAATTTTTTCCTTTAATTTGTCTTCTAGCTGTTGAACTGTTTCAAGACAATATTCGGACGTTGTTAGAACACAACAAATGCGTATCAGCTCATCCTTAGCTAATCTACGAATTCACACGTAAACCACGTATATATAATTTTCAAGAAAATAATTTTAATTTGATTATATTGATCATATATTGATAGTATGTAGGTACCTATGAGATTCTCCCTCCTTTAGAAAATTGTGAATTACTTGACCAGCTGCTGTTGATAAATTTTGTAAATCTCTAAACGACATAGTACCACCCAATGCACTTTGTGTTGAAGTTGATTTTGGAATGTTAGATTCTAATACTTTTGATGCATACTCTCGTAAATATTTTTTGAATATCATAGCCAAATCATACATTGGCTTTGAATTGCTTAGGTGTGAACATTGAACCATGCATTTTTTATAAAAGACAAATAAGTCTGCACAACTATATTTAAAAAAAAATAATAAAACAAACGTAACTTATAAAAAAAAAATTTTTCAATGCAAACAAAATGTAAAAATACCTTGAAAAAACAGTTGATCCAGCAGCGATTGGATCAAAATATTCATTTGCTTGTTCAACAAATCTATCTAATAGTTCTGTTAAATTTCTATCAATACTTTCTGTATATATATCCAAATGACTCTTGAAACAAACACCAATTATATCCGTAAAGCCATTGTTGAGTTCATAATCTACAAAAAATTGAATATTGAATGATTCAATATAAATCTTTATTTGATAACATAGTTTTTCGGAAATTAAATGTTGAGAGCTTTGAAAAAAAATAATTTACCTTTGTTTGAGGAAATATTTTCTTCTTTTACATTTTTCTGTTGATCATTTTCTATTAATGTTGTGCCAGTAAAACGTTTCGCCAATAATTGTTCAAAACTTTGTGTTTTTGTCATAGCAAATAATAATAATTTCACATCAATTTCATTTCGACGTTTACTCATTATTTTTGAAAGTTCATCTTTTGTTATATTACAAAATTGTACTGTTATTCTTTCGGAAACTTCCCAATCAATTGGAAAAATTGTTCCAAATTTTCCCTCAAAATCAAGTAAATGACGTTTTAACCACGCATATCTTTTATCAATTTTGTCTAACCAAGCTATATCTTGATTTTCGTGAAATAACTGAATGTATTCTTCTAACTGGAGATCTGAATTGAACAAAAAAAAAGAATATTGAAAATAACATAATAAGTTAGTCATCTTGTTTTTGTTTACTTAAAAACCATTTTAGTAAATCCTTTTTCACTTTAGGATCCAGAACAGATACTACTTTGCATGCATCTGATAGTTGAGCTAGTGGAATTTTAGGTGAAGTTACATTTGGACCAAAATAACTATGAAAATCTTCAGTAATTTCTGCAGATAATGTGCGTTGAATTTGATTTACAGTATTTGATAAATCCTTTAGTAAAAAATTAGTATTCAAATAAATTTTATTTTATTTTTTAAACTGTAAGTACCTTTATTTGTGATACATTGCAATATTGTTGAAAATGATTATTAACTTCAATTATTGCTTGAAGTGGATTTAAAATTTCGCCATATAAACGTTTTTCAATTAATTTATTTAAACTTTCAACACCACCAACAAGCATATGTAAATGATTTAATGTTGTTATAGCCGTTGTTAAATTACGTTTTGCGCAATCTAATTGTTTTATATCTCTTGTTATTTCTTTTACCATTTCTTCTGTTTGTTCTGCACGATTTTGTATATCACTTATTTGTAAACACATTTGATTTATTGTCTTTTGTGCTTCATCTAATGCTAAACGACCATCCTGACTAACATTAGTTTGACCACGTACAACACTACGTATATTATCATCAATTACAGTAACTTCACATTCCATTTTTGAAATAACTTCATCAATATTTGATAATGATTGTTCATTTGGAAATAATTGATTGATATAATCAACAGCATTAAAATCTGGTGAATCCAAAGGATCATTACTTTGTAAAACCTTAAAAATGTTAAATATCCATTAATTCAATAATATTCCATTGAAAATTAAAGTTTAATTAATATAAGTAAAAAATTTGTTTTAATTAATCAATTAATTTCAACCTGATCAATAGCTGTTTGTACATTATTTGAAAAAATTATTCTTCTTGATTGTAAATCTTCAATATTCAAATCATCTACTCCTTCAGCTAATTGCAATAAACGTTGTATTTGTTTATCATCATTTTCAATTGAATTTTCACGAGAATTTCCTTGATTCACCTGATATGCCATATTTAAAATATACTTTTATCTAATTGGAATTTGTATATATTAAATAAACTTATTAAAATAAATAATTTAATTTCGTATTAAAAACTTTTCGCAAAATTGATTTTTATTATGAGAAATTTATACGTAGGTACTTAATAGACTTAAAATTCAAAGTTATTTCTATTCTTCCTTTTCTTTTGCGTAGGTTCTTACGAAATTTCAATTCATCGCAATTTAAGATTTTAAAAAATCAAATTAATATTTCTTGAAAATCTATTTTACCAAATTGAAAACATGTTCTCAAAATTTTTTTCACACTTTAAGTTCGTTACATATAACATATTATGACGAAATTGTCAATTTATTTGACATTCAAAAAAATAATATCAAAATGTCAAAACATTACACAAAACAAAATGTCTACAAATTTGTTTTGTAATAGAATGGCTAAGTTTATGCTAGTATAATATTTAAGATTGACCAGAAAATTGTAAACTAAAATAGTACAAGTTTATTAAAAATGCTAGAATTCAAATAGAAAAATGATTCAGGGAAAAGTCAAATACAGAGTCAGCAGTAATTGATGTGATAACGTACAAAAATTAAAAGATGAGATAAAAATAGTATTAATTCTTTTTATTGACTTAACAAAATCTGTCGATACTGTTGATCATAACATTTTACTGAAAAAAATCTACAGGGACGGTATTAAGGTTTTACTAAAGATTCAACTCATTTTTAAACGATCCCCTTTTGACACAAGCGTCAAAAAAATAGTAAACTTTGGTGTTGCACCGGAGAGTATTTTAGGTCTAATACTTTTTAAAATATTCATAGACGATATAGCTGACACTAAAATAGATGCTAAAATAGTACTATACGCTGATGATGTTTGTTTTATTTTCGGCGCTAAAAATTATTGTAAGTTGCAATTAAAAATGATTCGTGAAGTTGAAAAGATTAAGTTGTAGATAGAATATCAAAAACTAACTATCAACGCAAAAAAAAAACTGAATACATGGTTATAAATGCTTTTACATCGTTACTGAATAATTCTTCATTCTTCATTGGAATACAAACAGCCTTAGTCTACACAGAAACGAACTTAAAACATTTATGAATGAAAACAACATTGCAATATTTATATATACAACTACATATTTACTTTATTTTACAAATCATCCAAACGGCAAAGCTCATGGTGGCTCCGGAATTTTAATAAGAAAAAACATCAAACACCAGGAAATAAATATATATATAACGGGTCATATACAAGCAACCAGTATTGTAATAGAAGATTGGGCTGGTCCTATTGCAGTTTCAGCAATATATAGTCCGCCCATAAATACCTTCGCTTTACACCTGGAGAAAACTTTTCTTCCAAACATTTTAACCAAGTTTTTAGAAGCACCTCTTCAGATGGATTTTCTTATTAAAAAGATCAAAAAACACGAAATTAAAAAGGTAATAAAAAATCTTGACCTGAAAAAGTTCATTCATTTCAATAATTAAAAGAAATATTTATTCAATAGTGCAAAATATAGTTATAACAAAATTTTTAACTTATCCTTCTTCACTCCTGTTATGATTTTGACAATACTCGGAACGAAGAAAGAGAGGACTAGAAAATTTTGGTTTTATTGTTTTTTCAAGATGCTCGTTCCTTTAGTATTTCTAATTCGTTGCGTTAAATGTTGTTTTTTTTTTTGTGTATGCGCATACTTCGTCTATTGTAACAGTCATTTTATAGAAATTAAGTGTTCAGGCAGACACGTAATTTTCAGTTTTCCAACTGTTTGATTGCATGTTTGTATTCCATAGTTTAATATTCAAACGCGCACGCATGCAACTGTGCAATCACCTGCATTTAAACAATCAAATAGTTTACAAACCGATTGCAATATTTAGATAACGCAATCGATTTGAGTTGACGCAATAGTTTAGTTGATTAGATATTACAATCGAGCAGTACTTGCAAAATTACATTTCTTCCTGAATCCTAGATATTTACATATTAAAGTATTATATAACAATTGCATAGTTTTTGTTCGAAAATATTTCTTCACGTTCTTCTCTCAAAAATGATATCAAAAATTTCAACGGATTATACACCCCTAGCCTTTTTGAATTTGTGAATTACTTTTATTTCGTCTTCCTTCTAATTCCAGCCCTTGTTTGCATAAAAGAATATAAAACATAAAATTTATGATATTGACATTTACAAATCAAATATTCTATTACATTTTGAATTTCTATGTTAAATTGTCATTTTAATATTAATTGACAGTATTTGCCTTAAATGTGTGTACTGTGTAGTGTAAAATAAATTGTGTGAAAAAATTAAAAAACTTTTTGCGAAAGAGAAAAATTAAAAACAAGATTTCTAAATAAGATTTTTTTTTCAAATTTCATACAATTTGTGTACTTTGTGTAAAATATAAAAAAAAAAAAGAATTTTATGAAATTCAAATGTAAGCTTTTCATATTTTAAGAAAATTTGGGGTTGGTATGGGTTTGAAATTTGGTGTTCTTTTTTTAGTTCTTAAATAAATCAGAAAATTTTAAACGTGAGTTTTGAAAATGTTAAAAAATAATTATTTTAAATTTATGCTCTTGTACTAACTGTAGAGCTAAAAATTTTTCTGTTTTATTTTATTGATTGAGATTTATTCAGAAAAAAGAAGAAAAAGTACAAAAAAAAAGAAATACATTGGTATTGTTTGAAATTTCAAAAAAAAAAAAGGGAATTTTTTCCTTGTAAGGTTTTTTTTGTCAAAAAGTTCTTAAAAAAACAATGAAAGGGTGTTTTTAAAAAAATTTTATTTCATTATTTTTTTATTGAAATTTTAAAAAATAAGACTTTAATTTAGCATCCAAACAACAATAACGAAGAAAAAACACGCTAAAAAGCGAGGATTTCATTTCTTTAATTGTCATATTTTTAATAAGTACACATATACACGTGCACACATATATACTTTTATAATATTCTCGTAGAGCCATTGTAAATTGTTATATTTGTAAATATATATAATTTGCACATATGCAAGAAGAACACAATAACAAAAAAATTTATAGAGTTGAAAGATTGGCGATAATTAGTGTTGCGATATTAAGATTTCTGAATTTCTCACAACAAAATAAGACGTTAGCAACATTTCAATGTTTAATTAAGATTTTCCCGACAAAACATTTTAAAAATTCTGACTTTCACGAAACAAATTAAAAGTGCACTCATAAGAATTCGACAATGAAAATAAAATGGTACATTGTGACAAACCATTGTAACAGTTGATGATTTAACGTAGTAAAACTTTAACCCTTCAAACTTTTAAAATTCAAAAAAGGTTATTTTGATTTTAATTTTTTAATTAATGAATCTTTTTCTAATCAGCAACAAAACTAGTCTTATAAATAAATTTCAAGTTTCAGCACCACAAAAATTACAAATTCATTTAATTCAATTTTCGTATTCGAAAAAATGGTGAAGTAGCAACAATCAATTTGTATGGACCTTTACATTTCAATTCATTAGCAATTTTCAATTTCATTCATTACTGACTGCTTTTTTTTAAAGTCCAGGGAAAATTTTCTTTAAAATTCTGAAAGTTTTCGAATACTGTTAGTTTTCTTTCAAATGTGCAATTTATATATGTTTGTGTTTAGTTTATTGACGCTAGAAGAGAACGAAACAAAATTTTTTTTTGTTTTATGTTTTGTGTTAAATAAAAGAAAGAAGAGCAAAAGAGGTAAAAGAAATTAAGAAAACATGAAAGAGATAAAAATAAAACAAAAACAGAGAGAATTTTATTACGATAAAAGAAACACAGTGTGTTTAATGTTTCTCAATAGTAAAATTTCATATTTAAAACTTCATATTTAATTTTCAACATAACAATATTTCTAAATTTTGTCATAAATATAAAAAATTTACCAATATTTTTAACATAACATGTTATAAGAGTATTATAACTTCTCTCTTTATTTAAGTTTTATTTTCATAAATGTTTCAAAACTCGAAAGATTGTTGAGATTCTTTTTTTTTTTGTAATATGAATCTTTGCTTGTGTTTTTGTAATTATAAAGTCAAGTAAGTCTTTGATTTATTTTTTTTTTGTTTTGTTTTTCAAAAGAAATGTTATTGAACTTCTACCGACCGACGAGTCCTTCTTCTTAAATATATATACAAATGTGTATGCATATATGTATTTTTTTTTAATTGTAAATCCTCATTACTGTTCATATAATAGATGTGTTTAAAATGGTAACATGTATTTATAAACATATAGATGTGTGCATGAAATTATGAGTTCATAATATAGAATGTATTTTTGTTTGTAACAACATTACAAATTATCAAACTTGGTAGGATTAAATTTTGATGGGACTATAATTATTATTAATGTTTTTTATTGAAATTATAAAGAAATTAGTATTATGTACCTAATTATATCACATCTCAAAATTTATATTATCCATATGTATTTAGAAATGGATCAGGTACCTACATACATATGTTTTAAATAAATATTTACATAAGTAAATTGTATACCATGTCTTAAATAAAATGAAAATGTTAAAATAAATATTATAATTCTTGTCAAATTATCCCGTTAGGTACTTAAATATTATCTCGGTCAGAATGATTGTAAAAACAGTACTTAAGCGGTAAACGGCAACGGCGGTTCTAAAAAAAAAATTTCCAGCTGCAAAATAAGATTTTAGGTATTTTTTTTTCCCTTTATTAGTACAAAATACTATTTAAAAATTTAGTTCAATAAATAATTTTAAAATTTAGTTAAGAAATCTGTGCATATTAAAAATATAATAAATGCTTAGAATCAATATAAAATTACTTAAGAACAATAATATTTAAAATCAAAATTTAATATATGTACAATCTGTTTCAAAATTTGAGTAAAAAATTCATTAAGGCTTAAAAAAAGCTCATTAACAATAAATAATTTAAATTTCATTGTGTATTAAATATGTAATCAAAATTCTTTTAAAGCTATCAACATAATTTTTGTTACGAATTTCTGGAGGTAGTTCATTGAACAATTGAAGACCCTTATAAAAGATATTATTTTGAGTTTTATTTCTTATAAACAGTAGAAGCCGAAATAAGTTTGCTGACTTCAAATTATATGCCACAGTATCACCCACATAACTCAGTAGACTGCTTAGATAAATCGGTAATAAATTATTTTTCATTTTGAATACAAAAACCAAAGTGTTAAAATTAAGTCTTTGCCTTATTGACATCTACTTTAATTGATCCAACATGTAGTTTATATTTGTTCTTCTGCCACATTGTAAAAGGATACGCACATCTTTATTTTGCAAAATTTGGAGTCTACTTTTTTTTGTTTCGCTACACAAAAATAATAATGAAGAACAGTAATCAAGATGTGGTAAAATCATACTGTTATTATATTGTTAGAACACAGTTCGATGTTAGACTGCTTTTAATTCTTCCAAGATAACCAAGTTTTTTGACTGATTTTACTGCTAATATATTCCGCATGATTATCTAGACTCAATTTATTGTCAATCTGTACCTCCAAATATTTAATTTTTGCTACACTTTCAATTTCTTCATTATTTATTTTAATGCTGACAACATCGTTGATTCTATAATTAAGTATCATACATTTCGTTTTATCTAAGTTTAATTTTAATTTATTCATACATAACCATTTAAACAAATTTTGCAAATCTGCATTCATTCTATTGCAACATTCTTGTGCATTACGGCCAATTGTGTAAATGAGTGTATCATCTGCAAACAATACTATTTTACCCACCGTAATGCATGATTTGATGTCATTTATCTAAAGTAAGAAACACAATACTCCTAGTATTGTTCCTTGTGGAACTCCATTACCAATTAATTCAGAGCGTGATAAATAACCATCTACATTAGTTCTTTGCGTTCTGCCTCTTAAATAACTCGAACCAATCCAATTCGGTGTCACATATACCATATTCTTCCATACCATATCGCCAGCAAAATATTACGGTCAACGGTTTCAAATGCCTTTTTGAAATCGAAGAATATTGCTGCTATAACTAAATTTTTCTCTTTTGCCAGCTTCCAATCATACAGAACGAAATTGAGTGCCGTTTCGCAAGAATGGTTCCCCCTGAATCCACTCTGTTCGTTACATAATATGTTATTTTCATTCAAGTACTCAAGTAGTTGTAAGTTTATAACCTGTTTTAGAATTTTTTCATAAAGTGGTGTCATGTTAATTGGTCTTAACTCATTTGGTAGTTTTGGACGATTTAGTTTTGGTATAGGCTTCACTATAGTTTCCTTCTATGTTAAAGGAAAAACTCCTTGCTTCATTGACAAATTAATAATATGCACTAAAATGTCCCCCAAATAATGAAAGCAATCTATCACTAGTTTTTTGCTCATTCCTTGATAGTCCAATTTGTTATTCATAGCATAATTCATTCGAAATGTTGATCGGTTCGTTTATTTCTACATCATTCAATAGGATTCTTTTAATGACTGTATTTTTGTTTGGTTTGGTTATATATTTCTGAATTGTTTTCCACATTGCTTTACTATTACCTGCACAATTTTTCAAATTGTTCTCAATGAACTCATTTTATTGACATCAGTTGAATTCGCGATGGTAATTTCACTTAATTTTCGGCATTCCCATTTAAATATGTACAGTATGTTAAATCCGTATTGGTACACCTCGTTTTTTTAAGTTCTCTTTGAATTTAGAGGAAAAAATTAAATTATGCTAAAAAAACACAGTTTTTATAAAGCAATGATAAAAATAATTTATTTAAAACAAAATAACAATCAAATCATTTTATTAACAAAAATAAAACAAGAATTTTCGGTGTTGTCAAATTCGTATTCGTATACATTCAACTTTCGTAAAATCTTAATCCTTTAATTCTTTTCGTCTCAAACATTTTTCTAATATCTTTTTGCGTTTCTAATATTGTAATTTTTGAGCTTTTTGAGCTTTATAGGATTCACGTGAAGGCTCTGTGGTTCGTGAGAACAATTTTACAACAGTCAAAGTCTGGTATTTAAAGCTGTGTGATTTTGGGTAGTTTTTTTGTTGAAAGATGAACTTCATTTTCAGACCCATTTTCTTGGCACTTTTTTTTTACACGTTAATATATTTTGTGGATTTCATAATTCCATAAATAAATATTAATTTTCCTACTCCTGCTGCAATGAAACAATCCCATGCCAAACAACCCCCTCCAATTTCGAAATTTGATTATAGTAAGTGTATATGAAAGTTGAAAAGTTGGTTATCTATTTTAATTGCGCTTAGATTTTTTTTAGAAATTCCTTCAGTTTTATATTTTTTTAATACTTACTAGATATTAGAGTGCCTTCTTTTAAAATTTTCTCCTATTTCTGTTACGAAATTCCTTCATTAAATAAAAAAAAACTATTCATTTTCTAGTGGAGTTCGACAACTCATAGATTTCCCACCCATTTTGCCAGTTATGCATAAAAACTAAATGAATAAGGTAAACAATAAGTTTTAAGTGATGGAAATGGTTCACATGAATAACTAAAAGTGTACGAATTCGAATTTGACATCACCAAAACTTTTTGTTTTATTTTAATTTTTTTTTTTGTTAATAAAATGAATTGAATGTTGTTTTGTTTAAAATAAATTATTTTTAATATTACTTTATAAAAACGGTGTTTGTTGGTCATAATTTAATTTTTACTTCAAACTTAAAGGTTTAATTTAAGGATTTGACATACCGTGTGTAATCGCTCGTGTTCTGTTTTTAATAGCTTTGGATATGTTCTTGACAAGTTAATTTCATTCTGGTTAGCACTTAATATTCGGAGAACAACTTATGGATAATTTCTTTATACGTTTGAAGTTAAGTTAGTAGCGTTAGGTTACAGTTCGAGTTTTCTTCTTTTAGGCTATGTTCTTTTTTTTTGTTTTTTAATTAAATATTTTATATAACATGCATCGTTTTTATGTGTTTATATATATACATTTATTGTTTTGTTTTTTTTCATTTTAGGTACTTAAACCATTATTTTTGAGGTGATGGTGGTGATATACTTAAGATTGAAGACAAAGAAAAATTATAAAAAATTTCCCACTATACATACATATTTTAATTTTTAGGGTTGCATAATAAATATTATGTAAATTTTAGCTATTTATGTGTACATAAACGAAATATAACCATTCCAGTACATTTTAGTATATTTATGAAAAAAACAATTAATTAATTCTTATTTAATAACTTTTAATTTAAAATAAAACAAAAAAATGCTTATTTTTATAAAATTTAATAATATGATGTAGTTATTTATAAAAATTTTTTATATTATGTATAATAAAACAAAGTTTAAATATGCTGTATTTAATTAAATGCACATGAATAAAGATAGATTCCACATAAGTAATTAATAAAAATCTTATAATATTTAAGTGTAATACGGAAAAATAGAAAAATTTCGTAAATATATAGAAAAAAATTTGTATAGACAATATTAATACTTAATTATGCAAAAAGTTAAAATATGAACTGAATCTTAAATTAAGAACCTTTAATTGCAATAAGATAAAATGCCTCGGAGTGTATCCTTCAGTTTTAGAAATGATGAAATTAATAAAGAAAATACAAATAGACTTTCATTTAAAAAAAAATAAAAATATAAAATTATGTCAAGCACAAAAAAAATGTTAAACATTAAGTAAAAAAAAAAGACAAGTTAAAAAAACTACTAATTAAAAAATAAAAAATAAAATACAAAAACAAATAAAAAAAGAACTAAATATGTCCGTCCTTAGAATATTATACAGATTAATGGCAATAACTTCATTGCTTTTAGATGTTGTACCGAATACAATTCAACAAAAAACAAAACATCCTATAAATGGCCTATCAGGTTTGTGGTCATAATTATGTTGTATTTCATTATATTTTAATTAAAATTTAAAATTTTGATTTTTAGATATTGTTGCACAATTTACAATTCCAACAATTAATAATAATGCTGTAAATATTCCTGGTTCTACATCTGGTGGTAACAGTATTAATGGTGGTATTAATAATAATATTGGTTATTTTACACATTTAGCATATGATAGAAAACGTGGATTTTTTTATGCTGGTGCTACAAATAAAATATTTCAATTAAATGATAATTTAAATGTATTATCACAAGCTATTACTGGACCAAAACATGATTCACCACAATGTCATACAGGTGGTTGTCCAGATGATGCTGAAACAATATTAACAAATAATCATAATAAAATTTTAATTGTTAATTATATTGGTGATACATTAATTGTATGCGGTAGTATTAGACAGGGTGCTTGTGAAATATATGATTTATATAAATTTCCAGAATCACCACAGTATATTGGTATAACATTGGCAGCAAATGATGAATATTCATCAACTTATGCATTCATTGGTCCATCACAATATCATTCATGGCAAAAAGATGACATATTGTATGTTGGTACAACATTTACAAATGTTGGTGATTATCGCCATGATGTACCAGCAATATCATCACGTAAATTAGATGATTTAAATTATGCTGAATTTTCAATACAACAGTCAATTATTAATATTGATGTTAAATATCGTGATCATTTTTTAGTTGATTATATATATGGCTTTAATTCATCTGAATATGCATATTTTGCTATTGTACAAAAGAAATCACATTTAGCTGAAGAAGCTGGTTTTATAACACGTTTAGCTAGAATATGTATAACCGATTCAAATTACGATAGTTACACTGAAATAACAATACAATGTCAGGCAACTCATTCAAATATTGACTATAATATATTGCGTGATGCTAAAATAACAGTAGCAGGACAAAAATTGGCGCAACAATTAGGTATAAAAAAAGATGATCATGTTTTGGTAACAATATTTTCACCATCAAAAGAAATAACAAACCAACCTGAATCAAAATCAGCTATGTGTATATATAGTTTAAAAGAAATTGAAGAAATTTTTATTGAAAATATACATATGTGTTTTAATGGCACAATTAAAGATAGGAATTTGGGTTACATAAGCGGTACAATAAATGATGGAAGATGTCCAGTTGTTGGTAGTATTGGAAATGTTTATAATTTTTGTACTGTTGGCTTAAAAATTAGTGGAGTATCACCAATCACTGCACATGCGCTATTTCATTTTGAAAATGAATCAATAACATCTGTAACGGCAACAACAACTGGTCCTCATTCATTAGCATTCCTTGGTACAGAATCAGGTAAAATAAAAAAAGTTCTAATATCGGGACAAATGCCTGGTCAATATGAGGAAGTTCTGGTTGATCCCGGTAATGAAATTTTACCAGATACAATGATGTCACCAAAAAAAGATTTCTTATATGTTTTATCACGTAAAAAAATAACGAAACTGCGTGTTGAACACTGTTCAATTTATACAAATTGTTCATCTTGTTTAGAATCCAGAGATCCTTTTTGTGGATGGTGTTCATTAGAAAAACGCTGCACAGTAAGAAATGCTTGCCAAAAAGATACAAGTGCAGCAAGATGGCTATCATTAGGTAGTGGGCAGCAGTGTATTGATTTTGAATCAATTATTCCGGATAAAATTCCTTTAACAGAACTGACTCAAGTTCAACTAATAATTAGAACTTTACCAGAACCATTGAATGCTAAATATCGTTGTGTATTTGGTAATTCGACCCCAATTGATGCTGAAGTGATTGAAAATGGTTTATCATGCTCTACTCCGCCAATTAATCAACGCCCTTATATTGATTTAGATCAAGATCATGTTTTAGTTCCATTATCAGTACGTAGTTCTGAAACAAATAAAGATTTTGTATCAAGATCATTTGCATTTTATGATTGTTCCCGTCACAATACATGCCGTAAATGTGTACAATCACAGTGGGATTGCAATTGGTGTATATTCGACAATAAATGTGTACATAAACAGGAGCAATGTCGAAATATGGAGAATGTCATATTAAATGAAGAAATATGTCCCCATATCAAATCACCATCACAACCAATTTTGCTACCAGTTAAAGTTCCGAAAGAAATACGTTTAGACGTCATTAATTTACCAAAACCTAAATCTGCGCATAGCGGATTTTTATGTACAGTTCATATCGAGGGTGCACATATGTTACTACCAGCTCGTGTGGAAAATCAAAAAACTATTGTGTGCGAAAAAACAGAGTATTTTTATGAAAATAAAACTAATGAATATGTTGCGAAGGTTGATGTTACTTGGAATCGACAACACTATATTGATACGGCTGAAATCATTTTGTATAAATGTGATCAGTTAGGTTCGCATCGTGAACATGCTGATTGTAGTTTATGTGTAACTCGTGATGCAAAGTATCAATGCTCATGGTGTGGCACTCAATGTAAATATAACGAATCATGTTCCTTAGCTGATAGAAAAAATGAATGTCCAAAACCACGTATTGATATGATAAAACCTTTGACTGGACCTATTGAAGGTGGTACATTACTAACAGTAGAAGGTAGTAATTTAGGTATACGGGAAGAAGATGTTCGTGGTAAAATATCAATTGGTAATATACCCTGTGAGTTAGAAAACTACGAAATATCAGTTAAAATTCAATGTCGTACTGGAGCTGTCGGTCACGAATTAACAGCCCCAATAAAAGTTATTAATGAAGCTGGTTATACAGAGTCTAGTGTACATTTTCAATTTAAGGATATTAAATTAGAAGGATTAACACCAAAATTAGGCCCGAAATCTGGTGGAACCCATGTTACTTTATACGGTAAATATTTAAATATTGGTTCTAAAATACGTGCATATTTAGATGATTATGAATGTAATATAAATATTACACAAGCATCAAATTCAAGATTAACATGTATAACATCAGCTGCACGTCAACCAGAATCTATTAGAACGTTAACTCTATCAGTTGATGGTGCAAATCGAACCTACAGTTGTACGAATTTTGATAATCAAAATTTAAACAATTATAATCAATTTAATCGATATAATCAAATTCAACAGCAACCAACATGCAGTATTTTTAATTATACACAAGATCCAAGAATTATGCAAATAAAACCATTAAGAAGTTTCAGCAGTGGTGGTAGAATGATTACAATACATGGTACAAATTTTGACTCCATTCAAAAACCAGAAATTGAAGTTTATTATGATGAGGAAAAAATTAATAAATCGTTATGTTTTGTTATTAATTCAAATCAAATGGAATGTCCTTCACCACCTGTAAATCAAAAGTTTTTAAGGTATAAGAAAATAATTGAAAAATTACAGATGACAAATGGTGATATATCATCTACATCAGATATTTCGTTAACTAGTTTAAAAAAGCGAAGTCTTTCAGCAAATAATTATTATAAAAATGATGGTAATAATAATAATAATAGTAATAGTATTAAAGAAAAAAATAGCATAGGTATAGCATCAGTACAGGCAACATCTAGTGATACAACAAGTAATTTTTCGAATAATATATTTACAACAGTTGGTTATTTTAATTCATTAGTAACACGTTCTCTTTCAACCGTAATTGGAGGAACACAAAACTCTCCCTCTTCAACTATTCCAGTGACATCAATAAATAATGGGCCAAATGGTAACAGTATAATAATTGGGAACGGAAATAGTAATCATAACAATAATAATAATATAGCTGACACAGCTTCAGCATTGAAAATACATGGTACCCAATTAATTTTGCAAATTGGCTTTAAAATGGATAATGTACAATCTGTGCGTGATTTAAGCAAACATTTTCAAAGTATTCGAAGTACAATAGTTTATGTTGATGATCCAAAATATTTTTCATTTCCTAATGGCTTGAAATTATACAAAGGTGATACATTAGTCATTGAAGGTGAATATTTAAATGGCGCATCTGATGAAACTGATGTTAATGTTACAATTGGACAACAACAATGTAATGTTACTAGCTTAGCTTTAACTCAATTAGTATGTACACCACCTGAACAACAGCCGTTACCGACAGATGAGTTCGGTATTGAAACACAATTAAATTTGCCGCTTGTTGTTGTAAGAGTGGGAAAAAATTTGCGTTTTCCAATTGGTTACTTAAAATATGATTTATTAAAACCATATATATTTTCTCATGCAATGTGGGGTATTGCTTTTGGTATCTGTATAATTGTTATACTATTAATTATTATCTTAGTTGTATATAGAAGAAAAAGTACACAAGCTGAACGTGAATATAAACGTATACAAATACAAATGGATACATTAGAAAGTAATGTTAGATTAGAATGCAAACAAGCCTTTGCTGAATTACAAACCGATATGACTGATTTAACTGCCGATTTAGAAAGTACTGGAATACCAACATTAGATCATGTTAATTACATAATGAAAGTGTTCTTTCCTGGTGTTTCGGATCATCCAGTGTTAAATTCACCTAAAGTATGTAAAAGTATTTTATATAATTTGAATTTTTTAAACTATAATTGTTAAATTTATATTAATAGTTACGTTTAAATACACCAAGAACAAATTATGATACAGCAATGATTCAATTTGAGCTATTAATAAGCAATAAGTACTTTGTGCTAGCTTTTATAGAAACTTTAGAAGCACAAAAATCATTTAACATACGTGACAAGTAAGTTAAAAATAAAAAATTTAGTTAAACAAAAAAAATAAAACTTAGAGTTAAAAATCAGTCGTTTGTATAAAATACGTATTCCGTATTTATACTCGTAATTTTGTCCACTTTCTTCAAAAAATAAAGGGCAAACATACCTTTTTTTTTAATTTTCAGAGTAAATGTAGCATCACTTTTAATGATAGTTCTTATGAATAAAATGGAATACGCAACTGAAATATTAAAATGTTTATTACTCCGTCTAATTGACAAATCTGTGATGACAAAACATCCCCAACTAATGTTACGTCGCACCGAAAGTGTTGTTGAGAAAATGCTTACAAATTACATGGCAATATGCATGTACGATTATTTGAAAGAATATGCTGGTTCATCTTTATTCTTGCTATTTAAAGCTATTAAACATCAAATTGAAAAAGGATTAGTTGATGCTGTTACAAATGACGCAAGATATTCATTGTCTGAAGAACGTTTATTGCGTGAGCAAATTGAGCATTCAGTTGTAACATTACATATTGTACAAGATGATTTAGATGAAAAAGTACAATGTAAAGTATTGGATTGGGATACAATATCCCAAGTAAAATCAAAAATTTTAGATGCATTATTTAAAAACACACCATTTTCAATGCGTCCATCTATTCACGAAGTTGATTTGGAATGGCGACATGGTAGGGGTGGTCATTTAACATTACAAGATGAAGATTTAACAACAAAAACAATTAATGGTTGGAAACGTTTAAATACATTAGCTCATTATGGCGTTAAGGAGTCAGCTGTGATGTCATTAATTGCAAGACAAAATGATAGTTATAATATTACATATGGTAAACATCAACCTTATCATAATAATTGTAAGTCAATTAATTATAGATATAATAAACTTATAATATTCCTTTTCTAATCTTTAATATATTGCTTTTTTTAAAATGTTATTTGTATATATTTTTTTTTAAATTTAAGTTTATTACATCAATAATTCACAATCACACATAATTATAAACGGTGACTTAGAATCTGGTTTACAACAACCAAGAATATTTCATTTAGTAAAACCAATGGTAGCTGATCATCATATGAATTTGAAAAATTCAGCTGTATCAGCTCAAACAACATCAACAGAACGTACACATAAAGCTATACCAGAAATATTTTTAACACGTTTATTAGCAACTAAGGGTACAATACAAAAATTTGTTGATGATTTTTTTGCAACAATATTAACAGTTAATGAAGAATTGCCACCGGCTGTTAAATGGTTATTTGATTTATTAGATGAAGCAGCTAAACGACATGGTATTAATGATCAAGAAATTGTTCATGCATGGAAATCGAATAGTCTTCCTTTACGTTTTTGGGTTAATTTCATTAAAAATCCAGATTTCATATTTGATATAAACAAAACGACAACAGTCGATGCCTGCCTTAGCGTAATAGCGCAAACATTTATGGATGCTTGTTCAACAACCGAACATCGGTTAGGGAAAGATTCGCCATCGAATAAATTATTATTTGCAAAAGTACAAAAAAAACAATGATTTTTTTTCTTTCTTATTAATGTATTTATTTTTTTTTTGAATAATTAAGGATATTCCACAATATAGAGAAATGGTAAAACAATTTTATAGTGAAGTGGCAAATTTACCACAAATTAGCGATCAAGAAATGGGGACAGCAATGCAACAATTATCTGTACAACAAAATGAAGAATTCGATACGATAGCAGCATTAAAAGAATTATATATTTATGTTACAAAATATAGAGATCAGGTAATTAGCGATTAAAAAAGTTTGTTTATTCTTTTTTTTTTATGGGTATGAAAAGAAAACTTCCTTTTATTCGGAATAAAATACTTTTTTATTTTTTGCTAATATCTTTCGTGCGCACTTTATCAAAGCTGATTTTCTTTTCAGCTTCTTTGAAAAAAATCAGTTTTGATAAAGTGCGTATGTAGCGCACGAAATATATTAGCAAAAAATAAAAAAGTATTTTATTCCGAATAAAAGGAAGTTTTCTTTTCATACCAATAAAAAAAAAGAAGAATTACATTTCGGAAAAATTATCAACCATTGAGAAAAAAAAATTTTTTGAAGTTTGTTTATATTTTTTAATATTTAATTTATTCTATAGATTATGAATACACTAGAGGTAGATCAAAACTGCAAAAAAATGCATTTAGCTCATAAGTTAGAAAATGTTGCATGCACATTAGATGGAGAAGAAACTTCAGCCTGCTGACATCAAGATTTAATTAGTAAGTTATTAGATTGAATATTAATTACATAATAAATTTAATATTTCCATATATGTATATTAAGTACCAAAAAAAATAATAATAAATTATTCCATTAAAATTAATGCCATTTAGAATTATTTGTAATATTATAAACATAAACGGATAAAATAAATGATAATTTATTTTTTTGCCATTTCTTACCTATGTATATAGTATATGTATTTGTGATACTTAAATAGATTATTAAATTTACTTAAGTTTAATAAAAAAATTAAAAATCATATAAATTTATTAAAAAATATGGTATTTAATATATTTATTTTCATCATCTTCTTCTTTATTTTCTTCTTTGTTATTCAATAATTTTTTTTGTTGAAATTACAGAAATGTTCTACTCAAATGATTACATTAATAAAGACTATCATTTATTTAGTAAAACCGATAACACAAATAATATGAATTTTAATAGTAATTATAAAATTTCGGATGACAAAATAGTTATCTCAAATTTGCCATTGACGTCGTCAACGACTGATTTACAACGCTTGTTGGTGAAATACTAAAATTAAAAATAAAAAAATAAGTAAAAAAAAAATGAAAAATGAAAAAGGAAAGTGAATACGCCAAAAAAAAAATTATTGAAAAAATTTTAATTTTAATTATAAAAAGTGCTAATAAGAATTTCATCTATGTAACGTTATAATTATAAGAGATACGCAAAAAAAATGAAAGATCAAAATAGATGATTTTTCAATTTTAACAAAAATTAAATTTTCTCAAAGAACTCTCTCCTCTTCTTTCCCCTTCAGCGGTTCAACTAGTAGGGCTTATTAATTAATATAAAATTACTACATTAGTTAAAAATAAAATAATTTATTAGCTAAAATTAACTAATTAGTTGAAGTTCATTGAAATCATTTAAGTTAAACAAAAAAAATAGTAAGCACAATTAATTTTTGCAAAACTTTATTAGTGTTAATTTAATTATTACCGGGCCTGGTTTGTGTAATACATTGTAATTATTTATAATTTGGGCCCTAAAAGCCATATTTTTAATATTTATTTATTATTATTGAATATAGGAATTCTGTAGGAATGTTGTTTTTAATTTTGCCATTAATTGTAAAATATTAATGTAGATTTTTTATAATGCCTTAAACAATATTGTCTAAATTGAATACTTATCAAACACAAACTACACTCTTATTTTGTTGACAGATATTCGTATTAGAATGATAATAAGAATATTATTCAAAAACTCTAGTAATTTTCTTCGAAAAAACATTCACCCTTCATTTTTGTAGTGAAATACTTTGTAATATTTTGCATAATCTTAAAGGATATTTGTGAATGATTATTACATGAAAATGTGCTTATTGAAGATACATAGTTAGGATTTTTCCTATTTGGTTGATATTGATTATTGAGTTCAGACACCAGTTGAACTAAAGGGGTTGAACAGTATTACCAAAAAAAACTCTCCACCCTATTAAAATTCTTAAACGTTAACTACGAAAAAAAAACAAAAGTAAAACATTTATTTGAAAAAAAAAGAAAAAAAAACGAAAAAAAACTTGTGTGAACTTATAAAAAATTTTTTTTATCTATGCTATATGCTTATCTAATTATTTTATTTTAAAAAAATATGTTAATTTAATTCTAGTATACTTTGATAAAATTAAATAACACTTATCTTTTATGCTTTAAGAAAACTTTTGTTGAAATAAGAGTTTTAAAATCTAAACGGAATCAGAAAGAAAAAGCAAAATACAAGTGACTCTACAAGGCGGCAAAAAATAAATCAAAATAGCATTCGAGGAAAAATTTTTAAGAGATTTCGATAGACCAAAATCGAAAATTTTAATATAGAATAACAGCTGCTGTAAATTTTTAAAAACAATAATCTGTAGATAGGCTAATATAGATTTTTCTGCCTAACAAGTGTGCTGTTTGTTATTCGCACAACAAAAAAAAAAAGAAAAATTGAAACTCTTGGGTGCTCTTTCATATAAAACTTTAAACAATATTATCCAGAAACTATATTAAAATTAAATATAATTGTAAAAATTTCACACACAAAACTAGTTTACATGGAAAAATAACTATATACTAATCGAACAAAAAATTTTTTTGTAAAAGGAACTGTAAATTCTATTTAGTGCATTACTATTTGTATTTTATCATTTTTTTTTTATTAATTTTGTAATCTTTCTAATCAGTATTATACACAAAAAGAAAAAAGGAAAAATTAAATTTCAATAATTACTCCATTTTCAAAGACTGCAAAATACTACATCGTTTTTTTAAATTGAATAATTTTCAAAACAAGGAGAGTGCTTATTCATAAGTTTTTTTTACATTAAAAAAAATATTTTAATTGTACTGGCAATAAAACACTCACCACAACTTCACAAATTGCAATAATACTACGTACAACATATTTCAGCAATTATAATCTATGAAGCTGAATTGTGTATGTGAATTGTATTCAATACTTTTAATGCTATTTGAAGCCATGGTTATACTATATTATCAAAATATACTGCTAATTATATAATATATTTATGTAGAGAATTAAAGTTTTAAGAAACCATATTTTTTTAAAATATTACAATACAAAAAAATACTCATTTTGTAAAACTGAATTAAATTAATAATCTCCAATAATGAAAAAATTAATATTATTTTTACTGTAATTGTTTTTGTTTCATTTTTAGATTTATAGGAAATTACAATTTTTTATTTTTATTTATTTAATAATTTACTTATATTATTGCTACAGTTAAAAGTTTTTGTTGAATGTTTCTTTTAAGCTTAAAAAAAAAACATTTAACAAAAAATTGTAATCAAAATCATACTACTCAAAATATCACATAATCTCGAATGTCAAAATTGTGATAATGCAACATAAAAAAAAAATTATACAAAACAGATTTTTTTTAAATGTAAGCCTTTTCCAAAAATATATGTATATGATTATACATATCATAGAGCGTATCTACCAAAATGCAGGTATAACGTCAATTTAACTAATACAGCATCACAATTTCCATTGCTAAACAAGTAAAATATATTCGTTAGATCTGTGTTTTGGTAGGCTTCCATTAAAACTGACATAAAATATATAACATGAAATTTCCATTAATAATGTGTTGGTGTGCAATTTGATTCGACCAATGTTGTTCTATTATATTCAGTTCTATTCTATTGGTGAATATTTGCGCCTCCATATTCTCCGGTTGTCCCATTGTATTCTCATTTAGTTTCGTAGTGAAATTTCTTAAAATCAAAATATATACGAGGGTCACTATTTATATTTCGGGTCCTGGCAATACTAGTGCTGCCAGGTGCAATCTGACACTTCCATTGGAAAGTTTGACATTTTTTAGGACAACTTCACTCAGAACATTTTGTCATTCGAGCGCGAATTGTTTTGTTTACAGTGACTTGAAAAATTCATCTCGGTCAAAAAATGGAATTGTCCCGTGAAAATTTTCGTGCGATGATTTTTTACGATTTTCGGCGCGGATTATCGAGACAAGAGTATCTCGATCAACTTGTTTCGACTTTTGGTGATGAAGCACCATCAAAAACCACTGTAAATCGCTGGTACCAAGAGTTTGGTTTCGGACGCCGTTCGCTCCAGGATGAATTTCGTGAAGGTCGGCCAATTTCGGTCGTTTTGCCGGAAACCATCGATGCTGTGCGCGAAATGATAATGATGGACCGGCATGTGACATACTGTGAGATTGAGGCATCCTTGGGCATTAGTTCCACCAGCGTACATAAGATATTGCATGAACATCTTGCCGTGAAAAAGGTATGTTGTCGATGGATCCCAAAAAATTTGACGATTGCACAAAAGAAGGCTCGTGTCGATTGGAGCAAAGAAATGTTGAAAAAATTCAATCGCGGTGCGTCAAAAGACGTTTATAAGATAGTCACAGGTGATGAATCATGGATCTATGCATATGAGCCCGAAACGAAACAGCAATCGACCGTATGGGTGTTCCAAGACGAGCCAAATCCAACAAAAGTTGTTCGTGGAAGAAGCACATCGAAGCAAATGATCGCGTTTTTTTTTTGGTATAACCGGTCATGTGGCCACAGTACCTTTAGTGGAACGTAGGACGGTCAATTCTGAATGGTACACCACCATCTGTTTGCCGAAAGTTTTCGAAGAAATAAGGAAAACAAACAAGCGCCGGCGAATCATTCTTCATCATGACAATGCAAGCTCTCACAAATCAGCTGAAACAATGGACTATTTGAGCACTCAAAATGTCGAATTGATGGGTCATCCGCCGTACAGTCCTGATTTAGCACCCAATGACTTCTTCTTATTCCCTCACATCAAAAAAAAATCTGATGTGGTCAGCACATAACCGACCGCAATGTGTATTGTCTAGTTAAGTCAAAGTGTTACAGAATATTATAAAAATGTCTGTTAAATACTACTTTCCAATTTTTAGGACATTAGTAAGCTTATAGTTAACATACCTAGAAAAATGTAAATTTGACTCTTAGTAGAGTTTCGCTTTGTGCTACCCGAATTCCCTGAAATGCTCGCCAGTTAGTTTCGGTAACAACCAGAACTCAAATATCAAATTTCAAGAAACTCCATCAATTCGTTCCGTAGATATGGTGAAAAATGTAAAATCGGCCCGCAGATCAGTTTTCGAGCCCTGATCTTTCCAAAAAATTTACATTTTCATTGTTTTAATACAAGGAATTCAAATATTAAATTTCAATGAAATCGGTTGATTATTTCTCTTTATATACACAAAAGTGAATGTTTGGCCCGTAGTAAACGTCTAGTTGCCGATGCCTGATCTTTCCAAAAAATTTACATGTTCATTGTTTTAATACGAGGAACTCAAATATTAAATTTCAATGAAATCGGTTGATTATTTCTCTTTATATACACAAAAATGTATATTTGGCCCGTAGTAAACGTCCAGTTGCCGATGCCTGATTTGTTCCAAAAGCTAGGAATTTTCACGGACGGTCAAACAAAGCTCATATATGAAATTTCAAGTAAATCGGTTGAATATTTTCTTCAAAATGGTGAAAAATGTAAAATCGGCCCGCAAATCAGTTTTCGAGCCCTGATCTTTCCAAAAAATTTATATGTTCATAGTTTTCATACGAGGAATTTATATATTAAATTTCAATGAAATCGGTTGATTATTTCTCTTTATATACACAAAAATGTATATTTGGCCCGTAGTAAACGTCCAGTTGCTGACGCCTGATTTCTTCCAAAAGTTAGGAGGTTTCATCGCCGGTAGAGCAAAACTTATTTATGAAATTTCAAGTAAATCGGTTGAATATGTTCTTCAATATGCTCAAAAATGTAAAACAGGCCCGCTAAAAAGTGCAGTTCCCGAGGCCTGATATATACCAAAAGTTGATCGATCCGTGCCATGGTGGAAATAAACTTACATATAAAATTTCATCAAAATCGGTTCAGCCGAACTTGAGATACACACGTGCACACACAGACCGACAGACGGACAGACCGACAGACCGACAGACCGACAGACCGACAGACCGACAGATCGACAGGTTGCTAAAAATAGTTTATTTACACTTCCCTACTATGGAGAAGTACGTTCCCACCGAAAACTCGATATGCAAAATTTGTTGCCATCACATAACCTACCTATTGTTTACACAATACGGTCGGTAAAAATGCGTGGACAACGATTTTCAACACCTGAAGAAGCAGTCGATGCGTTCAAAAACCATGTTTTGGAGGTGTCTCAATCGGAGTGGAAAAAGTGCTACGAAAATTGGTTTCAGCGCATGCAAAAGTGTATTGATCTTCATGGGGAATATTTTGAAAAACAATAAAACCATTTCCAATGATAAATGTTTGTTTTTTATTGCTAGACCCGAAATATAAATAGTGACCCTCGTATAGGTGAAATTGGTTGTTTATTTGAACAGCTATTTCTGTTGAACTTTTTTTTTTTGGTTTCTTTTATCTTTCTTACACTGTATCTACTTCTTCGTACAATGGATCGGATTTCTGAAAGTGATTTACTTTTGCTATGCAAATTCTGATATTTTCAATTCTTTTCCTTTTGTCGGACATGTTCTTAGTGTTATGGAAATTATTCAAAAAATTTTTAATAAATAATTTCGGAAATTGATGAAAACTAATAAACGCAGAATAAAAGCCACTTTCCCTAATTTTAAAAAAGTTTGGCATATGAATAACGGTTAGTTGTGCATATACTTTTTTAAGTATAGGCACAACTTATTTGTAAATTTTTATTTTATAATTTTTTTTATTTTTTTGTTTACAACTTTTTTTTTTAATTTATTTATTAATATTAAATACTATTAATATTACAATTCCATATTACATAAATACAAAATTTCTTTGGAGAATATTTTAAGCCAGTTAAAGAAAAATAGTTAATATTAAAGTTAAAAAAACAATAAAAAATTTAACATAAAAGAAAAAAAAAAAATTTAAAAATGAAAGTTTAAAAAATGAAAATTTTAAAATGAAAAATTTAAGAATGAACTTCATTAAAATTCATTATGTATTAAATATTTTATCAGTATGTTTTTAAAAGTGTTAATATTGCTTTCAGTACGAATTACATTTGGTAACGAGTTGAATAGCTGCATTCACTTATGAAATAAGCTATTCTGGGTATTATGTCTTCTAAAAAGTGGTAGCCTGAATAGACTTGCAGATCTCAGTGTATATGGTGTAGATTCACCTACATAATTTATTATTCTACTTAGGTACTCTGGCAACATGTTGTGTTTTACTTTAAATATGAGTAATAATGTATTGTATTGAAGTCTTTGTCTTACCGACATCCATTTCAACTGACCAAGCATGAATCTAATATTTGATCTTCTACCACATTTTAAAATAACTCGCATTGCTTTGTTTTGCAAAATGTGCAATCTATCTTTTTTTGTTTCACTACATAAGAATAATAATGATGCACAATAATCTAGATATGGCAATATCATGGTATTGTATACCGTTAATGCACATTTCAATGTAATTTTATTTCTGATGCGGCCTAAGTATACAATTTTTTGTGATATTTTATTGCTGATGTAATCTGCATGAATATCTAGATTAAGTTTATCATCTATTTGAACTCCATAATATTTAATTACAGAAACCTGTTCAATGGTTGTATTATCTATACGCATATCAATTGTATTACTAGTTCGGTTGTTTAATACCATACATTTAGTTTTATCTAAATTTAACTTAAGTTTATTCATGCAAAGCCAATTAAATAAATTCCGTAAATCTTCGTTGATTTTACTGCAACACTCCTGCACGCTTCGAGCAGCTATATATACACACGCATCGTCAGCAAATAACATAATTTTACAAAATTTGATGTAAGATTTTATATCATTGATGTACAATAAAAAATTTAGAATACCCAAAATAGTTCCTTGTAAAACTCCAATATTGATAAGCTCACTTCTAGAAGAAAATCCATCTTCATTTGTTTTTTGTGTTCTACATTGGAAAAAACTTTTAAAGAATTCAAACTTAGCCCCAACAATGCCATATTGCCTTAATTTTATTAATAAAATATTACGGACAACTGTCTTGAACGCTCTTTTGAAATCTAGAAAAACCGCCGCAATTACCAAATTATTTTCTTTTGCTACTTTCCACTCATATATAACAAAATTTAAAGCGGATTCGCAAGAATGTTTTTCTCTAAATCCACTTTGCTCGTTACATAAGATATCATTTTTCGTACAGTAGTGACATATTTATCGGTCTATATTCATTTGGAGTGTTTGGATGGCTACTTTTAGGAATAGGTTTTATTACTGTTTCTTTCCATGTAATAGGAAATGTACCCTGACACATCGATGAATTAATGATATGCAAAAGTATATCGCCCAGTATGTCGAAACATTCGCTGATTATTTTAGAGTTGAAGCCATAGTAATCAGTTTTGTTATTCATAATTTTAATGATTTCTTCCAATTCTGGTAAGCTTATCTCTCTGAATTTAAAGCGAGTACCACGATCTATGATATTGTAGGATACGATTTTTTTTCTATAAGTTTCGAACCAGTCGTTACCGGCCAGAGTTAAAAAAAAGATTCTATTGAGCATTTTTTTTTGACATTCATAGTATATTACCCTCCTCAAAATTTATTTTAGCGTTTAAATTTTTCAATAAATCAGTTTCAATTATAAAGTGATACTTTCGGTTTGGTTGATTTCTCATTTTTCATCAAATCAATGCATTTTCAGGGGCTTCTAATTTTTCAAGAACTAGGGTATGTAATTCACTATATATGGAGTTCCTACCACTAATTGTTCAAAAGTTAATTGATGGAATTCCCACCTTTTTAAAGCTTTTAATTTTATCGTCAACTACACTAAAAGACGACCCTGTGTCAATTTAACCTATTTTCTTTTGTTGACGATATTGTCCCGAATTCATCTTAAGATTTCTTGACCGTTGGTTTCGCCCATCACGGGGAAAATCAAGCCTGTGCCTGAAATTTTTAGTGCTCATTTTTTTTTTATTAATTATGATAACTTTTTATAAAACATTCGTTATATTCAATATACTTATTATACATTCAATATACTAATCTACATATCTGTAAAAATTTAACAATTCTATATTTTATAATAAATTTGAAATTTCAATTACTATATAGAATTAATATATACATAAGAGATCTACTAAGTACAAGAATATAAAAAAAGTACATAAAGTTAAGAAATGCAAAAATCAACAGAATTTAATGATACTTTTTTTAAATGTGGCAAAATTGTTTTCATTTTTCACCAGTACTGGTAAAGAGTTGAATAATTTAGTAGCTTTGTATAATAATGTGTTTTGCGAGTTAGTTCTTTTGTAAAGTAGCAGTCTGAAATCACCAACGTTTCGCAAATTGTAATTTCCTCCGACGTAGTTCAAATTTCTTTGCAAATATTCAGGTAGTAGACCATATTTAACTTTAAAAATAAACACCAATGCATTAAAATTTAACCTTTGGTTTATATTCATCCACTTCACTTTTAAAAGCATACTTGCAATGCTGGTTCTCTTGTTAACTTTTAAAATGATTCTCATTGCTCTGTTTTGAAGTTTTTGTAATTTGTTCCTCTTTTCTTCACTACATATAAATAGAATAGATGAACAATAGTCTATATGTGGAAGAATTAGACTATTATACAACATTACAACACATTTTTCAGATATCGATATTCTAATCCTCTCCAGGAAACCAATTTTCTTGGATATTTTCCCACGAATGCTGTCTGTATGCTCATCGAACTTCAATTTGTTATCAACAAAAACTCCTAAGTACTTTATACTTTGAACAGATTCTATTTCTACATTATCCACTTTAACCGCAATGTTTCTGTTTCCACCATTCACACATATAACTTTTGTTTTACTGGTGTTCAGCATTAATTTATTCCTACACAGCCAATTATGTAAATTATCCAAATCAGAATTTATTTGCTGCTCAATTATATCGGCGTTTTTCCCAACAATATAAGTCAATGTGTCGTCTGCAAACAAACATACTTTTGAATTAATTAACACATGAATTTTGTATGTCATTTATGTATAATAAAAATAAGACTACACCCAAAATAGTTCCTTGAGGTACTCCTAGGTCTAGAAATCTAGCATCAGAATATACATCTTTTAACTTCGTTCTTTGAGATCTGCTACTTAGGTATGATGAGAACCAGCTTAATTCTTTGTTTCGAATCCCATACGACTTTAATTTTCTAATCAATATTTCTCTGCTGATGGTTTCAAAAGCCCTTTTCAAGTCTAAAAAAACAGTTACTATCATTTTTCCACCATCAGTTTCCTTTCTCCACTCATTCAAGACCCAAGTCAAAGAAGTTTCCGTAGAGTGCGCTTTTCTAAGACCAGATTGTTCTTTACATAATGAGCCTTATACTAGTTGTCGCGTCACTTACGTGACATTTGTTGTTGTCGCTATCACATCATTTGAAATGTGGTATTCTGGTTGTCGAGTGACGTGAGTGCGAGAAATAATCGAAAATGAAACGTTTCAAGTGAAATTGATACATTTTAAAAAGAAATTTCGGCGAGTAAAGTTCAAACTAAAAAAAATTTTCAGTGTATATATTTATATTTTTAAATAATAAAAAATGTCATTTGCATTATGGTTTACGAATTCATCTTATTCCGGTAGCGATGAAATTAAAAAAAAACAACAATTAGGGATCGAAAGATTTAAGATTAGCGACAGCTCTAATCCATTGGATTTGCAAAATTTTTTCTAGTAAATTAGTTGCAAACATTTTATTTTATTCACAGATTTATAAACTACTACAGATTTACAAAGGAGGCCTTTGAATATTTACTGAATATATTCGAGGGAAAAACAAGTACCAGTAAAAGGCGTGCTCTGTCATGAAATTTCCAATTCTTCAAATTTATAAATACTTTCACGCTAAAAACAAAAATTAAATTATATATTTTATGACTTGATTTATGTATAAAATTAATTTTTTTATGATTTTGTTAAATTGTTTTGTTTTAACTTGCATTTTTGGTTTATCCTTCTTTCTTGTCACTTGTAAATACTTTTCGACAAAAAACGTCGTTTCACTACGACATATCTCGCATCAGAACGACAACTGCAATATAGCTGAAACACATTTTCCCGCTATTCCCCGACGATTGTCACTGCGATCGCCACTTAGAATATCAAATTCAAGTCGTAACGACAATTGTCGCTCTACTTCGACAACTAGAATATTTCTTTGAAATGCCGTGGAAAGTTGCAAGGGATTCAAAAAATCACTAACTATTGCTTTAAAACTTTCTTTGTTTTTCTTTATATGCAAATACCCAAAATACTTTTCACTTCATCCAATCTTAAATTTTTTTGTGACATCACATCAACTGTTAACGCTACCAACCTAAAAATATTTTTTATCCCATTTGCAAATACTACTACCAGAAAACCATATTAGAATACTAAATTTTCACCACACAATATTCAAGTAATTCGAGACATTCAAATGAATTATTTTATCTTATTTTATTACTGTCAGAATAAACCTTATTATTTGTGTTTTTTTTTTTTGGAAAAGGTCTTCTTTAATGTACATATTGTAATTAATGTCCAAAAAACAAAAATATTGTTAATAAAAAATTAAAGCGAAACAATTAAATCAAGTTTTTTTTAATTACGCAATTAAATTAAAATAAATCATCATTTATAATTTTATAATAGTGTTATATGTAATTTAAGTATTTCTAAGAGAAAATTATTGAATCAATTATGAAATAATAATTTTAATACCACAGTTTATCATATAAAACCTGGCTTCAAAATTGCAGTTATTGCGATATTATTACACAATATTTAGCTTATGAGTTTCGTAATTGGTAAGGCTTGTTTATCAATACCGTAATATTGCATTTTTGAAGCCACGAATAATGTACAGTGTCTCCCGCTCGTATTAATACAGCAATCATATTTTAATTCTATTTAATAAAACAGAAAATGTGAAATATACTTTGCAAGTATTTTAATCAAGTTTTATTATTTAATAACAGTAGTAAACAAAAATAAAAATTAAATTACAAACAAAATTTTTTTAAAATTCAATGAAGAAATTCAAGTCCCAGTCATATTCGTGCATCATTAAATTAATTATATTATCAAACGCACAAACTTAATCTAATTCTAAGTCTAGTACTTTGTTGCATAGCCCTTATTCCGAATGTTATTTTTTAATCGGTTTGGCAAACGATTCAACTATGTAGTTTTTTTAAGATTTCAGACAAAATTTTAGCCCATTTTTCCACTAGTTGGGGTTTAAGCATGTTTACACTCGTTATTTGATGTTTTCGAACTCGGTTGTCTAATTCGTGCCATAAATTTTTTATCGGATTAATAACCGGAGATTGGGGAAATGTCTGTAAGACTTTTGGAAGATTATATAGTAATCATGATCGGGTTTTATAAGCACATTGCTTGTGATAAATTTTGAAACTTTCTTTGATTTTTAAGAGTCCAGCACTTTCTTTTAAATTTATCCAAGAATTTGGATGTCTATACGTAACTGAACGAATATGACTGCGTGCATTTTTTTTGCTTTTCTTGAATATATTTCAAAACAAATATTTCTTTTATTTGTTTTGATTTAACTTTAATGTTAAATAACAAATCTTGTAAAAAAAACTAAAATTAAGAAAAATGTTGTGCGAATTCATCTGTAAAAAAATTTCAAATTGTACATTTTGCTTCGTTGTACAAGTACGAGTGAGAGCCACTTTACATTTTTTTTTTTTGTATTAAAACAAGAAAAATACAAAATCCAAACAAAAACAAAGCCGTGACTCTAAAAAAAATTCGGTAATAAAAATGTAAATAAAAATTTTGACTTCCAAAATGCAATAATACACTGTAACATACACAGTTCAGCTTATAATTTTTAAATTGCTGTCTAACCCCATATTGCACTTTGGAATTCAAGATGATTTCGTTATATACAATTCAGTAATTACACATCTCATACAGGAGTGTTGAATTGTTTATTAATACCGTTATTACACTGCAATTTTTTGTCAGTCCAGGAGAGAAAAATTCTTTTTTTTTTTATTTTATTTGTGAATTTCAATTCTATTTTGAAACAAAACTGAAATATTATTATATAATAAGAATGTATAAAATTTAAAATGAATAAATATAAGATTAATTATTACTAAAAGAAATGTTAAATAAGTTTTTAATTAATAAATTATATATAATTATCAAAATAAATTTTTTTCTATTATAATAAATAATTGGATTTAAATCAACAACATGTAATATTAATAAAATTATATTAAACAAAAAAAAAAAAAAATAAAAAAAATATTAACATAAAAAAATATTTACAATGTAAAAAACAAAACAATTTTAGACTGCAGGATTTTGAAAATTAATAAAACAAAAAAAAAACAAAAATAAATTTTAAAATTTATTTACAATACAAATAAAAAAAAAAAACAAAAAAATAAAAAAAAAATTGAAATAAAAAAAAATGTCATGCAATGTGAATACAAAATTTAAAAAAAAAATTACTTTTTTTTCTTTTTATTCTTTAAATTGAAAACTAAAAACAAGAAAGAAGAAAAATTAGACAAATTACATACTCCGTGACTTCAAAAATGCACCTATACTGTAATACTCACTTCTTGACTTAAAAATTGCCGTAATACGGGATTAAGGCCTTTGTTGTGACCAGCGAAGCGAATGAAATTTTAGTCGAATGAGCCGTCAAATCTGTCGAATAAAAATTCTGTGCGACAAGCTCAACGAAGGAAACCAAAGATCAAAATAATACATAAGTGTTTTTTTCTTTTTATTTAATATTATAGCATTTATAGCGATTTAATGGAAACATCTAAACTATCTGTAAAGTAAGTTCATAAAATTCTACCAATTATTGTAAAAAATATTGATAGTTTAGTATTAATTTAAGCGTGAAAAAAAACGAACCAGAAAAAATTTAAGCATTTTATTAAATTAATTGAGAACAAACTCGATATTGCTAGAAAAATTCACAAAAAACAATTATAAGAAAATTCATAACACAACTCATCTTATGAAATACAATTGCTGAATTGTGTGTATAAGAACATTTTCCCAGTACTCGTATGAGAAAAATTTGACGATCATGTCAATCACATCATTCGCTTGATATGGTAAATGGCAATCATCTGCAGTGTTAATGTTTAATAAGAACTGCTTAAACTGTAAAGTAGTACTTTTAAAAATGTAGAATAGCAGTAGAAAAATTTTTTTCTGAAAATTCATTTTTTGTTTTTATTTTCATATGTAAGACAAATAGAATAATGACAAATCTGCTGAACCTTTTCCTACTATAAGACAAATAGGTAAGTTATAGCAGTTGCATTTTTGATAATTCAGTTTTAACCTTGTAGTAAATGTGACCTATGTTTGACAATAAAGTATAGCATACTATAAAAAGGAACATGTCCTTATACCAGTTTATATCTCTCAAACCTATAACTCATATTTTGTTTGTCACACGACTTGATCTGATGGGTTGTTGTTCAAAAACTTTTAGAATAAATCAATTTTAAAATTTGAAATTGCTTTGTGAAAACTGAAATACTTTCCAATAATATCTCATCACCTGTACAGATTCGACTAACAGAATATTGGTAGTTATTCCTCGATCAGCATAAGCAACGTTACAAAAACAAGCCTTTTTTCCATTTCTATACAGGAAGTAATTGGCCAGTAAAACCTAATATTAAAAATGTTAATTTTAATAAAAGCAAATTGCAATAATAGTAAATAACAATAATAGCAAATAATTAAAATAAAAATGTTTTTTTTTTTTTAATTTTTATTTTTAGATATTTTTTTTCTGGCAATTTATAATTTTTCTTTTAAATTTTTTGGTTTTTTTTTTTGTTTTTTCTTTTTTTTTCTAATTTTACATATTTTTAAAGATTTTTTTTATTTTTAAAGAACATTCAACGCTGTTCACATTATTATCTATTTAAAATAAAAGATTTTTTTTGAATATCCATTTTATATTTTAAATGAAGGTCAGTTCTTATATAATAAATTCTTCTTTGTTTGTATTATTCCATTGTGTCAGTGTTCTTATATGATATTAGTAAAATATTATTGTTGTTGGTGTTGGAGCTGATATGATTGCTGTTTGTTATTGATGTTACTTTTAATGTTTTCAATTTAATATATTTTTTATATTATACCTTAACACTGCTCATATTGATTTTATGACGCTTTTTTTCAATTTCAGGAAATCATAAATTTATAGTTATCCAGTTAATATACATTTTTTTTATTTGTTACTTTATTTTTATTAAATTTACTAAAATTAATTTTTTTATTTACTATAATATTCAATATATACCCACAATTTTGGATATAATATATATACATATATATATATATATATATATATATATATATATATATGCATGCATGTCAAACGAATATATTACATTGAATAAAACTATTTGCATTTAAATTATATTAATAAAGATTAAAAAGAAATATATATATTTTGTAAAACTTTCAATTTTATTGCAATACACTATTTACTTGTAAATGATTGATTTGTGTGAATTTTTATATACACGTATATTATATTACATAAACATTTTATTTTAATATGTATGTATATTAGGACAGAATGTAAAATTAGTTAAAAAATAATAAGGCCTAAATTTCATAAACATTGTATATTATCTCGCGATATGTAGTTAAAACTCGATATACTCGATACTTCGCGATATAACAAAATTTATTATGAGTAACTCAGTAATAAATCATATATGATATTGTTCTGATTTCATAGATTTCTAATTAATTAATGAATATTGTATATTGATAATGATAATGCAGTATTGCGTTTTGTGCAGTTATTGTTTTACAGTTCTTCCGTTTTATAAAAAATTTCTTAGAAAATAGTTGTAATAGCAAAATATAATTTGGTCTATAAAATTAATTAAATTATATCCTAAGATTAGACATTTCTTTCTAGGTTTTGGTAATAAACCATTGATAGAATTTAAATGAATGGGAAACATAATCCAATTTTAATAAAATAATTTAATTGTGTGCAATATTTTATAATTACTATAACGACTATTATTCGTCCTGATTTACATACATATAACATATATTTCTTTATATACACATATATATATATATGTTCTTTATATACACACATATATATATATTTATTTATATTCGAGCAAAAAATATTCGAATGTATAATGTTTAATTTTTCATTTAAACTAAATAGAAAATTTTTTTTTGAATAAAATTTCTATTTTGGTTAGTCATTAATATTGAGAATTTTAGTATTCAGTTTCATTATATGACATTTTTTTATTTTTTTGTTATTTGTTTTTAATTTCAATATTTTAATTTGATCGGAATGAATTGGATTAAAATATATATATATATATATTCGAATTTTAAATTAAGAATAAATATTAAAATTTTCATGTAAATTACATATGTACATATGTAAATATGTTAATTACATATGTAAGTATGTATGTATCTATATACAAATAAATTTGTATGTGTGTACTTCATAGAATTTCAATTTTCAAACCTACATTTTCCAAATTTATTATTATCCTTTCGAACGATCATGTGCTTTAATCTATTATATTGTTGTTTATTCACAGTGCAGTCTTCTTCTTTGTCAGTCATTTCACTTAAATTTAATGTAAACGTTGCTAATCTATTACCACCATTACCACTACCGCTATTACCACCATTACTACTACTATTTCCACCATATAACTTAAAATTCTTTGGAACAAGTTTATCATCATCATTATCATCATCGTCATCATCATCTTCATCTTTATCATCATCAACATCCACTTCATCATCTTCCTCGTAATTATCATCATCGTCGTTTTCATTATCGTCATCATTTTCATTGATATTATTGTCATCATAATGAACAACAACATTATTACCACCATCTTGATCATCGTCATTGTCGACATCATTTATATTATGGTTTGGATTATATTGACTTTTTTTTTTTCTCTTTTCATTATTACTATTTTTATGTTTGCCATGTATAATATTATTATGATGTCTATCGTTATCGTCATCATTATCACCCTTATCAATACTATCATTTTTATAATGTTGTAATCTCATACTATTATTGGATTTATGATTTTTTATCATATCTTTGTATGAAATATCATTTATTTTTTTATTTTTATCAATATCATGACCATCATTAAAGTATAAATCCAATCTGTTATTACTAATTAAGTTTTTTTTTGAACCTTCACATTTGCTAGCTCCGGGATCACAGTTAAAGTGCTCAATATTATTTTGGTGATAATTTAATGAAATATTATTTATATCATTCCTAATATTAATAATATTATTACCAGAAATAATTTGATTTTCAATAGAACCTAATTTTATATCATTATTTTCAAATTCAATATCATCATTACTATCATCAATTTTATTAATAATATTAATGTCATCGTTTTTACTATGATTGCTACGTACATTAATACCGATATTTTTTTTACCATCAACACTACGTATATTACTACTATCAGTAATAGTACCAAAAATATCACGATCATTAACATCATTATCAATGTTATCAATATAATCATTGTGAATAAAATTATTAGGATTTTCACAATCACTACGACGACGTAATCGACGACGATAATGATATCGAGAATGATTAATATTTCCGCTATCATCATTTTTTGGTATACCACTTGTAATATCGCCATCGATGCTACTACTACTGCAACTCGCAACAGCGATATTATCGCTTGTATTATTGCAATTTGCTTGCACTAACATTGGTTGAAAATATCCGCTATTATTGCTAATAATTTCGCTATTATTAGCACTATTACTGCATCTGTCATCATTTTGATACATTAATTGTTGATGAGATAAAATTGATGAATCATTACTAAAATATTCATCATCATTTGATGATAATTTCGATGTTCTATTGGGCAATATAGATGATGATGATGACGGATTCTTTTGATATTGATTGAAAACATCAGTATTTCTACTATAGTAATTTTTATTATTACTACTGCTAGTATTATAATTGGAATTATTTTTATATAATAGATTTGTATCATTGTCCACTGATTTGAAATCTTTATCATCTAATATATTACTAGAAGAAGAATGTTTATCACTATTGATCGTTTTATACAATTGTTTTTGTTGCTGTTGTTGTTGCCTAGTTTTTTTATAAGACGGATAAAAATTATGATAACTTTTATTTAAATCACTTATATTATTTATTGGTTTACGACTACTTGATTGTTCATGTCTATGATTTTTTGTCATCCAAAAAAAATATTCTTGTGGTTGTTCCTGATGTTCCTGCTGATTTGAAAAATTTTCATTCATTAGGATTTCATCATTATTTATTGCTGCATTATCACTCATAAATATTGAACTTTTATATATATCACTGTAGGAGTTTCTTTTATTTTGTTGTAATAAATTTCTTGGAGTTGTTGATGTTGGATGATGCTGTCTTAAACGTTTTGATTTACAATCATAAAATAAAAATTTTTCATCATAATTATTTACAAATTTATTATTTTCATTTTTTTCAACTGGATGACGTAATGAATAATTATAACCTTTATTCAAGTGTGACTGTTGCGGTTGATGATAGTGTTGTTGTTGATAATGCTTTGCGTTAAATGTTAAATCTTCAGAACTAAATGATGGTGCTGGAGACACATGACTGTCACTTAATGTACCAGTCATAATGTTACCTAAAAAATTTGGTTAGTGTTAATATTACAAAATATCATTTATAATTATTTAAATATTTGTGTATTAAAAAAAATTAAATAACGTTTGGAAAGCATTGAACGTTAACTTTGATTAATAACGTTTGAAAGCATGGACAATATTCGATTATGTTTAGGATCTGAAAACTTGTCCTTTCTACTGATTTCAAACTGTATTCAAATGCTTTTTAAAATTTAATTATTATTTTAAGTTATTTGAAATGTTCTTTAAATTACCTTTTAATGAACTAAAAGTTATGAAATTAGATGAATTTTTATCTGACTTAACATCACGTATTGCAGTTATTGCTGTATCATTTATATTACATTTTGTTGCTGACATTTGTGAGTGATCAATTATATTCGTTTCATAATCATTTGGCGTAATATATTTTCCATTAATTTCTAATCCATTAGTTTTCACATCATTGATATTAGCTTCGATATTTTGTTTTATAATATTATTGTCCTCACAATCTATATTACCGGAATTTGTTATTATAATATTTTTTTGATTTAAAATACTTGGAGATGTCTTAAAGTGACGAATATTCTGTTGCTCCAAATTTTCCTGTTGCTGTTGTTCCCGTTGATTCGAATGTTGTTGTTGTTGTTGCAACTGTGATTGATTTGTGTTAATATGATGTTGATGATGATGATAATGATGTGAATTTCTATTTTGTGAAGCAGATGATGTTATTGATGAAGTTTTCGAGTATCGTAAACATTTGGGTAACCATGAATTTTGACGTATATATTTCCGATATTCTTGACGTATCTATGTATATATTATATAAATTAAAAAAAATAGTTTAACGTTTAATAAATCTAGAAAAGTTAGAAAAGTAAGAATAAATTGTACTTGTAATTGTAAAAAAAAATTTTTATATATTGTGAACAATAACATAACATTAAGTTTGTAAGTTCAAGTGCAAGAAACCTAACAAAATTTTAAGAATTTATAACTTTTTAAAATTTACCTTTTCATTTTGAATACAATGAAAAATGAATATATAAATTCCAAGCAACGAATTAAATACAACAAATAAATATCCATAAGTATGCACAATTAATTCATCTTCCTTAGCTCTTCTTAAATACAGATATGCAAATACCCAATCAGCTGACAATATAATTAAAAAAAGTATAGAGCAACGTAAATCGAATCTGTGAAAATCAAATAAAAATTATATTTAAAGCAAAAATATTTAATTTAAATTATATTGTAATTAAATAAATATTTAATTTATTAAGTTAAAGCTTAATGTACACAAATATTAGTTTTTGAGTTTTGCGCAAGAGAATGAACTTTCCGAATTAAGGCATGAATATAACTTTGATCAAAGGTTACTTAAGTGGATGTGTAAGTTATTCAAATAATTTTGGGCCTATTCTTGATTACAGGTTTGAATTCAAATTGCGCTTTAATTTTATTTTTATCATCAAGATTATGGCAATTTTTGATTTTTTGATTCTACTATTAGTAAAGGATGAGTTGAGAATTTGATTGTCTAGATAATTGAATAACTCATGAAATCATGGTACGAGTTTTTCTTTTTAATTTTTATGTTTTTTAAATTAATATGTAATAATAAAATAATAAAAATAATAATATGAATCATGTGATTTTTACCTGATAGTGGAAAGACGGGTATGTTCTTTATTTTTAATTGAGGATAGGTTTTTTTTACAAATATCATAGCAAGCTAATCCTGTGCAAGTTACCGCCCCCTTAAAAAAAAAAATAATTGAAACATAATTAATACGTTACAAACATTTTGAAAACAATATTAAAATTTTAAATTGTAATAATAGAAATATTTAATAAATTGCATTAGTACAATATAAATACAAAAAATATATAGATCTTACTATAACAAATATTATAATTGGTGTCATAAAGGTTGCATAAAATAAACCATTTACTTCCATTAGACAACAAAAATCACTTTGTGTATATGTTCCAGGATCAATCGCCAATGATATTGCAACAATAGTAAATGAAAGCCCATATGAAAATAAGTAATACCATATAATTTTTGACGAATTTTCAATTTCTAAGAGTACATTCTCAGTTGTAAGTGTAATATATAGTTGAAAACCTTTGAAAATAGGAAAAATTTTTAATTTGTATTGAAATATGGTTTTTTCTTTCTTTTTTAAATACCTTCAAAAAATAACCATGCAATTGTTGATAAAATGAAACAATGTAAAAATGCAGTCGCAAATCCACATAATAAGCTTTGTTCGCTTTGTTTAACTCCAACCAAACATAAAATTTCAATCATGAACAGGCATACGTATATATTTTTATAAATAGATGTACGAGTAGACTAAAAAATTTTTCAAAATTAAAATAAATTTATAATGATTTTGTTTTTAATACCTTAATAAATGCTCCGTTAAATAATTTCAATGTTAAAATTGCAATCATTATAAATATAACACATATTGTAATACTTATATATATAAAAATTCCTAAGTTATTATCGAAAATTGATACAGATGTTTTTTTGGGATCTTGTTTAACATCCATTAAAATAGCAAAATTTGTTAAATGATTGCACATACATATACTATGAGTACGATTTGTAGATTCTAAATAACATCCTTCAGATGACCAAGCGCTTTACAATTAATAAAAAAAAATATTTTTATTTTGTTTATGACAATTTATATTTTAAAAATATATTATATAAAATACGTACTGATCAATATAATTCCAAAAAACGCATGTTGGATTTACAACATTTTTAGTTTTCAAATGTTTTAATACTAATTTAATTGGTTGCGATAATTGTATATGACGTCCTTTACCTAAACTAGCTGATATAACTTTACTATTTAATATTTGAACACGTTGAATCAAATCATGCGTTTCAATTTGTTCAATCAGGTTTTTACCTTTATATTAGAATATATTAAAGATAATTTACAAATATTATGAACGTTTAATTATTGAAAACAAATAAAATTTTTGAAATATAACACTTACCATTATTTCTAGGAATTTTATAAACTAAATTCTCATAAGAAGGCCTTAAAATAGTTTCTAAACGATCAAAAGCAACAAATATTATTCTTACTAAGCCACCATCTCTATTTTCATATAGAGCACCACGCGGCAATTCAATTTGGTCGTGACTTATATCCCAATTCTCAGCATTTTCATAATTTGGAAATATCTCATTAGTTTTTAAGTTTTTTGAATCCAATACACGAACAGATAATACTATCATTAAGGGAAATAAAAATAAAGAAAAGAAGAACATTAAATGATTAAACAATAATAATATAACAAAACGCTCACATATATTTTTTGTTGAATATGTTGCAGTTTTTTCACGTGTTATTGAATCAGCTAATAAAAATGCATTACTTTCTAAACCAGTTAACAATGATGTTGCAACACGCATTTGATCTTCATGACTTAAATCTAACCAAGACGGTTGCTGTGATTTATCTAGTAAATTGGAACCAATCTTAACTACACCAGTTAATAATTCTGACATCATTTCTTCACGCTGTCTTTGATCTGGGAATGTTTCGATATCATATGGCATTTTTTCAGACATTGTTTGTATTATTTTTGTTGTAACTAACATATCACCACCGTATAATACTTTACTACTAGTTACTGTTGATAAATCATTTGCAATTGATACTAATGAGGAATCTTGTTTAATAACATCATTTTCTAAATTACTAAACCATACGCTACGACACTGTGTTAAATCTGGTGTTTGCGGATACCATATTGGTAAGAAATCTTTTTCAAAATTTAACTTATTAATGTCAATTAAATCGTTAAAATTTTTATTAATATTAATATTGCCATTACTATTAATATTATCATTATTTTTAATATTAGGAATATCATTTATTATACTATCATTATTAATACTATTATTGTTGCTTATATTTTGTTTTCCACTACTCTTATTATCATTATTAATTGTATCATTATAATTTATATTATTATATATAAAATCGTTTATTATTCTTTTACTTGCGTTACTATTTTTACCCATATAATTATTACTATTTATATTCGCTGTGCTATAGTTATTATTATTATTTATATTATTAATTATACTCATGCTATCATTTTCATAAATAGATTTCGTATTATTAATAATATTTATACCATTATAGTCATTATTACTGTTATTTGTATTGTTTTTATCATTATCACCATCAATATTTACATTATAACCGTTATTTATTTTATTGGTAATTACAACATCTTCTTTAATTTTATTTAAACCAAATTTTTTATTGTTAAAAGAGTTTCGATTTATAAAATTAGTTAAACCATATTGTAGATTAAGGTTCATTATAGAACGCGGTATAATTATACAACGCCACTTTGCGATTCCATTAGTTCCATCTAAAAGAAAAGAAAAATTAATAATTTAATAAATTTAATTTCAAAGAGTATTTATTCATGCTTAATGATGGTTATAAATAATTTATAGCTTTATTCTAGGATCCGTTAAGAGATTTTCTTCAAAATAAAAAGTTAGCGCTTTAATTAGAGAAAAAAAAATTTTAAAATGAGAAATTCTAATTATGTATTTTCATTTTCAATTTATCATCAAAATGAAATTTTGAAAGTACTGGATTCGTCAAAGAAGAATTTTTTGTCCTTCAAAAAAAAGTGTTTTAAGAGGTAATCGTAATGCAAAAGAAATTCTGAATAAGGGATTAATATTTCAATACAAAAAACTATCTGAATACTATAATTTCTGAAATTTGTAAGTAAACGATCCTTTCATTATCGCGTCTAGAATAGCGCTATTGATATTTATATATTTTCATTACCGGGACATTGCTGCACATTAATTTCACCAACTCTAGTTTTATTCCAAAATAAATTACGTGATGTTGTTGGGCCACAATATGAATTATTACTAATATTACTTATATTAATATTAACAAAATTTTCGTAATCAATTATTTTATTTTTAATATAATTATTATCATAATTATTACTTTTATTATCAATATCATTATTATTATTAAAACTACTATAATTTATTTGATCTTTATTGCTATTTATATTATTATTATTATTATTAGTATTATAACCACTACTATTATCATCCATTATTTTGATTATACTTTTATTATCATTATTATTATTATTAAAATTATTATTTCTAGTATTACCATAAGTAATACCCTTTTCTATTTTATTATCAGTTAAATTGTTATTATTACTATGTAAATGTATGTAAGTATTATTATTATATTTATCATCATTATTATTCTGATGTAGATTATTATTAGTTATATTTATATTAGTATTTATAATAGGAATATAAATATTACTATTATTATTATTATTTTTATTACCAGAATTATTTATTTTGCCCGTCGTATTATTGTTATCAATAATATGATGAATATTATTTTTAACAACATGGCTACTAACACTACCTCCATTATTTTTGTTTTCGTATTTATTATGAATATTATGGTTATTCAATTTAGTATCATTATGTATATTATCGATAACACTCAAATTTGCATTTAAATTTTTATTTCCGTAATTCTTAACATTGATATTATTAATATTAATACTTTGATGATTATTATCAGTATTCGTTTTACTATTATTTGTACTAATATTATTTTTATTATAATTGTTATAATTTTCAGCATAGTTATTTATATTACCATTTAATATATTTTCATTACTAATATAGCCTATACTACTATTAAATTTTCTATTATCCTCACTATTATTGATTGTAATATTTGTATTTTTGTTATTATTAGTTATGCTATTACTTCTGGTATTATTTTTGCTATTATTGTATTCGATATTATTTTTTACATCAAAAATGTCACTATTATTTATAAAATTGTTATTGCTGTTAACTGTTTTATTACCATTACTTTTGTCATCATATTTGATATTTAAAATTTGGTTATTATTGTTATTAATATTTTTATTTTCGTTATTAATATTACTTTTTATATTAGTATAATTATTTTTATCATTGTTATTATTAATATAGCTCGTTACGCTACTCTTGTTTCCGTTATTATTTTTGTTGTAATTATTATTATTATTCTTATTGATGTTATTGTTGTTACTAATTTGATAACTATTATTACTACTACTACTGATTTGATGGTTTTGCATTCTGAATGTTTGTAATGGCTTACTGTTATTTATGTTAGCTAAAAAAAACAAACATTAAAACGAAAATTGGCGAGTTTATCAAATCCAAAATTTATAAATTATCGAAAAAAAAACTTACTTTGTTTGATATTATCATTGAAATCAAGATCAGTAACATTAAATTGTAATTTAAAATCGGTTTCACCTTAAAATTATTAACAAATGCAAAATTAAAATTAAATTCTTGTTATGTTAATAAAAATATTTTTTACTTGATGGTCTGCTAGGGAATTGCATTTCACTACTGCTATCATCTTCAAATGATGTTATCGAAGATGTTGATTCAATCATACTTTTAGTTATATTATCATATCCAATATTTTCTAAAAAGTCATTATTACTAGATAATGATGCTGATGATATAGATGAAGTTGTGGCTGGTATCGTTAGTAAAGCTGTGTTATTATTATTTACAGATGGTGGTAATTGTTGTGTTATTAACCAAGATGGTGGTGGACGGGTTGTGGTTGTTAATGTCAATGCAGCTGATATACATTGATAATGTGCTTCCAAATATTTGTGTGTACCAGGACATGGATCACCAAACATATTAGTACTAGCTAATACACTACAACTTTGCTTATAACCGCATCTAAAAAGAAATTTCACGTTACTTAATAAGCATATTCACAAAGATTGTTTAATTTTTGTAACTAACTTTAAATTTAATACTCTTAGACTTTTCGCTGATCTACAATTTACACTCCATTCTACATTACCATGATCGTTACATATCGTAATTGAAAATCTACCATAATTTGCTCTTATTAAATTGATTACGTCTCCGGGTTCACATTCTACTACAAGAGTTTTACCTTCGCAAGCATATGCCGTTTCATATTTTGTTGCTATTTCACAGGAAACACAACATGAAAAATAAAAAAAAAAAAACAACAATTATGTTTTTTTTTCAATATTTACTTATTTCAAAACTTGAGCAAAGTCTTGAAATAAAATGCAAGTAAATTGTGTCTCGTATCTACTTACTTATTTTTTAGTAAGTAAATACGGATTTCGTTATAATTTGAGGAAAAGGTGTAATAAATGAGTTTTTATTACACTATTTTTACTGAAATATCTTGAAACTCACTTATATATGCAATTTAACCTACCAGCGGTAATCGATGTATTTGGCAGCAATATCAAAAACATGAAAGCCACAAAAACTAATGTCCTTTTCATAAGATATACAATGTAACCGCTATTAAAAATTAGCAAAATTCCCTTTTCGAAATGAGAACATCGATATCTATTCATTGCTTTCTGCTAAAAATAAAAATGTAAATAAAAATGTAAGTAAAAATGTAAATAAAAGTTATTATCGCAAAAACAAGATTAAACACTATTTTGCTAAACAATATTATAAAATATTATTTTGCAAAATATTATTGTAAAATAGGTGAATTATTGTAAATTGTATGTTGATATTTTTATATTTGTTTTTTTAAGATACATACTTAATTGCTTTTGAAATTTAATATTTTTTAATTAATAAATTTTTTATTAATTATTACCTTCGTATCATTGTATCCCTCCGAAATTTTTGTTTTGAGTTTTGAGTTTTAAAGTTACTTTTTTTTTTTTTTTTGATACAAAATCTATAGAGAGCAAAATTCTAGGAGCAACACAAAGTATAATGCTGAAATTAAATATTTAAAATAATAATACGTTAAACATTTTTTTATTTTTTTTCAAATATAATGAAATTTATTTTATAATTAATTTTCGGGTTATTAAGAAAATCTGAATCACAAGTAAAGAATGTCCTCTTGAAACGAGTTTTAAAAAATTATGAAATTTGAATATTCGATAAAATATTCAAATATAAAATAAAATTTATTTTATTTTCAAGTTAATCTGGGAGCTCTTCTTTTTTAATATAATGTATTTTTAGGGTACGAAATTATTCAGAGGCATTCAAACTAATAGTTTGTATGTGATTTATAGGCAAAAAGAAGTGATATATGGAACACTACTATTTAAATAATCTATATTTTATACATATGTATATAAAGAAAATTAGTTAATAGGATTACCTCTAAATAAATCAGTGAAAAAAGCAAAAAAAAAAAGTAGATTTTAAAGAAACATTTAACACTTTGTAAATATAAAATGGTGTGAAACTGAACTCAGAAAATTGGTTATCGAAATACAAATGATACAGTGCATGGGACTGGGAGTAAAAACACAAAAAAAAAATTAATAAATATTAATTTTTTTTTTTCTTTCAACAACATCGCACAACTGTAAGTATATATATAAAACATTTAACTAATTTTGAGTTATTGCATTATTATTGTTGGGGCACAATATAACACCATAATACTATTAGAATAGTGTTTAATCAGTTTTTATAATTTGTACCAATTGCTGTATATAATATTTATTATAAATTTTTCAGATGTTCAAAATAAATATTAATAATAATAACAATAGTATTTAATAATAATAACAATAATAATAATAATAATAATAATAATAATAATAATAATAATTAAAATGATAAGTAATCAGTAAAGATAACCAATAAAAATTTAAGAATATATTAACTTCATATTTTGTAGGTGTAAATTTTAAGTACATTAATAAAAATACATTAATGTAGGTTAGATACCTACTACTCAAGGAAAATTATGAAAAGAATTTTTTCTAAAAATTACAATTAAATTTTGAAAAGGAAGGGGGCAGGACCCTATTCTTTTCTTTTTGAGAAAATGCTTTTTTTTATTTATTCTCCAATTTTTGTCAAATTTAAAATTTATATTTTTTTCCAATAATTAATTATTTTATATTTAACTACTATAAAGGATGTAAGTAATTAATTTAGCTACCTTCCTACATATTCCTTTTTTATTTTTATTTTACATATTGTTGTTGTTGTTATTATTATTTTGATACTGGATGTTAGCAAAACACTGACTGTCCTCCTCAGCGGCGAGAGACGAATGCAATTTTATGTGTATGTGTGTAATATGCGAGAAGATACACTCTTTTTTTTTCTTCTTGTTTTTCTACTTATTATTCCTGTCGTATTACACTTTTTTCTTTCTTTCTTTCTTTATAAAATATAAAAAGAAAGTTTTCTTATTAAATTAAAAAATAAAATAAAAAAATTTGCTTTTGCTCTTTTCTTTTTGGTTTGTGTTTTTCATTTTTCTAAAATTTCCAATTAAAATTAAAAAATCGTGTTATTTTTTTTTTGATTAAACACTTTTTCTTCGTTCGCCAATAATTTCGTGAAATTTCATACAAAAATATTAAAATTTTTTGTGGAATTTTAATTTGAAAACAAAAAAAAATAACAAGAGCACAAAAACAACAAAAGTGCACAAAACAAATATGGCTTTCTTACGAATTTTAAGAAAAGAAAAAAAATTTGTGTATTGGTTAAAAACCAAAGATTGTTGTTGGTTTGTTGGTGTTATAAAAAAAAATCTCTTCAAAATGAGAATTTTTTTTTTGCTTCTTCTTTTTCTTTAGTTTTTTTTTATTAAATTCTTAACTAACTCATTTTTTATATGGAATTTTTTTTCACTAAAATTCTTTTTCTTTTTCAAATATTTTCAAGTTTCACTCATTTTTAATTATTTCTGGAATTAGCACTTTTATTTTATTTTCTTTACAATTTAATTTACACAAGATGCACATTAAAAATAATGAAAAAAAATAAAGAAAACGAGAAACTCCATTTCTTGTGTTAACTTTTTTTTTGTCAAATTCGAATTCTTTCTCTACACACAACACAAAAAAAATATATTTATTTTAACTACATACAAATGCATATATAAATGAAGAGATAACATAATATTATTATTGCTCCGTAAGCTTCCACATCAGTGTTCCCACTCGGTGAAAACAAAATGTATTAGATTTCAAGAAAAAAATGTATCAAAAATGTATCTAGCCTCGTAAAGTAGAATTATTAAACTAAGTCGTCTTATTTTGTACAAATTGAAACATGATTAATATAAATTTACTTCATTCTGCAATGTGAGTTTTATTATTCATAGTAAGTTCTTTAATAAATAACATAAAACTTCTATTGTATTTTAATTGTAAAAGTTAAGGTCAGAAAAAATACGAAGCTAGCTGTAGCTGCGGTAAAACGATTTACCATGAAAATTTTAATATGTGCAGCCGATGCATTTTCTACTACACCTAGGTTACACCAATATGTTTTCGGTATGTTCTTGTCTAAAAGTTCTAGATTTGAATACAAGAAGGTTGGCACCAATTTAATATAGTATTTTTCTTAATTTTTTCTGAAAAAATTGGAAATCTGCTTAGCAAAGGCTGAAAATAACGTTTTTTTTTTTAAATAAAGTAATTTCGCGATTTAATATTGGCATCACTTTAACTGTTTTGTAGTATTTATTTAGTGTTTGAGAAAGAAAAGTATCAATATTTCAGAAATATTTTCAAAGTAGTAAATTGCGCTATTTTAGCAGATTTGAGTATCTTTGTATCCATACTAAATTTAAAGCAAAAATGTAACCAAATGGATACAATTGTATCCAAGTGGGAACGCTAATTATGTACATAATTTATTCGGAGACGTACACATACTCTTTATATTATTTTATTCATTTCATTTGACAAATGCGTTTAGTGTTTTTCTTCTTTGCATATTAGGTCAGTCTGGTATAAGAAAGTTTTTAAATACCTTTAAACAATTTTATAAAGTTTTTGCATGCTTGTCTGGGATAATACTTTTTGAACAAAAATGAGAGAAAATAATGACGTTTTCATTTTCTCAATGCGTTATGCCTGAAGGTTTTATTTTTAAAAAAAAATTTCATTAACAATAATTTTTTTTAAAAACTTTTCAATTAAAAATATAGTAAGGAAAAAATGGTTTTTTTCTAAATTTTCGATTTTTGGAAGTTTTTCTCGGTTTATATTTTTTTAAATGAGAATTTTTTTCTTTTTGCGAGAAATTACGTCATCGTTTCTCTTTTTAAAGTTTTTTCTCAGACTTATTTATTATTCATATGAAGTTTTTTAAATTGTTTTTTTCACATTTGAAGTGTTTCCACTTTGCTCATTTTTTTTTATTGACACATTTCATTCTTATGTCATATTTTATGATCAACGATAGAAAAAGAACCGTCCCTGATAAAATGTTAAAAATAAAAACACAGTACAGTTTTCACATTTAATTCACAATTTTCATCAAAGTCATAGTTTCGCTTTAAAACTATGATTGAAACTTTTATTTTGAAAAGTCTGGTAGATAATATTGACGTTTGAAAATGTGATGTCATTAGGAAGAAATTCGGGTGAATTTGAAAGAAAATTTTTTTATGATCTCAACCACCGAAATTTATGTTAATCTCAATCTAATAAAACTTTCAACGTTCGACCTTTTTATCATCAAGAGCCATTTTCGTCATAGAGAAAACATTTAAGGAAAAGTACAATATTTAAAGGTTTTTAAATTCTACGCGATACTGATTCGATTGGTCTTGGAAGATATCATTATGCTCCACGATACAAATGTCGGTAACAAATGGTTCCCGTAAGCGATTCTCCTAGAAGATAATATAGCGAAGTTGAATGACCGAATTAAAATTAAATGACTGAATTCAAAATCCGTTGAATCGTCTATTTATCGTGTAAGATATTATCGCATAAAAGACAAAAATTTGTTTTTTCTTTTTTACATCTTGAAGCAAAAGCGTTTTCTTATCGTTCAAAAAAGATTAAATGGAGTCTATATATCTTACAGGAGTTAAACAAGCGATATCGTATTTTTATCGTTTCAACGCAATTGCTAAGAATTGTGTGAAGTCAAAGAGTAATTTTATAAATCATTACATAATGCGAGAATATAATTTGTATTATCATCAATAATGTGCAATGTATATTGAGAGTAAAGAATTATTTGATCACATCAAAGTAGTGATGTATTTAATTGCTCTTTGATTAAAAAATTTCATCCTTCTTTGCGATTATACATTAAAAGAAAGATTTACAAAACAATAGTACTTCATATAAAAATGCTACACATTGTTTGTTACTTTACACCTTTTTTTTATTATTTATTTTATTCTCTCATTCGGTTTCCAACGTGCAAAAAATATTGCTGTATGATCTGGTCCATACGGCTTTATTTCCAATTGGCAAAATTTTTTCGCAAACACCTAAGAAATTTTAATTAAGTTGGTAATACAAATATACCTCATATCTGGTAGAGACTCAAAATAAATGTAGAAATTTTTTATTTTCAAATTCTAGCTAGCTTGTGATATTTTTTTTTCAATTTCATACCGATATTTAAGAATTAATAAAAAAATATTTGCGTTTGTACCTTTTTAAAGATAAAAATATGATATCTATATGTGTATCGCTCTTTTATATAGCTTACATTTTTTTTTAATTTTTGATGTTATCAACTCTGATTAATTTTTGCCTTACCTTTTTAAAATATTCTTTAATATTTAAGAATTTTTAAATACTACAAATTTCACATTCTTTGTCCTTTCACTTTAGCATAAGAATGATGATATATAAATTCATATGTAATATCGTTTTCATATCGTCGGGCGGAAAAAATATGTACATTATATCGCACTTTTGACAGTTAGAAGACATCAATGCGCAGCATGTTCTAATTTCTCTTCAAACGGTTTCAAATTTATATCGCTTCAAAAAGCGATATAAATTTTGATTGAACCTTCTTTGTGAGATAATTTTGAACTGCGTCGCCAAGATTTCATACAGATAATATAAAATAGCAAGGATATCTAAGTGATATCACCTAAAATCTAAAATTTTCTTGCTGGGAATAAAGTAGTGAATTAAGTTCAAACGTTGTGTTGCATGTATTGTGCTGTCAGTTGTTAGTCAAAGTAAACGTCACCAACAGAGTTGCCATAAGAAGAAAAAAAATTCAATTTTTATTATTAAAAGTACAAAATGATGAAGAAAGATGTTAATAAGTAAAGTTTTTTACGATCCATATATAAGTACGTCATATTGCAAATATACGAGTACTAATAAATTGCATTTCATCTATATAATTTTTACATTCGCATAGAAAATACTCTGGATCCACTTAATCATCACTTATATTGTATATTGCAATATACTTATATACTTGCATATCAAGCAAAATTTGCATGATTTGAAAATTTTTGATACGTTACATTTCCTTAAAAAAATGGTTTAATTTTAAATATACAAAAAATTTTGTATTATATTCTTCGCATTAGTGTGACGCTGCGAAAGCGACAGTTGAACGAAGTGCAAAAATATTAAATCCAATGATTTAAATTAGGTAACCTGCCTAATATTGTGGCGGCATGCGGCATAGTAAGTTGCAGAATTTCGGAAAATTGACTATTTGCCGCTGGAACATATGATGACAATTAGATTAGAAATGTCATTTTTATTTTGGAAATAAAAATTGCGAAAGAAACAGTTATTATATAACAATTTTAAAAGAAAAATTAGAAAAAAACGCAAAAAAATAATGGAAAAACCAACGGAAAAGAAATTGGAAGAATTATTATACTACTATTTTAGGTTGTTTTTGATTAAATGTCGTTGTCGCTGCCAATGTAAAAAAAATTGCGGCAACGTCATTTTGCGACGTCTCGTCCGATTTTCGTTATGGTAGTTTTGAAGCAATGTAAACAGCGCAGTATATTGAAAATTTTGTATTATGCAACAAATAGTTCGCTATTTTATTTTCGAAAAATTTGACAGCAAATCTAATAAAAATAGGGAGTAATTATAATTTTTATTATTTGCCAACTCTTTTTAATTGACATTTATTTAAATGACTCGGGTTATTCCAGTTAAAAAAAATTTTTTTTGCGTTATTCCAAGGTTTGAGCCTTCAATATGAAAAAATCCTTTTTTGCGTTATTTCAAGGTTTGAGCGTTCAATATGAAAAAAAGGGACTTTTTCGGTATTTCAGTTCTTAGTTAGATTTGACATGCAGCATGTTTCTTGTTTAAGAACTACAAATTTGTAGTGTTCGATTTTGAAGTATTGTTTTGCAGCATGTTCTGTAGCTCATGCTCATGTAAAAAAGCTTTAGCATATGAGTGGTTTAAAAATTTTAATTGCAAAAGTGATTTTTAACATAAAAATGTCGGACATTAAAGAGTAAGTAAATTGTTTAAAGCTTTAAGTTAATTTGAAATTTATCTTTTTTTTTTTCGATTTGTGCAAAAATATGAAAAAAATATGTCATCTGCGAATAGTTCAATAATGTTGAAATAATTTTGAATTTTGGGAATTCACCTTTTATTATTGTAATACATTATTAATGTTGTCACTAGTTTTCGATTTTTTTCTGTTTTGTACGTATTTTTCTAAACCTCTGTCATCCAAATTTTTATTTATGCCTTGAAATAATTGCCTTTTCAGCAAATTTTAAATAAATTCGCGATCAATTTCTTTTTAATTCTTTATTTAAAATTGTTATACTTGTGGATCATACAAAATCCATCGCAAAACTTTGTAGTACTTCAAATATTGTAAAAAAGCTTTTTTTAGTTCTGATAAAGAACTTGCAGCGCATTATGAAATACCAAAAAAGCCCAAAATTAAATTTTTTTTTTATTGTTGTGATTTTTATCTTAAAAGAACGAATTTTTCTTTATTACCTCTTTGAAACAAAAATATACATACATATATATGTAATTGTGCTAACGAAAAAAGTGTTGGATACTTAAAATTTGAACATTAAAGTTATCTATAAAGAAGTAGTTCGACTCTTCGACTCTCCGTTTACAAAAAATTCCTTTAGATAAAAGAGTAAAGCAGTAAACCTTCTTATTTTCATTTTTATACACATAAGAATTTTTGTCTACCTGTTTTTTTTAGAATGTATTTTTGGAAGCGGTACTTATTTATTTTTCCGTATATAAAGTATAGGAAAAAATATTAAGAATTTTGAAAGCAGGAATTTCAATTCTGTAATTTATTTCATATAAGGGGGCAGAAATGGTGTATCCGTATTATAAAAACGAAGCGATTTAAAAACAAAATTCGACTATTAAAATAAAGGAAAAATATTATAATTTATATGTATACAATTTGAAAAAAACAAATAATATTAAAAAAAAACTTAAAATTTTCAGTTAGTAATTGTCATTACATTTATTGTAATAAATATAAACTATGATTTTTTTATTTTTATTTCAATTTTGTTTTTAAAAATTTAAAACAAATATTTCCTATTTTTTTTTATAAATTGCTTTATTTCTGTATCTTGTCTACATTCCAACTTGACGTGAAAGAGTACTTGACATGAAATCAGCTCGATACTCAAGCTGCATTTTTACTGTGTTAGTTTAAAAACCCGAAAACGGCGTTTAGCTATTATAAATTTCAAATTATTATTAACATGATGTTTTTGACACACTCGTTTGTTTACAATATTTTGTTTCTTTCTTGCCTACACAACTCTTATTACCATCTATTTCTAAAAAAAAATGGAATATTTTAAGAATTTGGAAGCAAGATGCAAATGAAAACTAACGGAATGGAACGAGTCGAATTACTTATTAGTAGATATACTTTGGTGGCAAGCAAACGAAAAAGAACGGAATGGAACGACTCGAACTACTTCTTTATAGATATACTTTGGTTAAAGTCTTGGACTTGCAAGGACATGAAAGTAAGTTGAAAAAACTTAAAACTGTTGAAATTTGAAAATAAGCAAGTTTTTTTCTATATTTATTCATGTTTTTTCAAAAATTTTTTTTAAAATTAGAAATAAGAAAAATTTAAAAATTAAAAATAAAATTTTACAAACAAAAAAAAAAGTAAAAAATTGAAAAAATAAAAAAAATTAAATTTTTTTCTACAAAGTCTTAAGCAAAAAATACAATTACAATAAAAAAAATTATATTTGAATTCCTATATACTAGAGAATTGTTCCTGGCTTTCTAAGGGGCAACCGCTTTCTTTGACTTAAAAAACTTAGTCCCCTTGGTTGCTCTGATGATGGCTCAATAACCGTTGCTTCAGTTAATTCATCATTAACAATTGATTCATCTGATATTTTTCCAGAGTCATCTTTTTTATTTTCACCAGCAGAATTTAATAAATCTGCACTGTCTGAGTTCTCTGAATCAGCTGCTACCGATGCCTCTACAAGAAAAACAGTAAAAACAAAATTGAAAAATTTCGGAATAAGAGTTTTTTCTTTTAAATTATCGTTATAAATTCGAATTATTCTGTAAATTATTTTAATCTTTGTCCTACACTAGATAAATGTGGTATGGTTACTTTAGATTAGTTCCGAAATAATGGATATCAAACAGTTTTATTTTAAACGCACGAAATATGAAGTTGTATGTAGTTATTTCGGAAGTATGCGTAAAATATTTTACCAAATTGTAAAAGAAAGTTAAAATGGAACGCAAGTTTTACAATTACATTTATCCGTATTCGTTCGTAATATGAAGTGCTAAATTTTATAAAGTAGGTACATATTTCAAGAATTTTACATGAGTAGGTAGTAGAGTCTAAAACCTTAAAAGTCTTAAGTTTCACTTTTAGTGAGACGGATTTGAAAAAACTTTTCACCTACGTTATTATAAAATGGAAATCAATTTGATGAAAGTTAATTAATTTTACCTGTTGATTGTGTAACACCAATTCCACCAATTTGTAATTTTCTTCTAGCAATTAATGGATTTACTTTACGATTTTTTTGTAATTGTGATGTTGATGATTTTGATTTATTTGAAGTATTTTGTATTTGAATACGAGGACGATTTTTTAATCGATTAATACCACTTAATGTTGCGACAGTTGTACTATCATTATTTATTTCTTCATTATTATTATTATTGTTGTTGTTATTTATTGAGTTTGAATTTTCATTGTTATTATTATTATTATTATTATTATTATTATTATTATTATTATTATCATCTTCATCATCATTATTATTTGCTGTAGATATTGATGATGGTATTTGCTTTTGTAATGTTGTATTTGCTAAACGACCTCTTGCTATTGGGGGTAATCTTTTGTTTCCAGCTCTATTTAAATTAAATCTTGATGGTCTTGTTGGTAAATTACCATTATTATTATTCAATTGTATTTTATTATTGTCATCTGATTTATTATTTTCAATATTTTCATCTGTTGATAAATTAGATTTTGTATCAACTGTAGTAGATGATGATGATGGTGTTGAATTTAACGTATTTGCTGAACTACCACCAAGTTTGGATCTACCACGTAAATTTAATGTTGGACGTGCACGTAATCCTCTTATTGTTGTTGTACTTGAAATTGTATTGTCGTTTGATTTATTATCTTCAACATTATTACGTTCAGTTGTTGATGTTGTTGAACCTCTTAATGTAAAACGATTACGCGCTATATTAGTAAAAACAATTAAAGAATATTTTGTTGTTAAATTTTATAATAATATTTTTGGATTATACATAAATGTAAGGTAAGTACAAAAAAAAAGTTCTCATAGTTACTTACTTCTTCCTTTAGATCCAACAGATAAGTGGTTTTGCTTACTTTGTTCTTTAGGAATTATATCTTCTTTAACAGCTGATGATTCTGTTGTACTTAAGGTTCTCGTTTTGCCACCGAATGATGGACGTTCAAAACGATCTGATAAATATAAAATATGTTAATACTTGTAATGTTAATACAAGTGTGTAGTCAAGTATAAAAAAAAAATGGACAATGGAAAAAGCGCTTACTTTTATTTTTAGGTAGTTTACGTTCCGGTTCTGATGAAACTTGTGATGATTCAGTTGTTCCTGCCGTTGTTACTGATCCACTATTGCCATTTTTATTCAAACGAAAACGATTACGTCCAACATTTGATATGCCACGTCTACCACTTAATAATGATGTTGACGGTGCAGGTGTTGTTGTCGTGGTCGTTGTTGTAGGTTTTGGTGTTGTAGTAGTTGTCGTTGTTGTAGTTGTAGATGTTAGTAATTTTTGTATTTTTATTGTTGTATATTCTTCGGTTGTTGTTAAAATTGAATCATCATCAATATCATCATCATCTTCATCATTATTATAATTATTGTTATTGCTATCATCATAGTTATTATTTTCTTCATTATTTAAATTCGGATTTATTGTTGTAATATCATTATTATTATCTGTTATATTAATATTATCATTATTATTGTTGTTATATAAGGAATTAGTATCATCGGTTGTTGTATCAGAATTTAAATTTTCATTTGCTAATATTGCATATAAATCAAAAGCAACTTTTTCCATAAATGGTGTTGTATTCTCAATATCTAAATTATTATTTTCTGGTTCATCATTAATAATTTTTGTTAATTTTTTATTATTATTGGTATTATTATCATCAATTTGATCATTTTTATTATTAAAATCATTTGTTAATAATGATGAGGCAGCTGCAGCTGACACACTTGCAGTTTGGGAATTTGATGATGATGATCCTGCTGAGGATGTTGGTGATGATAACGGTCCACCTATATTATTATCTAAATTATTACGATTATTTTTTATTTGTTTATCATCAGTATTAAATGTTTCACTATCAATTAAATCTAAGCTTGGTCTTTTAACATGATGTTTTCTATTACTGTTATTATTATTATTGTTATTATTGTTATTGTTATTATTGTTATTATTATTTTCATTATTTTCATACGATTCAGTATGAGCATTATCACTAATTGAATGTGATTTACTATTACGTGGAGGAAAACGTGTTATTGCTGGTAAACGTCCTTCATCTACTTCTTCTGTAACTGGTATACTTGAACGTCCACTTTTTTGTTGTTGTTTATCATTATCTTGCAATTGTGAATTTTGATTTGTAATACCATTATTATTCCGTTCAATATTTGTATACCTTGATTTACCTCGTGCTGATCCTGATGACGATGATGAAGATGGTGATGACAAAGAAGAGGATGATAATAAATCTTTTTTATCATTACTATTATCATTATTTTGGGACGATTTTTTATCATTTTTTGTTGATTTCTTATTACTATTACTATTATTGTTACTATTCCGATTTTTATTTGATTTGTTATCATTAATATTATTCGATTTTTTATTATTATCAGATATATTAATATTATTGTTATTGTTATTATTATTTATTGTATTGTTTTTATTATTTTCATCATCCTCATCATCATAATAATAATAATAATAGACTACTTCATAATCTTGGCCATCAGGTCCCTTTTTTATTTGAATTTTTTGTTTTTGATTGTTTTCACTACCAGCAGCTTCCAAATTATCATATTTATTGATTAATCCAGAATTTAATTTAATATTATCAATATCATCATCAATGAGCATAGCATCATCACCATCATCATCATTATTATCATTCATTCGCGATTTTCGTATATTAGAAATTGGGTCTGCTGTTGTCGTTGTTAAACCTTCAAAATTTTGTAAATTCATTAAATTTGTAATAAATTCATTTGATTCTCTATTATTATCATTTTCATTTAAATTTGATGATATTATTGTTGCATTGTCTTCATTTTTTACATCTTCTTTATTTGTATCTGATAATAATTCCTCTCTATCATTATTATTACTATCGTTATCATTATTTTTCTTATTATTATTATTATTTTTATTTTCATTTTCAAAATTAAATTCCCTTGAACGTTTCGATTCGATACTTTGCATAACATCAGCATTTATTATCATACCCAAAACCGGATCTATCTCTGGTCTTTCTTTTGTTGCAAATAAACTATTAATTTTTTGCATTTGCATGAAATTTTCAATATTATTCATTGCGTTAATAGATTTTAATGATGATAACAGCATTGTATTTTTATTATTAATATCATCTTTATCATCAATATTTTTATTATTATTTTTTATTTCAAAATTTGATTCATTTGATTCATTTTGTTCATCAATATCCATTGATTTTCTTAATAATTTTGGTGTTGTTGTTGTTGTTTGATAATTATTATTATTTTGAATTTTAATGATTTCTCTTTCATTTTGTATTTTGTGTGCTGTTTCAAAATTATAATTATTCGGTTTTTTATGTGATGTTTCAAATGCTGATGTTGGTATTAATGAGCTTACTGATGATACCGATGATGATACAGATGTTATTACATGATTTCTATTGCTATCATTATCACTATTAGTATTATTAATATTATTATTATTATTATTATTATTATTATTATTTTTATTATTGTTATCACTAATATTGTCACTATTATAGCTATTTACATAATTATCACTATTATTTTTATTAACATCATTATTATTATTATGATTTTTATTATTATTATTAATGCTATCTGAACTATCTATAATTTCACTAGAAGAAATTTTTGATATCAGTATATTATTGGGTAATTCATTATTAATGTTATTTTTATTATTATTGTCAGCTAATATTAATTGAAATGATATTAACAGTAATAAGAATCTGTAACAAAAAGAAAAATAAAAACAAAAATGAAAAAAAAGAATTCACAATGATTTTGAAGTTATTTAAAGAATTTTATTTTAGATTAAGATGTTTATTTCAAGTAGTGTAAATTTTTTCAAAAACAAATTACAGTTTTAAAGTTTCATCCTAAATTTATGCAAAATTATATGATGAATAAGAGAATTCATTAATAATATAAATATTATAACCTCATAATAATATACACATATGTATGTACATATGCTCATTAAAGCATAAATGCGGTAATGTATTTTTACAATGTTTTATAGTTCTGTTTTTTTGATAATTCAGTTCTAACGTAATATTAAATGTGTATGTAATTTGTTTCACTCTGTCTGTCTGTTCGTGGACATGTTTAGAAAACTTTTACATCCTTAAAGATAGAAAGCTGAAATTTTATATAAGTACATAGATCTTTACTAGAAACTTATTTCCATAGAAGAAATCATTTACTAGAAACTTATTTCCATAGAAGAAATTTTACTTATCTGCCCCCACCCCCCCCTTTAACATTTATACCCCGTCAAAACCCAAAAAATGGCAGTTAAACCATAAGCATATTTTTCAAATTTTGCAAACGCAGAAAAGCAGTGGCTTACTTCATCTACCGCGTCACACCATATTTGAACTTTAAAAAAAACAAAATGGCCATTAAAATTTACCTTTGTCTAAAATCCGTTTTATCAAAATTTTTGATGTCGGTTTTCTTTTAGACCACAGGTTGTAAAAGTTTCAAAATTTTAACAGCTTTTAGACACTAATAATAATAGAAATAGTTCATTTCAGTTGAATAAAATTTTTTTGCGACTTCACCCCCTCGCAAGTTATTGCCTCTCGAAATTTGTAAAATTTGAATTTTTGTCACGTTATATTTCCGAAACCGCACGCTTTTTCAAACGCACGCTATAAACGTAGAATGCTAACGGTAAATCCGATGCCATTAAAGAATAGAATTATTTTTCTTAACTCACGTTATTAAACTTTAAAATCGAGCATTATATGTTAACATCTTTTTAAACTTATTTTTGCTTTATTTGAAAGACTGATTAAATCGTTCCTTCTAAATATATGCAATCCTTAATGAAATAGTTTCGTATATGAATAAAATTAATTTTAATAGTGAAGCTATTTTTTTTTATAAGCAGTATTTTTACTTGTTGAAGGGAAAAATGAAAACCGTTGGTTTGATCCAACTTTATTTAATTTCACCACAAGGAAACAATATAGACGAACAATAATATAAGCGAGGCAAAATTGTTAATTATATGTGGTTTTCGCTCATTTTTCTGTTATCTGGTTCCTCTATCTTCCCAAATAACCAACTTTTTCGCAGTTTTAGATGCTATGTAATCAGCAAGCTTGTCCAAATTCCTTTATCGTCTATAATTATTTCTAAATATTTAATTGAACTTCATTTCTCTTTTGGACAACTATATATGAATATCAACTGTGCCACCAGTTCCATCATTTATTACAATACATTGGTTTTGTCAAAATTTAATTTAAGCTTATTCATACACAACCATTCAAATACATTATTAAAATTGTCATTTATTTGATAACTACATACATCAAAACTTCGATCAATAACATAAATAAATTCATCATCTACGAACAGGATCAGTTTACAGGAACTGAAAATTTGAACTCCATATTTTCGAATTTCATCAGCAGAATTTCACCATCAGCAGTTTCGAATGCTGTATTTAAATCTAAAAATATTGCACAAATTACTAAATTATTCTCTTTAGCCATCTTCCAATCATATGGGACCAAATTAAAACCTTTCCCGTGAATGTTTTCTTTTTAAAGCATTCCGTTCATCACATAAAATATTGCTTTCTTCAAGATATTTTTCAAATTGGTTACTTATAACTTTTTTTAATATTTTTTCATATAATGGCATCATATTAATTGACCTCGAGTCAGTTGGTTCTTTCTGACGCTATTTTTTCGGAATTGGCCTGACGACCGATTCCTTCCATATTAATGGTACAGTTTCACATTGACTGATCGACAATATGTACTAGGACTTCACCAAATGAATGATATGAATTGAGAATTACTTTAGTATCGAAAGTCTTTTCTAACACTATATTTTCCGCAATTCCGGAATATATATTTTTATTTTTTGGTTCAATAAGGAGTGTATAAAAAGGAAAAATGGAATCTGTAGATAGTACATGGCGCTATAAGCTTCGCCGGTTTAGTCAGATTGTGTTGAATATTTGACAAACAAGTTACAACAATTACAAAACAAAATTCTTAAAACGATGTTAAATTTACCTTTTTTCTACTGTTTTAAAAACTTCATAGCAAAAACTGAATTGATCTAATTGCTGATAAGTTTGTTTCTATTATGCTAAATTTAAAGACGAATATGAATTTTCTTACTACCTGCTGATTAGGAATCTTTTTTTAAAATTTTAAAGTTTATTACAAAATGCTGCAGCAATTTTATTACTTTATTTTCCTTCTATTTTTCTTTTTTCTTGTTATATTAATTAATTTTTTTCGATTCACTCACTATAGGCACTTTACAATTAATTTTTTTTAATTGTTTTATTTTTGACAAACTTTTGAAAATTGTTTAATAGAGGTTTTTTTTTGTTATAAATTCCTTAAGAATTTATTATTTTAAATTTATAATATTATATAAAAGTATATACATACATATTCATAAAATATCAAAAAGTATGTACATTCAGATGAAAAGATCCATAAAGATTTTCATACTGTAAGACAATTGTAAATAAAATCATTGCAATTGCAAGGACTGCTAAAATAAAAATTAAAAAATCTGTAGATAGATTGATTAGCAAATGTTTTAATTTAACGAAACAAAAAAAAAACTTAATTCAAAATTTTTAATTCAAAAACAGAATTCATATACATGACACAAATTCTTGTCCTCCATCAATCAAAAAATCTACTCAAAAAAGCTATTTTATGTCAATGCTGAATTTCATTATTTTATTTGAATTATTTTGAGAAAATATTATATAAAATATTGATTACTTTAAATGAAAACTGCATGATATACGAGTAGCATTAAACGATATAGCTTAAGAGATAGGGGGGAGGCTGTAGGCATAATATCATATACATACACAGTAATCTAATTTTAATATAAAATCAGATAATATTAATAAAATAACCAAAATTTAAAAAATAACAGATTTTACATTATGTCGACTATGGGGCTTAATATATGGGGCTTAATATATAAAAAACACATACGATTACATGATATATAAAAATCCTGAAACAAAAATTATGAAATTTTATGTAATAAAGGTGAAAAGATCTGAAATATAAAACAAGCATATTATACAAATGACAATAAAGCATTATAATTAACGGCTGTATACTAATATAATAAATTAGATGTGTAAGCGGTTTCCCTTTTATAATATATATGTATGTAAAACAAACTCCTAATGATAATTCTATTTTGTATGGTTCCGAAGTTATAAACATTTATGTATATACAGGAAAAATCCGGTACCTTTTTTTCAACAGACTGTAGGTCGAAAACGAGTATATCTGCACACCCCCCTACAAACACAATATTTTGCATCATAGTCCCTGAAATTATCAATCATCCCTGAATAACAATCATCCCTGAAATTATATGCCACTTTATGCGAAACAACCTGTATATAAATTAATTTGGATAATATATGGGTTGCATATATTATCATTTTGATGATTCAGTAATCAGTGACATAACATCTCTGACATAACTGCCCCCCTCTATTAATAATCTTTAATTATTTAACTCTTCATTTTCTGTCTTTCTTCGGACTTTTCTTGCAGAAATACATACCAAATGGAGATGGGGTACTAATCGCCGTTAAAAACTCGTTATCAGCTAGTATATTATTGATATTTAGGACTTCGACGATTTTGAAATTATTGCAGTTAAAATTGAGCTAAATTCTAAAACACTTTTCTTAGTCAATTGCTATTTACCGCCTAACTCAAGTAATGAGTTATACGCAAAATTTTCTTCGGCAATTGATTATGTATGCAATTTTCTTAACCAAGGGGATGAGGTTTTTATTTTCGGAGATTTTAATCTCTCCAAAATTAAATGGATGACTCATGATGAGAAACCGTTTTTAATTCCAATTGACTGTTCTAGTGAATTGGAGTTATCTTTTATAGATGTCTTTCATTTAAACAACTTACAGTAAATACCCTCAATAACAAACCATCAATCGAAGCAACTGGATCTAATCTTTACTTCTAATTGGTATAATTGCTTACCTATAACTGTCCCGGATCTGTTGGTTAACGTAGACATCTATCATCCCCCGATATCATTTTCTTATTCCACTGACAACAAAAATGGCATGGCATATTACCGTTCTATTGCAAAATTGACGGTAATTACTAAGGTTTTTGAGTTGATGATATATGACAATATTAATTAACATTTTTTACCATTCATTAGTGGGTGTCAGCATGGCTTCTTGAAAAAAAAATCCACGGTGACGAACCTGGTGGAAGTCATTACGGTTTTTTCAAATAATATGGAAAATGGGTATCAGACGAACGTAATTTACACAGACTTTAGCAAAGCTTTTGATATTTTACCACATGGCGTAATTATTTTGAAATTGAAACTTTTAGGATTCCCTGATAACTTCTTAGCTTGGATGAAATTATATTTCTCTGGTAAGAATTACTCAGTCCTCTTCAGCAATTTCTTCACCTCTTTCGGTTAATTCTGGTGTCGCTCAGGGTAACCACTTAGGTCTACTGCTGTTCATAATTTCAGTTGCTTCCACGTTGACGTGAGGTATTAATATATGCTGATGACATGAAAATTTAAAAAAAAATACGCTCTGTAAATTATGCGATGTATCTTCAAGACGATGTGAACCGCTTTTATGAATGGTGTTTAAGTAATAACCTAAAAATATATGTAAATAAATGAGCACAAATGTGCTACTTTAGGCAAAGACGGCCACTGCTAACAAACTATACTTTGAATGGCCAAGCTCTTAGTCGAGTCGATTCAAATATGAATTTAGGTGTTTGCTTCGATAACAAGTTATTATTCAAAAACCACTACAACCGTGTCATAAGCAAATCAAACTCAATCTTGGGTTTCATTAAACGCTGGTCAAAGCAGTTTAATGATCCTTATGTCTTGAAATCGCTCTACTCGTGCCTTGTCCGTCTTCATCTTGAATATGGTTCGAAAGTATGATCACCCTACTACAATATACATATTAGCAGGATTGAGTTTATTCAAAAAAATTTTTTGATGTTCGCACTACGTCTTTTTCCTTGGGAAGACCCCATCAATTTTCCACCTTATGAACACAGACTCAAATTAATTGACTTACCCACACTGGAAAAAAACGTGATTTCACGGATGTGTTTTTCGTTTTTCAGCTTATGAAAACTGACCTAATTTCTCCCGATATTTTAAAGAAAACTGTTACTAACTCTAAGTTTCAGTCTCGTTCCCTGATCTTTTCATGGCCTTTTTTCATAGAACCAATTATGGGAAACATGAACCTGTCAGTACAATGTTGCGTTTATGTAACAAACACAAACCTGACTTTTCACTGATGAAGCACACTATGAAAAAACTTCTATTTACTTATAGTTAAGAATAACCTCTTGTATAACCTCTTTATGTAATGAAGTATTAGTACTAGTAAGTTTTTATGTTGTATAATTTTAAACTAATGTTTAAGTCAATAATTATTTGTTAAAATCTAATAAAAAAAATGTATGTACATGTGTTTGTTTTTTGAATGGGCAGAAGACAATTGATATGATCTCTTATAATTTATTGGCATATGGTACATCATATTTTAAGTATTATACAAGAATATACTATAGCCACATAAATTTTGAAGTTGCTATACAACTTCAAAATTTATTTGGCTATATCTTAGAACTATAAAAGCTGTGGTATTGAAATTTCACACAAGCAAATATGTTAGTAATGCCGATGTGCTTGATAAAATTCGTTAAAATTTCTTGGCTCCTTCTGGTAGCTGTCATACAACTTCAATAGTAATTTGGCACACACAGTATTTTGAAAAACACATTGTACTGAAATTTTGCATAAATTAATATGGTAATACATTATGTTTATGTAATACATAAATTAATATGGCAATTTAAAGTCATAGTCTGTCCCATAGTCAGTTATGGCATGTTTATTTGCACATAGGACAACAAATTCGTACGGGTATCACAGAGTTGACAAGGTCAACTCTATTTTTTCTCGTTTTCCCTTTAATTCAATATAAAATAAGTTTTTTATTTTCGTTTAAATTATAATTTGATTCATTTTAAATTTTTTTTTTGGCAAGGTGAAATATCAGTGGCAATCTACATTAATACACCACTTTTATTGAATATTATCATTTTAACCATTTTATATTGTCAGTAATAGAAACTGTCAGTAATAGACACAAACATTTGCGCATAGGTCAATATTCGGAACGTTTTTTCTTTTCATCTTTAATCGAAAAATCATGAATTAAAATATATTTTGATTAAGCAGTTTTATAAAAAACATTATTTTCAATTATTTAAATTATTCAAAAAATTGAGATCACAATCGCTTATTGTGCCTCACATAATATAAAATATGTATAAAATATCTCACGTCAAAATTGAATTTGTTGCGAAGTATCTCAGTATTAGAGACATTTATCTTATTATGTTAGAACATAATATGCAATCTTAAGATTCTTAAGTCATTTGTCTTAAATTTCATGTAAATATGGGGAGCATTCGGAATAAAACATCAGTTTCCTCACATTAAAGTTTAGAGCTACGGAACAAATAAACTGGAATTATTTTAATCAACCTTCATATATTATGATATATTTGGAAAATTAAAGATATATATAGTTGCAGTATGCCATAGCATGTTGCGGAAGTAGTTATTTTATTAGGATGCATCCACTTATTGTGTCTCAGACACATATTGTTAGAATAATTTTTGTCAAAAATCGTCTGGAACATAATTTACCTCTATTTTTACTCTTGAAGATTTTGCCACTTAGACATTTATATATTTATAACTGCTTAAAAATATTTTTCTTGAGTTGTGGTTATTTACTTAACCTGTGGTTTCTATTATTTTTTATTTAATTTAGAGTTAATTTAGAGTTAACCATAGAAATTTAGTCATTCAGCCAAGACCTCACACATCTGACTTTTTACATATTTATAATAATATTTCACCCAGAGTATTCAATCGTTTTAGTTCTCTGAGGGAGGAAACTAACTTAAACGCTTATATAAAAGATTTAAAAAAGTTTCTTTTTGAATTTGATTTGTTGGCAATTGAACGATTTCTAGACCCATAATTTATGTATTAATATTTCACAACTTTCAAATTTCTTTTTTCCCTAAAGCTTGTTTCTTTTTTCCCCTAAAGCTGATTGATACACACATGTATACTGATTGAAATTTCTTATTTGATATTTTCTTGCTATTAAACTTTCTTAAATTTTATTTTTATAAATATTATTGATGATTTTTTAATATTTATTACAAAATTAGTTCTTTTTTTAATTAATTATATATGATGTATCTTGTTGAAAATTCAATATTCTTAAATTTTAAAAAATTATTTTGTTATTTTTTTAACTTGAATCTGTATTCGCTACTTGTTAGTTATAATAATAGAATGCTTGAAACTTATTTTACATTTATATAAGATTCTAGTTATGAAATTTTATGATTAATTTATTAAATGAATTTTTCAAATGTTAGTTGTTAAAATGGTTGTAAAATAAATGAATTATTACTTTTTTACGATATAAATCACTTTTTTATTCGAACTTTTGTCCAACAAACAATCCATGAACCTGTTAAGTACCGCTAATTATATGTATAATTCTTTTTGTCAGAATACGAGTATGTGATATATAAGAAACCCAGTGCTGCGGTCATAAAACCGCATTATTTAGGTCTTTTTTCATTAATTAAATTTTACTCAATTCTAAGAAGTAGTAGTAGTCGTAAGAATTCAAGACTGATTTAGACATTACTGATTTTTATGTATGTATATATTTATACCTTGAACTTTCGTGAAGGGCATATTCATTTTGGTGTGGAGTTTGTTACTACTTGAAGGACTTGCCCGCGGTATATAAATGTATATATATTCTTGTTCATGCAATAGTGCACTTTGTTACGAGACACCCTGTATAAAGAGAAATAATCAACGAATCCTTGAAATTTAATACTAAAATTCGGGGTGTTAAAACAATGAACCTATAAATGTTTCGGAAAGATCAGGGCTCGGAAACCGAACTGGGGCCGATTTTACATTCTTTACCATATCTACGGAATTAATTGATGGAATTTGTTGAAATTTGATATTTGAGTTTTGGATTCTTACCAAAACTAACTGGTAATTTTTTCAGGGAATTGGAATGGCACAAAGCGAAACTTTGAAAATAGTAAAAAAAGTATTTAAAACGCATCTTCGTAATCTTCTGCAATACTTTCACTAAAGTAGACAATAACCATTGCGGTCGGTTATATGCTGATCACATCAAATTTTTATGGAATGATTACAAAAGTTCGATTAATTGCCCTTTCAACTATGAAAGCTAATTCTAAATATTTCAAAAACTAATTTTTAAATGTAAAGGTGGCAGGGTATAATTCAATCGGTTTAGGTCGGTTTGTACTTGTTTAAATAGTAACAAAATTACTAATAAAGTAAATTTTATTTTGTTATTGTTTTCTTAATTAAAATCATTCATATAAAGGCTTCAGGCTTTTCTATTTTTTTTTCACTCAGTTTTTCGAATCTTTCACTTTTATGTAAAACATATTTCATGGTATATTCATAAAACGTATATAGATGTGCATATGTACATATATATACATATTTTAAAACTTGTTTTGTTGTTAATTGATAAAAAAAAAATCCCACTGCGCTAAAATTAAACTCTCGTAGTTAAATTCAACTTTGATTTAGTTTAATAATGAAATTTCGTTTACAATATAAAAAATTTTTATTGGTGCTTTTGGTAATTCTGGTAGTTTAAAAAAAAAAGAATAAAGTTTGTTCAAACCAATTATTGTTTGTAATGTAGCACTTTTTATATATTTCAAAAATTTAAAGAGGCGTTAAGATAATCCTCAAAATTAAGGGTTGATTACGTGACTTAATAAAAATAATTATAGTTTTTAATGGCATGGAAATTACCCTTAGCATCCAACATTTATGGAAATTCGGAAAAACTTGAAGTTTAGGAAATATAAGGTGCCAAAAATTAAAATTTTAGAAATTTCGAGAGGCCATAACTTGAGAGGGGGGTTGTGATGAGAAAAAGTTTCTTTCCAACGAAATGATCAATTAATTAGTATTAAAGTGATGCTAAAATTTCAGACTCCTACAATCTGAGGTCTAGAAGAAAACGATATGAAAAATTTGGAAAAAACGGATTTCAGATAACGGTAAATATTAAAGGTCATTTTGTTTTTGTTAAGGTCGAATATGGTGTGCCGCGGTACAAACAGTTAGCCACTACTGTTCTACGTTTGCATAATTTAAAAAATGTTTCGCAGATTTTGCTACAATCATTATCTAAAATAATTTTTAGGGGTTTGAGGGGTTTTAGTAAAAATTTTCTTCTATGGGAATGAATTTGTCTAGGAAAAAAATTTTCAAAATTTTTTTGGAAACGTGCTAAAAAGATTTTATTTTTTTTTTTTGTTATTTATTTTGAATATTAGAATCAAAAAAGAAAAATTCATAAGAATAAAGAATGTCTAACTTTGCGGAAGAGTTCAAAGTTCGTCTAAATTTTTTGATGATAACTCGTATGTTAAACTACTAGCGCATTTTTAAGAGATGTATCATATTGTGGAGTATACTTCTTTTCATATGTCATAGAAACAATTTGTAATAAATGGATTAGACTGAAAATTGATATGTGATCAAGATCTTCTTCCCAACGAAATAAGTTTAATCAAACCTGCGAAACTGCTACCGGTTTGAACATTTTTTAGAAATAATTAAAAATTAATAAAACTGATGTAGTTCGTAAGTTGATAACTATTTATGTCATAGTTGTTTATTAATTATATAGAGTAATAAGGATATTACAAGGGCTAAATGTTTTATGCGAGAGAAACTGAGAGTAACATGTTACAATAAATTTCCCTTATATGTACATATTATCGTTATATTGGAAGAAAATAAGGTCTAATAATAGTGCCAGGTTATTTTTTCGATTAAATCACCAGTTAATAATTAATTAGCGAAACATTTTAAAAATTAGTTCATAATTCAGAATCAGATTTCATTGCGTTTAATCCTACATATGTCTACTAGAATGTTACCCAGAAACCTGAAATTTTGTATATAATTTATATAACCAGGTGCAACTATATTAAACTTCTCATTTCTGAGTGTATCTATATGAATATTTTAATAATTTGATCTACCAATTATTTTTCTATACTACGTTGTATATAAGTATTTATACTATGAACGTGCCGTACCGCCGCCTTTCTTTACTGACAATTGCAAGGAATTTGCTTTTTTTTTGTTACGATAGAGATTTATGTATGTATGTATATAAAACGTAAAAAAAAAAATTGGCACATTTTTATGAAATAAGTTTTTTCTTATAAAGCTGTCAAAATTGCATACCATGTCCCATTTAGGTACAAGAGCAACTTACCACTCTTTTTCTTTATCGACTAAAGGCAAATTATTTATTGTAAATTTTCTTTTTTTTTACTTTTTGTGTAAAATTCAAGTGTAACTGTTTTCAAATTCCATTCCGTTTTGTACAGCATTCCGTTTAATGGTTTAGTTGATTTTGTGCTTCTATATAGTTTTGGGTGTTATTATGTATTTTGTTTTTTTTGTGGGTGTTGTTTTTATTTAAAATATACATTAAAAAACAGAAAAGTAAAAACCAAAAAGTTACAATCTTCAGCATCATTTAAGGTGCAGCAGCAACAGCAGCAGCCATATTTATTAAATATTTTATGCATAAAATAAGCACATTTTAACCAAAAAAAAAATTTTTTAATAATTTCATGGAATTTTTTTCCAATTTTTGTTTTTTTTTTTATTATTTATTATCAATTACTTCAGTGAAAGGTGTGCAAATCTGTGTGTGTGTGTATTTATTATTTTAATTTTTTATATATGATTATGCAACTGAATTTCGTCTAAAAAAAATGCTCATCCCAAATTGAAAAACAAGCTGGATGAGAAAAATCAAATTAAAAACAACTAAAAACGTTCCAGTCGGTATAAATCGACCGAATTATACCCTGCACCTTGGCAATTTGCGTTTAAAATTTGTTTTTGAGATATCTAAAATTAGCTTTCATTGTTGTATACCAAGTACTTGAACGTGTCAAACCATTTTATAAAAACTACACGTCTATAATAGGACTGACCTATAATAGGAAACACACCTGTCAAGTTTCATGAGCCTACCTTTATTATTTGTTCGAAAATTTTAAATTAGCTTTTGGAGTTATGTTGCAGGTACTCGAACCTGTCAAGTAATTTCACCAAAACTTCAGGAATATATGTGACCTATAATTGGACACATGACTGCCAAGTCTCAGGAATCTGACTCTTTTATTTTTCCATATATTTAAAATTAGGATTTGGAGTTATATGACAGCTACCCGAACCTCACTACTGCCGAGTTTCATGAATCTGACTTGAATATTTTTTGAAATATTTAAAATTAGCTTTTGGAATTGTATCGTGCAGCCATTTCATTAAAATTTTCAGAACTTATGTAAAGTGTAGTTGGACACATCTTTGCAAAATTTGATATTAATATTTGTATTAGTTTTTGAGATATTTAAAAAAACCTCTTTAAATTGTATGTCATCTAACCGAACCGGTTGTCCGAATTGGTCCAATTGGCAAAGAAGAAACAACTTGTGAAAGTTTGGTGCCGATTGCATTATTAGTTTTTGAGTTATCGTGCGATCGGAGGGATGGACGGACGGACATGGCTAAATCAACGCAGAATTTTACGCTGAGCAAGAATATAATACATATTCATACCGCAGACGACTGCCTTAAGTGGTTACAAACTCCATATCAGAGTGAATATACCCTTTAAGAAGGTGTAGGGTATAATCAAACACATAAACACACACTGAAATTTTGTTTTTTTTTTTTTTTGTTTTTGATAACAACCATTTCTGTTTTTTTTTTTTTTTTGATTGCATATTTAATGATAAATGATGATGTCGTAACACACATATGTATTTGGCAGGCGACTATGAGTTGCATAGTAGTAAAATTAGTGTTGTAATATTTAGGCGGGTGCACGCAGAGCAACTCTATATAGGTATGTAGGAATTCATGCTGACTGGGTAGATTTAAAAATTAAGATGATGACGTAACATATATTGGCATGCATACTTAAGTATATATGTAAGAGAAGATGAATACAATATAAGCACAGGAAGGGGTAGGTACGTTGGTAAGCAGACATGCAGGCAAACAGATAAATAATTATTTAATATATGTGTACGTACATGAATAATAATAAAAATATCAATAGATTAGCATACATTTTTTATTTTGTTTTCATATCATAACCATTTTTTTTAAAATTTAATTTCCAATTTTTGTCACTTTTTAATAATAAAAAAAGAAAAAATTGTGTATTTTTTTTATTTTATTATAATTTTGTAATTGAATAAAAGGGAAAGTTTATGGAAACAAAAACACGATTTGTGGTCAATATTCCATAGTTTAAACTTTTTTTTGTTATATTATCGCTTCTCTAAAATTCTGTAAAATTTTACAAATTAAAAATAAAATTGGAATAATAGAAAGAAATAATTAAAAGTTTTGGAAATATAATCGCTTAAAGTCCGTTTCTGTACCGCATAGATTGAATATATTTTTGGGAGCTTATGACCTTTCTCATAAATATCCTAGATTAACTATAAAATCCTTGCAGATTTCAAAATCACGGAACACTATGATAGTATTGCAATTTGAAATGAGACATTCTGCATATAACCTAATTTCAACAATCCAGTTAATTAGACCGGAAATGTTGTTAATTAAGTTCATTTAACAATTCCTGATTTAAAAAAATTGACAAACAATTATTACATTTTTAAATATACATATACGCTATTGGTTAAGTAATATTTGCCAATGTAGAATATCGTACTATATAGTAATTAAGAATTTATTTAATAATAATTAATTTATGTTATAGAATTAAAATTATTGTGCAGTCAAGGTTTTAAAAATTTTTATTTCTGCACAAAAAACTATTATTTTATGCTTGTTAATTAATTTTAGTATAATGTTATTAATTAATAAAAAAGAAATTATGTAATTATAATTTAAGAATAGAGTTTACTTGATTATTTTCACTTAGAAAAAAAATGAAAAATTAGGACAAACACGTGTATAAATGCAGACCGTAAATCAATTCGACTTATTGACCAAAATTTCAATTCACCGTTGGAGATAAAAAAAAAATGAAAGTTTTCCTCATTTTCTCTTTCTCCCTCCTAAAAATTATATTCATAGTTTCCCAAAGTCAATATAATTAAACTGTTATATAAAATCAATTGAAAATTAAAAAATAAACTGTTATATAAAATCAGTTTTCATTAAATTTTCGAAGCAACATTGTTCTACATATAAATTTGGAAGTATGTCAAATTTCATCTAATATAGAAATCGATAAATTAATGTTACATTACTGAAACAAATTTTTTTTCTTTTTGCTATTCGAATTTCCCTTCAAGTCTTTTGTGAAATGCCAATTTACGGTTCTTTACCAGATACTATATTATATTCGAATGAGTTTCTATTTGAGCAAAATGTCCTTTTACTCAGAAGTATATGAACATATGTACATTTATTCCATTATAGCCTAAATAATTAATAATATATTTTCAAGCTTTAATATGTAGAATAAATTTTTCAAAATTTAAGATCTTTTTTCACTTAGATTTAAGCTCTATACATATACATATATATAAGTACTAGCTAAAATTTAAATTTTTGAAATTTCTATTTAAAAACTTATCGTATATAATATCCATATAAAGACGATCACACCTATAACATTGAAGTAGATGACTTTATACTTGTGAATTAGTAATGAGTACAATGATATTGCTTAAAGAACTATTGAGTATACAATAAGAATAAGCTTAAAGAACTTGGCTCAAACTTTTGTTTAGAAGTTGTAGTCAGTATTATATATATTATATGTATATATTATGTAATAATATATTATGTTTATTTCCTTTAAAAACAAAAAGTAACTCCTGGCCCTCTTCACCTTTCACTTTCATCTGACTGCGTTTTTTTTTTTCTTTTTATACTTTATCGTTATAGTTTTTCTAAAGAATTTTTTTTTGGTGTTCATATCAAATTTACTACAAGGTTAACAAATTATGTGGTCGTAATATAGAATTTATACTCACATATATAATATTATATACTAACATAAAATTCATATTTACATACACATAATTGTAAATGAATTTACAATGTATACAAACTGTTATATATAAAACTTGTTTTACTTGTTTTCATAAAAAAAATAATAAATTTCAATAGTGTTCAAGTTTATTAATCCGCATATCTCGCTCAAAATACAGAAAAAAAAAATTTATAAATTATAATCATAAAAAAAAGGTAAAAACAAAATTTTTTTTTCTCTTATTGCCGCGTGTTTAATAAAATAACATGATGTCTCAGGTATCTGTTACCTACATATAATTATTAAATTCATTAATAAAATTTGTGCGTATACCCCAACATTTTAAAACTCATTTATTCGTCAGCTGTACAACATGTAATCAAATGACAGGTTGAGTTCAAGTTTGCAGATCTTACAAAGTAGTTCTTATGTTTTCAGCGCTATTCTGCAAAAGAAAATTCAAAAACTGAAAAAAAAAAGTTCTGAAAATAAAAACATCCCACTGCAACCATCTGTTTTTGACATGTCAATTTTATTTTGTCATTTTAGTTTTAAACCTTGGTGTTGGTATGTTAATATTATTAATTTATTTTTTAAAAAAAATTAATAAAAAATGGATATGGATGGCAAAAAAAAAGATAAAGGAAAGTAATTTTCTCTTAAACAACATCTTACTAAGCAGCTTCCAAAAAAAACTTAACAGAATAAAAAAACATCGAAATTTTTTACAACAATCTACTCACATCACACTCCTCTTTCTACGCCCCGAGCAGGAGTCGTTTTCTAATTTCAGTCTTTCAGTTATGAGGAGTTTGGTTTCTGCACTGGACCATCTTTTTATGCTATTTTCGTCATTCTCAAACCTCAATAATAAGAAAACCATTTCAAATTTATTGAAATATTTAATTTTGATAATGTAGATATGTACTTACATGTCCTCACTAGTCTCGAGTGTTTCAGACATTATACAATTTTGAAAATTAGCAAGTTTTTTTTTTAGAAGAAACTATTGAATTTTGTTTTAGAAGAAACTATTGAAATTTATTGAAAATTTTTGAACAAAGTTAAATTTTTTTAAAGAAATCAAAAATTTTTAAGTGGTCTTATTACGCGGTCTTATTTCATACTATTAAAATTTAAGGTTATATTTTTTTCTTATTAATGACAGCACAAATTTAATGCTGCAAATGCTGCTGAAGTTCTTTTCAAGTTCTAAAAGCAAAAATGCGCTACTTTTTGCAGTATAAATACAAAAACGCACTGCATTTGTAGAACTTCATAAGATCTGCAAACTTGAACTCAACCTGTAATCGTGTATCTCTCACTTTTTAATCCCGCTCTTTTATTCATTTTCAAATTAGAATTGTTTTCTAATTGTTTTCTAATTTTTTCAATAAAATTAAAATCTTCTAAATTCCAATTTTAATTTATTATTAATATTCTACTACACCATATACTCGTAGTTAACGCCTAAAAATATGGTTTAATGCAATATTCGCATAATTAATGGTGAAACTGGTGCCCGAGCAATCACTCTTTAAATTATTATAATGTCTAATATCCGAAAAAAATATTACGACGAATTTTTGTTGGCGACTCCTGTTATAAATAAATGAAACAAATATTGTGTATTTGAAAACAATTATATTTTATTTCAAGATAAAAAAAAATGAAAACAAAGAAAAAAAGAGCAATATTGAACCAGTTATAAACCAAGATAAAACGGTTAAATTTTTTTTTTGTTTGGTTTCTTGGATTTGATGAATTTTGCTAACTTACATACATTTTATATTTTTCTAGTTTTATTTTATATATATATGAATGTATATATATATATATATATATATATATTTTTTAATTTTAATAATGAAAACAAGGCAGGTATGTGAGCTATGTGCACGTACATACTTTTTATTTTTATATGAAAAATATTAAAACAAGTTTGAACCGAATAATTTTTTTGTGTAATTTGATAAAAGATTGGATCTACACCGTTAACAGTTTAATATATAGTTAACAGTAAAATAAAGTAATTAAAAAATTAAACTTAAGAAGTTAAAACACACATATATATATATATGTACATACATAGAATAATTTCGAATTTTAAATGAAAGTATTTTTTTTTTCAGTTTAGAACAATTTGACGCTCACGATTTTTTAATAATTTTTTCCATTGATATTAGAATTGTCGTTTCTTGCAATTATTTGCATTTGTTATTATTGATTATTATGAAAAAGAAAGTGGTGCATATAATATATACATATCGTATCGTACATATATATATATATACATAAAAGGAAAATTATATTTTTAATTAAATACCTTGTTTATGCGTCGGACATTTTTTGAATAGAAAACTCTAGCAATATAACGGGTTTTGACTTCCTCTGCAATCACAAAAAAATATGACAGTAAGGAATGGAGAAGCTTCACTTCTATAGGATAAATATGTATTCATAATTTGGTGGTTAATTTCTCATTTCAACAGAAAATAGATAGGTTATGATCAATATAACAATACTTATACCACGTATCAATGTGAAATTTTCTTGTTTTCTTGTTCTCTTTAAAATTTCATTGTTATTTTATTTATATATACAGGGTGATTCAGTACAATATTACATATCATTGTTTAGGGCATGAAAAATGAATAAAAATTTGGTTTGGCAACTAATTAGTTGTCAAAACTTAACGGTTTCCGAGATCCGGAGTTTTTAACGAACTTTCACGAAATTTTTACTTGCCTTAACTTTTTTGCTTAAACTTCCCGTGCAAAAAAGATAAAGGGTTCGAATGAACAGTTTTTGAAAGCGCTGGTAAAAGACTTGAGAGCAACATATTACTTGATATTTTATTTTATGTACTTTCGGAACACCATGCATTCGAACTTTGGGAAAACACAAATTTTTTCATTTTGTATTTTTTCGATTTTTTTTTCATTCCCACAATTTTATGTAAAAATTTTAGAAACTTTAAATTTTTTTTGTCACAGAATTTTGGTCACTTTCATGAGCATTAATTTAAGTCCTCAAACGATTGAAAAATCTTCCACGTTACAAGAGATATAACCTACAAACCATTTCTATGTCAAGATTTTAAGGACCCCAATAAAACCCTTTTAAAAACTGTTCATTTGAAGCCTTTATTTTTTTCGGAAGGGAAGTTATAAGCAAAAAGTTAAGGCAAGTAAACATTTCGTGAAAATTCGTTAAAATCCCCGGATCTCGGAAACCGTTGAGTTTTTAAAATTAGTTTCAAACAAAAATTTTACCCATTTTTGATACCCTAAACAACGATATACATATATAATATTGTGCTCTTTACTGAATAACCCTGTATATATATATTTTTTTTCACTTTTATTTTCACATTTATTTATTAACCTTACTATTGATTTACTGACCTCTTCTAGCTTTTTTTTTCTGTAACAAGTGAACTCACTGCTATTGGAATAGAGATTATAGAAGCAAAAATATTATGTGAAATAACTGCTATTATGTATCTGTAGTGTATATGATGCAATGTAGAAAGTGAATGAAACGCTGATTTATGAACATGCAAATTTATTTATAAATATACACACATTTAAGACTATTTTTGGAAAATGCATCTTTCAGTTGAAATATACCAGTCAATTGAATAACATACTTTTTTAATGCAAACAGAGAAAACAGAAAAATAACTAATCCAAATGGTAAATTCTTTAGAAATTAGAAATTAAAACAATGACCTGTGAAAATCAAATCTCTTGTTTGAACATGTATACAATTTTTACCCGACTAAAATTTTTTTTCTGATTTTAATAACAAATTTCGGTCAAGGTTGAGTTTTTTTCTTTTCTTAATTTTCATGCACTTTTCTAAAAAAATTTTGGAAAAAGGGCTTATTAGTTTCACTCTGTCTGCCCGTGCGCCTTGGAACTGTTTACAAAACTTTGTGAAACATTATTCATCCTAAATGTATGCAATTTTTGAAATATATTCCTATATGAAAGTAATTTTAATAATGGAGTACATAGCTTTTAAAAGCAATGTTTTCACTTGTTGAAGGGAAAAGTGCTACATTACAAACTACTGGTTTGACCCAACTTCATTTTTTTTTCATTACAGGCTGGTTCGAAACTAATGTTGAAACTCTCGGGAATGATTGCTTTGAGTTTTATAAGAAAAATTTTGTTTAAATGAAGGCGGGAGGGGATTGGAACATCTTGTGTGAGGGCATTGTTCTTGTATGAGTTAAAAAGAACCAGATTGCAAATATTCTGTCCGCTAAATGCCAATAATGTCAAGTTTAGCATTACCAAAATTGCAACAAAATATAGAATTAATTTTAGTTTTAATATTAAAATTAAAAGTATGTATTTGTAAATTAAAATAATTAAATTGAATTGAAACAAAATTTTAACTAAATATTTGAAATTCCGGTTGGAAGTACTATAATATTTGTTTTTTTTTTTATTTGCATAACTTTATAAACATACATGATTATTCTTTCAACCATAATGAATACCCAATTTTCATTGCATTCCAGAAATTATGAAGAGCGGAATAAATAAAAAAAAATGAAAGGAAAATAAATTGACATTTTGTTTGTTTGTAGTATTTAATAATATTTTTATTGGAATTTATTTTTTTTTGGGCATTTATTATAGTTGATACATTTGTTAAATTAGAATACATATACATACATATATATATATTTCATATTGGCAATTAATTGTTAATTGGGTAATGAAAACTTGTTTACAATGTCAAAGCATATGCCAATTTTTGTTTTCTTTCCCTGCCTCTCTCTTTTTATTTGTAAAAAACTATAAACCAAAATTACTATTTTTTCTTTTTTGTGTTTTTTTATTCCAGGCAGAAAGGCAACAAAGACAAGATCACGTTGGCAGTGCTATTGTTATCCGAACATCACAAATTCCTTGAATTCATCAGGAAGATTTGCCTAAACCCGGCTATTTTATAAAATAAAATAAAATTTGTTAAAATCCTTAAGTTAAATCAGTCTTATATAATTGCTTTAATAAATAAATTAAAGTTGCTATAAATTATAAGGTACTTTATCGCAAATTTATGAGAACAATGACATATGTCAAAATGCAGAGTCGCAAATTCGCTTTTATAACTATTATTCTTTAATATGTAAAGCTTTTCTGTTACAAAATAATAAAGAAAATTTGTTCACACTTGTAGAATAGTTCCCTACCAATGTTTTTTTTTTTAGCCTTCGATAGTAATTTACCCTCGGCTATAAAGAGTTTAAATTCTGTAAATCGAAGTTGTATTTTTGCGTTATTCACATATTTTTCTAGTATGAAGCAATATTTTTATTAAAGGGAAATTTTAGATTATATATATATGTACATATATGTGAAAAAGTAATTTTGCAATCGACGCTAACCATGTTTAATTAAAATTTTATTATAACTATTCTTAATTTTTTCAATTTTTAAATTTTTAAATAAATTTAATAACGTATTATTTGTTATAAATTACTAAGAGTACGTAGTGTTAATGTACTTTTAAATAAAACAAAAATTATTTTAATATACTTAAACAGAATACTTGAACATAAATTATTTTGGTACAGAGTGTACAACGTTATTAAATGGTTTTTTTTTTATTACAGCTGTAATGTTCTTTTATCACACTTTAAACTACAACAGACTATAATATGTCAATTATAATCCATCAGTCTATGTGGTTAGATGAAGCAATGAATACGCTCAGTCAATACTACTTATATATCAACATTTATTAGCAGAAAATTAAGTGAGAATCAAAAGGTATGTAAATAATAAGTCACTTTTTGTTTAAATTTTAAAATTTTTACCATTTGATTTGATCTTTAAAACTTACAATGTGTCTAAGGTATAAACATTTTTAGCTTTTATCGTCACGGAATACCAAAATCTGAAAAATATATAATTAATGTAAATATTCTTAATAAAGTCCTTATCATACAACCCTTCCATCATATTTATATTTCATAATCACATTTAGCTATGCGTCTATCTGACACAAAAACAGATTTATATATGTATATATTTAAGATTCCAAAAAGGTCGAAAAAAAAAGTAGTCGAAATTAATTTTAAGTCTCTGTAATCACTAAAGCTTATCTTAAATCCGTTGAGTTTGTCACAAAAGTCTTACTTTATTCATGAGGGTTAATATGAACGGTACATAAAGTAGTGCCCTTAGTAATTAAACACACTGTCAATGTGTATGTAGATAAATGATTATGTATATTGTACGTAAATACTATTTTGCATTTTTCAAACTCAAATATGTTGAATTTTTTGTTACTTTGAGGTGAAGAAGAATAAAAGACAATGTAAGAATCAAATAAAAGATTTATTATATAATTTCAGCACGCTTATAGTTCAAAGCCCGTATTTATTTATTTATTTACGTTTTATATACTATATATATATATAAATAGGTGTACATATATATTATTATAGAGGGCGAGGTTGTGGGCAGATCTTCTCTTATTTCTTTTATAATTATTTTGTTGTTTTATTTTTTTTTCAAACACATAATACGAGTATATGTACACTCCAAAGAATACTAATGAGATGATTTTTTTCTTTTTTTTTTTGGTTGTGTGTTTTAACTTCATCATAATACTATTGACCTCATAAGATCAATAATATCTATAGATGTATAATGAATATGCAACGTATGAATGTATTTAATATGTGTACATACATATAAACAAATAATTATAATTGCATACGTTACTGTTGACAATCTAACTGAAAGCAACGTTTAAATACCTCCAAAATAAAATAATGGGTTATGGTCAGAGGCACTCCCATCCTCCTCCATTTCAATATTATTAAAGTTTTTTAAAAAATATCGTTTAGATGCGTATACCGCCTATTAAAAAAAAAAACCATAAATACTCTCTCAAGCCAATAACATTTAATTAAAAAACATTTATAGCAGCAGCATAATACTGTTATTATATAAGAAGAAAAAGTGATTGTCAGTGTCAAGCAAAAATACATTTTTGTTGTTGTTATTGTGTTTTTTCTATTTTTTCTTTTGAATATTTCAAATGCCAATCATTCATTTTTTTTACCATAAAAACGCATTAGTTTATACTTTTATGTATGTATGTGTCAGTAAATATGTATTTTTTTGTTTGAATAGAAATAAAATAATTGAATGATCTTTAATTCCGGATCTTTAAAACTACATGTAAAACTATTAATCAATGAAAGCTGTTATATGCGATTTGATTATGTACAGACGCATTGAATGAAATATTACAAATATACACGCCACACATACAGATTGAAATGTGCACTTATTGTTTTCTTCTTTTTATTTTCAGTTTTCTATGTTAGTAATAATATTTTGTTTTGATACCCTATACACCTCCTAAAAAAAATGAAGGGCATATTTATTTTAGCATAGAGTCTTTTTTATCCATTATAAACATGTTGATGTAAATGAGTTCGTTTACCGTTCGTCCGTTCACAAGATATCACAAAAGTGAATTAAGCAAACACCACCGAACTATCCGAACGAAATTGTTTCTTTTCTATTAAGGATGGATGCTAAGAGTTAAACCAATTTAAACAACGGGTTCGGAGGTAGTTGCGATACAACACAAAGAAATTATTTTTAATATATTTCAAAACTTAATAAAGATAATAGGTCTGTCTGGGATAAAACATGCAAAAACTTTAAAAAGAGAAACAATGACGAAATTTCTCTCAAAGAGAAAAAAAATTCTCACTTAAAAAAAATAAACCAGAGAGAAAACTTGAAAAAACTTTTAAATATTTTATAAATATGTGATAAACGTCAAATTTCAAAGTATTTGTCAAACATAAACAAATTTTTTTTGGTTATACCAAAAACCAAAAAATTTAATTTTGGATTATAAAAGTGTGAAACTTAGAAATAACCATTTATGTACCAATTTTGGTTATTTTATTTTTAATTGAAAAGCTTTAAAAAAAAAAGTTAATTTTGATGAAAATTTTTTTTCCAAAAATAAACCTTCTGACATAACCAAGAAAAATATATGTTTTGACAGCTGTAAAATTTGAAAAGTTTTTAAAACACTAAATTTTACTTTACAAAACTTGAAAAAACTTTAAACAATGAGAAAATGAGAATGTCATCATCTTCTCTCATTTTTGTTAAAAAAGTATCCCAGACAGTTCGCATGCAAAAACTTTCTTATCCCAGACAGACCTAATAATATGAAATTTTGCAAAAACAAAAAATGTTGACGTATTTACATATGAAATTTATTTACACTGAAATTTTCGAAGAGCTGCCATACAAAACCCTAAAAGCTAATTTTAAGGTATTTGCATACTGATAAAAAAATAACACAACTAGAATCATGAAATCCAATTGCAGTTAGTTAGATATACCCCGGAAATGGGTTAACAGATGCGGGCTGGCTGCCATATAAACCTAAAACCTAATATTAAATATTTCAAAAATTAATTTTATATTCTGATTATCAAGATGTAGGGTATATAATTTAGTCAGTTAAAATCGATCGAAACGTTTTTACTTCTATTTTTTTTTTAAGTAAAAGTTGGTAAAAGTTTCATATAAATTAACAATTAGATATGACCGTGTATAGCATTTTATTGTAACTAATCTTTTTTTTTTTCTATAAATATATAAAAAAGTAAAAGTATATTAAAATTATTTTCTATATAGATATAATTTATATGTACATGGGCATAATATTTCTATGGATAATAAATCAAAAATAAGTTATGAACGAAAAAAATTATTTTCTGGAGGCATATAGAAATACAAAATAAAATAGAACATAATTAATAAAAAATTATTACAAATGTAAAATATTAATAAAATGATCAGAAAAATAAAAAAAGTGATCCCAACCCATAAAAATAATTTGCGATTTTCATATTTAGTGCATTTAAAAATTACGATCAGAATATCAGCAATTACAATCTATAAGCTGAATTGATTATTATACTTTAATTTCCATACTTTCAGTAAAATATTAACAATACTAAGGAGTATTGGTAACTTTTATTTAAATATTTTTTGTAGATTTTTGAACATTTGAACTTGCTTGACAGCGAATCCCTGCGTGATAAGATTAATTAAACGACATTCAGAAAAATATTTTTAATAAAATATTTACGTACAATGAATCCTTTGAAAGAGAGTGTAATATACTTATTGAAAAACCTTCTAGAGTTAAAAAAATTCGATTAATTACAAATTTGACTTTACAATTATAATTTGAATATTAGGTTCAAGAGTTAATCAGAATAAAAGAAAATACCAATATAAAAAACAGAATCTTCAAAAAATTTCGCTTAGTAAAATATTTTCTATCGATAAGATGCATGTAAAGGTGAAATTATATTCACTATAGAGATTCAATTAAATTGTAAAGAAAAAAATCGATAATATTAATAAGATCTTTAATTATCTTTCTTATCTTTAATAATGATAAAAATTCCGAAAGTTCATTGTCAGCTGAAGAAATAATGCGTTTGAAATATTATCCGACAACTTCTTTTGAAGTTTTTCAAAATGCAAGATATTGATGACTGACTGTCATATAAAACACAACGTTATTTTAATGCGTTAATGCAAGAGCAAGCTTTCATAAATTTATATAATTTAGTTTTACTGATTTTATCTTGAATTTGTCTTTTTAAATGCTTTATTTTGGTTTTTAACTTTATTTGTTGTTTTTTGAGAAAAAGAACGAAGAGTACGAAATAAAAAAGTTATGAATAATAAATATTTTTTTTTAATAATAAAAAAAGACCTTTTTAGGTATTTCTCTTAAAAATTTTGGGAATATTTAAGTGCATATTTAAAAGCATATTTTAATTTTAATTAAAATATGCTGTTAATTAATTCCAATCTATGGTAATAATAATATAAACTAAGTTTCATTATCTAGATCAAAACTATTGATTGGGGTTTAAATTAATGTCGCTTTTGATATTAAAAATCAAAAATTAATCAGGATTCAAAAAAGATATATGTACAATGTAAATAATATTAGAATTCTAATTTTGTCCTTTTAAATTTCCAAAAAAAAAATAACATCATTTTTAATTTTTGCGTCGTAATTTTTAATGCAAGACTAACGGCAAAAATAACTTGCATATATTCCATTTTATTCACACGCAATTATCTATTGTATTTTTATACCCTGCTCCTCGGTGAAGGGTATATTAACTTTAGTATGGAGTTTGTAACTACTTGAAGCAGTCGTCTCCGGTATAGACATTATAGATAAGATTTAGACATGTTCGTCCGTCTGTCCGATCGCACGATAACTTAAAAATGAATAATGCACCCACACCAAACTTTCAAAAGTTGTTTCTTCTGTACTGCAATTGTAATTGGAACAATTCGGACAACGGGTTCGGATAGCTGCTATACAGCTCAAAGAGGTTTTTAAAAATTTCAAAAACTAATAGACATATTCATTTTAAATTTTTCAAACGTGTGTCCAATTATATCTTACATATTATGTTCTAAAGGTTTAAAGGAAAGGCTGTACTAATTCGGGTAGCTTCTATGGAGCCTCAAAAGCTCATTTGAAATATTCAAAACAATAATAAAGTTAGGTTCATGAAACTTTATTATTCTGACAGATGTGTGTCCTATAATAGGTCAGACATATTATCCATGAAATTTCTATAGATTTGTTTGACAGGTTCGAGTAATTGGTATACAACAATGAAAGTTAATTCCAGATATTGCAAAAACAAATTTCTAAACCCAGAATGCCAAGATGCAGGTTATAATTCGGTTAGTTTACACCGGCTGAAACGTTTTTACTTGTTCTTATTAAATTTATACGTCAAAAATATGCAATATAAGTGAGTACAGAATGTTTGAAATTGTCCATGTTCTTTAGTTCATGTACATATATAATGTTGTGTGTATTATATAAAATTATTACTAATTTAAAAAAATAAATATAGCATAATTACCCACCCAAAAAATTATAAGTATCTGTATTAATAAAACTTCTTTTTTAAATGTATTGTAATTACTAGATGTGAATGCTTACGAAAAATATATTTTCTGTGCAATATAAAAACATATTTATATATGTATGAATGTGTATATTTAATTTTTGTTTAGTTGCAACATGCCCATGTAGAGGAGAGTTTGGGTGAATAAATAAACCGGTTTAATTTTACACAAATTTAATTATAAAATTTCAATATAAACATTTTTTTTTTTATTTTTCTGGTTTACCTTGCTTTTCTTGTGCAAGACAGTTATAAGATACAGTTAAATTGTATACCTTTTACATTGTCTTTTCGTTATATGTACTGCAAAATATTTAAAATAAAAACAAAAAAAAAAAACACAACAAAAAAATCAAAGAATACTTCCTTATATTTTTTAATTTGTTTTTTTTTTTTTGTTATGTGTGATTTAATTAACAGATTTTTTTTATCAGAATTTTACAATAAATACGAATTTCAGTTGAATCAGGGAAAAAAAAAGAGGAATCTCAAGGAACTGATTATGGGCAATAAAGAGAAAACCTTAGTCAACAATAAGCATAAAATTTTGAGATTTTAACGAAACGAGATGTTCCGCCGATATTTTAACGATAATCGATAAAAATGACAATTGTAATCATAGACCATAAAAATATGTAATCGCTGAGAAAAAACTAAAATCAAAGTTTACTATTTTAAACTCATCAAGTGCAAATCGAAATGCAATCGTAGAGAAAAGATTGCAAAAAAGTAATCGTTAAATTAAGCGCTATTTTAACGAAATATTCCATAATTTTTATGAGTACTTGTTTATAAATATTGTAATCGATTACAAATTTTATGTATATTAAATATATGAAAATGTCAGATTTATTTATAATTACTATACTGCCAAAGCAATAGTTTAGACGGTAATATGTAACCGCTTAATTATGTGTTTTGGTTCTTGAAGATGATGGCATCTAAATTATCTAAAATATAATTATTTAGTTCCATAAATATAATTGAAAGGTTCAGTTTTTAAATGGAACAAAAAGGTTAATATATAAAATTTTTAATTACTGTTTAGAACGTAACGTTTCCTGTATACGTAATACTCTGGGTATATATAGATATTTCAAATTTTTTAAATAAAATACTCCTAATAAATTGTAAGTAGCTTTTAAAAAAAATATAATTATCATTTCTTAAAAAAAGGTAATTCTTATAATGATTGTATAATAGAAATTCAAATATAGTTCTGAACAATTTTACCGTATATGTTTTTAAGCAACGAACAAAACCCTTATTGGTTTAAATATGTATATGAGTTATGTTTTATTTATTCCTTCATTCTTGGATGTCCGATGGAGCTAACATACACATTACGAATTAATATTGTAGAAATTTTTATTGAACATTAACTGTTAACAAAATTAAGTGATCTTGTAATGTAAAAAATTTTAAATGAGTTTAATATTAAGAAAACATTAACTGAATGGATTGATTTTGTAGTTTGATTTTTTTTTTTTGTTTGCAGTTTAAATAAATAATCAAAGAAAACCAATTTATTGCATTGAATCTATGCGTATATAAATATTTTTTAATATTATTTTTAGGTACTTTAAAATACGAGTATAACATTAAATTTTTGATCTATGTATATATATCAGTATAACTGTTTCTTTTTAACTTACCTATACTTCATTATTGCAAAATTAAAATTTTTGAATTTTTTTTTGATTGCAAATTTTCGTTAAAATGTTGTTGATTTTGTAGTTGTTTCTTTCTATATGTGTGTATGTATATGGGTAGTAGATGATGTTTTACTGCAGTCTTTTATTTTTGGAATCCAAGGATTTTTTTTTTTTTTTTTTGGAACTCAAGTTTGGAAGACAAAAACGTTATTTTTCTGCAGGTTTTCTGGTTTTCTTTCCATATACGTCCTTTTTCTTTTTGTTTAAGTGTATTACAGTAAAAATAAGGAAACTGTTATATTTAAAAAAAATTTATTTTATAATTTTTTTTTTTTAATTCAAATTGCACAATTGTTAAACCTTATTTTTTTTTTTCTAACAAAAAAAAATTTTTTTTATATATACATATTGTATTTTTTTTTTTGTTAAACACTAGTTTTTTTTTATTTTCGTATTTTTTTTAGTATAAATATTTCTTTTTTTTTTAATATTATTGCATTTTTTGATTTTTTTTTAAAATAACGTTTTTTGTTTTTTTGTTTTCTTAAATTTTCGTTATTTTCATATAAAAATATATAAATTGCCGTATGGTAAACTTATGACCGTCTCCGTTTAATAAATAAATTAAAAATGCACAAAAAAAAAAAACAACAAAAAAGGAGCTGAAAAAAAGAAGAAAAAAATGAATAAATAAACAGCAGGTTAACACTATTTTATACCCCAGGCCACACAATTTACAGAAAAATAAACCAAACTGAAAAAAAAAAAAATTTTTTTTTTTAAAATCCGCGAAAAAATTTACTATAACAAATTCTTCCTTTCACTTCAAAACACAAAATGATAATAAAATTGAAAGTGGGGCTTTAAGTATAAAGCGCCCCTCTCTTCTTCTTCTTCATATAAGACAAAAAATTTTCAAAAAAGATACCTAAAATATATTTTTTTTTTTTATTTTCGCTTATTGTTATTACTTCTTTAAAAAAAAAAAATACAAGAAGAAAAAAGCAGAAACAGAAAATTGTTTGTTGCAATGATCGTTGGTTTTTTCGATCGTAGTAGCTAAATATATTGCATCCAGTAAAATAGGAATACATAAAATGGGTATTGTGATAGCATCAAATTTCAATATGTTAAATAAAAAATTTGACGATGATATAAAAAAAGGAGATTACATAAGATATGCAAACAGGTTTTATATCACCACAGGCATTTATTTATTTAGCCAGAAATTAATATGAAGAAAATGGAAATACGATGTACCGTTTATTTACCATATACCTAAATAAAACAAATTTAACTTATTCTTCAAATTTGTATTTAGTGTTTTAGAATTAGATTAAGTTTTATTTATATTATTAAATTTTAAATCAATTAAAAATTGAAATTTACCTGTTATTGGAGCCCTTGAAATCTAGACATATTTGAAATCTTGATTTTTTTCCGCTATCTCTTATACCCTAGATAGCAAATAATTGGCACGTTTCGAATTTTTTATGGCACACGGTGTGATTGAACATTTTCATATTTTTATTTTATTTATTCAACAATTTTTTAGTTTGTTTATCACTTGCATTTGTTTTAATAAAAGCCTGAATTTTTTACAATAATTCAAGTGTTGGTGTTGTAAATACAGTTTATTTCAAGCTTCGTACAAAATTCAATTGTTTTTTTTTTTTTTTTATACCCTACGCTTTCGTGAAGGGTATATTCACTTTGGTATGGAGTTTGTATCAACTTAAAGGAGTGATCTCCGGTATGGACATGTATATATGTATATTCATAAAGCGTAAAATTCTGCGTTGATTTAGATATGTCCGTCCGTCCGTCCGTCCGATCGTTCGATTGCACGATAACTCAAAAACGAATAAGGTATTTGACACCAAACTTGCTCACAAGTTGTTGCTCTTGTGCCAACGACGGCTGCTATTGTAATTGGACCAATTCGGTCATCTGGTTCAGGTAGCTGGCATACAACTCTGAAAGTTAACTTTAAATATTTGAAAAAATAATAAAGCTAGATGCATGACACTCTGCAATCGTTTGTCCAATTTCAGATCAGATATAACTCTGAAATTTTGGTCGAATGGCTTGACAAGTTCGGATAACTACCATAGAGCTCCAAAAGCTAATTTAAAATATTTAAAAAAATAATAGAGTTAGATTCATGAAATTTGGCAGTCGTGTGTCTAATTATGTGTCACATATATCCTTGAAGTTTTGGTGAAAAGACTTGACAGGTTCAGGTAGCTGCCATACAACTCCAAAAGAAAATTTTAAATATTCTAAATATTAAGAAAAATATTAAGGCTAGATTCATGAAACTTGGCACTTTTGTGTCCATTTATAGGTCAGACATAATATTCGGGAAGTTCCTAATCAGTGGTTTAACATCAGTGGTTCGATTAATTGCTATTTTAACAATTAAATCTAATTTTAGATATTTCAAAAATAACTTTATAAACTCAGATTGTGAAAGTGCGGGGAATTATTCTGTCGGTTTTAATTATTTATTACTTACATTTTGTAATATTGAACTGATATAATTTTTTTTTATTAAAATTAAAATTATTTGATACTTACATACATGTAAGTATGCACATTATATAGCTAATTTTTTGAAATTGTTATACAAAGTTATATTTCAGTTTCATTCCTTTATAAAAATTTCTCGGCACGCTTGCATAGCAAAATACATAATTTTTAAAAATCTGGCCCTCATGTCTCCCAAGTCATGCCATCCAGGTCTTATACCATACCAGGCTTGGAAAAAAACAACCCGGTTGAAAAAAAATAAAAGAAGTGAAATTTTACCTTTTTTCTAAAGTTCGACTGCTTGGTATTTCGAAAATACATTAAATACAAAGTCAAATAATATGTTGCTTTCAAGCCCTGAACTAGTCCTTTCAAAAATTGTTTATTTGAAGCTTCTATCTTTTTCGGAAACGAAGCTATAAGCAAAAAATCTTGGATAAATAGAAAGTTCATGAAAATTCATTAAAATCCCTGTATCTCGAAAACTCGTGAGATTTCGCACCTGGTCCGGAACAAAAGTTTTACCCATTTTCGTTATTGTATACCTTTCTGAATCACCCTGTATAATTATAAATTATGTATAAGCTTTTCGTCTAATAATGTTCTTTTGGCGAGAAAAACTGTACATTTATTTATATAACTCAAAATTAATTAGCAAAATTATATTTAATTAACTTTGTACATTTAGATTTTAGTAACAATAAAAATAAATTGAAACAAGAAATTGTATTTTCTGAAACATGTAGTTTAATATACAAAGCTACAAATTTAAAAATTATAATTCAAGAAAGTATATTTATTAATTTTTTTTAAACGAATTTTGAAAAACGAACAGTATGAAAAAGACCCATAGAATATGCTGTAAAATTAAAAACTTTTCCACTGCATTGGCATTCTATTCGCAATTATCTTAAAAAAATATATTCCAGTAAATAGATTAGGCGTCAAATTTTATATTAGGTGTCAAATAAATATTTTCAAGCATATACATGCTTATTAGTTCTATATATACAGAACTAATTAAAATAATTTAAAACTAATTAAATAGTTTTTTTTTGGGAAACAAATCAATTGAATGAAATTTTTCTGGAATATCAGTATTCAGAAACCAAAAATTTCGCTCGATTTCATATTTTTAATCATGTATATAGAGAAATTTGTAATTAATTTAATTTCTTGAAATTTAATATATAAATTAATTCTTTTTAGGTATACAAATTAAGAAATCATCCAATATTATATCTACTCTTTACAAGAGATGTGCCTCAAATAGAAAACACAATTGTGGTTACATATGCTGACGATATTGCAATTATGGCAGTAGCATCAAATATTGACGACGCCACAAGAAAGTTGCAGCAGGCAAGCAATAGTTTTGATGCTTGGACCAAGAAATGGAAAGTAAAAGTAAATGAAACTAAGTCTGCACAAGTAAATTTTACAAATAAAGTTCAATTGTGAACGTGCGGGGGGGCACGTGTTAATTTAAATGGGGTAAAAGATCTTTTAAACTGATTAATTTTTAAATTTTTAAAATGTTTAGAATTTTTAGCTCCGAAAGGAGGAAACTTATATAACACTTTCGCTGTATTATACAGTTATAATAAAAATTGATATATTAGAATTTTGTATATAATTCAGAAAATATGGCATAATGCGTTGTCGGTTATGTACTGATCACATCAAATTTGATATTTGCTGTATGACATTTTCTGAATTTTATTTTATTTATTTATTCTTTTTTCTGTTTTTTTTTTTTACTTCTTTTTCTTTGTAATTCAACATTTACCTGTGGTAACCTATTATTATACGGCTAAAATAATATTTATATCTTATATACATATGGGTACTCGTATAAATATGTGCAAAGTTCAAAACTAAACTCAAATTATAACATTTTCAAATTATTTTGCGCGAATGAGAAAAAACATTTTTAGCTTTTTGATTGTAATATTTTAAATGCAAGGAAAAAAACTACAACGAAAAATGGAATTTGGGGATTCTTTCTGCACAAAGATTAACTTAATATAGATTCAAGAATTTTAGAGTTTCATCAATTTTTTACCTTGATTTTTTTTGAGTTTAATATTTTTGGAATATTTTTTAGTACTGGTATAATCGTAAAGTAGTCGATGCAGTTTCGGTAACAATACGGTAACACTTTAAAGTTTGGTTTCCAAAAATGTCAAAAATGTGCATCGCATGCGTATCATATTGAATCAGCTGTGCAAGAGTTTTTTTTTTGAAGTTATATTGATGCAAAGTTTTTTAAATGGTACATGAGAAGTTAATAATTTATTACTTTAAATCAATAACTTATAAGGCAAATTATTTGTAGCACTTTTCCAAAAATTTTTTGAAAAAAGAGCTTATTAGTTTCACTCTGTCCGTCCGTGGACACTTTTTTTGTTTACAAAACTTCTACACCCTTGAAGATAGAAAGCTAAAATTTAATACGTATATAGATCTTTACTAGAAATTTATTTCCGTAGAACAAAATTTTTACCTATCTCCCCCCTCTAGAAGTTATACCCCCCCCCCCCCCCAAAAACCCTAAAACTGGCCTTTTTTAACTATTTGTTGCAATGAAACCATAAGCATTTCTGAAATTTTCCAAACGCAGAAATGCAGTGGCTTGCTTACTCTAGCGCGGTATACTATAGTTAAACTTTAGAAAAGCAAAATGGCCTTTCAAATTTACCGTTATCTAAAGTCGTTTTTTTCCAAATTTTTAATGTCGTTTTTCTTCTAGACCCCAGCCTGTAGAAGCTTGAAATTTTGGGGACTTTTAGACATTAAAAATTAGTTCATTTCGTTGGAAGAAAATTTTTTTCCATCTCCACCGCCTCTCAAGTTATCGCCTCTTGAAATTCGTAAAATTTGAATTTTTGACACCTTATATTTCCGAAACCGCAAGCTTTTTCAAATTTCTGTAAACGCAAAAAGCTAACGGTAAATTCCATGACATTAAAAAATATAATTATTTTTCTTAATTCACACAATTAAACCTTAAAATCTAGCATTATGTTAACCCCACTTTATATTAATTGTTGCTTTATTTCAAAGGCTGCATAAATCGTTCATCCTAAATATATGCAATCCTAGAAATAGTTCCGTATATGAATGAAAATAATTTTAACAGTATGGTTAGGTATACATAGATTGTTTTTAAAAGTAGTATTTTCTACAATACAAACCATTGGTTTGACTCAACTTTATTTTTTTACGGTTATATTGTTTGTTTAAATATAACGATCTTTGATTTTTTTTCTACATGGAGAAGTGATGCTATTAAACTACAACTCCAAAAAAGAATGGAAGTTTTTTTTATATTTTATTCCACGAATCACGTAATAAATTTCAAAAATATGTTTATATCAGTAAATATATTGGTATTTATAATGCCTAAATTTTTGAAAACTTAAATTTTAATTTTGTTTTGAGTTTTGATTTAAATTATTCTAAAAATGAGGGTATGACATAATCACAAGAATTATTTTATTTTTGACATAATCTTGTCAAAAATTACGACATTCCTGGAAAAAACAAATTGCATAATTTAAAAAATAAAGTCCAAAAAATATTTTATGTTCGATAATAGAAAAATATTTTACGTAAAAAGAGAGGAAGAAGAACAAACATGAATCGCGTTGTGATTGCATAATCCTTTTTAAATATATATAATCACTTAACATAAATAAATATATATTGAAGTTTTGGGATTGTATACGACATTGCATTTTTTGTATAATCAATCATTATTAATTTAGACTTATAGACCCAACACTGTTTATTACTTAGATTTTTCTTTATTCTCTCCAACACAGGTGTTTTTTATATACCAAAACGTACTAGACACATAAAGTTTTGTGTAACTATTTGTATATGAAACTTTATCTGTAAGTATGTAGTGGTATACCTTAGTTATGCCTGAAATTATGCAATGCGCATGAATATTCAAAAGAAAATAAAATACAAGTTTTTTTAAACAAAATAGCAAAACTTTTTCTTTCTTGTTTCCTTGTATACTTCATATTATTTTTGTAACGTAAACAAATTTGTAAAAGTTTATGATATAAAAATGTAAATTTCAGTAGAAGTTGACATTACAAACTTCATTTTCATATAAAACCTTTGTTTTTAAAAGTATAACTGAATTTATATACAATATTATTGAATAAATATAATTGACATTATAGATTTTCATTTTGATAAAATCTAAATACAGTATTTTTTTATATTTAGTTGTGTTTAGTTGAACAAAATTTTTAAATAATAATTAAAAAAAGAATTTGCTATGCTTTTTATCATTAAACAAAAATATTTAAGTGTATTGTGAATTAATCATGCAACAGCAATGCATTGGAATAATCACTAATTTTTAAAAGAAAAGAAAAACATTTTTGTATATTTTGTTATACGGAAATTATTTCATTATATAAATTATATATTTTAAAAGTGACATCCCTAACATTTTATTAACATACATAATACATTTAATTTTAGTAAATGCAGCTTAAGATTTTTATACGGAAAATATTTATTTATACAATACGGGAGAAGGACAAAAAAAATGTTGCATAAATCTAAATACACATTATAAGAGAGTTTGGCGATTTTCAATATTAAAATAATTATAAAAAGCCATCTACCGGAATGAATGTATATTATGCTTATTATGTATAAATGTAACTCCTAACTCTCAACTATTCATTTATGTCATATTTATTAGACTGATATATTGTTTTGTAGCAAAACGAATATTATACAAAGTACGTATATACAGGAGATTCTATATAACAGTTTTGTTAAAAATATATACTTTATATACCAACATTTATATAAATCTTAGTGTATGAATTTTTCTCCTTTTTTATTTTTTGCTTTTGTCCCTTTTTTTCGTTTCTAGCACTTTTCCAAAAATGTTTGAAAAAAACTGCTTATTAGTTTCACTTTGTTCGTCCGTCCGTCTGTCCGTGTGTCTGTTTACAAAATTTTTACAACCTTGAAGATAGAAAGCTAAAATTTTATATGTATATAGATCTTTACATGAAACACATTCCCGTTGAACAAAATTTTCACCTATCTCCCCCCCCTCTAAAACCATAAAAACGGCATTTTTGAACTTTTTATTGTAGTGAAACCATAAGCATTTTCCAAATTTTGCAAAAGCAGAAAAATAGTGCCTGGCTTTTTCTATTGTGGTATGCTATTTCTGAACTTTAGAAAAACAAAATAGCCGTTAAAATTTACCATTATCTAAAACCCCCTTTTTAAAAATTTTTGATATCGTTTTTCTTCTACAACCCAGGTAGTGGGAGCCTGAAATTTTAGCAGCTTTTAGACATTAATAAATACTTTATTTTGTTAGAAGAAAATTTTTCCATCTCCACCTCCTCTCAAGTTATCGCCTCTTGAAATTTGTAAAATTTGGATATTTGGCACCTTTTATTTCAGAAACCGCAAGCTTTTTGAAATTTCTATAAACGCAAAAAACTAACGGTAAATACCGTGCCATTAAAAAATATAACTATTTTTCTTAACTCACACAATTAATCCTTAAAATCGATCATTATATTAACCCTGCTCTAAATTTATTTTTGCTTTATTCCGAAATCATTCATCCTAAATTTGAAAACCATTTGCTTTATTCATAAATCATTCATCCTAAATACATGCAATACTTGAAATAGTTTCGTATATGAATGAAAATTTTAATAGTGTAGTAGATATACATAGATTGTTTTTAGAAGCAATATTTTCACTTGTTGAAGGGAAAAGTGCTACAATACAAACCATTGGTTTGATCCAACTTTATTCATTTTGTGTATTATACAGTTTTTAATACCTGCGCAAAGTTAAGAATTATTTTCAAAAATGCAAAAATAGAAATTATAATAAGAATAATAATAATAAAAAAAATTTAATATATTAATAAAAAAATGATAATATTTATAAGGATAAAATTAATTAATTAAATTAATTAAAAATTAATAATAAAAAATAAATATAAAAGTTCATATAAAAGTCTTATATAAAAGTTCAAATAAATATTGAGATTTTTCGGTCAAAACCAATGAATAAAAGAAAATTTATAAATAATTTTTTATATTAATTAAAAAAATGGTAAGTTAAGTTTTATTTATCTACATATATATGCACATAATATATTTTCTGTCATAATTTTATATAAGTTAAAGAATTCAAATTTTTCCAGTTATGTCGTTTTTCTTTTCCATATTTGATTATTAAAGTTTATAATTATACATACACTGAAAGAAAAACGCATATCTAAGTTGGTTATAAACCATTTCGAAAGTCGTATTTTTGCTTTGAAAATAAAATATTTCATAACTCGAAACATTTTTACTCAAAGTAGAAATAATTCTTATTTTTATATGATGAAACATATTTCAATGCTTCTTATAGTCAAACGGCCTATAATTATTTCAATTATATGGATAAAATAAAGCTAGCAATTTCGCTCTTCAGACAATAGTGCTTTTTGTTTTTCAAAATAAAATGTAGCTAAATAAAAAATGTTTTGAAAAACACAAGTTTATCGGTATTTAAAGAAAAACTTTAGCAAATAAGAACGAATTTATTTGTAATGTCCCATGGAAATGATACTAAACTTGTTGCAATATAACAACTCATATTTGATGACATATACATATGTCATAAATTTATATCATAATATATAAAAATTTAAATGAAGTAGAGATACCAAATAAATATTAATTATCGCAAAAAGGTAATTATAGATATTGCAAAGAGCTACTCATAATATTACTTTTCATACTAAAATATAAATATATCAATATATAAAAATATATATAAAGTAATGTTAAAATATGAGATATAGTGTACACTTTTGAGACATTTTCATATTTAAAAACGACATTATTGTAGCCCATTCAGAAATATTTTTTATTCTAACTAGTTAATTAATTTTCATAAACGGCTCAAAAGTATAACTAATTTGTAAACATTATATTTCTAAAACTGCTTTGAATTATATTCAAAATAAAAAAAATTTGATGTGATCAGCACAGCAAAATTTGAACTGATCGCAATGTATATTGTCTAGATTAGTAAAAGTATTCCAAAAGATTATAAAAATGCGTTTTAAACACTTCTTTACAATTTTAAGGACACTAATAAGCTTTTAGTTAGCATACCTAGGAAAATGTCAATTAGGCAGTTAGTAGAGTTTCATTTTGTTTGGACCGAATTATAAAAAAAGTTTGTCTGCAACTTCTGCTAAAAACCACGACTCAAATATCAAATTTCAAGAAATTTCATCAATTCGTTCCGTAGATATGGTAAAACATGTAAAATCGGCTCTCAGATTAGTTTCCGAACCCTGATCTTCTCAAAAGATTTATAGGTTTATTGTTTTAGCACCTTAAGTTTAATTATTCAATTTCAATGAAATCGGTTGATTATTTCTCTTTATATACGCCAAAATGTATATTTGGCTCGTAGTAAACGTCTAGTTGTTGACGCCTGATATCTTCCAAAGGTTGATTAATCCGTGCCATAGTCGAAATAAACTTACATATAAAATTTCATCAAAATTGGTTCAGCCGAACTTGAGATTCACGCATGCACACACAAATTGACAGACCGACAGACCGAGAGGTTGCTAAAAATAGTTTATTTACACTTCCCTACCATGGAGAAGTGCGTTCCCACAGAAAGCACGATATGCAAAATTTATTGCCATCACATGACCGACCTTATTGTATACACAACGGGCTCGGTAATAAAGTGGTATGAAATACATTAATTTAAAAATTAGCTATAAAGCGTGGTTGTCGTGATTTCGGATATAGTTTGTGTTTCTTCTGGTTATAAAAATATCTAATATAATTAAAATTTTTCTCAGTGCATAGAATGTATAAATAATAAGAAAATTTAAATATAAAAATACAAAATTTTTATGTAAATATTTCATATATTTATATACATATGTACGAAAATGTAGGTAAATTGTTATCAAAACGGATGGCGGCCACTTCAATAAATAACAATAATACGAATAATAGCAATACTATTGGATATGGAAGCATTAATCAACCGATATTATTGACTAACATAAATACAGGTAAATAAATTTTTTGACTTTTTTCTCTAAAAGTTTATTTATATATTCAATATATATGCATATTTATATATACCAATTTAATAAGTTATACCGTTTCCTAAAGCCTCCTTCTCTCACTGGCTACTTCAATAAACTTTGTTTGACATCTATATTTATCTTATACTCGTACTGGATTTCTTATTGAACGCCATTAACAATTCTACCCATTTTTTTTTTTCAAAATTTTACCTGTTTTTGAAGCCCTAAACGACGCGTCAAAACGTCCTACATATACATATGTATATAGATAGATAGCGTAAAAGTACTTCAAAAGGCTTCAATTTATTTGATAAAAATTTGCTATAACTTCTGCATCAACAGGTTTTTAAATTTTTTTCAAAAAACCAACGCCGAATTTTTCTGCACAACTTCCTAAAGTTTATTAAATTACGAATAATTTCAATTACTTGTATTATATAATAGTTATAATTATAATAGCAAATATCATAAATAATATTAATATTAATTTTAATGACAGAAACATCATCCTCATTAATGATAGGGCCAACATCAAATACCACAGGTACAGGTAGTGCTAGTGGTATAGGAGTAACAATTGGTGGCACTACTGGTATAGTAAGTTCAACAGCAAATGCAAGTAATACACAATCAGGAAACAACAGCAATATTATACAATCTTCAAATATTGTTTCATCTGGAAGTGGTGGAGGTCTTACTAGTAATTTGACAAGTAATAGTGGCATTAGTAACATAATGGCCGGTTCAAGTGGTATTTGTGGTGGTATTGGTTCGGGTGGTGTTAGTAGTGCTATAACAGTCGGAACAACAGGTAGTAATATTGTAAGTACAAGCGGAATAGGAGGTGGTACTGGTGGTGGTGGAGGTGGTGCAACAATTGCTACTAGTTCAACGAATCCAAGTGGCAGTAATACAAATACAGGTCCATTAATTAATTTATCATCTGGTAGTGGTTTAGCTGGTGGTTTAAGTGCAACTATGGTACCATCAAGTGCAATATCTGGTGTACCACCAATTGGCTTAGGCATAGCAACTGGTATCGGTAATAAAATGTTAGGTAGAAAACAAAGTTTAAAAGGTACCGAACCATTTTTAGCTGATTATGGGCCAGAAGAATCATTAAATGAATCAGCTGATATTGAATGGGTAAATAAATTATGGGTAAGACGTTTGATGAGGTTTTGTGCTTTAGTATCATTAACTTCTGTATCATTAAATACACCCAAAACATTTGAACGTTATCCACCATTACAATATGTAACATTCGTTTGTGATACTGCTGTTACAATATTATTTACATCAGAAATGATAGCAAAAATGCATATACGAGGTGTTTTGCATGTAAGTTTCTAATATACAATTTTTAGATATATGAGTATAATATTATCGAAACTTTTATAATAACAACTTAATTCACTGTACGTATAATAACGGTCGTTACATTAATTTTATTTTTTCTGAATTTTTAGGGGGATGTTGCATATTTAACAGATCATTGGTGTCAATTTGATGCTTCAATGGTATTTTTTTTGTGGGTATCCATTATACTACAAATATTTGAAGTTTTGGAAATTGTGCCCAAGTAAGTTTTTTTATAATAAAAAAAAACTATAGATGTACAATAGTATTTCTTTTTTTTTGTCAATCTTTCACAGATTTTCATATTTGAGCATAATGAGAGCACCAAGACCTTTAATAATGATTAGATTTTTAAGAGTATTTTTAAAATTTTCAATGCCAAAAAGTCGAATCAATCAAATATTTAAGTAAGTATCAAAAAAAAATAAATATTAAAACTTTTTATATTTTTTTAAATGTAAATCGATACTCGCTTTGCAATTTTATAAAATGGAATTATTGTAGCTTTGCCTGTAAAAAGTTAAAATTTATTAAATATAAAATCACATGTCAGGATTCGCGTCTATAATAATTACTTCCTTTAATTTTTACGACATATGTGCACCGAATACCCGAAGTGAAACGCTTTTCAAAACGATTACGAGTAAGTACCACATACTCGTATTATCAGCATAGTTAAATAATGTGAATGGATTTATTACGACTAATATTAGAAGTATAAGATTCTATTACGACTAAGTATTACAAGCAACAAGTATATTTACTGTTTACCAGGCATTCACAAACTTAAAATTTTAACTCAATATGTTAATTAAACTAAAATATCATTTTGTTTTGCTTCCATTCCGATTAAAATTGGTTAATGAATAATTTTAATAATAATGAATAATTTTCGATCTCTTATTTGTCACACATTTGACAATTGACAAACTTATATATTTGTAGCAATTAATAACTAACTATAACGGTATTAAATTTTTAAATTTATTTTATTTTTTTTTTCGTTTGACAGGAGATCAAGTCAACAAATATACAATGTAACACTATTCTTTTTATTTTTTATGTCATTATACGGATTATTGGGTGTTCAATTCTTTGGAGAATTAAAAAATCACTGTGTTCTAAATACAACGCAAAAGAGGTAAAATTATATTTAAAACAAGTATACATATGTTTGTATAAATTTTTTATATTTATGTACATATATCTTATAATTTCGTTATTTTTCCTTTTCATGTACGCGAACAGTTTTTTAACAATTAATTCCTTAGCCATACCAGATACATTCTGTTCAACTGATCCGGATTCTGGTTATCAATGTCCACCTGGTATGAAATGTATGAAAATGGATTTTCTTAGTAGTTATGTTATTGGATTCAATGGATTCGAAGATATTGCAACAAGTATATTTACCGTTTACCAGGCAGCATCACAAGAAGGATGGGTATTCATAATGTATCGTGCTATTGATTCATTACCAGCATGGAGAGCTGCATTCTATTTTAGGTTGTTTTATATTAAAAAATAATTAACTGTCTATTTCATCATATATATATTCTTTTCTCATTTCAGCACAATGATATTTTTCTTAGCTTGGCTTGTTAAAAATGTTTTTATTGCTGTTATAACGGAAACATTTAATGAAATACGTGTACAATTTCAACAAATGTGGGGTGCTAGAGGTCATATAACAAAATGTGCTGCATCACAAATATTAGATGGAAATGATACTGGATGGCGTTTAGTAACAATTGATGATAATAAACATGGTGGTCTAGCACCAGAAGCATGTCATGCTATATTAAGATCGCCATATTTTCGTATGTTAGTTATGACTGTTATATTAGCAAATGGAATTGTAACAGCATCAATGAGCTTTAAACATGATGGAAGACCAAGACATATATTCTATGAAAATTATTATTATATTGAAATTGCATTTACATTTTTCCTAGATTTAGAAACTTTATTTAAAATATATTGTTTGGGCTGGCGAGGATATTTTAAGCATTCAATTCATAAATTTGAATTATTATTATCAATTGGTACAACATTACATATAATACCAATGTTATATTTATCTGGTTTAACATATTTTCAAGTATTACGTGTTGTTAGATTAATAAAAGCATCACCAATGTTAGAAGGTTTCGTATATAAAATATTTGGTCCTGGAAAAAAATTAGGTTCATTAATAATATTTACAATGTGTTTATTAATAATAAGTTCATCGATATCAATGCAATTATTTTGTTTTTTATGTGATTTTACAAAATTTGAATCATTTCCTGAAGCATTTATGTCAATGTTTCAAATATTAACACAAGAAGCATGGGTTGAAGTTATGGATGAAACAATGATAAGAACAAGTAAAACATTAACGCCATTAGTTGCTGTTTATTTTATATTATACCATCTATTTGTAACATTAATTGTATTAAGTTTATTCGTTGCTGTTATATTAGATAATTTAGAATTAGATGAAGATATTAAAAAATTAAAACAATTAAAATTTCGTGAACAAAGTGCTGAAATAAAAGAGACATTACCATTTCGTTTACGAATATTTGAAAAATTTCCGGATGCACCACAAATGACAATATTACATAAATTACCAACTGATTTTACTTTACCAAAAGTTCGTGAATCATTTATGAAACAATTTGTTATCGAAATGGAAACAGATGATCCAACATTAATAACAGAAGGTGGTAGACGTACTATGTCTGAATGTTGGGAATCAAATGTTGTTTTTCGTAAACAAAAACCAGTACGTATTATGAATAAAACACCAAAAGTTCGTTCAGCGGGTAGCAGTTTAAGAAAATTAGCAATAACACATATTATAAAGTAAGTATAAGTAATAATATTAATATATATGTATATAAAACCTAATTTTATATAAGTACTTTTACATATAAAGAAAGTATATTGCCTTCGACCATAAATCTGTTTATTAAATACCTACAATATAGAAATGTTATGATATTAAGAATTTATTTTTATATATACATATATGTATAAGTGACTCAAATAATCAACGTTTAATGCTTGGGGATTCGGCAATGTTGCCAGTTACTGGAGGAAAAGGTCTTAAACCACAAGGAACTATTACGCACACAAAGCCATGGCGTGTGGATCAAAAAAAGTACGTAGTCCAATTCATTTACCAAAAAAATGATACTTTTGTAGTATAAAGTATACAGTAAAACTATTCTTACTCGAACTCTCCTAAATAACATTCTTAACATTTGTGTTGTTCTGTACTCAAAACTTATTTTGGAATAGGAGAGCTCGATGTTGCACAAGTTCCACTGTATATAAATATGCATCGTATATATAATGATTTATATAATAAAGATACTTATATATAATTTTCAATAGATTTTATATAGAATTGTGGTTTTTACAAGAGTACTCGTATTTATACACTGCCTTTTTAAAACACAACTAATTTTGAATACAATAATTTTTTGTATATATGTGTAATTTCGTTTAAAATTTACACATATGCCCGAAAACAAAATATTTTCGTATATATTTAAAAGAATACTTTTATAAAAACCACCAATGAAAAAACAAAAAGTTCAAGTTATTAGAAATTTTAGCATTTATGTGAAAGCATGAAATTTTGTAATGAAACTTGTTTGTTAGAAGAATATTAGAAATTTAATAATTATATTGTAATATTTATCTGGTCATTTCCCAGTTTGTCAAAGAATTGACAATCATTGCGTTAAAATGGTAAATGGTTGTCAATTGCATTGGCGAAGTACGTTTAGTGCGACTTATGACAATTGCGTCATGACGCCTTGGAATTACGACAAAAGTCAATAGAAGAATTTGACATACTGGAAAATGCTCTCCAATTAACAATAAATCAAAAAATTGTGCATTTTAAATAAAAAATTTTTTTTTTTGGTAAGTTAGTTTTTTTTTTTTGTTTGTTTGAAATGCTGACTACTTTAATTTCTGCTATACAGTTTGTTTCGAAACAGGTGTTCAAACTTTTGGGGGAATAATTCCTTTGAGTTTTTAGAGAAAAACCGCTCGTAAAGAAGAGAGAGGGAAGCATGATTGAACTTAGAACCTTAGGTATAGTTAAGTTTACCTGACTAATATCCATAACGGTTTCGAAGTTGTTCAAGGTGGAGCAATGTGTTGTTCGCAAGTTTTTTCTCAAACATTTATGGATATTTTGTTCAGTCTAATTTTTTTGATTTCAGTCAAGGCCGTCCCTCTTTTTATTGCTTATTCGTACAATTTTTTTCATAAAAAAATGTCAATGAATAAACTTCCTGAGAGTTTTAAAACCAGTTCGGTGTCAAACTGTATATAATATTACATCCATTAAATACAAAACATGTGCGTTAAAATTATTTATACACATACAATTGTTTTATATTAAGAAGAAAAAGCATACAATTTAGTTTTGGTTACTAGTTTGTTCTATGGTTAGTAGTTTTTGTTTTTGGGTAAAAAGAAATTCCAATCTTTTGACATTACAGATTCGGTTCTCGTTCAATTCGGCGTAGTGTTAGATCTGGTTCAATCAAATTAAAACAAACATACGAGCATTTAATGGAAAACGGGGATATTGGCGCTGCATCACGTGTAACATCGTCAAGAGCTAGACCACATGATTTAGATATAAAATTATTACAAGCCAAAAGGCAACAAGCTGAAATGAGACGTAATCAACGTGAAGAAGATTTACGTGAAAATCATCCATTTTTTGATACACCATTATTTTTGGTACCAAGAGAATCGCGTTTTAGAAAAATATGCCAAAAAATTGTTCATGGACGTTATGATGCAAGATTGAAAGATCCTTTAACTGGAAAAGAGCGTAAAGTTCAATATAAAAGTTTACAGTAAGTATCTTATACTTATATACTTGCATCTAACATATATATACAATTATGCAAATTGAATTAAAAATTCTTAGATCATATATGAGTTAGTACTCTATCTTCTATTTTATTTCATTAATAATTCTAATTTGTACATATGTGAAGATACGAGTAACTTAACATTTTGTAAAATTGAGTCTCAATTTTTTATAATTATTTTGATTTTTTAAAATACATCTTTAATTTAATAATATTTTTCTTTTCTTTTTAGTAATTTCTTGGGACTTGTTACATATTTGGATTGGGTTATGATATTTGTAACTACTTTATCTTGTATATCAATGATGTTTGAAACACCATTTTATAGAGTTATGGAACATCCTGGTTTACAAATAGCTGAATATGCATTTGTTATATTTATGAGTTTAGAATTAGCATTAAAAATTTTAGCTGATGGATTATTTTTTACTCCAAAGGCATATATTAAAGATGTTGCATCTGTATTAGACGTATTTATATATATTGTATCAACATTGTTTTTATGCTGGATGCCAAAAAATGTTGGTACAAATAGTACAGCACAATTATTGATGATATTACGCTGTGTTAGACCATTAAGAATTTTTACATTAGTACCACATATGCGTAAAGTGGTATATGAATTATGTCGTGGTTTTAAAGAAATTTTATTAGTATCAACATTACTAATATTGTTAATGTTTGTGTTCGCTAGTTATGGTGTGCAATTATATGGTGGTAGGTTAGCACGTTGCAATGATCCAACAATATATAAACGTGAAGATTGTGTTGGTGTATTTATGAGGCGTGTATTTGTAACAAAAATGAAATTAGTACCAGGTAATAATGAATCATATCCATCAATGTTAGTACCAAGAGTATGGGCAAATCCAAGGCGTTTTAATTTTGATAATATTGGTGATGCGATGTTAACGTTATTTGAAGTGTTATCATTTAAAGGATGGTTGGATGTTAGAGATGTTTTAATCAAAGCTGTCGGACCGGTATGCATAAACAATTTTTTTTTAAATTAAGTTTTAAAATGAATACTAAATACTGAATTCTTAATCAAAAACTTGATTAAAAACTAAGGCTTCAGTGCAATATTTGGATTCAAGGTCCGCATGAATTTTAAGCAAATCGAGATATATGTAGATTCAAGTAGACCTCTTCAAGAATCGAATATTTTTAGCAGAACTAGGCTCTAACGATTTAAAAAAAGCTCAGGAAAGAAATAGAGAGATAGAAAAGTGAAAATGATTGAAAAACCTTTCCGGGTTACGGCAACCCAAGCAATTTCCGAATGACGAGCACCAGGAGTATTAGAAAAGAATTTTAGGACCTAGTGGCTAGAAATATTTAAACAATAATTACCGAATTTTTATTTAAAATCCCATTCTATAGTTCTGTTAGGAAATGATATAATAATAAACTTTTCGGAAAATCATGCTTTAGAAAAAAATACCTATTTTTGGTTTCTTTAAAGTATCGGTTTTTTTTTTAAAATGTTTTATATATGCCATAATTTCACGGGTTTCTCCCACGTAACTCTTATATCAAACAAATGCAAGTGTGTTGATTATTATTTTTAAATACCAATCATGTACAATTCACTTTAGTTTGTTTTAAAAAAAGTCTCTATATTTCAAATAACACTGATGATGGTTTCGGTGAAATGCATTGTTAAAATTCTACAGTAATTTTTAATTTTATGAGCAAAAATTAAAATTAAAATTCTCTTCTATCTTTCTTTTTTAATAGATTCATGCAATTTACATTCATATTTACATATTTTTGGGTTGTATGATCGGATTAACATTATTTGTTGGTGTTGTTATTGCAAATTATTCTGAAAATAAAGGAACTGCTTTATTAACAGTCGATCAAAGAAGATGGTGCGATTTAAAGAAACGTTTAAAAATTGCTCAGCCACTGCATTTGCCACCAAGACCGGATGGAAGAAAATTTCGTGCATTTACATATGATATAACACAAAATATAACTTTTAAAAGATTTATTGCTGTTGTTGTACTTATTAATAGTATGCTGTTATCAATAACGGTAAAATTATTTATTTAGTTTCGAAAATTTTTAAAACTATTGCTTATTTTTAAAATTCATCAAAACTTTTTACTTTACAATAACTAATATCAATAACTTTTATTTTCTATTCTTTTAAAAAATATTTATTGAAAATAGTGGATAAAAGATGAAATACATACAGAACGTTTAGTAATCTTGAGTACAATATTAACATTTGTATTTGTTATTGAAGTTGTTATGAAAAATATTGCATTTACACCGCGAGGTTATTGGCAATCAAGAAGAAATCGTTATGATTTATTAGTAACAGTTGCCGGTGTTGTATGGATATTTTTACAAACTATTCTACGGGTATGTTTTTTAATATTTTTATATTTTCTATATATTATATAATTTAATATATTCAAAAAATATTATTCTCTATTTTATATATATATATAAATATTTTATCTATAGAGCCATCTATCATATTTTATTGGTTTTATGGTTGTAATTTTGCGTTTCTTCACCATAACCGGAAAGCATACAACTCTCAAAATGTTAATGTTAACTGTTGGTGTATCCGTTTGTAAATCATTTTTTATAATATTTGGTATGTTTTTATTAGTATTTTTTTACGCGCTTGCTGGTACAATATTATTTGGCACTGTTAAATACGGTGAGGGTATCGGAAGGCGCGCTAATTTCGGCTCACCAGTTACGGGCGTTGCTATGCTTTTCCGTATTGTTACCGGTGAAGATTGGAACAAAATTATGCATGATTGTATGGTTCAACCACCTTATTGTACAATGGCAACAAATTATTGGGAAACTGATTGTGGAAATTTTACAGCAAGTTTAATATATTTTTGTACATTTTATGTGATCATAACTTATATTGTGCTTAATTTACTTGTGGGTATGTATATTAAAAAAGTTAAAAATCAAAATTATATATATATATATATATAAATATATATATCAGATATATATTTATATATATATATATCTGTGTGTGCATGTGTGTGTACATATACAGATATGTTAAAAAAATATAGTAAAAATTTTTTTCCATATGTTATAACTTAAATTTTGGAATAATACCAATTTTAGTTTCAATTTTTCTGCTATCCGTCTGCTGTCCAATTTAAAAAAAAAAAAGCTTCTTAAAAACGAAAAAAAAAACGTTGAGAGTGATATCTCCAATTGCAGAAGAGTTTACAGAATAGTCAGTTAATTGTAAAGCAGTGCAATTGAGGCTTTATATTAACCATTTTATTTGTAATTTGCTTCATACAGAGCAACACACGGACATGTGCCTTATCACTTAAAAGTTTATAGATTTCGATATATTGCAGAATATTAAATTATACCAGATTGAAGTTTCTTGTAACTTCTCCTCCGTTTCAATATTATAATATTCTAGAAAATTGAAGCTGAGTATTCTGAGTATCGAAGTTTTTCTGAGATAGTGATATTAATCGTAGTAATATACTTCGATTTTTTTACGATTATTATCACTATCACTTTTAGTGGGTTGATTCTCAGAATAAGCCCCCATTGTTATTTATTCAAAAGTTTCCTAAATTTATGTTAATATTATTTTTATTTTGGAAAAAAAATTTTACTTACATTGGTGTATGTATGTACACATACACACATTAAAACTATATTTATAAATATACATTTTATTCATACATACACGCACACATTCATACGCATGGAATAAAAAAAAGAAAAATTTCAATGAGAAAATGAAAAACAAATAGAAGTTCGAAAGTTCTTCATTTTATTCTTCATTCTTTCATTCGAAATTCTAATAAAGGTTTCTTTGTTTTTTTTTTGTCTTTTAAATACTTTTTTTTATTTTTTAAGTCATTTTTTACTTATATTTAACTTAGAAGCTTGAGTGCATGTCTGAATTATAGAAAATCCCCTACAATATAAATATTATTTCTTGTAATTCACTTTTTATTTTAATTTTGAATTTAATTTTGCAACAATTGTACTCTTTTTCATTTTATTGTATTTTTTTTACATGCACTTTATTATGCAAATTGCAATAATATACTGCATATTTTTCACAATTTAGCTTAAAAGTGCCATTATGTTGAATTGGGTAGTAAAGATATGTATTAGTACTTATTGCAGTTTGGATGTCAGGACTCATATGATATTAATTGTTGTGTTCCTTTTAAGCGTTTACGTTTTATTTCCTGCTTCACTCCCAAAAGGAATATAGAGCTCGTGCATGATATCGTAGATATCAGTGCCCCAGTTTCTTGCGTCATTGGGTTTTTAACTATAGGTGGGTGACGAGCTCACCATGTTTTTTTTTTTCATATTTAATATTTAAGTTTATTGATTAAATAAATTGCTGGTATTCAATATTGAATATTATGCAAACATGTCATTTGCTAATACCATTTTTTTATTTTATATGTAATAGATATATTAAGCTATATAGTATTGAATATAATTTTTATAGTATATAGACCCTTCGGTTAAAGGATCGTTGCAATAATAAACACTGCATTCGTCAGGTTAAGTATATTATGTAATATTCTAAAATATTCGGAATGATTATTGGAAGTAGCTTTTTTTAAATAGAAATTTTGTTTTATGATCTATTATTAACATATATGCAAAATAGGTTGGTGTGTTACAATAGTGTTATACGATTGATTTTACTATTACGTTTGGAGTGCTACATACTTATATTAACTCTTGAAAGGAATGCAACAAGATTTTAAACCTTTTTTTATAATATTCATAAATAATAATATTTTCACATTTGAATTAAATTTATCATAAATTTTTTTTAATATAAATAAAAAGAAGTCTTCTTACCGTTCAAAATGGTTAATTTTGTTTAAAAAAAAGAACTTATTTTTACAGAACAAAAATATTTATCAAAAGTGTATCCGTGATTTCAAAATAACAGTAACATTATATAACTACATATACATAATAATACTCAATGTGAATTGTGTATTAATATATAACAGTGTATTACTGAAATTTTGAAGTATTTAATTGGCTTTTTTCTTAATAAATATTGTAAGAATTGCAGTTGTTATCATCTCATTATGTATACCAGGCATGTCAAACAGACAAAAATATTGATTTTAAAATTGATTGATTTAAGTAAGAAAGTGTTGAAACCAGAGCGAAGGTTCTGCGACAGTTCTATAAATCAAATACTTATATATTTGAACCAGTTTAATTTTCTTATATTTGTAAAAACTAGACCAGTTAAGTAAATTTAAAATGTCAAATTAAGATGTCAAAATGAATTTAACCTGTTTACTTTTCCTATTTCTGTTGATATTAAAACATTTGATGCAAATTTAAAATTGAAATCAAAAAGCTATGCGACTCTGTATTAAAACAAAAATTTATAGAAGTGGAAATTATTAAATTTTATAATTATTTACCTATATATTTCATTTACTATTAGATATAATCAATTAACATACTGTTAAATAAGTGAGTTTTAGCCATGTCCGGAAGCACATATCTGTGTGAACAATTGTTTTCGATATTTAAAAAAAAAAAGCGGCTGAAAAATCAAGATTAACAAATCAACATGTTCAATCAATATCAAAAATTACACCTGTCAATTAAATTCAACCAAAAACATTGCTGAACCTCTTCAAAAAAATGATTATATATTTTTTTGTATGACCGTATTAAGTTTTTTATCACTTTTTATGTTGATGATAAAAATCAAAATTTGAGTATAATTTAGTAGTTTAAGTTTTTTATTGTGCGGCCCGTGACGATAAATGAGTTTGACATGCCTGATGTATACAAACATACTACAAACAAAAATACAACATTAAAACAAAAGAGTAATTATAGATGACGTTTTCGAAGTTAGTTTATACGTTGAAAACAGAACAAATAAAAAAATTTCCTAGATTAAAGAAATGTCAAAATGAAATTATACAGAATAATATTATTTGAATTAAGAGCTCAGGTAGACATGCAACTTTTAGTTTTGCAATAACTACTTGAGTGTGTATAAGTATTTTTTTAATTTTGCCAAGTATATAAACAAAATATAAATTTGTTTTAAATAATTACTAAATTTAATTTTTTAATATCTAGCATTCTAATTTTTTAGTTTACAATAAAAATTGTTTATACATAATTATTGCCGTATTTTGCTTTATTTGTTCTATTTTCATAATTATAAAAAGATTTTTTTGAAATTATAAAACCCGCAATCGAATACATAAGGGTTGAATTCGCGTTACAGTTCTGACTGCGGAAGATCTTTTAGTTAATACTGCATTGCAATAAAACTACTAAAGCAAATGCCAACAAAAAATCTAACGTAATCTCAATAATGACTTTCTACTCTCTAAATAATAAGTTCTCTACTAATAAGGGATATGAATATAAAAACAGAAGAAAAATTTATGCTGTCGACAGCGCTACTAAAAGTGAAGATTTATCTTCCAAATGAAGATTATTTTTTGTGCAAAACTTCAAAATACGTTTTTAAAATTTTTAAATTTTACATACAAAAATATCTTCAATATTAAAATTTTTTGCTGCTACCAAAATGTTTTTAGCTCTTTTCCAAAAATTTTTTGAAAAAGTGCTAAAAACTTATTTTTGCTTATTAGTTTCACTCTATCCGTCCGTCCGGTCGTCCGTCTGTCCGTGTGTCTGTTTACAAAACTTCTACACCCTTGAAGATAGAAAACTGAAATTTAATACTTGCATAGATCTTTACTAGAAACCCTTTTCTGTTGAACAAAATCTCCCCACCTCTTAAACTTATACCCCCCTAAAACCGTAAAAACGGCATTTTTTAACTATTTATTGCAGTGAAGCCAACCTTATAAGCATTTTTCAAATTTTGCAAACGCAAAAACACAGTGGCTTGCTTCTGCTATCGCGGTATACTATTTCTGAACTTTAAAAAAACAAAATGGCCTTTAAAATTTACCGTTATCTAAAGTCCGTTTTTTCCAAATTTTTGATGTCGTTTATTTTCTAGACCCCAGCCTCTAGAAGCCTGAAATTTTAAGGGATTTTAGACACTAATAAATGCTTCATTTCGTTCGAAGAAAATTTTTTTCCATCTCCCCCCCCCCCCCCCCCCCCACCCTAGTTATCGCCTCTTGAAATTTGTAAAATTTGAATTTTTGACGCATTATATTTCCGAAACCGGTAGCTTTTTCAAATTTCTATAAACGCAAAAAGCTAACGGTAAATTCCATGACATTAAAAAATATAATTATTTTTCTTAGCTTACACAATTATCGAGCATTATGATAAACCCACTTTTTATTAATTTTTGCGTTATTTCAAAGACTGCATAAATCTTTCATCCTAAATATATGCAATCCTAGAAATAGTTCCGTATATGAATGAAAATAATTTTAATAATGTGATAGGTATACATAGACTGTATTTTAAAAGCAGTATTTTCACTTCACAAGCAGTATTTCACTCTTTAATAGACGACGCATCTTAACGCCACTTCCATAAGAAAAAAATTTTAATGTTCGCTGTAATTAAATCTACATTTATCTACTTGGCGCATTAATTAAATGTCATTAGCTTGTTTTTTTGATATCTGATTTGGTTCGAATTAAAATTGAACTTTAATTAAAGATCTCGAAAGGTTGATTTTTAGCAAATCTTCAAAATGTACATATTTGGGCAAATCTATTTAATAGTACTTGCTATCGATTGGATAGAAGATCTTTTGCATCACAGATCTTTGTGAAAACCAAAGTATGTCTGTTTTATGAATAATTCTACTCGTGTTTTATTTTGCTTGTTACTTCCACTATTTTCGAAATATTTCAATTTTATTAAGAAATAGATGGCAATAGAGTTGTATAGGCAAGAAAGAAACAAAATATTGTAAACAAACGAATGTATCAAAAATTGGGAACTAAAATAAATTAAATTAAATTAGGTAAAAATTTTGTTATTTTTATTTTATTAAAATTTTTAGTTTTTCATAAAAACATTCGAATGTACATATATATAAACACGTACATACACAGTATGTATTAGATAATGAAGAAATAGAGCAATTTGCAAAAAAAATGTGTATATACATTATGTATGTACATATATTGATTCATACTTTATGAAATAAAATTATTACCGATAGGAAATATGTACTTATGTCTTTTAAATTTATAGAGACATGACAAAATGAAATATTCATAATTTATATTTATTCCGTTTATTGACAATTATTAATTACAATTTTAAAATATTTTTTTCAGTATTATTTGTCTTTTTATAATTGTACTGGAATGAATTACAGAAGTGCTCTTGTGCAGCTTCAAGATGCTTAATATTTTTCCCTATACCTTACATACGAAAATAATGCTATTGTGCGCCTTTAAAAATACATTATAAGAAAGCAAGTAAGCATCGTATTCCGTACACTTTACCACTCCCAATAATTCCTATGTGTATAAAAACAGGAATTGAGAAGATAAACTGTTTAATTCTTTTAGCTAAGAGTTTTTTTTTTAAACATAAATTGGTAAGTGATTGCATTAGTGTGGATGTAAACGCCAAAAATAATATAATTCATAGATTATTCACGTAGAACAAAAATTTTTAAATTATTTTTTCTATTTCCTAGGACCCCTTAAACAAAAAATCAGAACAAAATATTAAAGTTTTTCTCTTAGCAGTTTTGCTTTTCATAATTTGCATGGCTTTTTTCAAGAACTTGTGCGTTTGTTTATCGTGACAAATTTTTTATTACTTTTACCACATACATAAATACCATTTTTTGTTGGAAATTAATGAAGAAATCATCCCTGAAATTATTTACCACCTTATTTGCGAAACACGCTGTATATCCATATGTTGTAATTCTATACATAGATATTGTATATGGCATTAGTTAGTTACGAGTATATGAAATCGTACATGAGAACCCTATCTATTCTTGCCTCTTATAGTTTTTGTTTTTTTTTCGCATAACTAAAGAAAATAGAACAATGAAATGTAGCCAATTTCGGCATTTTAGCAGATTTGAGTATCATTGTATCCAAGCCAAATTTGAAAACTAGTGAGCTCCTCTGTTTTGTTTTTTTTTTCTTGCACTGATTGGTTTTATTGAGATGCATTTTGGCTGAATTTAAATTATGAAATTTTTAACATAAAACACCATCATAGGCTTGATACCGGGGTAATACATTGTGCATGAAATTAATAAATTACGGCAAAAGTATGTATATGACAAAAATGTACATACTTATGTATGTTTGTGCAGGAATTTGTATACAGGTGTTCGCAAACATGTCAATTGTTATTTATTATATTTTTTTTTGAAAAATTAAAATTTGTTATTAAATATTTTCTTTGAAAAAATATTAGTTTTTAGATTAATTTTTCTTTGTAATTTATAATGCATAAGAAGAACAATAATTCATTATGCATTCAAAGCAAACCAATTGCATGTGATTGAAATATAATTAATTTTAGCAATAAAAATTAATGACCCTGTAAACGAACTGTGAAAAATTTTTTACCCGTACGAACGTATGTTCGAAGGGTATACTAAATTTGCCCTACCATTTGTAACGCTAAGAAATAACGATCTTAGCTATAGACTCAAGTGTATGTTTTTGATCAGCGTCAAATTCTGACTCCGCCCGTCCGTCCCAACTATAACTCAAAAACTAATTGAGCTAAGTTCACCAAATTTTCACAAATGATTTATTGTAATAAGTGCCAGAACCCTATTTAAATCGGATATGATCGGTGTAGTGGTTCGGGTAGCTGTCATACAACTTCAAAATTTATTTGGCTATATCTCAGAAACTCTAAAAGATATGATATTGAAATTTTACACAAGCAAATATATTAGTAGGGTTAATGTTAGACTTAAAGTCATTGTCTGCCCCATAGTCATCTATAGGATATTCATAACTCGCACATAGGATAACAAATTCGTACGGGTATCCCAGAATTGACACGGTCAACTCTATTTTTTCTCGTTAGTTATTCATTTTGTATTATGAAAGAGTTTTTAAATTCAGAGTTTTTAAATTTTCTATAAGTTCTTAAAAGAAAAAGTAATTTGAAAATTTTTGTTTTCGTGAACAATCTAGGAGTCACATCTTTTTTGGTAATGCTGCAAAGAATTTTAGTTTTCTTACGTTAAATACTGCAAAAGAATTTTTGTTTGAAAAAACTTATAGAGTAATTTAGTTAGATCTGCAGAACTGTAATGATGAAAAAAAAAGATATTTAAGATTTAAAATAGAACTTTAATTACACGTCTGAATGGACACGTCGGAAGTCCCCCAAGCTCAAACTAAACCAAATATTGTAAATAAACGAGCGTATCAAAAATAGCGAACTGAAATAAAATTAAATTAAATTTGGTAAAAATTTTGTAATTTTTATTTTAATAAAAACAAAATTGATTTTTCATCAAAACATTCGAATATATGAAAGCAATATTTATGAGTTTAAAATTTGATATAATATTATATTGTACATACGCATAGTAGATACACAGTTATATGCATATACTACATCATACTGTGTATATGGCTACTTCAAGCCTATTTTAGGTCTATATAAATGTTATTTGACTTAAAGCCGGCTTAACTTAAGTCAATCAAAAATTTTGCTTACTTGACTTGAAACATTAATAATGATTTGTTTCGAATAATGAACATTTTCGAACTTAGAAGCTGACATAGTAAAAACGCAGCTTGAATTTCTAGCTTATTAATTAAGTACTGAAAACGCTTCATTTTTATAATATGGGTACACCATTTTTACCATTTCTTGTGCTGGAATAAATGACGGGATTGGTTTTGTGCGCTTTTGAAAAGCTTAATAATTTTCCCTCTACTTTATTTCTGAAAAAAATGCTGTTATGCGCTAGGTGGACATCTACTGTTCTTTCTATGCGTATAAAAATTAAAATAAGGAGATAGCTAATATATCTACTTTAAATAGCTAAGGGAGTTTTTTGTATACAAATATTGGTGAGTGATTGCATTAGTGTGATGTAAGCGCGGAATCGAATTATTTATAAAGTAAATATATTTTGGTTAGAACTGCAAACGCGAATTCAATCAAACAGTCACGCACATAGACTTTATATTGAGATAACAGAAACCCTATAAAACACAAGCAGCGTGGAGTTATTCTAAATTTTTATAGCTGCAGACTGCAGTAAAACATGAACAGCTCTAGCATGAATTCCATTCGTAGAACTCTACGAATTACGAATATAATTACCACGTGGACTTTTGAATGATCACAAATTGCTTTCGCAGAGATTATGAATCACCAATGCCAGTATCATTTTTCGGAGTGTTAAAATCAGTATTTTATTTTAATTATCAATTGTTTATTTAATATTTTTTAAAATATCCTTTTTTGCGGTGTAAGAGTAACTCAAACTCAAACAAAAAATTTGAAGTTTGAAAATTTAATACGACTATTCCCTTTAACTTACTTGTTACGAGTGATTATTTCTTTCGCATACTTTTGGGGGTAATCTTTACTACGAACATTATTTATGATTACTCCATTATGGATCGTAGTTTTCGAATTTCAGAGCTACGAACGAAATTCATGATAGGGCTGTATATGTTGACGTAATTTACAGTTATTTAATATATTTTATTTTTTATTTATTGTTAATTTTTTGTTTTCGTTCTTTCTATATATTATTAGAAATAATTAAAAATTGTTGAATTAACACTTTTTCATTAAACCAGAAAGAGAAAACAATAGCATTTATTCGTTATTTTTATTTTGTATTTACTTTCGTTTTTTTTTTTTATTTTTTTATACTTTATTGTTTTTTTTTTGTATCTTTCTCTTTTTATCTTTCTCTTTCTGTATCCATTTAATATACAAATTTCTAGCTATTATCATGGAGAACTTTTCGCTGTTTTATTCAAATGAAGAGGATGCCTTGTTATCATATGCCGATATAAGAAATTTTCAAAATACATGGAATATTGTCGATATACATCAACGTGGCGTTATACCAGTAAGGCGTGTTAAATTTATTTTACGTTTACTAAAAGGACGACTTGAATGTGATCCACAAAAGGATCGTTTATTATTCAAGTATATGTGCTATGAATTAGATAAATTGCATAATGGTGAAGATGTCACATTCCATGATGTTATAAAGTAATAAAAAAAATTAATAAAAAATAATTTATTTAGAGATTTTTTTATAGTTATTAAAATTTCAATTATTATTTAATTTTTTTTATTCAATTCAATTTATTTTTTTTAATAATATTTAATAAAATGTAGGAATATAAAGTTAAATTTTCTAATTTAATTTAAAAAAGCTTAATAAAATAATGAAAATATTTGAATAGAAATTATTTCCCACCATGAATTTGTAATATTCATAAATATGTCATGCATTATAAAATTGATAAATAATCGATAAAATCAATCTTTTAGCAAGAAAATTTAACATTTATATTTTTTTTTAATATTTTACTTATTTATTTTCTATTAATATTGCTCTGTCTTGTTTTTGTTTTGTGAGAAAAATATTCGTTTTTTTTCTTATTTCTTTATTACGTTCTTTAAAATAATAATCTTCGATTAGTATGCTATCATATCGATCAGTTGACATAAGGAAAGCGTTACAATTGGAAGAGTTGTTAGCGCGTGAAGAATTTGAATATATTATAGAAGAAGAAGTGGCTAAACAAACTATTCGAACATGGTTAGAAGGATGTCTTAAAAAAATACGAACGCAAAATGCTAGCGTAATTTTTTTTATCTTATTTTTTTATATCTTTGATAATTATACTTTTTGTAAGTTGAAGTTTAATATATATATATATATTTTTTTCAATTATTTATAGAAACAACAAAATTCTTTAATTGCCGGTCTTCGTGCTACAAATGAAATGCTAATGAAGGATAATGTTTTTGAAGAAAAAGGTAAAGAAACACAAACCATGCAACAACAGCAACAACAACAGCAGCAGCAACATCAGACTGGTATGCGTAATATTATTTATTCATTTACTTTATAACATGTATAACATCCATTATTATAATTTTACACGCAGGTGTCGGTGCTCCAAGCTCTGGAAGTAGTAGTATCGGACAAACTGGTGGCAGTGGATCAAGCGGTTCAAGTGGTATACTAATATCAGGTGATCGTCAACAAATTCAAACGAATTTTCCACAATTTACAACAACAGGTGGTACTGGTACATCAACAAGTGGCTTAACAACAAAAATCAATCAAGAACAAGGCGATCCCTTATATAACGCTATTAATTTAATAAATAAAGAGAATGTTGTCAATAACCAAATGACAATTTCAATAACACCAACTAGTACCGGTATATTATCAAGTGGAATTAGTGGGCAAACATCTGCTATATTAACAACAGTATCACCAATAACAACGTCTACAAGTGTTGTATCAACATCAGTATCAACTGGTGGTATTATAGCAACAGGTGTAACAAGTTCTACAAGTAGTCAACAAATAAGTACATCTGATTTACGTACTAGAAAACAATCAACAAAAACAATTTTAAATCGCTCTGATTCAACTGGTAGTTCAAGTGGTAGAAAATTTTTAGCTCCAACATTATCTGATCCACAAGCACGTAGCGTTGATAAAGATCGATATTCAAATAAAAAGAAAAATTTAACACAAATTTCATCAGCTGCATGTCAAGCTGTATCATCATCAACATCTATTGTACAACGACAACCACATTTAAATGAATTAATAAATCATCGGTATCATCATAATACCCATATTTTATATTATCCAGCTGTTACAGAATCCCATCGTAATAATATTCATCAATTTAATCAACAAATACAACAATCACAGCAACAACAACAACCGCCACAACAGCAACAACAACAACAACAACCACAATTATTAGCGACCAGTGGTGGTATAAGTAGCAGTATTAGTGGGATTGGTGTTGTTGGTAGTACAGTTGGCGGAGGAACAAGTGGTACTATTCAAACAGCATTCGGTTATAATAATTTAAGTGTATTAGGGAATAATAATTTATCAAATGAGTTTGATATAAATAATATTAATAATAAAATATTATCATATAATACACAAGCTAATATGGTATTTGAAGTTCACGATTGGTGGTCGGAACAAGTAGTTTGTACACAAAGTAGCGATGAAGAAACGTAACTATAGCTATATTTCTGATTTAGTAATAAAACAAATTCGATGCGGTTAGCATTGTACATTGTCTAAATTAGCAAAAGTATTCCAGAAGATTATAAAAAATGCGTTTTAAACACTTCTTCACAACTTTAAGGAAACTAATAAACTTTAAGTTAACATACCTACAAAAATGTTAATTTGGTTCTTAGGAGAGTTTCATTTTATGCCGTCGGAATTATACGAAAAGTTCGTCAGTAACTTCTGGTAACAACCAGAGTTCAAATATTAAATTTCAAGAAATTCCATTAATTCGCTCCGTAGATATGGTAAAAAATCTCTGATCTTCTCAAAATATTTATTGTGTTAACACGTTGAGTTTAAATATTAAATTTCAATGAAATCGGAATTTACTTGAAAATGATCAAAAATGTGAAACAGGCCCGTTAAAAGGTCCAGTTCCCGAAGAATGAAATATTTCAAAATGTAGATTAATCCATGCCATAATCGAAATAAACTTACATATAAAATTTCATCAAAATTAGTTCAGTCTAACTTGAGATACACCCGTACACACACAGTCAGATAGACAGGCAGACCTACAGACTGACAGACCGACAGGTTGCAAAAAATAGTTTATTTACACTTTCCTACCATGGAGAAGTGCGTTCCCACAGAAAACTCGACATGCAAAATTTGTTGCCATCACATAACCTACCTATTGTATACACAATGCGGTCGGTAAAAACGATTAATATATATTTTTAAATGATTACACTAATTTCAATTCAAATTTTTTAGTTAAATTTTAATAAAAATATTAAATCAAATTTTTGATAATAAAAAATGTAACATACTTAATATTGTGTAACTTTAGCAAGCCAAAATTTCAATAGTTTTTGGAAAGAATCAATACAAATAGTAAAACATAAAACCCAATACAAATAGTTTTTGGAAAGTTATATAAAATTTGAAATAGTGTCAAAAAATGTATTTAATATTGTAATTAATTTAAATTGTTGAATGAACGTAGCTTACAAATTAGTTTGCTTTTAGGTAAATACTTGCATTTTATTTTACATTTATTTACACTGTTCTGTTAAAATTACTTTTCCACCATGCTTTAAAAACGTTAACAATATTAAGAATATTCCAAAAATAATTATCTGTCAAATAAATTGAAGTTCTATTGTTACAAAATTGTTATACATACAATAATTACAGTTATCAGAAATGAATATTGTATATTTAATAAATGTATAAAATAACGTTATTAAAAAATATGTGCCAATTTTTAAGAAAATACAAATGAATTTTGTTTATAAAACTGAAGATTTTATTTTTTAATTAAATAAATTGAGACACTCATTCGTTTGAAAGGGATCTCTTTACTCTATAAGTTTCGGTTTTTACTCCCAAATCGTGATTTTGCTCGCATGTTAAAGTTTTTCGCTATTTCTGTTACTGCTCATTTACGCGAAAACCTGTTGGCAAATTTTCATTTTCCTTATTAGGAGACAAATTTATTAAATTATTTTTAATGAAATTTACTTTCTATTGATCATGATCTTTGGTTACCTTCATTTAAATTACAATTCGCATACAATGTTTTTGAAATATTCATGTTCACCTATTACTTTTATTACTACGAGTACTAACAATATAATTCTCAAAAATGGTCGAATTAATATATTTTTTAAATAAAATGCCAGGTAAGAAAAAATACAAACAAGCAAATTTTTTTATTATTAATTTTATGCGATTCTATTGATCACGATCGCCTGTTACTTTAACTAAATGGATCAGACAAGCCCAAACCTCTCAAAGCAAAACCCAGAAATTTTTTCTTACCAGATACAATACGAGAAATACTCGTATCTGCCACACGAAAGGCCGCTCAAACCTAATAAACATACTGCAGAATGGGCCTAACAAGGGACACATGCAAATACTTCGTAACATACGAGTGAAAAAACTCTTTAGCCCACCTCATTACAAAGCCTAACTTCGAATTAGCCCTGCCAAGAATCATATTCAAATGAGCACCGAAATCCAACCCGTTATAAAGCATAACCGCAAGACAACAAAAAGTCATGCTCACCCTCTGCAATACCAACCGTTAAGGTAATAATCATGTCGGACAACAGAAGACTTGCTCCTCCGCGAAAAACGCAAGACTCAGCACTAGCCAATATTAAATTGCAAGGCATTTGCTCGACACCAGTCCTCAAATTTATCTAAATCCTTCTATAGCGCCAAACAATCAACCACCAAAATTCACAAATCGTCCTCACAAAACCACAAAGCAAGAACATACCCAAAAACATCGTTAGTCGCGACAAAAAAAAACATGGAGCCCAATTGAACAACCTGCGCAACGCCCGACACAGCACAATAGAAATCAGACATAGTTAAACAGAAAGAAACTTGATACAACCTATATTTTAAATAGGAATAGACCCACATCAAGCTACGAAGAGAAAAGCATATACAAACTAACTTTCTCAGAATAACCTGATGCGGAACAATATCAAAGGCCTTACTAACTTCTGTAAAAATAACGTCGACCTAACACCCCCTCCAGATATTAATAATATCCGAGACAAACCCAATCAAATTAGAAATCACTGACTTACCCTTCTGAAAACATTGCTGGCAGGAATGAATAACAGAGCCACAATAAGAATAGAAGTTATTGACCAAAATGCTCTCAAAAAGCTTCAGGATAGTCGACATCTTAACAATAGGCCTATAACTACTAGTTGAAGAACATTTACCCTTTATATACTGGTGCAACAAATGATTCTTTCCAAACCGAAGGAAAGATGGAAGGTACCAACGTAAAATTAAATAAAGAATTAAGAGGACCAACAAGGTCACAAGAACACCTACGCAACACCACTTCCGGGATCGCATCAGGACCACGAGATCAATTTCCACCCAACCGCTCCATGGCCCGCAGAACACAATCAGTCCCCAGCAAAATTCCATCACGATCAAAACTACAAGCAGGCTTCCGCCAGAAACCATCAAAACTTGCAAAAGCAGCAAAATCCGAAGACAAATCATAAACACAACCAACCAAAGGAAAAACACTCGAAAAGTGTCTGGCAAACAAATTAAAGATAACCTAACGATCACTAGAAGATCTAAAAAAATTTCAGTGAGGATGGATAACCATCAGACCCCTTCTTAGAATTGATAAAATCAAAAAATCTCGTCGGACTACCAAACATACTACGCCGAACATCACTAAGATATGATCCATATAAATCACCACACAAAAACTATCATATGCCAAACAAATTCTAGCCTAATCCGCCGACGACAGTTCCTAAGACGCGTCAACTCAGGGGTATACCAAGGAGACGAAGGCACGAGTATGCTATCCTTAATCATAGAAGCAGAAGCACACAAACAATCAAAAACACACAAATAAAACTTGCACAGACAATCACCAGCATTCGCATCAACCAAAAAAATAGACTCAAACTCAACCGAGCGCAATAGACCGTTCAATAATCAAGCAAAATCATAATCATTCATAAAAGCAGCCCCACGAAAATAAGAGCTGAAGCCATGTTTCTTCTCGGAGGCAACAGCAGAATCAATAATCCCGACAGAGATTAGAAACATCACAGAAACAGGGTGGTAATCATTGGTACAAATAGACACAGCAAAACTACCAGAATCGGAACCGAAGACAAGATCCAACTGCCTACCAAAGTTATTACAAACACCGCTAATCTGTCACAAGTCACACTAACCAATATCATCAAGAAACTCAGAGTCAAGCCCTACAAAGATATTAGAAACCACATAAAATTCATAATCATTCAAGGGTTTCCCCGGTTTTCCGATCATAATAACGTCCGCTACTTTCCAAGCACTAGGAACATAACTCATAAAATTAGCCAAACTGCTGTATTTGTCACTTCAAATCTCAGCAGTAATGAGATCAAAACCTGGGGCCTCATTCGATTTTAGCGACTTTTTTGCTTGACAAATTTCCTTCGGTGTAAATTGAGCCATAGTGTTTTCATCCATACCAAAATCTTCTACAAAACAAGCACTAGAATTCAGTTCATTTGGTTGAAAAATTCCTCCCAAGTAATTAGCAAATATTTCAGCTTTATCCTTGCTACTTTCCGTCCATGATCCATCTGTTTTTTTCAGTGGGGACATTCGCTCTATTGGCTTCTCAGTACTCTTCGTTGCTTTCCACAACGAATAATTCGTTTCTTTATTTGTCGATAAGCCCTTTATATGATTCTCGTATGATACTGATTTAAAATTTCAATTTTTCTTTTGAGTGTTTAAGAAAGTCCATTTATAATCGTTTAATTGTCGATTTCTGCGCTACTCCATTTTATCGTCCATCCCACGGTATCCATTAAAAAAATTACAATCATTTTCGAAATTCAAAAAATTTGCTAAAATCCTTTTAGATATAAAAAAGTCAAAGACCCGGGACATTTTGGCCAATAAATCGCACTGCCAGTAGAATGATAGGAATATTTCAATTCTGGAATAGCTTCCCTTATTTAAGTTGAGGTCAATTTAGAACCCCAATCCACACACTTGGCATTATGGTCCCAGTAAGAATCTATTCTCCCCGCGGATAGGAGATCCTTAAATGTATCCCTTTTTATATTACATCGTGGTGGACAATATATTCAATACTGAACCAACATTGAAGTTCTGCTTGGTAGATTAAATTTTTAGTAAAACAATTTGAACCTTCATTATACTTTTCTTAATTGAAATAGTAGTACCTTCTCTTGAATGGTTACCAGTGCGAGTTGCCCTATATCCAAATCCTTCTCCAAGTGTACTTCTAACAACAGACATATTCGTAGCTCTAAGAAAAACCTCCAATTCTTGCTCTCTACTCAGAACGCCATTAGCAATTGGTATTTTATTTAACAACATTTTTCAGAAATTGGGGTTGCTAGATATACGTTAGTATATCTTTTCTCCATTGTAGTTAATCGCATTCAAATTTTGTCAATTCTTTGTAGCATGTGTATCATTTGCATTATGCTACCGTCAAATTCTTTACGTTTCTGCATTATATTTTTGTCAATTTCTTCTCAAATTAAAACATTTACCACCTCTTTGGGAAAATCTTTATGTATCAGAGGTCCGAACCGACATCTACGCATCTGAATCCCCTTTGGATAATTCACCTAATATCCTGAGGCTCACATAATGGGTGTAGGTTTCTGACCATTACTTTAATTTGCCTCGTCAATTTATTTTCATAAGTATGCCATTCCAATCTGGCTTTATTAACAGTTGTAGTTAATCGTCTATATTCATTTTCAACATTTATTCTCAGTTGATAATTGTTCATTATGTACTTTCACGTCAATATTTTCCTCTTTGAGGATCCTCAGTTAAACTGTAGGTAATTAGTTATAGAGGTTACTAACTATTACAGGCGAAGGTTTATGGTTTTTATTTTAAGCATTTTTCCTTTGTGGAATTTTTTCTACTTTAATGCTATTCACTTCCAGTGTCGCTTCCATTCCAGGTGAACGTTTAACTTTTCTCTTCTTTGAATTTCTTTTGGTTTTAGGAGCCTAATCGGTTTCTCTAGCCAATTCTTCCTCATTTGTTTGGAACACGACCACACCTATTTTGTCTTTTTCTGTGCCATTAGAAATTGCATACAGCTGTCCTTATAATTTTAGATTTTCTGCCTTGAGTTCCAGATCTCTTCTTTCAACTCCTTACACAGGTTTTCCAAATCACTTACACCCGAATCGATCATTGGTCCAAGTTCCTGGTGCAATGGGCATTATCTTCAGAGGTTTTACTTATGTTGTCTTCTTCAGACTTTTTTTCTTTATAACTTTCTATACTTGCCCCCATAGGTGGAGACCTTGCAACTCTTGAGCTCTTGTCAAACGGGTTCATTAATGTCGTTAAATAATCTTTTTTGCTTCCACTGGCGACTTCTCTGAACGTCCTGAACATTCAGTCAAGCCCTCGCCGAAGGCCGTGATCTCTGCTAACACTTTGGTAGATATATTTCCCGCATTTAAATTCTTAATATTGAACATTTCATATTCAATTATAAGGTATATGTCTTTACTGCTGTATCCCTGGGATCAGACGCGTCTTGATTTCATTAATTTCATTAATTGGGGGCTATTTCTACTCCCAAAGCAATGAAAAGCTCATTGAGAATAAAAAACAAATTGCTGACATCCTAATAACCTCAGTGTAAAATCACTGTAAATCACATCCGTTTGACACCCATCTTCCATATTATTTAAAAAAACAGCGGCAGCTTCCACCAGGTTAGTCTTCGTTCATTTCTTCTTCAGAAAACCGTACTGGATAAATGGAATGCGATGGGAGTAAATGCCATCATAAATCGTTAGTTCAAAAACTTTGGAAACACTGAAAGTTTACCAACATAGGACGATATGTTACCACATCCGCTTATGATTAATAAATTTCCAAAAACTTTCAGAAATTCATAAAATATACATATCATAATGTTTTTTAGCTGACAACTTCAAATTATCATACGCAAACTGAAAGTTGCCATAAGCTCTAGCACTCCAAGAAGAAAAATATTTGTGGCAAAATTTGTTTTTTTTTATTACGCAACCTTTTCAATTCCCTAGAAAACCATGGAGGGCCAGAATCGCATTCCCTATTCCTTATAGTTGGAATAAACGCAGATAATATGATTTCATCAATCAGTAATATTGAATAGTGAATAAAAATCGTAAGCAGAAAAGAAATAATTTAACATTGTAAAATTAGCCCTTTTAAAATTAAACCGGTAGGAAGGGGCTTCGTCTGTATATGGTTGACCGTAGGTAAAATATCAAAAAGGAATCGGAGGATGTAAGATCAACTTTAATCAATGAATGGATCCGGCAAAAAAATGGGTACGCAATTATACCAATCAGAAATTAAAGCCAAATCTAATTCCTTAGATTGGGGGTTCAAAACTGACAAGTCAAAGGGAATCCAAAAAAGATAACTCCAGCTAACCACCACAATTTATTGGAAAGAAAAATGTTTCCACGTTATTTTAGGAAGATTATAGTCTCCAAAAAACAAAAAACCTCATCCTATGAACAAATAGAATTGTAAATGTTTTAAAACATTGAACGAAATTTAAGGTATATGTCAGAATTAGAGATTGAAGACTTGAGGGCAAAAATCAGATAGCTCACAATTTTTAAATTTTTCGAGAGAGACAAAAACTGTTTTGAAAAGAAACTATAATATTTGTGGCAAAATGTGTCAATGTATTTTGAAGTGCTTATAAAGCTCAATATTTTTTATAACAAAAAGATAAATTAAACGTTTATTTATACATGTAAAGACAAAAACAAAAAAATTCATTGCCTGGTTCTTGCCCAAAAAGTTGAAATTTCAAGTGATACATTAATAAAATGTTGTTTAAATTTAATTTTCAATCGCCAAATTCACTAGTCAGTAGAAGATTTTATATTTAAATAAAATTCCTTATCATCTTGCAGAACATATTTTTCTGCTAATTGCATCACATCTGTATACTTTTTTGAGTTGATTGGCAAGGTTTCTTCACGCAATAGTTGTGGTGAAAATGTATTTGCACTAATATTAACTAGTTTTGCTAGCTGGAAGTATAAAGCGTCTGCACATGGCTAACTGAAGTTGTAACACCACGAGTACTCAATTAAAATATTTCAAATATTTTAAATTAGTTCTTTACCTTTCTGCACCAGTAAAATGGATTTGTCGCTTTCTTCTAATGAAACAGAGGGTTGAGATTTAGATTCTGAAATACAAAATCGTCACGCTCACTAACGTTAGATGTTATTACATCGAAAAAAACTCACAACTAATAATTATTGCAAACAAATAGTTAAGAATATGATCTAAAACAGACAACGCAAAAACATATTGTAACATGTTATTGCATAAACAATTTTATAGTTTTTGCAGTAAAAATATGAGGCAGACAACTAAGAGTTGATAGAAAAGCCCAGAAGTGTAGTTATCTGGTTTTTGCCGTCACGTCTGCAAATAGTGGTATATAACAATTGACCAACATAAGTTTCCTAGAAAACAATAATATTTTAAAAGCTCTTTGGTTAAATTGGAATCCTGTAACAGATAAGTCAATCTTTTGTTATTCGCCCTCCGAATCGTCTTTTGAAATGCCTAAAAAAATATTTTATGGCGGAGGTTGCAAGATTCTTCGACCTTTTAGGGTTAATAAGACCCATAATTATAGCGCAAAAGCTCTTTCTACATCATTTATGGAAATTCAAATTATATTGGGACAAAAGCTTACAGCTTAATTCAAAGTGGTAAAAGCTTAAACTTGTCTGCATCACTCAACCGTGCCTATTAGTAAGTATAACTAAAATGGTTATTATTTACAGATGGAAAGGGAAATATTATTTACAAATAAAAAGGGGTGGCAAAAATAATATTAGTAGTATTAATTTAATATTGACCTGACCTGACTGCACCGGTGGTTATTGCACTGGTCCTTTAAGAGAACAGTCTCAGATTCAAAGCCAGGTCACTATAAAAAATATATTTTATAGCTTTATACACATTACATACATACAAAAATAAAAAATAATTAATATTAATCAATTGCCATATTTCAATATTGGATAATATTAAAAAATATACCAGCAAAATAAAGTAGTAAATATCAATAGCCCTAAATATTTAATATAAAACTACGGTAGACTCCTACCTAGTAAACTCAATGACGTAAGAAACTGGTTCATAGTTATCTACAATATCGTGTACCAGCCCTATGCTCCTCCCAGCAGCGAAGTAGGAATAAAATTTTACGAAAAAATTCGTGGCTAGTCCTACGCAATTCGTTTTACAAGTAACGCCCAATGTAAAATTGAATCACATCATAATTTTAATACGGCTATTCCCTTTAAATTGCATGTTGCGAGTGATTATATCTTTCGTAGACTTTTGAAGGTAAATATACTACGAACATTATTTATGATTACTCCATTACGCATATTCGGAGAAGAATTTTAGTAATTCGAAATTGATAATATGACACTTGTAATTTTCGAATTTCAGAGCTACGAATGAAATTCATGATAGAACTGTGTGAACCTATTCAACGTCCGTTTTCTGTATGCGGTGTCGGCCAGCTTCTGTTTCAAATACTTTCATACGTGCTTTAAAACATTTTTTTGAGAGGCGAGCCAGGCAAAGGAAAAATATATTCGTATGATGCGACTAATTTGTCGAAACAAACATTTTAAAAAATTTTTAAATTTAATATTATTACAAGGGGAAATGCTAATGAATTCTCCCGTTCCAGCGACCCTAACGAGTTCAGTGCTTTAATACCTGGCTTAAGTGCTTTAATTTTTCAAGATTCTCTTTAAATTTGTCAAAAATGGCGTGATCTTCATCGTAATATTTCTGTTGGGATTCTTGTTTTATTAGTCAAAGCAACATACCATCATTAAAATGGCTACTTGGTCGTATCAGTCTAAATCAGTCCCGGTCACGATGAATAAAGTTCGAGTTGTTACAGTTAAAATGGCTTCAGGTGGCCTACTATGTAAAAACGCGAAAGTCACAAATTTGCGAAATTTGATTTGCGATTCGCAAGTGGTTTAGTACTATGTAACAAAATTGCATCGTAAAAAAATTTAAACTGGCAACATTTTCTAAAATTTTTTGATTTTGACATTTCTGACAATTTTTCAAAGTAAACATTTGAATTATTTTAAAATAGTCATACATTGAAATGTATGTATAATATTAAGGAGGTGATTACAGGTATCCCTTGCTTAATTTATATTAATATTAAAAAATTTGTATTAAGCACCTACATACATTCCTTTTTGACTATGAAATAATAAACAACAATTATGTACGTCCTATAAACTTAAAAATTTATATTAATTTTTTTGTAAATACATTTATGTATGTAACAAAACTTAAATAGTTATTTGAACTTCTTTTTAAATTTTTTTCAAATTCTTTAATACTCACAAAAAATAATGCTATAAGGCACTAATAGAAAATTGGTAAACATTTATTATACATATGATGTATTTACATCATACTTTTGTTACATAAAAGAAATGCATGGGATTAAAAAAATCGATTTTCAAGTTCAGTCAGCAAAATTTAATTGTCAAAATGAAAAAAAGGAAAATTTTTTGGTAGAAATTTACTTCAAAAAAAAAAAAAATTTAAAGTGAGGGAAATGGCGTTATGTAAATTAGTGGTATTAAAAATTAAAAGAGCGTAAATCGGAATGTCGTATATCGCAGGGGCTAAATCGGGGGATACCTGTATTGTTAATGTTATCTAAGATATATGGATAGCAAAAGACTTTTATGCAGGTTAAGATTTAAATACTGCTCTTGCTCAGCAAACCATTTCACTTATTATAACCGAAGTTTGTAAGGCTGTAGATGAAAAGTTAAGTTCCATTATAATAAAACTGGAAAGGACTAATGTCGAGAAAAGAGAATCGAATTTGGAACCGCAAACCGGTTTTGTATTTTATTTTGACCTATAATTATATGCAATTGCTTATTACAAAAATTTAATTAAATGCAATAAATTTTAAATGGAAAATTTTTTTAATTTACTAAAAATAAATGTAGCACTTACATTTTTTAGTTTCATTTTTTCAAAAACTTAGACTTTCGCAATAAGATTCGTAAACAAAATGCAAGTGAATGAAAAGTATGTGATTTTAGCAATCTATAGTACCATATTTGTTACTTATTATGATAGGCGAAGCGAATGGCTAGGCGAATCAAGTGACATTTTAAATTATTCTTTTAATAATAAATAGTAATTCTTTTAATAATAAATTAAATTATTCTCTTAATAATCAACATTTTGGATCTGGGGAATAAACTGCTTTTATTCCCCAGATCCAAAATGTTGCTACCGTAAGACATCAAAAAAAACCTACCAAAAAAAATTATATTAACACCACACATATGTACATACATTGTTTTTGCTTTTTTTGCAAAAATAATTGAATTTTCCTATCCTTTAAGCAATGTCGGGGTTGTTTTCCATTAATTTAATTAAATGCTCTTGGTTCGTTTTTTCACGCTTAAGCTAATACTAAACAATGTTTTCAATGTTTGATCAAAATAAGGACCATAGTGACAAAATTTAAAATGCGAGAATCGTTTAGCGAAAGTAGCACTAGATAGTATGCCACGAGATGTTTATACAAGTAGCATAAGTAAAATTTGTAAGGTTTCAGTTGAAAATTCTTTTCAGGGCATGATGAAGAATTTTTAATTAAGATGTTTAATTTGAATAAATAATTACTCAAAATATTTAAATTTTTTTTTTTTTTATTGGTGTGAAAAGAAAACTTCCTTTTATTCGGAATAAAATACTTTTATTAAGTATTAAAATACTTTTATTAAGTATTTTATTCCGAATAAAAGGAAGTTTTCTTTTCACACCAATGAAAAAAAAAAAATTATATTTCGGAAAAATTATCAACCATTGGAAAAAAAAAATTTTTTGAATATTTTAATTTATTAATTGAAAAATCAAAACTTTATTTCTACCTTCAAAATCTAGTTTTTAACTTAAATTATCTTTTGTACCCAAGTTAGTTTTGTAATTAATATAATTGATACTTTGATGTTGTGATTGAATTGTTTTCGTATAAAATTTTAGTTTGATTAAATGATCGAAGGTAGAAGTTTTTTTTTTATAATTTTGGGAGACTGTAGGTCATGTTGTAAAAAGGTCTATGCGAGACATTTGATATTGAATTTTAAAATCTATCATATCATATTAATAAAAATATTGTTCTTTATTAAGCATAAGTCGTTCGTCTTTTTTATTAAGATCAAGCTATCGAAACGTTTATCTTGAAAATGCTCAGTGATTAAACACCGGCAAAATAAAATATTTTTTAAATAAAATACGAGGCCAGCAGAGATATGAGCAAATTTATAATTTTTAATTTTTTGAAATTTACTTTCTATGCCAGGATAGCAAAAATTGTTCTGAGCACTAAATATTTGCCGTGATTTGTTGGATTATTTTGCTCATATTAATTTTTTAAGAGCGAAATTCGACTGCTTTTGATCGTTCTTTTTAAAAATATTTGTAAACAGAGTTGCAGAGCTGTATCGTATGTTTATTACTATTAAAACATTTCAAGTCAGAAGAGCTGCGCGACTCAACATTATTTCCGAACTACTTTTAAATATACGTTCTAGAATATATTCTTTATATTATTTTCAATATAAATTCTAAAAAAAATCTTGTTAGCTTACAAAAAAAAAGAACAAGAACAATTGTTAAATAAGTAAATAATAAGACATTTTTCTATTTATTGTTCATTTTTTAATAACAACATAAAAATATTATTTGGAATTCATAGTATATCAATCCGCCACTCTTAATTCAATCTTTTCTTTATTTTTCTCTTTTTTAATTTTTTTTATTGGTGTACTTTACTTACAATTTAATTTGTTTTTTTGTTTTCATTTATTTTTATACAATATTTTTTTTTATTTTTTTTTCATTTAATTATTTATTTAAGTAAACTTAGTTTAACTCTAACAGATCCCCAGGTAGAAGAGATCTTAAATTCGATGGTGTACCACGTTCAGCTGATCCATCTAATGATGATGTCCACAAATTACTTGATGCGTTTGGCTGCCAAACTGAGCCACTCCAAGCATCAGTTCCTAAAAAAGAAAAACACAAAACAAAAAATAATTTTATTTTTTAATAAAACAAAAAACAGGAAGCTAAATTTTTTAAATCAGTTATAAAATTATTTAAAAATTATATCCTATAGTTTTCGTTAACGTATTATTCAATATATTTTCAAAGTTTGATATTTTCAAATATGTAATTTTTTATATAACAAATTATTACTTTATTGATAAAATTTTACAAATATTGAAGAAGTGATATATTTAATTATTTCAAAACCACAACGGAAGTTTTGCTCTTTCGTACTTCTAATTATCTACTTCTATATTGGGGCCAATGAAATAAATTTCCAGAGAATTATCATTGTTTGGAAAATTTTGCTTTAAAATCCGCACAATCATGTAGAAATATTTCACTTATAGTTTACTTTTAATTTAAAAATAAAAAAATTTCAAATTATGCAAATATTCTCTTGTTGTATATATATACTTTGATTATTTTTTTCATTAGTGAAACTTTTTTTGAAAATTTTGCAATTATTGCTTGAAAATTTTATAATAATGTTAATTTTCATTATAACTGTTCTTTTCGAAAAATATTACCAAATATATTTTCTCTTTTTTTTTATTCAGCCTTTTCACTTTAACTTGAATTCCCATCAAAAAGGTGGCATGAAATCAATATAATTTTCATAACGAAAACTAACGGACTTTTTTATACTAGAGACAAAACTCAGTAGACCTTCATAATTGACACTATTGTAATGGAAAATTTTTGGAAGGAACAAGGTTCTATGAAAATATCTAAGATAATGTTATATTGTGACATTAAAACATAATGCAAATGAAAAGAAGATCTGGAGGTGAAAATCTTTTCGCTGTTACAGTCCTATCATAAATTCCGTTCGTGACTCCAAAATCAGGAAAAATACAAATTTTATATTCTCAATTCTAAATTAGTAAAATTCTACTGTATCCGTAATACAGTAATCATAAATTGCGTTCGTAGTAAAAATAGCCCTCGATAGCGTCTACAAAAGAAATACTCACACGTAACAAGCAATTTAAAGAGAGTGGTTGTTATAAGTTTTCAAGTTTGTAATTTTTTTGTTTGAATTGGAGTTCTTCCATAACAGACCCCATGAAACGAAATGAATTCATATTTGCTAAAAAAATGTTTTTCCCACTTTTCAAAAAAAAACTCAAAAACTAAAAAAAAACTGCGAAATTTCGTACTTAAGAAATATCTTTTTTTATGAAAGTTTTGTACTCCAATAGCATCAAAAAACACAAACATTTGATAATTGAAATAAAATACTGATTTTGACACTCTGAAAAATTTTGTTGCAATTTAATTTGTGTTGCCACGAAAGGAATTTATGGTCATTTAAAAATCTACGTCGTAGTTTTCTACGAGGAGAGTTCATGATAGGACTGACAAAGATAGAACAAAGTTGATTTACTCCTGCATGTTTTCATTAATTTCAATGATTTTCTTTATATAAATATATTTATATGATTAATATAATACCAGTAAATTTTATATGATTAATATAAATGATATTAAATATGATTAATAGTAAATTATATTAACCTGGTGGTCTTGTTTGATTTTGTTGATTTTGTGATCTCCACGCAGACTGACTATTTGCGTTTCCACTACCGTTATTACTACCACCTGGTCCACCGGGGTTTCCACCGCCCCCACTAGTTCCATTGCCTCCTCCGCTAGTTTGTGATTGACCAACGTTTGGACCATTACCATTACTATTACCTGCAGGTAAGTGTTGTAATATATTCTGAACTTCACTATCGTTGGGTGATTCAGCACAAATTGTTGTATTACTTAGAACACAATTATTTAAAGCCATTTGAGCCTTATTGGCTTCTTCTCTAGTTGCATATTTACATAAAGCGATTCCCTGATTTAAGTATAAATGGAAATTTAATAACGGCCCATGTTGCATACATAAGGTACGTAAGGTTGAACCATCGATCTGAAAATGAAACAAAAATTTTTTATATTTTCTGCAAAAAAACAACAGTATATGAGTCTTGAAAATTTACCTGTGTAGTTAAATTTTTTAACAATAACCATGTAGAATTCCAATTAGAATTAGCTCCAGACCAACTCGTTTGATTATTTGGTGCACCACGGCCGGACAATGTAGCTCCAATCCAACCATTTGCATTACTACCATTTGCGTTTCCTGCATTTGATGGATTGCTTGAATTTGAATTGTTACTACCAGTACCGTTATTATTACTATTTGAGCTACCAACAGCAGATTTATTAGCACCTAACCCGGGTGGCGGACCACGTGATGTCTTGTTTAATTGTGGCGCAGCCCACAATTCTGATGTAGTGGCACTTTGTTGTGGAACATTATCAGACCAACTTTACATAAAAATAAAAAAAAAATTAATTTTAAAAAACAAATTAAGAGACTTAAGGAAATTTTCTATTAATTACCTAGTAAAATTTTGTTGATTTCCAGACGGATTAAAACTCCATGTCGATGAAGATAAACTTAGTGGGGGTAAATCAGTCGGTGATGCTTTACTGCTATTAGCAAAGAGGTCAGCTTCTTTTGGCGTCGGATTAATAGACAGTGGACTTCTAGCTACACTACCTGGGGTAATACTAGGATCATCTTCGATACTTTTTATTTGGGAACCCTAAAAGCAAAATAGCAACATACAAAAAAAAATTAATTTAAAATGTAATGTTTTCTTTTATTAGACAAATCTAATTCTATCTCTAACTTACTTTCCAAGGTTTTCCCGGTTCAAATTCTGGAACTAAATCAGTAAATGCAGTTGCAGGTGACTGCTGTGCTGCTGGCCAGTCTTTGTTCTCATTATCATTGCTAGAATCAGGCCATCCATCACCAATACGTGCGGAAGACCAAGTTCTATTATTAGTTATCCGACGCATATATAAATAAATATGGAAAATTTATACAAATACATTACAAAGTAGGAAATTATTTACCCATCACTTTGTAATCCTAAAGTGTTAATATTAGTAGAATTTGTTGAAATAGATTTAGCAGTTGGACCTGGGGCACGCGAAAAATCTGTACTATCCGTGGGTACATCTTTTTCTAATACTGGAAGCTTCCACTGGTTCAGTCTAGATTGCTGATTTGGAGCTCCTTGGAATGCTCCGGACTGGTCCTTCAAATTAATCTCAGAGAAGTTACCTTGAAGAGCACTTATGGCATCATGTTGTCCTCTCATATAATCAGAGGATGATCCAACACTAGCTGAATTGCTAGTAACACCTACACTACCACCACCTAAATTACCACCGCCTGTATGAGATACAACACTAGCGGCAGCAGCTGCAGCAGCAGCAGCAGCAGCAACAGCTTGTTGATTTTGTTGTGCTACAGCTAATTGTTGTTGCTGCTGCTGTTGTTGTTGTTGTTGTTTTATGTAAATTGCTTGTTGTGCATTTATTTGATTTTGCAAATTTTGTATTGTTTGTTTATATTTAGTAATAGCTACAGTTAATTGCAAATTGTTATTTATACTTGGATTACGTTGGATAGAAGTTTGTGCCCCCTGTAAATGCTATAATAAAAATAACAAAAAATAAAAAATTATTGATGCTTATAATTTTTCTTTTTTGCAGTGTTGTAAAACTTTTTTTAAAATGCCACGTAAAATAAAATAGAATTTAATTAAAATTTCACTACCACCGTTTAAAAACTTAATTTCACAAAATTAGCAAAAATTTTTAAATTTTAATTACTTTAATGTTGCTGAGCAATTGATTAAGCAGTATAAGAGTTGTTGGCGCTAAGGGTTGATTTAGAATTTGATTACTGAGGTAACCACCCTGCACAGCCATCTGTATTTGTTGTACTAACATTCTTAACTGATGTGCAGATGGTGGACCAGATTGATGATTACCACCAGCATTACCTGGCGTCGCTCCTCCAAGACCACCTGGTCCACCACTATTATTAAATTGTTGCTGTTGTGCGGCAGCTAATGCACCTGCAACATTGTGCGGTCCTTGTTGATTAAGGTATTTTTGCACCTAATTGAAAAAAACAAAATAAAAAAATTAATACAACATTTAAATTTCAAATTAAATTTTTATAGTATACCGGTGGGAATTGCATAGTCGTTGGTGGCCCAGAAGGAAATCTTCCAGTTGAGAATCCGCTACCACCATGATCAAAACCACCCGCACCAATACCACTACCACCAACATTACTAGGTGTATCGTCATGTCGGCGCCATCCATCTATATTTTGCCTCGTCAAAATCTCCATAGCTTCATCAATATTAGAATTTGTTGCACGCAAAGCCATTTCCACGTCTTCCTTTTTAAAGCCCATTTCAGTTAATACACGATATGCTTTGGTTGTTCTCAATATATTATCATTATTTTTAAGATTCATAACTTGAGATTTGCTAACACCACCATGTTGTGGGATTGAACCCCATTCAGTACTTAGATCACTTGTGTCTGGCCAGCCACTGACTTGTCCACCAGTTGTATTACCGCCTCCTCCACTAACAACAGCTGAATTAAGTTTATTCTGATTTTTGTTCCATGCATTTGAAGCTGATGAATCACTCCAACCACCACTTACACCACCTGTACTATTTCCACTCAAATTACCCATATTCGTTTTATCAATATCACCCCAATTAGCTGTTCCACCAACATGTTGATCATCACCCCATGCGCCATTATTACGACCACCTCCGCCGGCAGTATGACCCCACATATTATCTGGTTTTAATTGACCACCAGTGCCTGCAGCACCAATAAGACCACCGGTGCCAGCACCAGGTCCACCTGGTCTACCTTGACCTGGCATTGGTCCACCAACATTACCTGGATTTCCACCGGCTCCGCCAGAATTTTGTCCACCACCAATTGTACCACGTAACAAATGTGATCTTGACATTGGATCATTAATATCTTTCCAATGAGATCCACCTGCAACACCACCACCAGGAACACGTGACTGTTGCCCCCATAATGATGTACCATCATCATAGTTTTGCAAATTACGTCTTTGTGGGGGTGGTGAAGGTTCATCACCCCAACCAGTTGATAATTTACTACCAACAACAGCTGTCATGGCAATATCCTTAGGTACTCCTGCACTTACTCCACCTATAGCATTTGTATTCCATTGCGATGTGGTATTACCTGAACCTACACCACTACCAGGAACCACATTTGGATTTATGACACCACCAGTACTGCCAGCTCCACCGGGTCCCACCATTTTATTCAATGGTAAATGTCCTCCTTGTGCTGCAGCTGCTGCTAAAGCGTGGTGTTGTCCCCACATTTCAGCTGATGTACCATTTAACCTTCCTGATATTCCACGTGGATCACCGCGTAAGTCGCGTATTTGCTCACGTGGATCAATTATATTACCAGCATTCCTTAAATCACTTCTTGGATCACCACTTGGGGTTCTTAAATCTCTAGGATCAACATTTCTTATATCCAGTGTTGTAGGTCTCATATCACGAGGATCACCCCATGCATTTGCTGGTGCTGAACCTGTACCTGCTCCAGTTGTTGCACTTTGAGCACCCCAACCCTGTGGTCCACCAGCATTTGCACCACCAGCTGTAACACTACCACCGCTACCCGTATTTGCACCTTGATTTGTTGGTGCGCCTGTCCATACATTATTTGCATCATTACCGTCATCATCTTCACCCCATGTTCCACCTAAATTTGATGTAGGTGTATGTCCCCATGGTGTTTTTTGTACTGGTTGTGGTGGTGGTTGCCCACCATTACGTAAATTTGCTTCCCACAAATCCGTACCGTTATTTATATTTGGTTTCCATATTGGTGGACCACCAGTTGGATCTTTATTTGCTGGTTCTGGTGAACCAGGAACATCCCAATTTGTATCCTGGTTTACGTGCTGGCAGCCCCAACCATCTTGTGAAAATAGTGCTTCACGCATTGTGTTCAATTGCTCTAACTGATTTTTAGCAGCTGCTGCTGAAGTACCACCACCTACAAGGCCGGCATTACTACCATGGTTACCGCCATTATTAGTACCGGCGTTATTATTTGATGGCTATAAAATTTTATTAAAAACAAAAAAAAAATTATTAAAAATTTTCAAGGTAAATTAAAAGAAAATTTTTTTTTATAAAACTTTAGACAAAATTTAACAAAAACAAAACATTTTTTATTTAGTAAACAAAATTTTACTGAAAAACATTGTCAGGGGGGAAATAAATACAAAAATTTAACTTTCTTATGGAAATTTTACGTATTATTATCGGGTATTGATTTTTGTTCTTAGTTTACTTAAATTTTCAATAAACTTTTAGAAATGTTTAAACTAACAAGACCTTTTTCTCTCCCGTTATAAGAACTATTTTAAATTAAAAACATCCATCCTTTTATTTAAAATAAATACAGTGAGGTCTCAGTACAAAGAATATATTCAAAATTCCATAAGTTTTTGTTTGATGTAATACAAAAATTATCTTATATGGGAGAAAATTTTAAAAGAAAAATAAAGTTCTAGCTATTAATGAAACTACTTGCAAAAAAGAGATTTATTGTTATATGAAGGGTTCGTTACAAGGCTATTCCACTGTATTAAATACAAATTAACTGTCACATTTTGTATTTTTTAAGAAATATCAAATTCTTTCAACACAAGTACAATGTTTGATCTCAAATTTTCTGTAGCACTACATTTGTTGTCCGCTGCAATTATTAATGTCTCATAAAACTGGGATTTGTATATTCATTCTACATTATTGAAATTGACTAAGATTAATTATCCCCTAATATAGAATATAGAATATTGTAGGATATTATAAAAAATACAGTTGTTAAAGAAAATTCTTTAAAAAAAAAAAAATAACTTCAATTTTAGAATTTGATTATAATTAAGCCAAAATTTTTGAATTACATAGTTTTTTAAAAATGTAAATGACACAATTTCTTCATTCGCGAAAGAATTAATCAGCATTATTCTACTAGACGCGCACATAAAAATATGTAAGGCGACAGATTTACTATTAACCGCAAAAGCTAGTAAAAAAAAAGTACAGCTGATTTAACTGCGCTAGCCATGATAATTCAAATATTTTTGTGATAGGATAGCAATGTTTATGAACAAACTTGATTAGCAACATTTGTTTATGAATATAGCGCAGTTCTCGCTATATATCGCGATATACTCAGTTTATGAAAAAACCTTTACTATTTGTTATTTATACTTTTTTCCTTTCACTAGTTATTACTTTTAAGTTTCGATTCTTCTGTCACAGCACATTTCGCGTCTAGTAGAATATCAAAAAAAATTCGACGTGACAAAAAAAATTTTACTCGTCTGGTAACTATTAATAAAAGTCTGGTTCTTTGTTATAAAAAAATTATTACAACAAAAATTTTTGAATAACAAAGAACAAAAATTAATTCAACGTTTTGTGTTACAAAAAAAAAAAAGGAAAGCCCAGTCTCATCTTATAAATATTTCATTGAAATTTTGTTGGGGACATAAAAGTATTGTCCCAAAATGTCAGTAAAGCCGCCGCCGCGTCAATCACAACTTTTTATTTAGAAAAACAACAAGCAAAATTAATTTTTTCTGTTCAACAAAACAATTGTAAAAAAAATATATTTCGTTAAAAATACCGTTAATATTGTAATTATTGTAATTAATAAGATTTTTTAAAGCGAATTAGCGAAAATCGCGCTTTAGAACGCGCATATTGTATTATTTAAGCAATTAAGTTTTTTTTTTAATGCAAGTTCTTATTACTTCTGATATTTTAAGGCGCCTAGCGCATATTTTTTTTGATTGCAGGAGATTTTCCCTAAGATTAGAGGAATAAAAATTTTGTAAAACTGTACAGATTCTACAATTCGCAATGGCTTACTTGAAGAAGCATTCAATCTATAATCAAATACTTGTAAAAACTTACCAAATCAGTTAAAATCTTGAACACACCCAAACCAAAATAAAAGGCGCCCCAAAATTTTGTTACTTATGCATATTAATTTTTTCTTTTTTTTTTTATAAAAATATTAATCTATTTGCGGGTCCCGAAATTTTCAATTTTAAGCATAAGTAAAATAGTGGATATTAAAAATATTAGTTTTATGATAAGTGTAAAAAAAAAAAACAAAAAAAAACATTGACAAATTAATGACAACAATAAAAAAAAAAAAAAAAATAAAATAAAAAAATTAAAAATAATGGAGCTGTTAGAACAATTTTTTTTTTGTTTTACCACAGTATGCAATAAAGCTCAACCACTGTCAATCAACAATAGAACAAACAAAAATTATTACACAAAATTTTTTTTTTCTTCTTTATTTACATTATTTCCATTGATTCCTATTATTGGTGATTGTTGATTGGAGTTGATTAACGGAGTTTGTTGTGTTGTCGATTGCGATTGTGGTGACGATACAACACTACCCGACGAAGATGCTACTGATAATGATAAATTAACTGATGATGTTGTTGATGATACAGCAGCAACTGTTGTTGTTAGTGAAGATGGTGACAAAGGCAATGAAGTTGTCTGCTGTTGTTGTTGTCCTATTTGTGAAATTGTTTGACTTTGTTGTTTTTGATTATTTGATTGTTGTTGCGATTGTTGTGACTGCGATTGTTGCTGTTGTTGTTGCTGTGATTGTTGATTTCCACTAACCATACCGTTGCTTTTCTATTTTTATTATTCCTTTTTTCTTATATTTCTTTTGGTTTATTTTTTTTTTTTTGAATTATTTATTAATTATAATTAGTGTTAATCCTTATAAAGAAAAAAAAAAAACTACTTTTGCGAAAAAAATTTTATTTCGGTTTAAAAGTAATTGGAAGCTCTCTTTTGTGCCGATTTTTTATTTCGCCTTTATTTGTTAGAGTTTTTATGTTTTTTTTTAAATTATAAAAAATTATAATTACTCCCACTTAATATAAAAAAAAAAATAAGAAAAAAATAAAAAAAAAAAAATAAAATAAAAATAATTTTGGAATTTTTGATTTTTGTTCTCAACAAAAATATTATGCGTGTTGAAAAAAAAGTCAAATAAAAATTTAGTGTACGACCTCCTGTAACTCCAGATTAGAAAATAGTGCATGCACCCTATACCTATTCTAAATGTTTTGCATTTAAATTAAAAAAAAAACATCCACGGAAAAGTATAAAAATTGTCTGTCGTTGTGTGTTTGTTGTGAGAATTCTGCAATTCGGAAATCGGAATTCTGCAATTCGGAAATCGTTATAGGATTTCTTATTTTTACGATAAAACTACAATATTGTTTTCCCTTTTTATGTACGTATAACGTACGTTGGTATAACCTTTTCGTAAACTATACCATTTTAAATCGTCGGTTAGGGTTTCGAAAATGGGTAAAATTTTTTTCAGGACTAGGTGCCAAATCTTAACGGTCACATATATTAGCGAATTTTCATGCAATTTCTACTTGCTCAAGTTTTTGTTTAAAAAGGGCTAAAAAAAAGAATGGGTGAGACGAAAGAAACAACTGACCGATTTGAAAACTTTGTTTAATATTGACAGAATTGAAAAACGGCTAAAAGTGTTACGACTGAAAGCGACAAGAAAAGGAGAATTCTACTAACACTAAATAGAACATATTTTCTGGCTACAATTTGTATTTTGATATGGCATTGTCTGTTTGGCAAGGTATATGAGCCATCTCAAAGACAAGATACGAGTATAGTTTTATCAAACGTTTGTTTTTATTTTCAAAAAGGTTGGAATGATACCCGTTTTTCTCAATGAATGATGTCATCTAATAAAGTGAATGATGTTTTGGGAGAGTATTACATTAATTAGCGACTTAAAGGAACCCTAAGGGAAGCGCATATAGAACTGTATAGCTGAATGGGATTCCAACATGGATCTTCTCTTGTTGATTTGGTAATAAACGATAATGTCGGAGATGGTTCGGAAGAAGGTGTGTACCTTCATCCTCTTTTACTTATACTATAACTAAGAAAGTAATAAATATAATTACAGTAAATATTCATTAAGAAATTACCATGTGACAATCCTGTAACTGCTGTAATCCTTAATCCAATTTTTTAGTTGTTTTTGTTTTCTTTTTTATTTAATTTTTTCTTATTGTTGTTATTTTTCAAATTTTCTATATATTTATATATATATAAATTTATTTTTATGTACATGTATATTATATGTACATAAATATTTAAATCAATTTTTCTTTTATATATACGTAAATGTATTTTAGGTTTATTTTGTTGCTTTTTGTATTGTTGCTTAAATTGTTTATTTGTTTTTTATTTTTTAATTTTGTAATATTAAATTAAAAATATTTTATTGTATATAGTTGTTTCTTTTTTTGTTATTGTTTTCTTATATATATTTATATATGTATATATATATATATATATATAACATGTATATAATGTACAGTTATAATTTTAAATAATTAGTTATTATTTTGTTTTATTTAATTTTTAATTTTATATAACTTAAATATTAATGTATTTTGTTTTTTTTTTTTGTTAAATGATATTTTTTGATTTTAAATTTTCTTAATTTTTCTATTATATAATGATTAAATAACTGTTAATTTTTTTAAATTTATCTGTGAATAAAAAAATAAAAACACAAAATAATTAGTTTATTTGTTATATAAAAACAATATTATAAAAAAAAATTTAATATTATATTTACATACACACGTGCACATAACATTACCGAAATATTAATCTTATTCATACATGTATGAATGGGGGGAAAAAATGTATATAGTTTATTAAACTTCATGTTTTGTAAAATTTAAATCTAGTTTAGCAATTACTTGATTTTAAAATCATTGCGCCCGCACATCTAACCAACTATACTATTGCGTTAATTTAAGTCTTAATTTAATAAAACTGCGTTAAAAATTTGCAATCAGTTTGTAAAAAAATTATTTGCAATTGCAAGTCTTGATCACTTTATTATAAACCTATTAAATACAAGATATGTATATCGACATCAAATTTTTTCAATATACGATGGATCAATACCAGTAAACAGTGATACACTATTTGGCTTAACGGATGCTAATGATAAAATATATAAATTTTACCCTCAAAGCCCCGACTTAAACCAAATTGAAAATTCATGGGCATATTTAAAAAAGCATATGGGTAAAAACAACCCGAAAATCCTAAACGAGCTGAAGCAATATATATAAGAGGAATAGTCGAAAATACCAGAGAAATATAACCTTGCCAAACTGATTGCGTCGAACTGAAAAAAAGGTTAAACGATGTTATTGAAGGCAAGGGTAAACCATACTAAATCTTGATATAATAATTTTTGATTTTTTGAAGCTTTTTTGAAATATTTTTGATAATATTGAAGAAAAATTTAACAAATCAAAGTTTACTGTGTTTAAAATAACAGTAAACTCCAAATAATCAATTTTTTTCATTTCACAAATAATTATGTGACTTATTGTACATATATGTTTATTTTTTTGTGTTTATAGAAATTCGATATACATACATATGTAGTTCCGAGTTATATAAACTCGTAGAAATAAAGAGGAGCAAAAGTTATAATCTTTCAAATGTTTCAATTCGATGAAATTCATCGTTTTTATGGAAAAGTTTTGAAAAGTTTTGATATATAAATATGTATGTATGCACGTGATTAAACAGAATCTAATAATTAATAATAATTTTATGTTTTAAAAAAGAATTCAAATATAAAAAGTTAATACGCGACAAGTTTTACGTTATATATATATATTTATATGTACATATATAACGGGTTTCCCTCATATATAACGCGTTCCAAGAAATTTTGGCGTTAAATAATTTGTGTTATAGAAAATTTAACTTTAATACATAGAATACATATATATTTGAGGGAGTTCAACCTTAAAAATAAATATAGATGCAAAAATTGTGGCTGCCAAATCCAAATATTTACAATTTTACTGAAACACAATGTTTCTTTTTAAACCACATTATACTGAAAACGTGTTGTAGAAATCCGTGTTTTACGAAGTATATCTGTATATCAAATAAATGAAATTTTTATATAAAAAATCTAAAAGAAATAAGTGTACAAGTATAAAATGTTTGACAAACAACATATAGGGAAATATTTTTAAAAATTTTTTTTAAATTTCTTATTTAAAACGTTTTAACTTTTTTATATTTGAATTCAATATTTTTATTATATACTTAATATACGTGTATATATGATCAGAGAATCGAATTAAAAAAAAATAATTTCGCATGTCGAAAAAAATAACTTCGTATGTAGAGATACCAGAAAATTTTATTCTAAAGCAAAATACAATCAATTAAAATCTAATTGTTTAATTTAGAAATTGTTTTTGTTTTTTTATTTAGACGAACATCAAACAGACCTGTGAAGAAACAAAACGAATTATTATAGAAATGTGTAGTATAAAACTGCAGATAAAATACGATTTATACTGCGTACCCGTGACTTCAATTGTGTAGATACATATATGCGTTATAACTAAACCACTACTATATTTAACTTACAATTTAGATATAGATTATAGGCAAAGGAATTCCTACCCTCCAAATAGCACAGCCAACCATAGTTTGTATTTGCTCTCTCATATCCCACTTATAATACACTTGTTCCAAGTAAATACGAGGAGATATCAATCAGGGGATTGGACGCGAACTCCCCAACACTGAGAAGACCCCACTCAAACGTATGGTTTGAGAATGAACACCGGCAGAATGTACACAAAAGAGAGTCCGATTTTTTCAGTTTGTGAAAGTGATTTTTCACTGGAAAATGTTTGGTGAAAAAACCAGTACTACTACAGTGAACCCAGTTGGTTGGGCAGTTGACGTTGCCAGTGCAGTAGGTCCACCGCACCCCAACTAGTACTAAAGTGAACCCGGTTGGTTAGTCAGTTGACGTGACCAGTACTAGTATTAAAATGAGCCCGGTTGATTGACAAGTTGAAGTGGCCAGTGCAGTAGGTCCACTGCACCCTAATTAGCATAAATGTGCCATTTTGCTATCTGGAACGAACCCAATTTCTTGTAATCATATAGTATAGATTTAAAATATTGTATGTAATATGCAATATATGTGTGAAGTGCGGATACAACAACAAAATAACATTTCAATGGCATTATTATGCTGCTAACCCTGAATGTTGAAAATACAGTAAAAGTAAGTGCCTTTTTTTTTTTGTATCGTCTGATAATTTTATAAAAATTTTTTTTTATTATATGTTTCAATGCTTCGAAGTCTCTAACACTCATTCGGAGATGTTGATTGAGTGCAATTAATGCTTTTTTAACACTCACAACAGTCTTTTCATAAATTCAATTTACTAAAAAAAAAAAATTATTTGTTTTGTACTGTTTTTTTTTTTTCTTGTGTATTTACGTTACTGTCATAAATCTAGCTGTGCGGCAATGTAAAAAAATTAAGCGCTTCGTTAATACTGTTCACACCAGCTGCGTAGTGGACTAAACAAAAATTTAAGCTAAATAACTCATTATATCTGACAGATTTTACTACACATTATATAAACATTAAACTTTGGAATTTGCAGATTTGAAAATGTATTATGCATAATACGTATATAATGATTTCTATCTATAAACTTTGTATATTTGCGATATATGTAGCAGAACAAAAATGAAGTACCCTATAAGGAATTCATCATAAATTCCCACAGTTTCTTTGTTCGATTATCTCTCTGATCTTATATCGAAAAATTTGAAAAAAAAAAATTTATATTACAAAAATATTTTTTTTTTGTTTTTTATTTGATTTTACTTTTAATTTATTTTTTTTTCTATTTGTTTATTTTGTTTTTTTTTTTTTTAATTCTATGTTGATAATTTTTATCACAACTATTACATTTATTGGCTTTCGAATTTTTTTATCACTTTTTTTTTTTTTATTAATTTTTTTTATTGTATATATTTATATATGAACATACGTATATATATATATGTATATATATAGTATTAATTTTAAATAAATTTGTTATTTTTTACAATTTTTGCGTGATTTATCAGCGTTTTTTTTTTTGTTTTAAACACACACGGTTTTTTTATTTAATTTTGGTTTTTTTTTAATATATAATATTTATAAGGTTTTTTTGTTTCTCTTTTGTTTTAAAAACCAAAATTCACATAACACTTTGTTTGTCTTTTTTATATTAAATTTTTGTAATATTTTAACATATAAATTTTTAATAATTAAAAAATAAAATTTAAAAAAAAATATTTGGGCATAATTAAAGTTTGTTTGTTTTTTTGTATTTTTTTAATAATTTCAATTATATAATTTATTTAAATAATTTTCTTTTTAAAAATTAATGGTACTTTTTTATTAAATTTTAAAAAATTCAAATAATTTTAAATATTTGCATTTATTTAAGTATAAAAAAATAAACAGAAAAAAAATTTTTTTTATTTTATTTTACAATTATAAATATCATTTTTTTTTTTCGATTACAACTAATTATAATATTATGATTAAATTTTTACAAATGAAAATTAATAAAAAAAAAAAAACAATGTTTATTTTGAAATTCTTCTTCTTATTTGTATTTTATTGTTATTAAAATAATTCTTTATTTTCAGTCATTTATTTTTAAATTTATTATCCAATAAAATCATTTAGGTATTCACATTTTTAATATATTTGAATATATATAGATAAGTCCAAGCGTAATTTTTTTTTTTAATAATTTTTTGTTTTGAGTTTGCAAAAAAAAAAAAATTTAAAAAAAAAAAAGGTTTTGAATAAATAACTTTTTGTTTAGCTTTTCTTCTTTTTTGCTTCTTTCCGCTTCTTCAATTTCTTATATATATATATATATATATATATGATGAGAGAATCTCAATAAGATGGGAGAATAATAATTTATCAATTATGTATGTATATAGATATATATATATATTGTTTGATGTGATATTAAGCAAGAGACATAATTTGAGAGCTGAAAATGTACAAAAAACACAAAAAAAAAATTAATTATATATTCAATTATTAATTTATAATATAAAATTAAATAGAAAATAAAAAAAAATCAATTGTCAAAAAGTATATATGCATATAACGTATATGTATAAAGAAGGCACTCCTAACTTTTTTCGATAAACTGACGAACCGATTTCATTTTGCAAATTGGAGTCACCTAACTCTGTAGACACTAAGTACATTCAAATCTTTTGCGTCTCGCTTCTTATTCGATTCTATTTGGTATACGTTCACAAGTATTGGATTATAAATCCTAGATAGCACTGTGAGTATATACAGCCATTGCTATGTCCATCGTTACCTACGCATCGATTGTGTGGTGTCGTAGGGATCAGCAGGCGTGTGTGCGGGCGAAGCTGTAAAAGCTACAGTGGTTGGCCTGTCTGAGAGCGACCCGGGAAATACGGTCACTCCCGTCGCTGCATTGGAGGTAATGATTGGATTGCCAACACTGCACCTCCACATATTCTACATATTGTGGAATTGGCATCAGCAAACAGAGTCACGCTTAATAAGATACCGGGCCACAGTGGACATTTGGGCAATAAGGTTGAAGATGGGCTGGCACGGAGGGGTTCTGGGGCTGACTTTGTAAAGTCTAAAAAAGAAGAAGTTCTTAATTCACTGATTAAATATCTTATAGAAAGCATACAGAAAATTAATATCTAAATTCCTGTTACAAACTATATTGATAATGTTATTTAGCTATACGTAATAATTTTGTATTTCAAGAAAATAGCATTAAAAAATTAGAAAGAAGTATAAGGGAAATGAACAGTAAAAATAATTTTAATGCTACCATAATTGTAATGCTAATACTACCGTTATTAGTAAAAATTTTCCTGAATGTTGGAAACAATTAATTATAATGCCAGTGGAAAAGGCTAAAAATGATAAAACAGAAGATTTTTGAAAAAAATATGTAAAAAAGTAGTATTGTTGCCAGTTAGAAAAATATATTGAATTTGGTAGGAGAAAAATTAGAAGATACAATACGCCTAAGAGGAATATTGGAGGATATAATCTACGAGAAAGATTAAGAGATAGAACCACACTATACATGCTCTTCATCGAGTTCAAAAAGGCTTTCGACACAATTAAGCGAAATGCAATATAGAAAGCACTAAAAGGCAGCAGAATCTCAGATAAAATAATCCGCAAAATTCGAGCTGTGTAAGAAGAAGCCTAGCTCGCGGTTTTACATAGAGATACAAATTCACCACTCAATTAGAAGTCAAATAGGTTTGCCCACTTTCGCCGCCGCTCTTCACAATCGTACTAGAAAACATATTATAATTCGCTTGCTTACAGAAAACGTTACCTAGAATCTATGCTTCTAGGACATAACCTAGAATTTCACTCAATACTTAAAAGATTTAGATTATGTAGATTATCCTCTCTACAGTACATCTCTATAGTACATGCGAAAAAATGAATTACAAAAACTGCAGAATAGAGCAACGCGAATAATTTCAAAAGCTAAAAGGAGCTAATGCGAATAGGCTGGTGCATACTGTTGTTTGAGAAATTTGAATGGCTTCAGATTGCAGTTATTCAGAAAAACTAGCTCCCAACACTGTTTATTACACGCTTATATAATTCTTTTCAAGCAAAATTATATAAACGTTTATTTATACAACGACAAAAAAAAATCGGGCGTTTGTTGGAAAAATTCATATACAGCACCATTGTATTTTACCTAATCTAGGCAATATATATATGTACATACATAATAGGCCTTTTCATAATCACAGTATATTGCGATTTTCATAAACAAATATTGCTAATCAAGTTTGTTCATAAACATTTCCAACCTATCACAGTTTGGTTTTACATTTTTAAAATCTCTGAGTCCGATTGAAAGTCGATTTAGGTAAGAAAACATAATTTCAATAAAATTTCTTATAACGTGTGTTAAAATTTATTTAAATTTATTTATTTAGAGAATTACTAGAATAAATTTTTGTTTGTTAAGGACATTCTTTGTTCATGATCACAATACCGTAAATTCAAAATAGCAAAAGTTTTTATACAACTGTCAAAAATATATTGCGTATGTATCACATTATTGTTTTGCAGTATTGTGTTTATGAAAAAGCCTAATGAATACCAAACATATTAAAAACATTGTCAAATTAAAGATAGAGAAAAATATAGAGTTGACCTTGTCAACTCTGTGATACCCGTACGAATTTGTTATGCTATGTGCGAATAAAGATGCCATAACTGACTGTGGGACAGACTATGACTTTAAGTTGCCGTATTACCATATTAATTTACTATGTGTTTTTCAAAATACTGTGTGTGCCAAACTACTATTGAAGTTGTAGGGCAGCTACCAGAAAGAGCCAAGAAATTTTAACAAATTTTATCAAGCACATCGGCGCACTAACATATTTGCTTGTGTGAAATTTCAATACCACAGCTTTTATAGTTTCTGAGATATAGCCAAATAACTTTTGAAGTTGTATGGCAGGTACCAGAAGGAGCCAAGTAATTTCAACAACTTTTATGAGACACATTGGCCCTACTAATATATTCGTTTCTGTGAAATTTCAATATCACAACTTTTAGAGTTTCTGAGATATAGCCAACTAAATTTTGAAATTGTATGGCAGCTACCCGAACCGGTACCCCGATTATGTCCAATTTAAATAGGGTTCTGGCACTTGCTACAATAAATCATTTGTGAAAATTTGGTGAACTTAGCTCAATTAGTTTTTGAGTTATCGTTGGGACGGACGGGCGGACGGACAGACAAACCTAAATAAACTCAAAATTTGACGCTGATCGAAAACATACACTTGAGTGTATATCTAAGACCGTTATTTCTTAGCGTTACAAACGGTAAGGCAAATTTAGTATACCCTTCTAACATACGTTCGTACGACTAAGAGCAATCATTAAATAACATAAGAGCAATCATTAAATAGACGTAGCATCAGCTTGCTTATCGAAAAAGATGATAAATGCAGCAGTTAATCTGATGTATGTTCCTAGTGCTTCGAAAGTAGCGGAAGCTATTATGATAGCACAAACCACGGAAATACTTTTATGAGGCAAATGCATATAAACCGATTTCTCTGTACTACCAATGATATCAAAACTTTTCAAATATTGTGGAAAAGCCGTTAGAAGAAAATCAAATACGTTCGACAACATATCTGGACGTGACCGCCTCGTTCGATGAAGTTTTGGCACGACGAAACTTATCGAACTCAAGAAATTGATACCTTTGCAATTCGTGGAGTTACTTGAAACAAATTTATCTAACAGGTTTTTCCAAACCAAACAAGACGACGAGCACGAGCACGATTAGGGAAATAAGGGGTGGTATGCCTCAAGGCAGTATTCTGATCCTATATTATACGTGCTTTATCCAAGCGATTTGCCAGATTTCGGGAGTGCAACTTTGGCTACACGATACAGCAATATTGGCAGTGGAATCAAATGCTGAAGAATGGACAAAAACTTACAGGAAGCAAATAATAATATAAGTAAATGGACAAATCAAGGAAAATAAGTCTAAATGAAAGTAAATCTGTGCACGTGAATTTCACAAACAAAAATTTAGTGAACACGCCACAATTGAGTTTGAATGATGCTAAAGTTTCAATCCAAAACACACACACACCAACAAATACAAACTTCATGAACAAGGTCCGTTGTAATTTGTTGAGTGCTCCCTGATATTTGCGAAATAGTCATATTTATAGGGATCTGTCCCGACAAACATGTAAATGTCGAGGCCTCATGACTTATAAAGAAGAGGGTTTGGACAAAAGAAAAAAACTGAATCGAACGATACCTCTCGAATGAGCCTAAAGTGCTGTGACAGAACTTCCGTACCTTCCTACACGGAATATAGACACAAAAGCACGATAGAGAAAAACTAATGGTTAGTCAGTTTGACTAGTTTTAGGAACTTATGACCATGTAGGTGCGTTTTAGGTTGGTCTAAAATCCCCCACTATTGATAGGTCTGATGACAGGTTAGGTTCTCTACTTTTGGAATACCTGGCATTCGAACTTTGGAAAAAATCCAATTTCTCCCTTCATTTATTCTTTTATTTTTCTCCAACTGGATAATTCTGTTCGACATTTTTGAAACTTCAAAGTTCAAACTCAATTTTGGCTACTTTCTATCGAACAGCTCCTTTGAGTAGTTCAACAGTATTCGGTTCAATTTTGCTCAGAGCACCTCTGAAAAGTTTATTTGTAGAAAAGGGTTCCAATTCAACAATAACAATTTCTTTATAATTTATTGTATTTTAATAAAAAGCTTAAAATTTGGTTTTTTACCAAAATAACGGTTTTTAAAATGTCAACTGCTTTTTAGAGTGCATGTTTTAATCAAAAAGTAGTAATAGTTGATAATTACAGCACTTAAAATCAATAATATAGATTCATTGTTTTAACATTTGGAATTGAAATATTAAATTCCAATGAAATTGGCTTATTATTTCTCTTTACGTACGCAAAAATGTATATATGCTCTGACACCTGATTTCTTACAAAAGCTAAGATGTTCCGTGTACGGTCAAATGAAGCTCATATATGAATCGGTGGAATATTTTCTTCAAAATGGTCAAAAACAGGCCACTAAAATGTCTTGCTCCCGAGGCTTGATATAACGCAAAAGTTGATCAATCCGTGACATAGCCAAAACAAACTTACATATAACAAACAAATTCCATCAAAATCGGTTCAGCCAAACTTAAGATACACGCGTGCATACACAGACAGTAGGTCCATCTGCTACAGACCGACACCTCTCTAAAAATAATTTATTTACGCTTCCCTAATATAGAAAAGTGCGTTCCCACCGAAAACTCCATGTGCAAAATTTGTTGCCATCACATAACCTCCCTTATTGTATGCAATGCGATCGGTTAAAAAGAATGAAACACACACCAAAAAAAACTTAAATATAGAAAATTATGGTAACTATGTACATAATTAAGTATCCGTGACTTCAATAATGCGCTTACAACGTAAACTTTATAAAGTATCACATTCCAAAAAGTTTAGTAAAAGCTCTTGACATTGTATATTGAGCACGCTTTTCTTATACATGTCATAAAATGTAGCCAAAAATAACCAATTAAAAAAACAAGTATATATTTTCAGCAATGAAGTGCTAGTTATTAAGTTTTTTCTTAAAATGCAGCATTCAAATGCTATGTTTTTAATGATTTGGTAACGTTTGTTAAAAATTAACATTTGCATAGAACTTTAAATTAAACTTTTCAAACAAACGTCAAAGTATATAATAATATTGTAAAAATTGTATTCCAAAATGTATCAAAAGCTTTAGCAGTTTTTTTACAATGTAAAGGTATTGAAAGCTTTGAGACAACCGTATTAATACCGTACTTAAACTTTTTATAAAACATTATTGAGGTCACGGTATATGCAGCAATTTAGGTAAAATAAATTGCTCTTTAGGGAAATTTCAATTAATTAAAAAAGGTAAAGAAATTGCAAAGCTAAATGCATCACAATTGTGCATGAATTTATTATAAAGCTCATTTTATCCAAAGTATATTTACCCAAGAACTAGTTCGGTTCTCCGTTTACATCACACTAATGCAATCACTCACCAATATTTGTGTACAAAAAATTGTTTAGCTAAAAGAGTTAAGCAGTATACTTTCTTATTTTCATTTTTATACACATAAGAATTTTTGGGAGAAGGAAAGAGTACGCAATAGATGTCTATCTGTTTTTTATAATGTGTTTTTAAAAGCGGGAGTTTCTTATTTATATATAGGAAAAAATATTAAGAATTTTAAAAGCGGGAGTTTCATTTCAGTACAAGGTGGCAGGAATGGTGTATCCGTATTATAAAAGCGAAGCGATTAAAAAAAAATATTTGAGTGTTAAAATAAAAATATAACGAAAATAAAATTTAAAAAGACGAAAAATATTAAAAAATTTTAAATTTGAAGTTATTAATATAATCAATATATATTATATCCATAATATATATATTTATATCATTAATATATAAATATATATTTATATTATATATATTTGATATAAATTTATAAAAATATATATTTATTTTTTTTTCAATCTTGTCTTTATAAATTTAAAACACATTATTTCATAAAGTATGAATTAGTTGCTTTATTTCTATATCACTACATAATGCTGTGTATCTACTGTACCATGTACATGCAATTGCATATACAATACAACAATGCATGCAATTTTAAAGTCATATCTATTGCTTCATACTTTCGAATTTTCTTACCTAGCTTTTATGAAATGAAAAACAAATTTTGTTATCAAAATAAAAATGCCAAAAACTTAATTTAGTTTTATTTCAGTTCGATGTTTTTCACACACTCGTTTGTTTATTTTGTTTCTTTATTGCCTACATAATCTTGCCTAATAACTCTTATTACCATCTATTTCTAAATAAAAATGGAATATTTTGAGAATTTGGAAGTGGCAAACAAACGAAAACTAACGGAATGGAACGAGTCGAACTTCTTGAATAGATACACTTTTTTTATCTATCAGGCTATCAAACTGAAACTATTTCCCGAAATTTTGCAATCGGAAAAAATTACAAAAACAATTCTTAATGTTTTATGTTTTCGAAGTATTCCGATTGAAATATTTTTCAATTTTTTTTTTTTTGATAAATTTTTGAATGTTTCTTGTGACCAGCGTTCCCACTTGGATACAATTGTATCCATTTGGATACATTTTTGCTCTAAATTTGAGCTTGGATACAAAGATACTCCAATCTGCTAAAATTCCGAAATTGGCTACATTTGAAAATTTTGCTGAAATATGGCTACATTTTCCTTACAAACACTAAATAAATATTACAAAACAGTTAAAATGCTGCTAATATTTAATCGTGATTGTTGATTTATTTTCAAAAAATATTATTTGCTGGCTTTTCTAAGCAGGTTTCCGAATTTTTTAGAAGAAAGTAAAAAACATACTTTATTAACCCGCCTATTCTTGTATTCAAATCTAACATTTATACAAGAACATACCAGAAATATTTTAGTGTAAGCTAGGTGTTATAGAAAATGCATTGGCTGTACATATTTTTTGAAATTTGTCCGTTTTCATGGTGAATCGTCTTTACCGCATAGTAGTTCAACAACCACAGAACATAAACATATGTTTTCTCTTTCCTTAACTTTTACATTTAAAATGTAATAAAAGTTGTATGTGCTTTCTTAAAGAATTTACTATAAATAACAAAACTCATATTGTGGAATAAAAAAAATTAATATTAATTAGGGGTTAATTTGTACAAAATAAGACGACTTAGTATAATAATGCTATTTTAAGAGGTTGGATACATTTTGGATACATTTTTTTCTCGAAATTGGATACATTTTGTTTTTACCGAGTGGGAACACTGCTTGTGACTCTCACACAAAGTATATCTATCTAAAAAGTACATCGACTCTTCGTTTACATTACACTAATGCAATCATTCTCTAATTTTTTTAAACAAAATATTCCCTCAGCAAAAAGAGTTAAGCAGTATACCTTCTTATTTTAATTTTTATACACATACAAATTTTTGGAAGAGAGGAAGAGTACGCAATATATGTCTACCTACTTTTCCATTATATATTTTTAAAAGCGCACAAAAACATTCCTATAATTTATTCCAGCACAAGGTGGTAAAAATAGTGTATCCATATTATAAAAATGAAGCGTTTTAAAAAAAATTATTATAATTTATATGTAGGTACACATATGTATAAATACAAAAAATAAAAAAAAATTAAAAGACAAATCATATTAAAAAAACTTTTTTTAATTTGTAATTAGTAATTCAATAAGTCATTGCAGTTATTGATATAAATTAAATTTTTTTTTTATATTAATCTGGTCTTTGAAAATTTAAAACAAATACTTCTTATGAATATACATACACACGTATGCTCATTAAATACGAATTTTTTTCTTTATAAATTGCTTTATTTCTATATCTCGTCTATACTGCGGCTTGAGTATTTGATGTGAAATCAGCTCGAACCTTAAGCTGCGTTTTATGTCAGCTTAAAAGCCCGAAAACTACGTTTAGCTATTAAATTTCAAATCATTATTAACATTTCATATCAAGTGAGCGACTTGAATGAAGCCGGCTTTAAGTCAAGTAACTTTTATATAGACATAATAATAAGCTTGAAGCATCCACATAAACGGGGTATATACATATTACTACATTATACTGTGTATCTACCTTTCATATATACTATAAAACAAAAAATGAAATTTTAAATTTACATATGTACATATATCTATTACTTTCTTACATTCGAATAATTTTACTTCCTTTTATAAAATGAAAAATAAATTTTGATGTTATCAAAATAAAAATAACAAAATTTTTACGTAACTTAATTTAATTTTATTTCAATTCGATGTTTTTGATACACTTGTTTTTTTACAATATTTTGTTTCATTCTTGCCTACATAACTCTTTTTACCATCTATTTCTTAACAAAAATGAAATATTTTGAGAATTTGGAAGTGGCAAGCAAACGAAAACTAACGGAATGGAACGAGTCGAACTACTTCTTAAGTAGATATAATTTGGTATACAAATTCATATATCAAATTAAAATCAAAGTATATCTGTCGAAGAAGTAGTTTGACTCTCCGTTTACATCACACTAGTACAATCACTCATCAATATTTCTATATAAAAAATTCCCTTAGCTAAAAGAGTTAAGCAGAATACCTTCTTATTTTCATTTTTATGCACATAAGAATTTTAGGGAGAGGGAAAGAGTACGCAGTATATGTCCATCTGTTTTTTATAATGTATTTTTAAAAGCGGGAGTTATTTATTTTTTCGTATATAAAGTGTAGGAAAAAATATTAAGAATTTTGAAAGCGGGAGTTTCATTTCTGTAGTTTATTTCAATACAAGGTGGCGGAAATGGTGTATCCATATTATAAAAACGAAGTGATTTAAAAACAAAATTTGACTATTAAAATAAAGAAAAAATATTATAATTTACATGTATACAATTTGAAAAAGACAAATAATATTAAAAAAAATCTTAAAATTTTCAGTTAGTAATTGTCATTACATTGATTGTACTAAATATAAATTATGAATTTTTTATTTTTATTTCAATTTTGTCTTTAAAAATTTAAAACAAATATTATACACATTTTTTTTATAAATTGCTTTATTTGTATACCTCATCTAGATTGCGACTTGAGGTGAAAGAGTACTTGACATGAAATCAGCTCGATACTCAAGCTGCGTTTTTACTATGTAAGCTTAAAAACCCAAAAACTGCGTTTAGCTATTAAATTTCAAATCATTATTAACATTTCATATCAAGTGAGCGACTAGAGTAACGCCGGCTTCAAGTCAAGTAACGTTTATATAAACATAATAATAAGCTTAAAGTAACCATATAAACGGGGTACATACATACCTTGAATAGGTATGTACTGTATAACGAAGTATGAAATTTTAAATTTATAACTATTGCTTTCATACATTGCTTTCATTTGTTTTTACCTAACTTTTATGAAATGAAAAATAAAATATGAAAAACAAATTTTCTTATCAAAATAAAAATAACCAAATTTTTAACTAACTTAATTTAATTTTATTTCAGTTCTATGTTTTTGACACACTCGTTTGTTTACAATATTTTGTTTCTTTCTTGCCTACACATCTTGTTTCTTTCTAAATAAAAATAGAATATTTTAAGATTTTGGAAGTGGCAAGCAAACGAAAAAGAACGGAATGGAACGTGTCGAACTACTTCTTGATAGATACATATACTTTGATTAAAATAATATGAAAACAAGAGAAAAATTTTCCAATGAAATGAAATTGTTTAAAAATTAATGGAACTATTTTACGTGAAGAGCAAAAGAATAATTAAAAATGAAAATTCAGTTTTATTGAATAAAATTTTAATTTACTGTTAACATGGGTAATTATGTAGTCTTTTCTTTTATTCTTATATGTTCCTTCTCTCGCGAATCTCTTAATGTCCACGCCTGCTAATATTTAAAGTAAATATCATATAAAATAGATATTTAATTTCGGTTATTTCTTAGCTTTTTGATTTTGTGTAGTAGTGTAAAGTAAAGTGCAAAACCATATATAATTATGTTATATTATATATATACATATTGTTATAATATATATGTAAGGTTAATATACATATGGGAACCATTGTTTACTGCTACCTTTTCTTAACATTTTTGTTATACAACAAAAATTTTAATAGAACCGCCGCCATTTTAAAATTATACTTATGTATTTTTTTTTATTTTTCAGTATGAATAGAGACATATTTACACATAGGAAATGTATTGAAATACAACAAATAAAAATATTTATGTATATGTACGTTTTAAATCAAAAATAAAATATGTTTAAAAAAAAATATTACCAGATTTTTTTATGAACATTTCTATATATCTATGTATGTATGTGCATATTTCCCTAGCCTACATAAATACGATATACATTATATTTTTATTAACAGAAAGTTGAAATCATAAAAAAATACCGGGGTTTGAGGTCAGTGTTAAAGGATGCATCAACAGATCTGATGACATTATTTCACATTTAATAGACTGAGATTTTAATAATAAATCAGTCACGAGTTTTCGATTTAGTATATGGAGGATAGAGACCAACGGACGGGCATTTCCTCATGATCTTAACACAAATCATAAGAAACTTTTTAACACTCTCATTTCTATTGTACACTATATAGTAATGTGCGTAAAGTAGAAACTTACATTCAAAGTGCAATCGGAAATGTTGCTTTAAGTACAATAAATTCAATAAACTAACGGTACATTTAAAAAACGCCCTTAAATGAAGCTTGTTTTATTAAGAATATAATTCAAAATTAGTAGTAAAATATTGTTTGAAAGTTCATTATTTTATTTTTTATATTAAAATTAATGTTTTAAATTAATAAATTGTTTCTTTTTTCTCACAAAATTAAAGAAGAGCAAAAAAAATAATGAAATAAAAGTTTCAAGTTTTTTTCCCCCTCTATACATAAATACATAATACGGTCTCCTATCATACTTTATTTTCATTATATTTTACCAATATAAAAAAAATTAAAATTTATATTTTAATATGAGAGAACCAAATAGAAAGGCAGACAGAAAAGATATCACTATTAGAGCAGGACTCTCTCATTTTTTTTTTTAAAAAAAATAAAAATAAATTTTTGCCTCTCAGAATTTTTTCCTAAATTATTGCAATGTGTAAATGAATGTGTAAGAGTAGCGTCTGAAGCAGGCAGTGTGTAGTCGTCATTATAATGATGACATGATGATGAAGAGAAAAAATAAAATTGTTTTCAAAAAACAGAAAAGAGAAAGAGAAAACAACATAAAATAAACCACAGTCAGGGTTGCCGCTTTAGTAGATTTGTACCAAAATTAAAATATTTTCTATTTTGGAAATAGAAAATCGAAACAATTTCCCAATTTGAAATTTTTAAATACATCAGTACTCGTACATATATTTCATGATCAACTTTTCGCCAATTTTCAAAACGAAAGCTATTATGAATTTGCATAACTGAAATATAGCCAACAAATTCTTGCTAAAATATGCATTTTGGGAAAATGTTAGCAATATAAAAAAATGGATTAGACGAATATTATTTTAGGAATCAGACTAATTTTATTTATACCTTTTTGTCATGACCAAATAGTTCAGCTGCTGCTGAAAGAAAATTTTTAGATGTGGCCTTAATAAAAATCAAATTAAGAAATAGATTACGAGTTGGCAAAAGAGCTAAATTTAATAAAAAGCAATGAAAAACATTACGTATTTGATTTGAATTAAAAACGCAAATACAAATGTATAATTGTAGCATAATATAAAAACGCTTCATTATAATACATACATATATTGCGATTTTGAAAAATGAAATGTGATAAAATGAATTCCTTGTGTTCTATTTATTCCTTACTTCTATTATGATTTATAAATGAATGTTCATTTTATTATACTCGTGTACATGTTAATAATGCTAATATGTTGTACCTTCATTTATGTTAATAAAAACTAAAAATGACTAAAAAATGTTTTTTTTTTCTTAAATTGGTTTATTTTTTCTATTCAAGTGGTTTACAAATATTTTTTACAGTGGCAACCCTGACCACAGCTACACAATGCAAATTTATTGAAATATTGAAAAATCACACAAAAAAACAGCAGAGCACACAGAAGAGAATTCATACCTATGCAAAAAAAAATTATTCAACCACACGACAAAACACAAAAACACTATATTATGAAGTTGACCACAAAGAATTGGTTGTTTTGTGTAAGACAGAATGAAACTTGTTTGTATAACACAATTATTATATTTTTTTTTTCTAACTTCATTCATTTTAAAACGCAGTCGTGTCGTCGTCGTCGCGACTACTTAGAGAAGCAGTAAAAGAACCAAAAAAAATTCTATGTACATTTTTTTCATTTTTTAATTTTACTCTTGTTTTTTTTCAACAAACTTTTTTAAATACTAATCAAAATTAAAGAAAAAAAAAACAAAAATAAATGGAATTTTTAAACTCACTTTTTCCTTTGCTGTTTTTTTTTGTAGTTATTTTAATTATTTAATAACTTAATTTTTTATAAAAAAAAAACTTAATTAATATTTTCTCTTATTATATTGAAATTTTTTTATTCTTTTTTAAAAATTATAAAAATTAAACTATTATTGCAAAATTTTTAATGTATCACACCATATTGTAGGTATCACCTAACCACACACATATTGTAGTAAATAACAAAAAAAAAATTATGTAAGCTACTTATTTATTTGGTAGTTATTAAAAATTTATAGTTGTGTGGTATTATACTTATGATTTGAATTAAGGCTTAGTAATTTGTTGTTTTGTATGAATGAAGTGTTCGAGAGAGAAAGAGAAAGAAAGCGAAAAAATTATTGAAAGTGAATTTTTATTGTTTTGATTTTATTTTTGATCCGCTAAACAAAAATACCAAAAGAAATATTTTTTCTATTATAAATTTTTTTTTTTGAATTTCACATTTATTAAACTCACATTATTATTTATTCTTTTTCAATTTTACAAAATTTTTCCATTTTCAAGTATATTTTTTTTGTATTTATTTTTACTTCTTTAAATATTTGCGCGTGCGGTACGCCACAAATTTTCTATTTTGTTCAACCTACACACACACACAAGTTTGTTAAAAAACTTATTTTTAGGAATTTTTATTCATTGCTCTTATTTATTGCTTTGTAGTTTTTTTTTCTATTTCACAAATTTTTAATACATATATACTTAATTTTTTTATTAAATATTTAATTGCTTTTTTCCCTTTACATACATGCAAAAATATAATTTTTTGTTGTGTAAAATTATTAATGATTTTAAGAGTAATTATATATAAAGAGAAACAATATTAACAAATAAGATAAATAAGATAACAAATAAAATAAAATCCCAAATTTAATGTTAAAGAGCAAAACAAAAACATGCAGTAAAAATTAAAAGAAAATAAAACTAAACTACATAGCGACAGTAACAAATTGTTTTTATTGTTTTTTTTCACTAGCTATTGCCGCAAATACACTACATTATTCAATACACCAGTGATGTGCAACCTTTTTTTAAATTGGACTAAATGAGAAAAAGCAATCGTTTCCCGAGCCGCAGTTATAGCAAATTTATTTTCTAGTTTCAGTAATAAGTAAGTTTAATTTCAGTAATAAGTAATTTCAAGGCATTTCGTAGTTATTTTTAAATGTTTATTAAATGTATCTTAGATATTATAATTATTTTCTTAAACTTAAACATATCATTATAAAAATAGTGATTGAAAAATTATAATAAGAAAAAATAAAAATAAGTATTAAAAGTTTTAATGAAAAATTTGACACTGCTTCTTGTCGGCATGTTTAGAAATATTTGCGGGTGTATTAGAAACTGCGACACGTAAACAGCTTTTCAACCTTTCATCATTCAGTCGATTTCGGGCTGAGTTTTTGATAATTTTCGTTTTTGAAAAAAGCTGTTCGCAAAGATACGTACTTCCGAAGAGACTACCCCGTCTTTATTGCATGATCAGATAAGTCGCAAAAAAAAATTTTAAGTCGCAAAAAAAAAATTTGTCGGGCCGCAAAAAAACATCAGCTACTTGCTCATCACTGCAATACACTATCCAATATGTATTATTCTGTGTCGTGTAAAACAAGTCATGGAAATATAAATACATTCATACACAACACATATCCTCTTTTATATTATTTTGTTGGGTGCCTGTATACGCCTGTATATTAAAAACAGAAGAGTATTGCCAAAATATAATGAGATTTCGTTTTTTTCTTTGTTATGAGAAATATTGCAAAATTCAATTATTTGTTATCGAAAGAAGAATTTGGAAAAGCACAATTTCAAGTCATATATTTGTACATGTAAGTAAAGTCGAAAACGTTGTTTAAATTAATAGACTAGCGATAGAGAGTCAGTCAGTCTATCTATCTTTTTCTCTCTTATAGAATTTCCCATTTATTAATTTTTCCGTTAAAAAAAGTAAAAGAGTTTTAGTCAATATAAACCCTGAATCTTAACAGTCATACAAAAATTTGTATTTGAAATATTTAGAATTAATTTTCATTATTGTATGGCAATTACTCGAACCTCTCAAACCATTCCACCGAACCTTTACAGATATATTTGACCTATAATTGGGCACACGACTGCCAATGAATCTGACTTTCATGAATCTGACCATATTTTTTTTTCGAATATTTAAAATTAGATTTTGGAAAATAAGCTTAATATGGTAGGTAACCGAACTTACCAAATCCATTAAAATTTTCAGAATACATGGAGAAATAAATTGACACAACCGATTTTATTATTCATTTTTGAGTTATTGCACGATCGGACTGACGGACAAAAGACGTATAAATCAACGCAGAATTTTTCGCTGAGCAAGAATAAAATACATATTCATACCGCAGATGTCTACCTTTAGTGGTAACAAACTCCGTTAAAAAATTAATATACCTTTCATGAAAGTGCAGGGTATAAAAAAAGGTTTATGTTACATGCGTCTAATTAGTTGGATATAGATACATATGTACATATTGGCTCGTCAGTTTCACGATGAATTGATGTATTTTTATGAAAATTGGATATTTGGCATTCTCTCTTTTAATGTTTATTTTGAATATAATTTACAGAAGTTTTCATGAATTTTCAAATAGAAAAAATTTTAGAAATATTCCATTTAACCGCTCCGGTTGGCTATTAAAAAAAATTAAATTAGCTATGACAAGTGAATGACCACATGTAATATTAGTTCTGTCAACCGTATATTAAAGGATGAATGTGTGATAACTGAGAATAATATAAGGTGGTCCAGACATACGACATCATATAAGCGACTATAAACATAAAGCAACATTAGTTGCTTTTATTAGTAAAGAAGTATTTAAATAATAATAATAAATTTAAACAAAAAACTCCGACAACATATTAGGTATCAATATTTATCAACAAAAATCAAAAATACTATCTCGATCTACTAGAATAAAATTTTATTGCAAGTGGCAATACTAATGCACTTTTTTTTGGTAAGTATCCTTAAAAGGAAGTAAGTTATAAAACTAAGAAAAGAAAAAAAAGGAAAAGACATTCTAGAGCTACTACAACCAAAAAACCTACAACAAAACATCAAAAAAGAGAACAGAATATGTATATATATATATATGTATATATATCAATTTAAACCTACAAATATTTGTGAAAACCAGGGGCATTTAGGGGCTTATAAACATCAAATTTAAAATGTGTTACCTATATTGGTACAATATTTTAAATTAGAAAAATTACATAGAAAAATACGAGTAAGTGAAAAATCACTGAAGTTGTGTGAGATATGAAAGTTTTTGAAAATATATAACAGTATTCTCACAAATTGTACTTACATATTTACGCTTTCTTTTACTTCATCAACCATAACTTCAAATTTTCCTTGTATGAACAAATATATATTATTTAATATAAATATATATTTTTTTATTATTTTTTGACTTTTTTAACCTATTTTGCGATTTTCCAGCTACTTTGCTAAATACAATTCAAAATTAAGTCAAATAAATGTCCAATTCTTTAATTTCTCTCTGATTTTATTTCACTGACTGTCACAATTACTTTAAGAAATAAATGCCTACCAGAATACGGGTGTACATTTTTTTGATGATTCCATGAATATATTGGGCAGCGATTTTAATCGCGATTTAATTTTGCTCTTTGAAAAAGTGCTGCAAAATCGGATTCTGCAATATATGGCAAAAGCAAGTGCCGCCATCAACGTATATTACCCAAAAAGTTTACATATAACGTGCTTAGCCCATTGATTACATAGACGTTGATCGTGTTATTGCATTGTTTAAAAAAATTGTAATTCAAAGGCACCAGCAAGAGTACAAATTCTGAAAGAAACTGAATCCAATTTACCACTTCCACCCCAACCTATTATAACACGCTGGGAGACATGATTAGATGCAATAAAATATTATGCTCACTACTTTGCAAAAAAATTTAAGATACGTTGTGCCAATTACCAGAAGAAGATACTGCTGTCGTTGCAACAACAAAAAACATGTTTTCAAATTCAGATTTTTAAAATAAATTGAAAAATGATTTTGTATTTCCATACGCAAATTTTCTTAGGACTTCAATCACTTGCTTGGAAACTTCGGTGTTGTATCTTCATGCTCAAATAAAGATTACTGAATATTTATGATGTTCGAAAAATACATGCAATTCGGTCACATGCAATTTCAGTTAAAGTTAAAATCTCCGATATTATTAAAAAAAATAGTGATTTCAATATTTTAAAAAATTTTGCGAATATTATTGCTGGGAGCAGCATCTCAAAATTTATAGACAAAAGCTGAAAACATGGCATTTAAATTTGCGCCAGTGACCTCAACTGATGTTGAAAGATTGTTTTCAATGTACAAATATATTTTGAGATTTAACCGACAACATTTTATGTTTGAAAATTTGCGTAATTATTATAAACTGCAATTTTACATAATGTCACAAAACTTAAATTGATATTTAACCAAATTGTACAATCAAAACTAAAGCTTTATTTTGGTTGCACAATTTCTATTAATTTTAATTTATATTTTTGATTCGTGATACTTTTGGGTTTTTATAAGTCTTAATTTTAGGTTTTGTTTATTATTTTTGAGTTAAATTTTGTTATATTGTACCTTTAATTAATTTATTTAGTTTTTTTTCAGCACGATTCATTTTATTATTATTTTTGAAGAAGAAGCGGCCTATTTAGGTTCTTAAAAGCAGTTTTTTAGCACCTAAAAATCCGTTCCCTAATTATTATGTATATTGATATATTGTTGTTCTTATAAATTATTATTGTAAATACATTACGAATGCACACATGCATTCGTAAAACTACAATCATATGTTTCTTTATGCATTTTAAAAACAAAAGAAAAACAGCACGGTGATGTATCCAAAGTTTTCTTTTTAAAAGAGAACTATTCATTTTTTTAGTACACATATAAATTTCGTACGGGAAAGCTATGTATATCACCGAGCAGGAAAATAATTTTATTTGTTGTTTAAAATTTAATTTTAATTTTAATTTAGTCAATAATTATATTTATTAATTATGTTATTAAATAAAATGAAGATTTATAATTTACATTAATTAAATTTTTTCTTTTGTTAGTAATATTTAGTACAAAACAAAGGTGCTTTTCAAAAAATAGTACTAAAGCTTATTTAAACTAAAAAAATGACTTAATAAATTAGCAAGATTCTATTATATAAATAGAAATGCCTCGAAGGTGTTGCGATGAAGGATGCAAGAGCAATAGTCCCCAAAAAAAGAGGAAATGCAAAACCTACACTTATTTTTTCAAAGAACGAGGTTATTAAGGATAAATGGATATAAAGGAATTTTACACCAACGAAGTATTTTTAAGAGCTTTAAATATTATTAGCTTATTTATTTAGAGTTTTAAATTTAATTTAGTTGCCTGTGGCAAATGTAATTTAATCAATTTCCTACTAATGTTCAATTTTAACTATTTGGTTTTACCTGAAAAATACTCTGTTACTCGTAATTTATTATAATGTAATTTTTTACCGGTAATTATAGTAACTAGTTTGTAAGAATATAAAATTTAATTTTGTTAATATTTAAACAAAATAAAATAATTTCTGTATATTTGTTATATTTAATCGTTTTTTATTTTTCAAACAATGAACATTTATAATTTATTCGAAAATACCTAATATAAGAATATATTTCTTCACAAAAAGTATGATAATCAGTTTTGAATACACCATATATTATTAAAATACGGTATCATATAATATATCGGAGTCTTGAGAATAAAGATGCCTGTGCTATGTGACACAAAGTGATAATTATCTATTTAGAATTTAAAGTAATGACAGAGATTTTTGGTTTTGTTTTTCGAAATCAAAGGATCCTCAAAAAAAAAAGGACCTAAAAATTTTGCCATTGAGGATATGCCACATGCAGCAGTCGAATAAATTTTATTCGATTTAAATTTTAAATGACTATAATATATTTTTCGTAAAAAGAAATTAACAGCTGATTGATTGTGTATCTTGCATTTTTGTCTCGCTTGTTCATTGAAAATGTGATTTTCCAAAGGGATTACTAAATTTTTCCAATTGATTGTGAATAAATATTGTAAACATTTAAAAACAAAAACGCAATACGAAAAATTCTTCTCACTCGAAAATTACATTTTAAAAATATATGAAAGTCACTTACTTTCTTCTCATTTCTCGAGTAAAATAGCAAGAACCGCGATCACGCCCATAACATAAAATAACATTTTTTGATTTTTATTTAAGTTTTTTTTTCGTATGAAAATGCATAATATACTTATAAATACTGTGAATTTCAAATTGCAATAAAACGGTAATTACACACATGATTAATTGTAAAATCGGGAATAAAGCATATTATTAAAATTATAAGTTCATCTGGTATAAGGAAGTTTTTTAAGGCTTTCTAAGGTATTAGTATACAACGTTTAGTACAATACTTTTTAAAAAAAAATAAGAGAAAATGATGACATTTTCTCAATGTTTAAAGTCTTCAAGTTTACTTCTAGACAGACGTATGTCTAATAAAAACCTATCCAAACATTTTATTAATCATTGTCCTTTCAAAAATTAATTTAATACTTTTGTAGACGTGTAAAAAGTTCCATGTGTAAATGGGCACTCTATATTTAAATTTTTTTATATTTTAATAATATATACAAACACACACATAGGCATGGAGAAACGAAAAAATATCAAAGAGAATATAAAAGATCATAGGGATTATACAAACGTCGTTCGAACAGCATAATTACCACCAAGAGGATAGGGTCAATTTCTTAAGAGGAAAAAAAGAGAATAAATCAAACGATGTCATTATACTAAGCGACATTACTACTTAACACAATTGATTTTTCCTCTCATTTTGAAATACACACATACACTTTTTTCACATGTAGTGTGTAGTCATGAATTTTTTTTATTAGAAAAACAAAATTTATAAATTTATAATATCCTTATTGGCTAATGTATACAGGGTTAATCAACAACAAGATAATAAAAAAATTTGATAAAATTTTAACATATTTAAGTTTTTTGGCTTATATCTAAAATATTTTTCCAAAGTTCGAATGCTTATAATTTTAAAAGAGCATGTGAAACCAAATAATCCTCTATTTTTTAATTTAAATCCTCTGATTGTAATTAAAAAACCTATTTGCTTGAAGTTCCATCTATCTCGGAACGGAAATCATAACCAAAAAAGTTGGATATGTTACAATTTCATCAAATTTTCTTAAAATTCCTGTAACTCGGAAATGGTTCCGATTTAACACTATTTTCCAAAACATAGTGTTATTTTCGACCCTCTAAACGATTGTATATTGCTCCTAACTTGTTTCTGCATCACCCTACATACAAAATACGCCTACTGAAAGTCCCTGAATGTATCATCTCCAAAAAAAAAAAAAATATCCATACATATTTTAGCTACTGCAGAGCTACAAAATGATTAAACTTTTAGAGGTCAATTTAATATTTTAATGCATGTGTGCATGTTTTGAGTATAAATTTATTTATAACTTTAAGAATAATTGAGAATTGAAAGTTGAGTAGATATTCGATTTTACGCTCTCATTTTTTAAATGAATTTAAAAAAAAAATTGGTTGTTTTCTTTTTTTAAAAATATGTAAATACATACATACATATGTTAAAATGAATGCATAGCTAAATAAAAATACCCGAATTTTTTTCTTCAATTTGATTTTTAGGTTTTTATTATTTGATGGTTTATTCGGTAGTTCGGGTAGTCGGCAATTATTTTTTTATCTAAATTTATTAAGATATACATAATACATACTATGTATTATGTATAATATAATATGCACTACATAATTATCTAGCACTCATCTGTTCTCTGAAGGAGTTCATTTGAAAACGACAAGAGCTACGGACTTGAAATTTAATATAAATGCATGTGTTTTTACTGAAATTGATGAATATTAAAATTAACTAGATTGGTCCCCATTGAATTGTAGCCTCCCGAATATGTCTCAGTAAAGACTTTATAAAAAATTTAACAAATATGATCATATCGTTGAAAAAATATATAAAATTTGTACAAATTTCTAGACATCGGCTAAGTTTTTATACCGGTAAGGTTTTATGTAGCCTGATAAGATTTTATGATCTTGAAAAACATATTAAAAAAATTGGGCTAATATATGAGAAGTGTCAATGGACATTTTAAAAAATAGGTCTCTCTACAAAACTATAAATTATGATCATAATTCTGCGAGGATCCAGATTTCAGAAAAGTGTCATTTTAACAAATTACCAGTTGTGAGTTTTTTTTTATTAAAATTTCATAATCCGAATATGAATTTTTAAGCTCATTAAATAAAAAAAACCCTATAATTCGAATATATGAAAAAAAAAACAGATTTTTAAAGTTGAATTTCGAAACTATGTAGTTCTTCTCCTCTTCCACAATGCTATTAAAGCCTACAGCTCAAATCAATCTCGGAAGTGGCGATTGAAATGATAACAAAAAAAAAAACTGGTAATTCTTTTTCCTACCCATCACCATCGTTCCTACCCATCACCCCCATCACCCATCAGTATAATTGAAATATTTACATTGAAGCATTGAGAAACAATAAAATAGAGAGAGATTCAAATTGAAAATAAAAATTTTAAAGTATTTATACAGACAACAACAACAATAATAACAATAGCATTCAAATATATTTTCAAGTCAATTATTTCAAAATTAAATTTTTATAAAGTTTATAGTTTTTATTTGTGTGTATTCACACATACATATATACAGGGTGGCGGAACTCAATGGTATTCCCGAAGCAGGGTGATAGAGAGACTTCAGACGTGCAAAAACATCTAGCGAAATTTTACTTTTTTCATTTAAAACCCTCTAATTTTTATAACTCGGAAAATATGACAATTTTGTATACTCATTTTAAAGCTAAGAAAGTTCTCCTTCAAGCGACCAGTGGATGCCAAGACTTTTTTGTTTCAATCTATTTTAGCATCTTCTTTTCTTTTACTTAGCGAAATTAATGAACCCGTTTGGCAAGAGCTCAGGGGTTGCAAGGTCTTCTCCTATAGGGGAAGTTAGAAGAAAAACCATAGAAGGTTATATAGAAAGAAGGTCTGAAGACGACAACAAAAGTAAAACCTCTGAAGGTAATGTAAAGGGCCCGTTACATTAGCGTCCAATGGTCGATTTGCGTTTAAGCGATTTGGAGAACTTGTGTAAGGAGCTGATAGAAGAGATCTGTAAACTTAAGACAGAAAATGTAAGATTACTGGGATAGCATAATGCAATTTCAAATGGCACCGAAAAAGACATAGGTGTGATCGTGTATGAAACGAATGAGGAAGAGTTGGCTAGAGAAACCGATTGGATTCTTAAAACCAAAAGAAACTCAAAGAAGAGAAAAGCCAAAAGTTTACCAAAAATTTATTCGGCACTAGAAATTAATAGCACCTGGGTGGAGAAATCTCCACCAAAGAAGAACGCTCATCTTAAAAAACATAAACCTCCGCCGGTAATAGTATGTAGTGCAACTAACTAGACGCAGCTAGCTAATAGGGATCCTCAACGACGAAAGTATTTACGGAAATGTAAATATGATCAACTAAAAATAAATGTTGAAAATGAAAATGAATATAGACAATTAACTGAAACTGTTAATAAGGCCAATTTGGAATGGCATACATATGAAAATAAATTGACGAGGCCAATTAAAGTAGTGGTCAGAAATCTACATCCATCATGTGAGCCACACAGCATATTAAATTCGCTAATAATCCCCAAAGGGGATTCAAATGCGTGGAAGTCATAAATAAAATGAAAAATTAAAAGAAAATGATATAAATACTATTAAAAAGTTGTCCCTTTTTATATTTTCCTTCTATCATACCGAAGATATAAATAAAATATGTAAAACAGAATATCTTCAGTACATAAGAGTAAAAGTTGAGCCTTTTAGAAATAATTGATCCATCCCACAATGCAAGAGATGCCAAAGGTTCGGTCATACAAAGATTTTGCCGGAGAGGGGCTAAATACCTAGGCTGTTTAGTAGATAAGGAATTACAAAAAAGGAGAATGAAAGGGAATCTGCCTAAGCGGGTCCTGAGTAATCATGGAGGGACCCTCGACGATTAATGCTTTTACATCAAATAAGGTAAAAAATGGTTTTACATACTCACAAATGGCCTTCAAAATGGCAGAAAATTATATAGATAAAAGACCTAAGAAAGACAAGGATATTGAATTATGAAAAAATGGAAAATTTTGATTTATGAAAAATGTGAGTAAATAAAATGCGAATTGATACGTGGAATGCAAATGGCGTTCTAAATAGAAGGTACGAATTACAGGTTTTCCTTAGAGCTGAAAATATCAACGTATATTTGTTGTCAGAAATACATTTGGGGAAAGACTTGGAGAAACTGGGTTATAGCTGCTATAGAACAACCTACGTTGTAATCATTCAAGAATAGGTAGTACTATTTTAATTAGGGAAACCAAAAAATATCATGAGGAATTCAAAATAGAGGCTGAGGAGGTTCAACTTGTTGTGATTAAAATTGAGTCTCCCAAGTCGAACTTCAATGTTGGTTCAGTATATCGTCCTCCGGGATGTAACATAAAAAAGAATATTTTTAAGCACCTTCTATGCGCGCGAGAGGAAATCAATTTTTACTGGGAGGTGAATATAATGCCAAACATGTAAATTGGGGCTCTAGATTGATTTCAACTAGAGGTAGAGAACTAAAGAAAGCCATTCGGTTTCTTGGTTTCGAAAACTTTTCTTCGAAAGTTGGGATGTATAAGTTTTCTTCAAAAGTTGCGCTCGATAATATTTGGCACGCCGTTTTATTATTTAAACTTAATAAATTGATACCTTTGCAATTCGTGGAGTTACCTGAATCATATTAATCTAACAGGCTTTTTCGAATCAAACAGGACGACGAGTACTTTACGCTTAGGGAAATACGTGCTTTATACAAACGATTTGACAGATTTATAAGGCATAACTTGGGCTACATTGACCGACGGCACAGAAATATTGGCAGTGGAATTAAGTATTGAAGAATCAACAAAAAAAATACAATATAGGTAAATGGACGAATACATGGAAAACAAGGCTAAATGAAAGTAAACCAGTACATGTGGATTTAACAAACAAAAATTTAGTGAACCCACCATAATGGAGTTTGAATGATGCTAAAGTATCAACCAAAACAAAGCGAAATATCTAGGTCCGGCTCAGATGGAAAGAACATAAAAAGAAAAAAAGAATAGAATTAGAACACAAATATAGAAAAACTATTGGCTCCTAGGTCATGGGTCTGGATTGTCAACATACAATAAGGTGTTGATATATAACCAAATGATAAAGCCTATATGGAAGTATGGCTTGCAGCTATGAGGTTGTGTTAAGCAAACATACATCAAACAAATACAAACTTCCCAGAAAAAGGTCCTTAGTAATGTGGTGCTCCCTTGTATGTGCGCAATAGTGATATTCATAGGGATCTGGATGTCACCAGGTAAGTGAGGAGATAAGGAACTCTGCCATGAAACATAGCGCGTTTGGAACAGTATGCAAATGTCGTGGCCTTCCGACATATAGGTATATATATATATATATATATATATATATATACAAATATATATATATATATATGTATATTTTGACCAGATTTTGCGGTTTGGATTTATCGAAGGTGATCAAAAACAAAAATTAAAACAAAATTGTCAAAAATCCCCATTCATTTAATGTGAGACGACAATAATATTGTATTCTTCACGTTTGTTTTTATGTGTTTAACATAATCTTTAACGTTCTCAAATTCTGAATCGAAAAAAGTATCCTACTGAATAACAGTTTTAGTTGGATTTACCTTGTATGCATATACTTATATACATATATAAAAAGATTGCAAAATTATTTTATTAGAAATTAAACTAGAAAAACATAAAATAAAAACTTGTTTTATTCACAAAAAAAATATGAATATGAAAAAAAATTTGAAAAAAAAAAATATATATATGAAAAAACGAAAAAAGAAAATCAGGATTGTCGGGAGAAAAGAACAAAAGCAATTACCACTTTCGTTTTAAAAAGTTATCAAATTAAGAAAAACGCTACCAAAATAATGCGTTTCTTTTAATTTGGTAGCGCTACTACATGGTGACATGTGGACCAAATTTTAAAATTTTATTTGATTGCCGCAAATTGTGGTCACGAAAAAGTGTACTTTTTAGTTTCATGAAAATGTTGCGTAAGATAACAAAAATTTCCTTGAAATTTCTTTCAAATTTTAATAAAACAACCAAGTCTTTAGTTAACACATCTACTGTAAAAAAAAAATGTAAATTAAGCTCGTAGTTGAGGTTTAATTTATGACATTATATTTCTACGAAAAAATTAGTCGTCAGTTAGTTGAAATTGAATTAGACAAACAAGTTCGCAGTTTGACAAAAGAGTACAAGACAGACGGTCAGACCGGCATCTTGCTAAAAAATATAATTCTACGTTCTTCTATCATGTAGAAGACATTTATGTTGAAAGTTTTAGTTCAACCTTTCACATAAGCTTTCTTATTGTATTTAGTATACTCGTTAAAATATCTTATTCTGATTAAACATAATGGATATTGATTCTCCTTACCTTAATATAATTCTTTAAACAAGACATGCATGTATGATCAACAATTAAGAAATAAAGCATCTTGAAAAAAACAATGAAGCCAAATTTGTTCTAGTTGTCTTACTTTGCTCCGAGCATTGTCAAAGTCGTAACAGTAGAGTATATATATTTATTTTCTTGTCTGTAAGAAGGATAAGTTTTTTTAAAGTAAAAACTAAAAAATATTCCAAAATATTTTTTCATTTTAGATATATGTAAAAAAAAACCAAATTGTTTTTTTCTCTTTAAATAAATTTATTTTATAAATTGCAAATGATCATAATTTGTTAAAAATTTTTTATATCTATTATTAGTTTTGTTTGACAATTTTACTAAACAATATTAATGACAATAAATCTTAATAATTCATATAAATCTTAATGAGTCTAAAGCAGTATAATTTTTAACAAATTTTAATTAATATGGTGGTTATTACTCACTGAAGTAGATGGTATGTTGTCGTATTCTTTCTTATTTATTTCAATTAAGCTTCACATACTAATTAATTCTGAAACAAAATATTTTAGAATCCAAATAATTCACGCTAATATTTTATTTTACTTACTGAATTCAACGCCATTGGGGGACGTCTTCATGTATTTCTTTGGTGACCAAATCTTCACTCTATAAAGGGAAATATATCTCATTTCATCATTTTTAGGAAACTGTAATTATCCAAAAAAAAATAATTTAAAATATTTTTTTGTATGCTACATTTTATCAAACACAAACTCTTTTTGCTTAAAAATCATCCGGCCCTGCTAAAATGATGTTATCCGCAGTAATTTTAATTTAAAACAAAAACATATTTTCTTTGCAAAATTAAAAACTTGATAAAATTAGAAATTGTGAATTATTCAAAGCGCTATTGAATTAATATTTCTTTTAATTATTGAAATCAATAATATTCACATATATATGGTGTAATAAAACTATTTGTTTTTACAAATGGGAATAACAATTTAGAATTATACACCTTTTTCTTTTTCAACAAATTTTTTTCTTTTTTTCACTTGTTATAATTTTTTTATGAGTTTTTAGCACTTTTCCAAAAAAAAAATTAAAAAAAGTGCTTATTAATTTCACTCTATCTGCCCGTCCGTTCGTCTGTCCGTGTGTCTGTTTACAAAATTTATACACCCTTGAAGATAGAAAGCTGAAATTTTATATGTGCGTATATCTTTACTAGAAACTTATTGCCGTAGAACAAAATTTTTACGTGTCTCTCCCGCTCTAGAAGTTATACCCCCCAAAACCCTAAAAATGCCATTTTTTAACTATTTGTTGCAGTGAAACAATAAGCATTTTTCAAATTTGCAAACGCAGAAAGGCAGTTCCTTGCTTCTTCTATCGTGGCATACTATAGTCAAACTTTAAAAAAACAAAATGGCCGTTTAAATTTACCGTTATCTAAAACCTGTTTTTTCCAAATTTTTGAAGTTGTTTTTCTTCTAGACCCCAGTTTGGTGGAGCCAGCAGCTTTTAAATACTAATAAATACTTTATTTCGTTAGAAGGATTTTTTTTTCCATCTCCACCCCCTCTCAAGTTATCGCCTATTGAAATTTGTAAAATTTGAATTTTTGACGCCTTATATTTCCGAAACAGCAAGTTTTTTTCAAATTTCTATAAACGCAAAAAGCTAACGGTAAATTCCATGACATTAAAAAATACAATTACTTTTCTTAACTCACGCAATTAACCCTTAAAAACGAGCATTAAATTAACCCATCTTTATATTAATTTTTGCTTTATTTCAAAGACGACATAAATCGTTCATCCCAAATATATGCAATCCTAAAAATCGTTTCGTTAATGAATCAAAATAATTTTAATACTGTGGTAGGTATACATACACTGTATTTAAAAGCAGTATTTTCCCTTGTTTAACGGAAAAATGCTACAGTACAAACCAGTGGTGTCACCCAGCTTTATTATAAAAAAAAGTTTTGAGATTTTTTATTTACGAACTGCATTAATTTTATCAGTAAAAAACAAAATTTTCTTTGTTTACTTTTTATACTGCGGCGCGTAATTTTCTAAGAAAAAAAACAACAGCATTTGGCATTTAATGTTAATTTCATTTTGACAATGCTCGGAGCGAAGAAAGAGACTTACCTGTGGTTTTTGGTTTCACTATGATTTTTTTTCAAGATACTTTTAAAAATATTATCTTTATAAGGAGTGTAAGCGAGATAGAAACAAAGATGCTCCTTCCTTTAATATTTATAATTCGTTGTGTTTGATTAATTTTGAATACTTAAATGGGAAAAATCGACGCAACGATTTATTTTTTTTTTGTGGCAAATAAAAATTTCATTTACAATAACTTTTGCAAGAACAATATTTTAAAAGAAAGTAGTTTTTTGTTAACAGTTTTCAACTAAACAAAAAGTTATTTTCAATATTAAGACCAAAGTAATCTGGAAGCAACAGTTTTTTTTGTTGTGAAATGAGCAAAAGTAGATAATTCAAGAATCCCAGTATCAAGAATTTTAAAATTTGCGTAAGAGCTACAAAGTTACCAAACGAAAATAAAAAATTTCCACTTATGGTAGAAAATTACCACGATGGCAAACCTAACAGCAATATTACAGCATCACATAATATAAAATTGGTTTCTTTAATAAAGAGCCGGACAACACACACAAAAAAATAAAAATTGATGAAAATGGAAATAAATAAACAGAAAAGAAAAAGTACACACATAACACGTTTGCGCATTTTACACAGACCCTCTCTACAAACCTTTTTTTCTTGCTTTTTTTTTTTAATACTCTTTGACTTTTTATATATACTTAAGTAATTAAGTTACATATAATATTATGTACGTACCTAATACTATCTCATCAGTGATAGGCTATTATTCAAAGTAAGTGTGCCAATATTGGCAAATTTGAAAATTTAAAGGTGCAGATATACTCGTTTTCGAGCTACAGCCTGTTGAAAAAAAAGGTACCAGACTTTTTCTGCATATAAACAAACGGTTAAAATTACGGAACCACGCGACTTAAAGTTACTATCAGGTACTTGCTTTACACGCATTTGTTTGCTCTTTATTTTCGATCTTACAGTCAATTTGATCTGAGCCACAATTTTCCGATATTTGTAAATTTTGGAATTTTTTATATATTTGGAACCTGCCAATGCCGGAAATTTTAAATTTTCTGCCACAAATCTCATTACTGACTGTTACAATATTATGATATTTGACTTAGTAAAAATTTTATTTTGAGGACAAATTAAAGGGAGACGTAATTTAATTCGTTTTGTACGACAAGAATCTTAATCATAAAAGGAATGGAAACTTACATAAAAATACAGAATTATTTTTTCAAATTGTACATCTCAGAAAATTGTATAAGCTGGTTAATTTGATATGTAAATATATAATCAAAAAAAGCAAAACTTTTGGAGAGAAATAAAAAAATAAAATGACGAGGATAGATAAGAAAATTACTGGTATGCTACAATTTAATTGAATAATAAATCTTTTGAAAAAAAAATAATAAAATGTCAAAAAAGTAAATTCCTTTGATTTTAAATAATTTAAAATTAAAAAGAGTTAAAAGTTAATAAACTTTGTTTGATGTGTAAACGGTGTCTAAAATTTCAAGTGAAAAATAAAGGCATAGAAATATTATTATAATTGCTACTTGGGATAGAGAAACGAATATGTATTAGCGCTACAGAATTATGCGGCATTATTCTTCTGCAATTGCAATCCTTCAAAAACCAAGGAGAACTTAATAAAGTTTACATATATTTGGAAATTAAAAAATATTGAAAATTTACCTGAATTTTAGCTCAAATAAGTGTTTTTTTTCTCTAAACGTATATGAGTTGTCTTACTTTAAAAGGTTTCTTGCTTCTTTTCTTCATTTATAGTTGAAAAGTTAAATTTCATCTGTCAAATTTTTTTTATAAAAATTGTTTTATAGTGTTATATTTTTTTATTGTTTTGTTTTTATATTTTTAATACAATATTATTTGTGTACCACTCTAAATAAATATATTTTATTTTTTTTAATTGTTAAAATATTTTTTTTTAATAAATATCATTGATTTTTCTAATTAAATAAAAAATAATTTTAATCCTTTTCGTAATTTACATTTTTACACTATCCATAATAAATAAAATTATATTTTGCTTTACTTAAATTCTATTAAAAATATTTTTAATTAATAATTTATCCAAAATACACTCATACATACATATTTACATAACATTAATATATAATACTCTTTATTTCCCAGTTTGCAATGCCATTCGTTCACAGATCAAATGTACATTTGAATTTAATAATAATAGCATATTAAATTTACGTTAAAAAAGGCAAAAAATTCATCTTCAATTTAAATATTAGATATTTAGATTAGCATAGCAGATACAATAATAGAAGCTGGTAGGTTACCCACCTAACTACCAAAATAAAATTGTCCGACAGATTCAGCAATGCATACCTATACGGTCTATACAAAGAATGAAAAGAAGGGTTTATCTTCAATGGGCTGTTAAATTTTATTTAAGTAGTTAAAAGTATTATAACTATGGGAAAGAAATATTAATTGGCCAGAAAGAGAAAAGGTAGACAACATTCTTCATAGTCATAAAGTGAAAATGATTTTTAATAATACACCAAATCAGAGAATGAACTAAAGATGTGCGTGCAATTCAAATAAAAATAATAAAAATAATAAAACTAATAAAACTTCGAATTAGAATAATTATGCTTTTCTTACCGTATTACGATAAAAAAAGAAAAATAAAAATTATATAAAATGATCAAAAGAAGACTAAAACCAAAAAAAAAGATAAGAATAAAGGTATTTATTTAATAAAATCCTTGCAGTCAGGTTATAGAAGCATTGAAAAGTTTTAAAAGTTTTGTATCTTGTACATACTTTAGATCTAATTTAATTCCAAAATATGTTCAAAAGTAATTTATATTTATTAAAATAAAATAATCGAATACAAAAGCAATTGTCAATACAAAAGCAATCTTAATTCTTATGATCCGCAGCCAAGATATGGCAAAAAAATTTTAAATTCCAATTAAATTTGAAAATACAAAACTCGTGTTGATCCCTTCCCTTCTTCGACTTTATTTTCTTCGTTATAAAATAAATTCACATTTTTGTATACCTAACTCCATTTCATTCATAAAATTTTTCTATCCCCTTAAAATATAAAAAAAAAAATTAAACAAAACTATTATAAAAAATTATTATAAATAATAACTTCTCAAAAAGGCTTGAAATAAAAAAAAAAAATTGGTCTAGGTACCTTAAACAGGCTTATACAGGGTGTTTCCTATCAAAGTGCACCGCTATATACCATTGCACAGGCCCTCATGATTAGAAAAACTTTTGTATAGAGACGATACTCACAGTTCAACAGATTCGGAGCTATAGGGGCTTAAAGTCAATTTCAACTAATTTTTTTTACTTTTTGAAATGTTAAGTATAACTCCGTGCCTGTGCAAAACAACTATTATTAAATACGATTTGGAAACCTCAGAATAAGAGCTTTCTTATCTGTACCTTTCTTATTATTTTTTTATGATCTACATTAATTATAATCTGTTCAGATCTCGGAATCACATATTTTTGAAGTTCAAAAAGTTTGAAATTTTAAATTTTCAATTTTAAAAAACCTTAATTTCCTAAGTCACGTAACACAGGAGCTTGGTCCAATTTTAGTACAGCTGAAAGACTTGGCAATCAAGCTACCTAATCTCGTTAAGGACTTATTGAGGATAATAGAGTACTGTAAAAGTTAATTTTACACCAAACTTGTTTTTTTTTTCAATAACATTGAACAATGTAACACAATACACCCATGCCTCGCTTAACGGAAGCTCATTATACGGAATTTCGGTTTTACGAAATTCAAAAACTAAACCAAAGTCCCTTTTTGCGGGAAAAAAATCGATTTACGGAAAATTTTTAAAACGCAAAAAAAAGTAGTCTAAAAAATTACAATTTTTATAAAAAACTTATTTCTGGGAATTTTTTTGTTAAAATATACATATATATGTTAAATATTATGTAGATACAACCATTGTGATTATGTATGTATATGTACTCTAATGTTTTATAAGAAACAGAGATCAGAGCAAAATAATGCAAAGAATTTATATGTACCTATGTAATTGCTTTTTTTTCCAAGAACTAAAATTTCCTGTTGATTCTTGTTGTCTAATGTTGTAATAATAATGAAATCCTACTATATTTTTCGCATTATGCAAATTAACAAGAAATATACGTTTAGGTAAAAAATGATGTGGTTGTAAGTCAGTTTTGATTTCAATAATCTTTTGAATCAATTTTAAGGAACTTAGCAAATGTTTAGCTAACATGCCTAGAAAAGTGTAAACTTTGTAAATTTTCGCTTTCTGTCACCCGAATCCTCTGAAAATGTAACTAGTTACGTAGTTACGGTGACATTCAGATCTCAAATATCAAATTTCAAAAAATTCCATCAATTCTTTCCGTAAATGTGGTAAAAAATGTCAATTCGAATATTAAACTTCAAAAAAATTGACTCGCAAAAAAGTTCAGTTCCAGAGCTGTGATATATCCCAAAAGTTGATCAAATCCAACTTGAGATACACGCGCGCACACAGAGAACCGAAATCTCTATAAAAGTAATTTATTTATGCTTCCCTACTATGGGGAAGTGCATTCCCACCGAAAATTCGATATGCAAAATTTGTTTCCATCACATTACCTCCCTAATTGTATGCAATGCGGTCGGTAATAGAAGTAAAAATAATAACACTCTCTCTCTCTTTTTGACACACAGCGCTTAAACCACACATTCCTTGTTTTTTTTTTATTTTAAAACAATTTTAGCAAGCATTTAGGTACAAAATTTTAGTGAGCACTTTAGGTAAAAACCTTTTTTTTTTTTCATAATTATAGAAATTGAAGAGCCTTTAAATATTTAATTCTATTTTTCCCGAAAAATTTCAATTTTTTTACACCCTTTACGAACGAAATTTTTAACTGGATTGGTACCACACATTATGAATGATTGAAAGTTAACACATAAAATATGTAGTAAATGGATGTTAAAAACCTTATAATAATTTGTGATTAGGAAATAAATGTGTAGCAGCGCGCCTTTTTAAATATTTTTTTTATATTTAATTGATTTTTTTTTTAATTTTTGAAATTAAATTAAATGATTTTAAGTTTCAATAATAAAAAAGGAAAAACTCACAAATTAATATCGCAAGTGCAAATAAAATTTTTTTTTTATAAAACACAATAATATATATTTTATTAAATACCTATATACATATATATATACATGCATATACACTTAAATATATACATATAGTTACATTATATAGTTACAATAAAAAATTATATATATTAAGTACCTAATCAAGTATACAATTTAAAAAATGAAAACAAAAAAAATATTACATACATTATATTTATGCATTCAGGTATAGACTATATAGGCACATTTTATGTATGCATGTTTGTATGTACGTACATACAGATATGGATAAAGAGAGAGAGAGCAAAACTTTTATTATATTTTTTCTTTTTTCAAATTCATCTTTTTAATTATTTTTTATATTGCAGATATACAAAAAAACCATCACCACATATCGCAGCAAAGCCACCACAAATGTATATGTGTATACGTGCGTGCATATATACGGGAGGAAAGTACGAGAGAAAAATATTTAAAAAACTGTCACTGTTCTGCACTACCGCGGTTCTACTTCTGTATATGCAACATATATACACATCAATTACGTATATATAAGGATATATATATTGCATATACAATATTACAACGGTATATTCTCAAGTTTTATATAATTTATATATATATAAATTACACGGATTCATATATATAAATAGATTTTTATATATAATAGAAAACTATAAATATACATATATGTGTATTTTTGTATGTATGAATATACGGATGTTAAATTTTACTTTTTTTTCTTTATTAAATAAGTTTTTTTTTTAATTTGGAAATTAAATTTGTTCTTTTTTTCTATTCAATTTTCAAATAAAAATTATTCAAAATTTTCAATTTTTATTAAAAAAAAATTTCTTTTACACGTTTTTCTTTTTTTAATATTGATTTTTTTTCGCTTTTTCATTAAAAAAAAATATTTTCAATTCAATTTTATTGCAATTTGTTTTACAAAACCTTCTATAAAAAATGTATATATATAAAATTGAATTACTAAAATTGCAAATTTTAAAATAAAATTTTCAATTAAATTTTAATACAATTTTGGGAGAAAAAAATAAAAATGTCGAAATTAAGGAATTAAAAAAAAAAATCAGCTTTTCAGATTTTTTTTTTCTATTTTTTTCTTTTTTTGTAGAACAGCACCAAAAATTTTTATAATTTTCAACAAAATTAAAACTTTTAAAATTTTTATAAAAAGATTTTTTTGTACACAGTAAAAAAAAATATATATTGAACGAGAACAAACTAAAAAATTTTTAATAATTTTTTTTTTATTTTAAAAAAATATTTAAGAAACACAAACACAACAAAGCCAAATTTATTATTCGTTTTATTATTTTTCTCTTTTTCTTGTTTTTCTTCTTTTTTTTCCTATTCAAGTGTTATACTCCGTCGTCGTCGTCGCTACACCGACCATGTTGAAAGTTTCATTCACACTAACGTTATAAAATGAGAGAAGAAACAAAAACAACAAAAAAATTTAATACATATTTTTTCTTTGACATTAATCGGGTTTAGCTAACATGCTATTAGAGCTGCTAGAGTAGGCCAGCTAAAAATATATATTTAAAAAAGACAGAACGAAAAGTGAAAATTATCCAAAATGAACGCAGAAGAAGCAAGACAACTATAAAGTACTTTTTTTTTTCCTTTTTTTTAATTTCATATTTTGCACGTTAACATATTTTATAAGTATCAGCAGGGATGCCATATATTTTCGGTAATTTTCTGTACGGCTAGCTTGTAACCAAAGTAAAATATATTTCTCTTAGAAGTGGTTCGACTCGTTCCATTCCATTATTTTTCGTTTGCTTGTCAGCCACTTGAAATTCTTAAAATATTCGATTTTTCTTTAAATAGATGGGAATAAGAGTTGTGTAGACAAGAAAGAAACAAAATATTGTAACGAATGTGTCAAAATCATAAAACTTAAATAAAATTAAATTAAGTTAGGTAAATTATTTCGTTATTTTTATTTTGATAACAACAAAATTTATTTTTCATTTCATAAAACTTAGGTAAATGCATTCGAATGTATGAAAGCAACAGTTATAAATTTAAAATTTCATACTGTGTATAAAGTACATACCTACATATTTAAGGTAGATAGATACACAATATGACGTAGTAATATGCATGTACCCCGTTTATATGGCTGCCTTAAGCTTATTATTATGTCTATATAAACGTTACCTGACTTGAAGCCGGCTTCACTCGAGTCGCTTACTTGTTAATAATGATTTGAAAGTTGATAGCTAAACGCCGTTTTCGGGTTTTTAAGCTCAGCTTTTTTTTGTAAAAACTCAGCTTGACTTTCGAGCTAATCTCACGTCAAGCCGCAAGTTACACGAGGTATAGAAATTAAGGAATTTATAAAAAAAAAATGCGTATTACCGATACGTGTGTATGTGTATATATTCATAAGAGATATGCGTTTTAAATTTTTAAAGACAAAATTGAAACAAAAATTTCATAGCTTATATTTATTACAATAAATGTAATGAAACTAAATAACTACAGCTTTTAAAATACATTCTAGAACAACAGGTGGACATCTACTGCGTACTCTTTTTCTCTCTCCAAAATTCTTATGTGTATAGAAATGAAAATAAAAAGGTATTCTGCTTAACTTTTTTAGCTAAGCAAATTTTTTGTATACAAACATTGGTGAGTGATTGTAACTCATGAATAAATAGATAACTGTAATTACTAAAAATACACAATTCAAATTCATTTTTGTGCGGAGATTACAAATGTACTACTAAATAATATTGCACTACCAAATTTACAAACTACTATATTGTGTAAAAATTTATCAAATAAACTATAATAAAAAAAAAAATCGGTTCAATTTGAAAACGTAGAACCAATGAATTCAGTTTTATGTTTCGGGAAAATATGGAATTTTTAGTTTTGCAATTACTACTTGATTAATTAAAGTAAGCAATTAAAAATATTACGCCAACCCAAATCAATCGCGTTAACTAGAAAACTTTAATCAGTTTGTAAAAATTGAAATTACAAAGTGTTTGATTAACCAATTGCATATGCATGTGTGCGCGCTTGAATGTAAGAAAAATATGGAATACAAATGCATAAGCTATTAAGCAGTTACAAATTTAAAAACACCATATCTGCCTGAGCCCTCAGTGAGATTTCTAATTAAAAGAATTTATAATAAGTAACATTTTATTTCGTTTCATTAACTTTTTTGATGACAATTGAAATTATTTTCTTGTTCGGTGGTAACCCTGGAAGCATAAAGTTATATTAATATTTAATCTCTATTTTTCTGTAATTGTTTTTTTTTATATTTTATTTTTCGTACTGCCATACTCTTGCAAAATTTTATGAGCTATATTTATAAAATCAAAATTTTAAGCCAAATTTTGCTAAATTTTCGGATCATAGTTTTAAAATAGTTAGTTTTTTGAAATAAAAAGTATATTCTATTTTTAGTTCATAATTAAAAAATAACAACACAATCACACCAAGTTTTGAAGCAAACTTGAACCTGCCATAAATAAAATGTTAATCAAATATTTTTCTCTTTACAAAAATTTTGATAATTCATTAACTGATTGCCTAATTGTATTTACAATTAAATAAATTCTGTTCACAGTCAAAAATATATCTATATATGTATGTAAGCAAATATTTAAAAAATAAACGGAAGTACAAAAAAAATTTATATAAGTTTTAGGATTTCAAAAATAATTTTAAATGTTAAAAAATTTACTTAATTTTGTCTATATGAAACCAAAGTGGAAACACTGCTTAAATGTATCAAATTGAAATAATTCAATAAAGAGAAAAAACAGGTAATTGTGAAATAAAAAACTATAATTTTATACAAAACGAGTTTTTTATGTTATTTACATTGGGTTAAAAATACGAATTTTTTTTGTTGTTTCTTTAACTGGCTTTTGAATGTATTTTGCATTAGAACAAAATATAAAGAAAATTTAAAAAGGTTAATTTTTTAATTTGTTTTTTAACATATTAAAAATGATTAAAAATTAGTGGAATAAATGGCTTTTATACTCTGATTTCAACATTTCAAATCAAGTAAGCAAAATTTTTTAATTGACTTGAATGGAAACAGCTTTAAGTCAAGAAATGTTTATATGAACCACGGCTGACAAAAATGTCATAATATATGTTTCAAAAACACTTGATGTTGAATCTGCCATATAAAAAGTGTAATAATTATCGAACACAAAGCTGTTGATTGTTGCATGAACTTAATTTAAATTAGTTACGTTTACACAACAACTCTTATATATTTATCCTTGTTTATGTAGAAAATAATTTATAAAAATATAGAAAATTAATTTGTAAAACGTATATGTCAATGCAAGCGGAGTCATTTTTTAAATACAGTTATTGTTAAGCATAATTTTGTGTTATTATGATTGCTGGCTGCCATTTAACACACCACTGAAACATTTCAAAATAACTTTTATGTTTTTTTCAAAATTTTTTATGACTGAACGCATTGAAAAAAGAAATTAAAAAAAAACAGGTATATATGTAAATAATAAAATATAAATAAAAGGATATCGAGTGAACAGTTCTATCAGGTGCTTTCATTAATTTGTCCGTTCTAATCTTGGCTATTTCAAGTCGAATTCATTTCCTCTTGACAGTTTCATTGACGCCATAACCTTTTTATGTACGACATTTTTTTCTGTTTGACAAGTTGTTTTGACAACAATGACATGTAATTGTGATCTGTAAACTAATAATCAACATTAAAAAAAACTCCGTATTAAAATGTGATTGAACTTTTTTTTACAGAGAAAGGAAAAAAATCTGAACTTAATAAAGAGAATGTCAAAATTTTAATTTGAATGAATCAAAAATAGTAAAGCTTTAAAAATAATAAGATAAAAAAATAACAATGTAAAAACTATTATTTTTTAATCAGATACCATCAATCAGCCTGTTAAATGTCAAAAATTTTGCAATAATAATATTAAAATACGCCGCACAAAGCGCGGAAAAAAAATAATAGTGCACTGTTCAGTAGTGTGTTGTAAAAATGAAGTTGATGTGCACCTTTTTTCTTGTTATTTTTTTTTAAATAATAATTATGCAAAAACTAAAATTGATTATAATTATTTGTAATTTTTTAAATATAAAGTAATATTGTGCACAAATTAAATGTATATATATATATGTATATATAAATCAAAAGGAATTAAAAAAAAGGAATAAATTAGTACCAGAATTTACAACCAAAATCTATACAATAAAAATATAAGTATAAAGTGCGCGTGTGTGTGTATAAATAAAATTATTGTATTATGTATACCTACTTATCTGAATATTATACATAAAATATTAATTTATTAATTTACATATATACAAAAATAATTATTTTTATATTCAATTATCATCAAAAGATTTAATTAAAAAAAAAAGAAAAAGCGAAACGTAAGAAAATTCATGAAATTTAGGAATTTGCAAATCTAAAAATATGTATGTATGTACCTATATATTTAATGTAACTTGACCAATGACTGCTTATGGCACCGGTCCTTTTACGCACCAGGGTTTGAAATCCGAAACCCTTTAGTTATAGGGCTGGTGCCATAACCAATGCAACCATTGGTCGAATTTTATATATAATTAATATTCTCCTTATTTTTGTAATTATAACATAGATATTAACAGAGCAAATATATGTATATGAACATAATAATAAAAAGTATCCATACACACTACCAAAAATTTACCTAAAAAAATATACAATTATATATATATATATTTTGCATATATAAGATAATAATGAATGTGTATTAACATATTTTCATTTGAAATATTGCACCCTTACTAAAATAGCGCAACAAGAAAACTAACTCAATTTTTAATATTAAGTGTATCATTTTATTCAAAGCTTAATATAATTTTATATTAAGTTTATAATTTTTCTTCTACCTTTCAGTTTTAAAAAAAAAGTATGTTCTTTTTTTTGGTTACATTATGTATCTCTTTAGTGTTTTGAAACTCTGATTGAATTTGCATTTGCAGTTCTGACCAAAGTATATTTATTCTATAAGTAATTCGACTCGTTTCAAGCCGAACTGAAATAAACTTAAAAATTTTGTTATTTTTATTTTGATAACAAAATTTACTTTTCATTTCATAGAATTTAGGTTAAAAGTAGTTCGACTCTCCGTTTACATCACACTAATGCAATCAATATTTCAACCAAGCAGAATACCTTTTTATTTCCATTTTTATACACATAAGAATTTTGTGGAGAGGGAAAGAGTACGCAGTAGATGTCTACCTGTTTTTTTTAGAATATATTTTTAAAAGCGGGAGTTATTTATTTTTCCGTATATAAAGTATAGGAAAAAATATTAAGAATTTTGAAAGCGGGAGTTTCATATCTGTAGTTTATTTCAATACAAGGTGGCAGAAATGGTGTATCCATATTATAAAAACAAAGCGTTTTAAAAACATAATTTGACGATTATAAATTTAAAATTATAATTTATATGTATACAAATTGAAAAAGACAAATAATATTAAAAAAAAGTTAAAATTTGTAATTATCATTACATTTATTGTAATAAATATAAACTATGAAATTTTTATTTCAATTTTGTCTTTAAAAAAACCTACATACACTCGTATCGGTAATACACATTTTCTTCTTATAAATTGCTTTATTTCTGTACCTCGTGTACATTGCGGCTTGACGTGAAATCAGCTCGAAACTCAAGCTGCGTTTTTACAATGTTAGCTTAAAAACCCGAAAACAGCGTTTAGCTATTAACTTTCAAATTATTTTTATCATTTCAAGTCAAGTAAGCGACTTGAGTGAAGCCGGCTTTAAGTCAAGTAACTTTTATATAGACATAATAATAAAGCAAACATGTAAAGGAGGTACATACATATTACTACATCATATTGTGTATTTACCTTAAATAAGTATGTACTTTATAACAGCATCTTTATTTATATTGTACATTATAGGAGTCTATGACTTTATACACAGTATGAAGTTTTAAATTTATAGCTATTGCTTTCATACATTCGAATGTCTTTACCTAATTTTTTGAAATGGAAAATAAAATATGAAAAATAAATCTTGTTGTTATCAAAATAAAAATAACGAAATTTTTACCTAACTTAATTTAATTTTATTTAAGTTTTATGATTTTGACACATTCGTTACAATATTTTGTTTGTTTCTTGTCTACACAACTCTTATTCAGATCTATTTAAAGAAAAATCGAATATTTTAAGATTTTGGAAGTGGCAAGCAAACGAAAAATAACGGAATGGAACGAGTGAACTACTTCTTGAGTAGATATACTTTGATCGAATTATTGCAGTGTTGCTCGCAAGGTGCGATATATGAAAACATATGTACACACTTTCATGTATGTATATATTTGATATATAAATATAATCTATACATATAATTAAATCTTTTACACATTCATCTCTTTATGATGTACGTATAATATAGATAATTTTTTTTTGCATCCAATTGATATAAAAAGAATACAATCTATAGGCAAATGATTTAAGAAAACACCAAAGGAAATTTAAAATATTTGTTTTACATTATAAAATAAAATTGATACAATTAAAATACAATTCATAACAAAAAAAGAAAATTTTTTAAAAATATTTTTAAAATTGAAAACTCTAAGTTGAAAGTTCAAAAAAATATCAAAACAAATTTGTGAATGAAAAGTCGAATCTGTAAATTCGCAATAAAACTATATGTATATAGACATATAGTTCGTGTGTCGCTTCTGCGGCGAATAATGGCAACACAACAAGTATAAAATAAAATATTCTAAGTTAAAAAAATTCTCGTAAAATGTTACACAGCACGAGAAATGGTTTTGTTGTACAGTTAAAAATTAATTTAATTTTTATATACGCATACATACATACATATATGAAGTTTATAGGACAAATGTACATATGGATATACATATATGTGTGTAATTTTCTAATAGGAACCGACGTAATTTAAATTATGGTTATCATTTTTGATGGCATTAATAAACAAAGTAAAGTCGTAAACAACGAAAATTACTCTCAATTTAAGGATAATTTAACCTTATGAAATGTGTGACATTTTTTAGTTAATAAAAATTAAAATCGAAGAGTTTTGACATGTTTGACATCAAATATGGAAATTGATTGGTGTTTATGTCTAATACATTGATAACTGACAAATAATAATTTTTAAAGCCAACCACAGCTGACAGAAATACAGGCCTGGACCCTAAGAAAGAGTGACAGTCCACAGCTGACGAATTTACACGTATTTTTATGGGACATATAGAGGTCCATTCTTAATATCATAAATCTCCCACAAGATAAACTTTTTTCAAATTTTTAATTAGAAAAAGTTAAAATTCAATCTTTTTCTACATTACTTGGGCTTACATTCTTAAAGTTTCGTGTTATTAAAATATTAAAAAATTGATTTAAAAAACACCTTCCAGATTCCGTTCATTTTTTTAAGATTTCAATGAAAAAAAATAATGCAATTTTTTTTTCGAAATATTTAGTTGATTTTGGGGTATTTTTTCAAATTTGAGAAAACGTACATACATTTGATATTAACGAGTTTGCTAATTTTGTAGGATATGTCTCCCAAAATCTTGACATTACAAAAAATCAAGGCCTCGACCTTGCTTTTTTTGTGAATGTATTTGTAAAATTGCATATGTAGTTTTGGCGAAATGACATTTCTGAACACTCATTTTTTTTTGTTGTTTTTTTTTTAGAAAAATTATGACTTTTGCCTATTTTCATTTCGAATTTTCTATACGAAAACTTGACTAAAACCTAAAAATTTTTATACTAACATGAATTTTGGAGTTTTCTGACCAACATATCAAACCCCTATATAATAAAATATATACCTATTTTTTTATTATGTTTGTTTTTATATAGGGGACAACTTGAAACGAAGCATCTTTTATAACGATTACAAAATTTTGAAAGCACTTTCATAATTATAAACCTTAAAATCAAATAATTACAAACTTAAATTAAAACCTAATAAAATTTTTATGAACTTTATTTTAAGTCACGTATTCTAGACTAAAAAATGTAGCACCAAATTTTTTTTATTCACTGTATTATCATTTTTTACTCTCAATTCTCTCAAATATGTTGCCTGGCATGGTACAAAAAATTCGGAGAAAATTCGAAAATGTAATCAAAATTATCCTTAAAATTTTGAGTTGAAATTTGAATTTTTGATACCTTGGTTAGAAAACTCCAAGTTTCATGTTAGTATAAGAATTTTTAGGTTTTAGTCAACTTTTCGTATAGAACACTCGAAATAAAAATATGCAAAAATCATAATTTTATCAAAAAAACAACAAAAAAAAACGATTCTTCAGAAATGTCATTTCGCCAAAAATGCATATGCAATTTTACAAATGGATTTACAAAAAAAGCAGGGTCCAGCCCTTGATTTTTTGTAATGTCAAGAAGCCAACACAAATAGGTTCCTTTTTTGTTTTTATTTTTTACAACATAAAAGGTGTTGCCAGAAACGGAAATATGAATATAGTTAGAAATTTATGTAAGTTATTTTAAGTCAATAATACAATAAACATATTATATATATTTATTTTTAGATATACATAATTATTTCTTCAAAATTAAAACAAATGGTGTTTACTTAATATTTCTGTGTATAATTGCTTACGTGCATTACGTTAAAATATTAACCCAAAAACAAAATAGTTTTTGTCAGATGTTGGCGAATATTTTTTCTATAAATTTAATGTCAAGCGTTTTTCTCCATGACAAAATACAATTTTTATATACTCGGATGCTATTATTATTAAAATTAATATGTTTAATAATATATTAAATATGTTCATGATTTGGATTAATGATTATCCAAAATATCATTTTCCAAATCATGAACGTATCATTTTGAAAATTTTAAAATTAAATGAAAGAGATAAATGAACAAAGTCATTGTGTATGATGTGAAATAAGTCGCCTTAAAAACGCTATAATTTTTTTACACAAGCCACTTTAATAAAACACACTTATTGAATTTTTAAATTCCATTGCTTGTATTTGCATCAGGTTGCAGTCGTCTTGGAAATTTGACACTGCGTTATATGAGAGGGTACATACAGTCACTTCAATAATACTTTACAAAAGTTTTAAGTACGGTATTAATACGATTGTAGTACCGTCTCAGAGCTCTCAATACAATTTTGGAATACAATTTTTACAATATTAATAAATACTTCGACGTTTGTTTGAAAAGTTCAATTTAAAGTTCTGTGCAAATATCAATTTTAAACAAACGTTACCACATCATTAGAAACGTAGCATTTTTATGTTGCATTTTAAGAGAAAAGCTTAATAACTGGCACTTTATTGCTGAAAATAAATGCTACTTTATTTAATTGGTTACTTCTGCTGAAAAACATGCTCGATATTATCGATACCCAATTTACTTTTATTTTACGTGTACCTACTACGTATAGAACGCATTTAAGAGAAGTGTCAAGACCTTTTATTAAACTTTGGGATGTGATACTTTGTAAAGTTTACGTCGTAAGCGCATTATTGAAGTCACGGATAATTTATGTTGGCTTCATTTTTACTGACCGAATTGTGTATACAATAGGCCTCGGGAACTGGACTTTTTAGCAGGCCTGTTTTACATTTTTGATCATTTTGAAGAAAATATTCAACAGATTTACTTGAAATTTCATATATAAGCTTCATTCGACCGTTCGCGGTTACCACGGGCCAAATATACATTTTTGCGTATATAAAGAAAAATAATCAACTGATTTCATTAAAATTTAATAGCTAAATTCGAGGTGCTAAAACAATAAATCTATAAATTTATTGGAAATATCAGGGGTTGGAAACTGATCTACTTTCCGATTTTATATTTTTGACATATCTACTGAACGAATTGATGGAATTTCTTGAAATTTATTATTTGAGCTCTTGTTGTTACCAAAAGTTGCTGACAAACTTTTCGTATAATTTGAACGGCACAAAATGAAACTCTACTTAGAGGAAAATTCACATTTTTCTAGATATGTTAACTAAAAGCTCTTCTGGAATACTTTTACTAATCTAGCAATATACATTGCGGTTTACTATGTACTGATCACATCAGATTTTTTTTAATGTGAAACATATGAGCGCTAGCTATCCATGTATTATTAGATCCATGGTCTAAGATGTTCTATAAGATGCACACACATACATGGGTGTCTACATATAAAACAAAATTGTACAATTTTTTAACTAATACATAAGTATTAGAGATAACGAAAGTTTTGCAGTGTTGCGTGGGTTATGAATTCGTACGTGTTAATCTAGAAAAGGTAAAATTTACAATGTATCATACTCTACAATGTATATTAAAAGCTCTTGATTGCACTATTCTAAAATGTATTGAATGCGCAATGGAAACGTAAAATAAAAGCACAGCGTGTAGTGAAAAAATTGAGACCATTTTTTGTAGACATGTCAAAATAAGACTTGCCAGAATTACTAATTCCCAAAATAACCATAATTTTTTTTCAGAAAAATATTTTTTTCGTAAGAATAATCTTGAAATTAGTAAGATATTTTAAAATATTTCTTAAAACAACAAAGAAATGCGAGGAAACACGAAGGCAAGAGCAACAAATTATTAATTGAGTTATTAAGTCTTTTAGAAAATCTTTTAGTATATTTTTTGTATTATAATTATTTATTCACACGGATACTGATTTCAAAAATTTTAATACAAAAATAAAATTTTTTGGAACAAATAAATACAAGCAAATTTTAAAAACAAACAATGTATAATTATGTACATATGTTATGTTTTTTGTCGTCATTGACATTCGAAAATGTAACGAAAGCTTACATCCAATGCAGCTTTTCATTGTTGTGAAACTGTATTTAGACGGTATTTAAACTGCACTAAAAATTTTTTGTACTGCGTTTTAGAAATTAAGGATAATTGCAATAATGTCAACGAAAAGACTTGACAAAAAAGAGCAATGAGAAAATTATAATTCCACTTTTTTTTCTTTTTTCTACACGCTTTGTAGTTTCGCTTTTATCAACAATTAAAAAAATTTTCCAAAATTAGAATTTTTTTTTTTACATGATATGTTTTTACTTTCCTTTTATGAGCACAGTAGAAAAATAACAGTGAAGTTTCAGAAGAGAAAGTCTTTAGAACAAAAAACAAAAAAAAGAGGTAAGTAAGATTAACGAACTGAAACACCTACATGCACTCATAATTTTTTGTTATAACACAGTCAACCGTTTGTTATCGTTTTTGTTGGTTAACAGGTAGTTCAAATAGTTGCAACATTTCGATGACAATTCAATGACAAACATAATTCTTAAATATAAAAATAGCGAGAAAAACGCTCAAAAAAAAATCTGATGTGATCAGCACATAACCGGCCGCATTGTGTATTGTCTAGTTAAGTGAAAGTGTTACAAAATATTTCAATCCAATTTTCAGGGCATTAGTAAACTTATAGTTAAAAAATGTAAAATCGGCCCTCAGATTAGTTTCCGAGCTCTGGTCTTCTCAAAAGATTTATAGATTTATTGTTTTAGCACCTTGAGTTTAATTATTAAATTTCAATGAATACGGTTGATTATTTTTATATTATGATTATATACGCAAAAATGTATATTTGGCCCGTAGTAAACGTCCAGTTTCTGACGCCTGATTTCTTCCAAGAGTCAGAAGGTTTCGCGGTCGATCGAGCAAAGCTTATATATGAAATTTCAAGTAAATTTCAAGTAAACAGGCCCGCTGAAAAGTGCAGTTCCCGAGGCCTGATATATCTCAAAAATTGATCACTCGATGCCACAGTCGAAATAAACTTACATATAAAATTTCATTAAAATCGGTTTAGCCAAACTTGAGATACACAGACTAACAGACCGACAGGTTGCTAAAAATAGTTTATTTACATTTCCCTACCATGGAGAAGTGCATTTCCACCGAAAACTCGATATGCAAAATTTGTTGCCATCACATCACTTACCTATTGTATACACAATACGGTCGGTAAAAATAAAACTAAAAAAAAGGAAAAAAAAAACAATTAAAAAACCAAAAGAAGAAGTTAAAACATTAATACAACTAGTAAAAAATAAAATTAGATTTTTTAAATTGTTTTTGAATAATTTACTGTCGTTGTCGCTGCCAACGTAAACTGAACGACGACAATGAAATTTCTGCGACATGTCTATACGACTCTCGCGGCCGTAACTTGAAAACTATCATTATTAGCCACTTGAAAACCGCATAAACCTGAATTGCAATTGAATAAAAAACCACTATTTCTTATTTTTTGAAATAAATTGAATGGTGGGCATGCATACTACATAATATATGGAAAAATGAATACAACTTGTAAAAGTTAAACTAAATCTATTTATGATAAGTAAAATATTGAGATTAAATTTTGATGTCGCGCTACCTCAACAATTTAGAAGTGAATTGTGACAATGACACTTCTGCGGCATCCATTTGTATGATTTCTGCTATCGCAGTTTTAACATTAATTTAGTAAGATAAAGTAAAGCAAAAATTTTGAGTTCAAATTATGAAAGCTCTACTGTATATATGAATACAATGTACGGTATGTATGTATATATGTGTATGTTTAAAATATATAATAGTATTACATATTTTTTTATATTGTGTTTATAAAAAAAAAAGAAACAAAAATTGTATTAATAAATTTTTCAAATAAAAAAACTTTAAGTGTAAGAAATATATAAATTTGGGATACATTCATACATATTCATATACATTATGTGTGAACATATGAAAGTACTACATACTTAGAAAAAACTTGTTGGTAAGGAAAATAAAAAAATTTAAGAAATTTGGAAGATCATAATATGTATATGGATGATCAAGTAAGAAAAGACTCTCAGCTGGATTTATTGAAACCAACCAAATCTTAAACAGAATGTTTAAACATATACATATGTACATTAATAATACAATGTATGGCAGTACTCTATATTATGTAGATCGTTGAATTAAAGGTAAAACGTATTAACTAGCATTTTCAAATTTTCGAGAAAAAAGTGTTTTACTTATTTTTATGCTTGTAAGATCAGGAAATTTGAAAGTCGCTCCAACAATATTTTTAGAGCTTTCTGGAATATCTTTCCAAACGTATGACTCATATTACCTTATCTAGCAAAAGAAGGTATCCAGTAATGCAAAATTTCAATTTTGGCAAAGAAGAAAGGTTTTCAAAAAGAAACTATAAGTTAAACAAAATATTTTTTTTTACTGAAATATTGATGGAATTCGATCTCTTTGCTAATGCAAAAAGTTAATTAAATTATTATATTTAAAAACCAATTTATTTTTATAAAAAATTAAATACTCAATTTTTTTAATGTGAATTAAATTTTTTTTTAATACAGGGTTTATTAATATAAAAAAGGAAAATAAAAGAAATATATAGAAAATTATTTAAAACATATAAATAAAATAAAACGACATATTTAAATAAAAATTTATTAAAAAAAAAATAATAAAAATGGGAGATTTAATTGGTCAGACAAGTTTTCTTCATATGGGGGATGTTGTATCACTATATGCAGAAGGTCGTGTTTGCGGATTCTTAAGTACCTTAGGGTAATATTAGAATCTAAAAAATTTTAAATAATAACACACAATTAAGACCAATTTTCCAGTATTTCAAATCCTTGCAGTTTACAATGACCAATGTTAGATCAATCAGGTCATAAATCCTAATATTGCAATTGATGGTATAAGAAAGTTTTTAAAAACTTTATAAAATTTTTGTATGCAAAGCGTCTGGGATAATACTTTTTGAACAGAAATGAGAGAAAATGATGACGTTTTCATTTTATCAATGTTCAAAGTTTTTGAGAAGTTTTACGAGTATACCAGACAGACCTAATATTTAAATTGTAAAAATTTGCTTAATTGCAGATTTGTCGTTTTTGAAAAATCAAGCAAATAAAATATATTGGCATGTCCTCGTTTATATGGCAACTTGAGTTTTTGACTTCAAATCATATCAAGACCGAAATTGACGTATTGCTATTAACTTTTAAATCATTATTAACATTTCAAGTCAACTTGACTTGAGTGAAGCTGGTCTAGTAGACTTCAAGTCTAGTAACTGTTATATGAACATAAAATAGGCTTCAAATACGGTTGAAGCTGTCATATAAACGAGCTTAATACATAGTTTTACAAATTTTGATATACTGGAGAATTGCCTACTTCATTTTTTGATGTTATTTAGATGATAATTTCCCAAAAATTATATTCATTTTGTTTTGTAGGTTGGTCGATGATAGAACTGTTGTATGTCCGGAAGCTGGTGATTTAACGAATCCACCTAAAAAATTTAGAGGTAATTGTTACTATAATATATACAAAATAAAAACCTTTTATAATTGGATTTTTATTTTATTAATACTACTTTTTCTTTGTTTTGCTTTTTTTACGTTTTTTTAATTCTTAGACTGTTTAATAAAAATATGTCCTATGAATCGCTATTCAGCACAAAATCAATTTTGGAAAGCTGCAAAGCAAAGCACAAATTCAAACACAGATCCTAGTTTATTAACACGTTTACATGTAGGTTGGAGAGTTTGAAAAAAAAAAAAACAAAATTAATTCTGCTTTAGCTGTGTTTTTTTTTGTTTTTTAGTTATTTAAAATAAAAGTTGAATCGAATTACTTAATGTTTTGGACATAAGTATCTACATATGTATAATTATTACATACTTTTATTTTCAGTTAGGGAGCAGGCACACATGCAATTTTTTGGTTTGCAATTGCTACTTGATTGCAAAATCGTTACACGCGCAATTTTGTTAAACAGAAATTACAATCGGCTTGTAAAAAAATGCAAACTGTTTGATTGCTTAATTGAATGCGACCCTACAGTTGCATGAATTAGCTTGAATATAAACCTATGGAATATAAATAAGCAATCAAACAGTTGCAAAACTAAAAATTGCATGTCTGTCAGAGCCCCTTATAGCTGGAAATTTCTTTTGTTTTTCTATAATTATTGTAATTTCATTAAATAATTTGAATTATTTTTTTACCAAAGTTTATCAAAAATACAGCTAATTATTACAAAAAAAAAAAAAAATACATACACATGTACATAGCTTTTTTCAATAGTTCTTTTTTTGGTATTTTATAGCATGCAGCTGAAATTGAAAAAAAATCGAATGAAACAGACAATAAAAAATTTTTGGGTACACCGGTACAATATGGAAGTGTTTGTCAATTATTACATTTAAAATCAAATAAATATTTAACAGTTAATAAACGTTTACCATCATTGTTAGAAAAAAATGCATTACGTGTTTATTTGGATGCAAATGGCAATGAAGGTTCATGGTTTTTAATATCACCATTTTATAAATTACGTTCAATTGGTGACAATGTTGTTGTTGGTGATAAAGTTATATTAAATCCATGTAATGCTGATCAACAAAATTTACATGTATCTTCTAATTATGAACTACCAGATAATCCCGGTTGTAAAGAAATCAATGTATTAAATTCATCTACAGCATGGAAAATAACATTATTTATGGAACATAAAGAAAACCAAGAAAATATATTAAAGGGTGGTGATGTCGTTAGATTATTTCATGCTGAACAAGAAAAATTTTTAACAATGGATGAATATAAAAAAGAGCAACATGTATTTTTAAGAACAACTGGTAGAACTAGCGCAACAGCTGCAACTAGTAGTAAGGCATTATGGGAAATTGAAGTTGTACAACATGATTCATGTCGTGGTGGTGCTGGTCATTGGAATTCATTATATCGCTTTAAACATTTAGCAACTGGATATTATTTAGCTGCTGAATTGGAATCAGATATAATTAATTCAAATGATAATTATACAATTAATAATAATAATAATGAAATTAATATACATGATAGTATAAATAATAAAGATGGTACAACAATAAATAAAATTAATATAAATAATAATAAAATAACAGCAGCACATATTCAACCTCAAATTGAAAATTTTGATTGTAGTATAATAACTTCAGCAATTATACCAAATACAATTACACCGAATTTATCAGGAGGAACATCATTACCAACAAATTTATTAAATAACAATATTAATAATAATAATAATAATAATAATAATAACAATAATAATAATAATAATACAAAAATTGGACAATATCGTTTAGTATCTGTACCATATTCAAATGATATTGCATCAGTTTTTGAATTAGATCCAACAACATTAACAAGAGCTGATAGTTTAGTACCACAATCGAGTTATGTACGTTTAAGGCATTTATGTTCAAATACATGGGTACATGCAACATCAATACCAATTGACGTTGAAAGTGATAAACCAGTTATGTCAAAAGTATGTTGTTCATCAATTAAAGAAGATAAAGAAGCATTTCAATTAATACCAGTACCACCAGTTGAAGTACGTGACTTAGATTTTGCAAATGATGCATGTAAAGTATTAGCAACAATGAGTTCAAAATTAAAACAAGGTTTAATATCGAATAATGAAAGAAGATCATTAATATCATTATTACAAGATATTGTTTATTTTATTGCTGGATTAGAAAATGAACAAAATAAAGCAAAAGCATTAGAATTGACAATAAAAGAACCTAATCGTGATCGACAGAAATTATTACGTGAACAATATATATTAGAGCAATTGTTTCGTATATTACAAGAGCCATTTCAAGTAAAAAATGATAATACTGGACCTTTATTAAAGTTAAATGAATTAAGTGATCCAAAAAATGCACCATTCAAAAATATGTTCCGTTTATGTTATAGAATATTACGTTTAAGTCAACAAGACTATCGTAAAAATCAGGTAAATTATTAGCATTGTAGAGTTAAACATATATTGATTATCTAAAATCTGTAATCGTGGTTTTTCTAGATTACAATTTTTTTTCGAAATCCAAATCGTCAAAACCAGTAAAGTCGGTGCTCCAGGTTTCATTTAAATCACTTTAACCTTAAACTGTAAAATTAAAAAAAAAATATAAATTAAATTTTTAAAAATGAAGATTAAGTGTTGTTACGTCATAGTATGTGTAAAAAAACATTTGAATTAAAAGTGATTTTGATTATTTTTTTGTAATAAACTATAAAGGTTGTATTGACCTCATTTAAGATTAATTATATTAATTGTATTTTCGTAATAATTCTACACTCAGTTTCCAGAATAGCCACGATTTAAGATTAAAATAGTTATAAAGTAATATTTCAAACTTTATTATTAATTTAAACTTTTGAAAATATAAATATAATAATTGATTTACAATTTATTTACAATTTATTTATTTATTCATTTAATTATTATTATTTTTTTTTTTTTTTGAAAAATTATGATTGATTGTTACTAGAACTTATAAAATATTATATCGGTGTAATTGTTATTCTTATAAATGTTGTATTCTAAAAAGTTGAGAAACTATGAGTTGTACATGCATAATTTCCATATTTTAACTTAAAAAGTAATTAAAAAGGTAAACGATTTATTTTTAACAAATATATTTTGGTTTTTGGCTTAAGGTTTATTTGTTTGATATTTTTTGTTTTTCAACATATATATTTTTTTTAAATTTTTTGATTTTCAATAATAATGAGAAAATGTCTTATTAATTTTTTAATGTGTTGGTTGGTTTAGTTTTCTTTTCTTCTAATTAATTTTTATTTTTAAATAAAGTAAAATTTTAAAAAGATTTAAATTTGTTTAAATGCAAAAACTAAATCGGTTTGTATATAGAATGCGTTGTTGTTGAATTAATTTTATAATTTGAAAATGACTGAAAATTGTGATGTTGCTCCAATATTTTTCTATTTATTATTATTAGATTTACTATTAGTTAATGGTAAAGTTGTTTTCTGTTATGTCAAAGATTTAAAACAGTTATATATTTATTTCAACTATAAAAAATACAAAAACGAAATGAAATTTGGTTTGGCAACGCAAGTATATTGCTATTTATTACACTTGCGTTCTGACGGCTTGGAATTTATAAGATTAACATTCTGACATACTGGAAAATACCTCCTCCCGATACTAATTTTTAGTGCACTTAGATGTATGAGTTTGTTTTTGGCTTTTTTAATTTTTTTTTAAATTACTTTAACAAATATTTTAATTTTTCAAATATAACTTTTTTATTTCTTCAACAATAAAAAATTTCAAAGGAATATATTGCAAAACGTTTTGGTCAAATGCAAAAACAAATTGGATATGATATTTTAGCTGAAGATACAATTACAGCATTATTACATAATAATCGTAAACTATTAGAGAAACATATAACAGCTGCAGAAATTGAAACATTTGTTGGCTTAGTACGTAAAAATATGAAAAATTGGGATTCAAGATTTTTAGATTATTTATCAGATTTATGTGTTTCAAATCGTAAAGCTATTGCTGTTACACAAGAATTAATATGTAAAAGTGTTTTAAGTGCAAAAAATTCTGATATATTAATTGGAACAAAAGTTGTTAAATGTAATAATCAATTATCAAAATTGAAATCAACATTTTCATCATCATCGTCATCAACAGCAACAGAAAATGTGCAAAATTCAAAAAATATCGATGAATTAAATGAAAATAATTTATTAAATTATAATAATAATGATAATAATTATTTAGTATTACAATCATCATCATCATCTCAGTCAGATAATAATGATTCTCAAAATAAATTATATGAAGTTCACTTAAAGTGGGGTGAAGCTGCAGTAAGTGTTTATAATATATTATTATAAAATATTATTATATAATTTATAATATATTATTATATATTATTATTAAATAATCAAATTATACAAAAATTACATAATTTCGGATTATCATTTTATCATTTGGTATTTTATAAGAATTTGATTTTGCAATTTCAAATAACCAATAATAAATTATTTAAATTTGCATTTTTTTAGGATTATCGTTCAATGTCTTCCATAACGAACGCAATACAAAATGGAGCTGAAGAAGAATCTTTAATTTTAAATTATTATAATCATCAATTAAATTTATTCTCGAATATGTGCTTAAATCGTCAGTATTTAGCGTTGAATAACTTATCACCACATTTAGATATTGATTTAATTTTGAAGTAAAATTTAAAAAAATATATATATATGAAATTTTTAAATTTTGTTTATAATGATAACAAATATAAGGTAAAAAATTTCTTAATTTTTTTTTTAAACAGATGTATGTCAGATGAATCGATGCCATATGAATTGAGAGCATCATTTTGTCGCTTAATGTTACATTTACATGTTGACCGTGATCCACAAGAACCTGTTACACCAGTTAAATACGCTCGTTTGTGGAAGGATATACCATCAGAAATGTCCATTAAAGAGTAAATATTTAAATAAAAATTTTTAGTGTGTTTTGTTATATGTGTTATTAAAATATTAATTTCAATTTTTTGTTTTATTTTATAGTTACGATTGTAAGAAACAGCCAAACACAAATAAAAAGGCTGTACGGGTAAGATTTAATACAACGATAGCATTTGTTGAAAATTATTTATGTAATGTAGCTGAAAAGGTTTGGTTATTTACCGATCAAGAACAGAATAAGTTAACTTTTGAGGTAATTCACACAAAAATATAAAAATAATACACATATTTAATTGTAATACACAATAAACATTTTTTGTCATTTTAGGTTGTAAAATTAGCAAGAGACTTAATATATTTTGGATTTTACAGTTTGAATGACTTACTTAGATTAACTAAAACTTTATTACGTATATTAGATTGTTTATCTGAGTCAGATGGTGTTGGTTCAAACGCATCAATGTCTAGTGATGCGAGATTTTCTAGTAAGTTATTAGTGTATACTTGAACACTTAGTAAGTGAAAATTGATTTTCATGTTACTAGATATATTTTAAATTTTCAAGATAAGTTAAAAGTATAAAATTTAATTAATTGAAATTTTTTTCCATCTAAAATACTAACCCAATCTAAATATAAAATAAAGATTATGAACAAGAAGAAAATGACGGTAAGTAAATGAAAATTTTTGCTTGTTCATTTTCTTATTTTAACGATTTTAATTTTTTCTTACTAATTAAAAATCAAAGCAGATTATCAATAATCAATTTTAGTTTTTAATTTGAAATTATGTTAACAATTTTTTGTTTTAGCTGAAGGTGGTGTTCTAAGATCAATTAGTGATATGAATACAGTTATGACATCACTTGCATTAGGACCAATTGGTACAGCTATAACGTCTCCAACAAAAAATATACAACACCGAAAATCAGTTACATTATTAATGAAAGAATTCCCATTAGTTATGGATACAAAATTAAAAATAATTGAAATATTACAATTTATATTAGATGTACGACTTGATTATAGAATAAGTTGCTTATTATCGATTTTTAAACGTGAATTTGATGAAACAATATCATTACCATCTGAATTAGCAGCAGCTGCAGCAGCAGCTTCTACTAATACTAACATTAATACTGCTACTAGCACTTTTTCAACAGCAACAACAATAAATAATACTACATCTACATTAACAAAATTAACATCAACATCAACAAATTTTAACATGACATCGGCCACAGGTATATCACCCAAAACTGAAAATATAAGTGGAAATTTAAATGATCGTGATACTGTACAAAATTCAGCAAATTTAACAACAAATTCTACTCCAATCGGAACAACTAAAAAAACGAATATTGATTTAGAGCTAATTGGTATACAAGCTGAAAAAATTTTTGGTTGTGATGTTGAATCAACTAGCTTAGATTTAGATGGTCAAGGTGGTAGAACTTTTTTACGTGTTCTATTACATTTAATTATGCATGATTACCCGCCTTTAGTATCTGGTGCATTACATTTATTATTTAGACATTTCAGTCAACGACAAGAAGTATTACATGCATTTCGTCAAGTGCAATTACTTGTTTCAGATAGCGATGTTGAATCGTATAAACAAATAAAATCAGATTTAGATATATTAAGGCAAAGTGTTGAAAAGTCAGAATTATGGGTTTATAAATCTAAAGCAAATGATGAAATTGGGACAACAAGTAAATAATATTTATAAAAGTCTAATAACTATGTAGAAAATAATAATTTTATCTCGGCAATTACTTTTAGATGCAGAGGCTACCAATACAGAAGAAGTAATAGATTTAACATTTGGTGAAACTGGTCAATTAACAGCCGAATATAAAGCGTCTTTGAATACATATCAGTGGAGCGAATATAAGAAAGTTAAAGACATTTTAATTCGAATGAATAAATATTGCATAACTAATGGTAAGCAAAGATTTTAAAAACATTTAATTTTCGAAGTCTTTGTGATAAGTTTGTTGCTGAAAACTATTTACATAAAATATAAACATAATGTTTGTACGTTTTTTACATAAATTTTTTTTACTTATTACTAAAAGTAATAATTACCAAATGTAGCCAATATTTTTGTTTGTCTATTTCTAAACTGATTTCTAAGTTAAAATTACATAAATTATGAGACATTACATCCCTTATATTCTCTTAGAGGCATCACTTAAGATCATAATATTAAAAATTCTATAATTTTTTGAATCATTTAGAATAAATTTCGAAAACATCAACTTTTGAATAACGTCACTTCAAGTAATGCTTCTAATAAAATATGTATGGCTAATTATTTCTATTACAATTATTAATCTATTATGTGAATTTTGTCTATCTTTTTTAAAAGAAAATTTTCTCCATTTTTCAGGTGATAATATTAAGCCTAGGAAACATGAACAACGATTATTAAGAAACGTCGGTGTACATACTGTTATATTAGATTTATTACAAAATCCTTATGATGAAAAAGATGATTTATTAATGAAGGAACTAATGTGTTTGGCGCATGAATTTTTGCAGCATTTTTGTTTGGATAATCAACAGAATCAAGTTCTTTTACATAATCATTTAGATTTATTTTTAAATCCAGGTGTACGTATTTTATATAAAATATATAACCTTTTTTATATAAATTGGTCTGCTAACTTTTTTTATTCAGATATTAGAAGCAAAAACTGTATGCTCAATATTTAAAGATAATTTAGCATTGTGCAACGAAGTTAGTGAAAAAGTTGTACAACACTTTGTACATTGTATTGAAATTCATGGTAGACATGTTGTTTATTTAAAGTTTTTACAAACAATTGTTAAAGCTGAAAATCAATTTATTAGAAGGAGTCAGGATATGGTTATGCAAGAGGTAAGTTAAATTGAACGAAAAAAATTTTTTAAAGAAATGACAATTTGTTATTTGCTAAAACTTCATCTTTAGTTCATTGCATTTTTACATTAAACACAGTATTAATTTTTTTAATTCATAAATTCATTTCAATTTTTATAATATAATTTTAGTTAATAAATGCTGGCGAAGATGTTCTTGTATTTTATAATGATCAAACATCATTTGCTCAATTTGTCGATATGATGAGAAACCAAAAAGATTTGCCATTAGATGAAGACAGCCCATTAAAATATCATGTAGAGTTAGTTAAATTGTTAGCGTGTTGCACAATGGGAAAAAATATATTTACAGAAATTAAATGTAATAATTTATTATCATTAGATGATATTGTCAACGTTATATCTCATCCTGACTGTCATTGCGAAATAAAAGAAGCTTATGTGGATTTTTTGAATCATTGTTACATTGATACAGAAGTTGAAATGAAAGAAATCTTTTCATCGAATCACATGTGGAATTTATTTGAGAAATCATTTTTAGTTGATATTAATCATGTATGTGAACTATCAATAACAACACAACAACAGCAACACCAACTATTGTTACAACAACAAAATTCATCACTAACACCTGAAATAGTACAAAATCAATCGCAGTTTCAGTCTCAATTACAACAATTACAACAAAAAAATTTGAATAAAAAAAAATCATTACATAATTATGTATTAAATGGAGTGTTAACAGTATTAACTACATTTTTCAATAGCCCATTTTCTGATCAAACAACTGTTGTATTAGCAAGACAAAATATTTTTATTCATTTATTAAATGCTATATATAAATTTTCTGAAATAAAATATTTATCATATGCTGAACGTTTCACAGTCGAAAATTGCGTACGTAGTTTAACTGAATCAGCTAAAAACCGTGGCATTACAATTCCATCTGAATTGGAACGTCAGTTATCAATAACATCAACGTTAACAAATTATACATCGAAATGGGTTAAGGCAACAAAACAAACAAAAACTGAACGTTCTGTATCACAATTAATGCGAGAAGATCGTAGTATTATTGAAGGATTACAAGATATTGTATCATTATTGGAAGATCAATTAAAACCATTAGTTGAAGCTGAATTGTCATTATTAGTTGATATTCTGTATAGATCAGAATTATTATTTCCATATGGAACTGAATCTCGTAAGCGTTGCGAAACTGGTGGTTTTATTCAACGTTTAATAAAACATACTGAAAAATTATTAGAAGAAAAAGAAGAAAAATTGTGTGTTAAAGTGTTACGTACGTTACGTGAAATGATGGCAATTGATGTTGAATATGGTGAAAAAGGTGATAATTTACGAAATACGTTATTAGTTCGTTATTTTGGTAAAGGTTATTTATCAACAAAACAACAGCAACAACAAAATAATAATAGTATTGGCAATACATCAGCATCGGAACTATTAATATCGAACGTAGGTATTGGCGGAGCAATTGGAGGAATTAATGGAATGAGGGCGGGAAGTAGAATCTCCTCTCCCAATGATAGTGGAATAATTGGAGTAATAGATAACAATATTAACAGTAGTAATGATAACGTAAATAATTCAGCAAATAATAATAATGAGAATTTAGCAAATGTCGGTCTTGGATTTAACTTAAATGGTAGTAACGGTAACAATGCTACAAATTTAGTGCGATCATCATCAGTAATAAATAATAATATTGATGTTCATAATGTTAATAACTTTGAGCCAAATAATATAAATACTGACAATCAAAATTATGATAATATAATCTCACCGAATGCAACAACAAATCGTTTAATAGCATCAGTATCATCCAACTTAATGTCAACATCTGCTACATTATCTTCAACATCGTCATCATCATTATCTCCTCCAACATATGATCAAGCGATTGATAATAAAATTGCAACACAAATAATATATCATGGACCGGGAGCAAAATACTTACAAAGAGCTGGTAAGACATTACATGAAGTTCAAAATCATTTAGATAGAGAAGGTGCATCTGATTTAGTGGTAGAATTGGTTATCAAATCGGTACATTCACCATCAATATTTGTGGAAGCTGTTGAATTAGGTATTGCATTATTAGAAGGTGGTAATCCAATAATACAAAAGGGAATGTTTCAAAAATTTTTGAGCGGCGACTTAAACCAGACTTTTTTTAAGGTTAGATTTTATAAAACAAAAAAAAAAAGAATAAGAACTATTATAAATATTATTGTTTTAGGTATTTTTCGAAAAAATGAAAGATGCACAACATGAAATTAAATCCACTGTATCTGTGAACACTACAGATATTGCAGCAAAAGCACACGAATCAAAGCAAGATGTTAAAGATTTTGATAAAAATTCTCGCAAACATGGTGTCAAAACAAATGGTATTGTTATAACCGATGAATTACGTGATGAGTTAAATAATGCTGGTATTGAAACAGCAAAGTCATACAACAACGCACGTAGCATAACCCCGGGTGAAGATCAACAATCAATGATGAATATTGGGTCAGCATTAGAAGATATGTTAGCTGAAAAATTAGAGAGGCATAAAAATAAAGATGATCGTAATAAATTATCAGTAAAAGTGTTAGTTATGCAACCAATATTACGATTTTTACAACTGTTGTGTGAAAATCATAATCAAGATTTACAAAATTTATTAAGAAATCAAAACAATAAAACAAATTATAATCTTGTATCCGAAACCTTAATGTTTTTAGATTGTATATGTGGTTCAACAACTGGTGGTTTGGGTTTATTAGGTTTATATATTAATGAAAATAATGTAGCATTAATTAATCAAACATTAGAAACTTTAACTGAATATTGTCAAGGACCGTGTCATGATAATCAAACATGTATTGCAACACATGAATCTAATGGTTTAGATATTGTTAAAGCATTATTACTAAATGATATTAATCCATTAGGTAAAAACCGTATGGATTTAGTATTAGAATTAAAAAATAATGCATCAAAATTGTTATTGGCTATAATGGAATCACGACATGATAATGAAAATGCTGATCGTATTATGTATAATATGAATCCAAAACAATTAATTGATGTTGCATGTAAAGCGTATCACCAAGAAGATGTTGATGATAACGATGATGATAATGATGTATTTAATCATGGTGAATATACTCAAGATGATGATACCGGTGTTAAACCAAAAGAAGTTGGGCATAATATATATATATTGTGTCATCAGTTATCGCAGCATAATAAAGAACTATCAGCATTATTAAAAATGACAGAAAATTCAATGCAAAATTATGGAGAAAAAATGAATGAAGCATTATTACATTATGCAACACATACAGCTCAAATTGAAGTAAGTTTAAATAAAAATTGATAGAAAAATTATAAATGCATTTACTATTTCTTATTAATTTGTTTATTTTTTTTTATATGTTTATATTTGAACAGATTGTACGATATGATAGAACATTAGAACAAATTGTATTTCCAATACCAGAAATATGTGAATATCTAACAGAAGAAACAAAGAAAAAGGTTTTCACAACAGCTGAAAGAGATGATCAAGGGTCAAAAGTTGCTGATTTCTTTGATAAAACAGAAGAACTATTTAATGAAATGAATTGGCAAAAAAAATTAAGAGGTAAATAAATAATAAAAAAAAAATATTAAATAAGATAAATATAATTTGCTTCGATATTATCTCGATAATATATGTGCTATTATTATTTTTTAGGACAACCAGTTCTATTTTGGGTTAGTAGTTTTATGTCGTTATGGAGTAATATTCTATTCAATTGCATTGTAGTAATTAATTTAATTTTGGCATTTTGTTATCCATTTAAAAATAGTGTTCCAGGTAAAATGTTTGAATTACAAAAACTAAAAAAGAAAATAAATATTAAGTTATTTTTTCATACATTTAACTAACTTATTCAATTTAATTTTAATTACAAATTTGTTATTGCAAAATATTCAATATTTTCGTAAGTTCTGTTTTTGAAATTAAAAAATATAAAACGAATTGAAAAAATTCAAAGTTTATAAGATAAATTTAAGTTTGTTGCTACGTTGTTATATAAATTTTCAAAAATGGATTAATCAATGCTGGAATTATATAAATTTCAGTTGCTATAATTATACAAATTTATATATTCAATATAATTAAGAATTATAGAATAGAATTATCATAATTTTGCTCATTACAAAACAAAACATAATTTGGGCCTGTGTTTTTCTAAAATGACGCACATGTTTTTAGTTATTTTTTGTTATGAAGGAAAATTAAATTAGAATTTAATAAATTTGATTAATAGTTTTTGGTATTTGAAATATAAATGTACAAGATTAGTATTTGCTATCAAATAAAAATGTAATGGAACATTTAAAGTTTAATTAATTTAGATTCTGAGTTTTTTTTATTTATATTTGTTTCCATGTTTTAATAATGTGTTTCATTTTTTAATAATTTTTAATTTTGCAACATGTCAATATACTTATACTAAAAATTATATTTTGCATATTGTATTTATTCTGTAAATTTCTTATTTTTAGTTGTTCTATCCAATTGTATATTTGTATATAACTACATATATTTTACAATAAAAATTCATTGTTTTAGTAATTATATGCAACTGCATATTTGTAAAAATTTAATAATTTAACGTGATTAAATTAGATAGAACGAAAATATTGAATATTTTTTAATAAATTAATCGAGTATTAAATAGTATAGCAAAAAAAATTAATTTAATTTGGATTATTTTTATATTATATACTGAAACATTGTTTGTATTTTTCGCTAATTCTAGAAATCAGTACTCATTTATCAATGTTATTGTGGACTATTATGATACTATCATTTGTAATTGTTGTAACATTGCCAAGAGAATCAGGAATACGAACTTTAATTGGTTCAATTATATTAAGATTAATATTTTCAATTGGACCAGAACCATCATTATGGTTATTAGGTACTGTAACTGTTGGTTTAAAGGCAATACATGTTATTAGTATAATGGGTAATAATGGAACATTAGAAAAGAATTTCTTGAAAATAATAACAGATTTAGAAATTTTATATCACGTTTTATATATATTCTTTTGTTTATGTGGATTATTCTTTCATCCATTTTTTTATTCGATTTTGGTAAGTAGTTAAATTATAAATAAATGTTTTATGTAAAATTATATTTAATTTATGTAATAAAATAGTTATATAATATTAAAAATTTTCGATTTTAGCTTTTTGATGTTGTTTACCGAGAGGAAACTCTTTTGAATGTTATACGTTCGGTAACACGAAATGGTCGTTCAATTGTTTTGACTGCTGTTTTAGCTCTTATTTTAGTGTACTTATTTTCAATAATTGGTTATATATTTTTCAAAGATGATTTCTTATTACCAGTTGATGAGGAATTAAAACCTTTAACAGGTATTTACGAATGAATTAAAAAAAAAAATTTGAATATTCATCTTATGAATCACTAATGAATCATTAATTTTTTAGATGATGAACCACTAATGAATCATTTAAATGAAATTCCACAAAAAATATCAACCATTGATCCAGCATTAAATGATATACTTGATAATGATGATTATAATGGTTATTGCTATGGAAAAAAATGTGATAAAGAAAAATTTTTAACATCGAATATTCCATCATTAACAGGAAAATGTCCAGTGGCCGCCACAAATTGCGATAGTAGTAGTGAAACAAAAGAACGTGCATGTGATTCACTTGTTATGTGTATTGTAACTACATTAAATCAGGGATTACGTAATGGTGGAGGAATCGGCGACATATTACGTAACCCTTCAAGTAAGGTAATAAAATTGTTTTGCCAAATTTAATGGCAAATTTTTATAGATCTAGAATATAAAATCTTATTACATGTATGTAGCATCCTCATTACTGTTGTAACAGTTGTTTTACAATTGACAAGCTCTTTTATTTCCTTTTTTTTTATTTAAGGAAAAATTATTTGCTGCACGAGTGATATATGATTTATTATTCTTCTTTATTGTAATCATTATTGTATTAAATTTAATATTTGGTGTTATTATTGATACATTTGCTGATTTAAGAAGTGAAAAACAACAAAAAGAATTGATATTAAAATCAACATGTTTTATATGCGGCCTAAATCGCTCAGCGTTTGATAACAAAACAATTAGTTTTGAAGAACATATAAAATCTGAACATAATATGTGGCACTATTTATATTTTATTGTATTGGTTAAAGTGAAAGATCCAACTGAATTTACTGGTCCTGAATCATATGTATATCATATGGTAAAAGCATGTAATTTAGATTGGTTTCCGAGATTACGTGCAATGTCATTGGCAACAAGTGATGCTGAAGGTGAACAAATTGAATTACGTCATTTGCAGACATGTTTAGAAGATACAAAAATGTTAATTACTAATTTATCACAACAGTTAACTGAATTAAAAGATCATATGACAGAAATGCGTAAACAAAAACAACGGCTAGGTTTATTAAATCAAAATATCGCAAGTAATTCAATTATCTAAATTGAATTTTTCTTCTTTCGGTTTTAAAAATTTATTTTTTTAGTCAAACCATACGATATACGATAAAAAAAAATTGTTTAAGATTATAGTTTCTTTTTTTTTGTTTCCTATGTCAAATAATGATATTTTGTTGAATTTTTTATAATCATTTGATATTTGCAATATTTATATAGTTTAAGAAGGAAATTAATATTATGGTTTAATAAAATTTTTATGAAATTGAAATAAAAATATATTTGAAAAAAAAATATAGTGTAACTCACCTTTTTAACACTTTTATTCTACTCACCGGGTGAGAAAAAGAGAAGTGTGTTTGTTATGTCAGTGCTTGTATTTAAAAATATTTACTGATTCAATTCAATTGAAAATTTAAAAAATTTTATATATTTAGTGACTTTCAACACTAAAAAAAATTATTGAAAAAAGGAGGATATACACAATCAGGCTAATAACTTAGTTTTAGCATCTAAAATTTCATCAAAAAAAGATGTAATCGTACATAAAAGGAACTATTTAAGGAAAAAAAGTGTTGTTTTGTTAAGTTTAAATTTTTTTATTTGTTTTCCTTTATTTTTTTTTTGTTCATTAATTAAAATACAAATAAAATAAAAAAACCTATGATGTACTTGTTATAATGTTATTGAAAATATTTATAAAAGAAAAAAAAATACATAAAAATCGTATATTTAAAAATTGTATTAATTATCTCAATATGAAATATAATAAAACTAAAGTTGTTCGTTACATTTTCATTGTTTTCTAAACGAATAGGTAAACAAAAAAAGGGTCCCCAGAAACTTTACACTTTCATAAAGGCATCTCCGGAAATGTCTGGTCCGACGAAATCTCAGATCCTGCTAAACATAGGGTAACAAACTTTACCTTTTAATAGATTGAAATCATGCTGTACCCCTTAAATTTGTCTTAATAGCTAGGCACAAACTATTAAGACAAATTTTTAAATATGAGCAGAATACTAAATAACACTCTTTATGAGCTTATTTGAGATTGGATGATTAAGTTGAATTGAAATAAAGAGGCAATTCGTAAATTATTTGTAAAACTTGAGGCGAGATCCGGCCATCATAGGCCCGGCCCTTATTGTGATCGGCGAAGTGAATGAAATTTTTGCCGAATATAAACTTTTGGTGTTATGATTGGTGCATTCGCCTAAATAATAATTCGACTAATCTGTCGAATGAAAATTCGGTGTGATGAATCACAAATGAAATCAAAAATCAAAATAATTCAAGTGTTTTTTTTCTATTGGATATTATAGCATTTTATAGTGATGTAATGGAAAAATCTAATCTATCTGTAAAGTCAGTTCAATTAAGCATGTACAAAACGAAATTCAATTGTTTTTGCAAAACGGCAAAAACAAAATATGTACATATGTTTGGTTAACGTCATAACTTGCGGTAAGTTTTCTAATGTCTTGCGGTCAGCCAGTTGGTTAGATTAATAGCACATGTCTTTTTCTTTCTTCTCCTGCCTAAAATTTCCCTTGCATTGCTAATTTCAGCAGCTGGTACTTTTGTGAGCGCATAATGTGGCCAAGATAAGCTAACTTTCTTGTTTTGATGATGTTCAAAAGTTCGCTTCGCTTTTGTAATCTTGTTAACACCCCTTCATTTTTCACTTTTTGGATCCAACTTATCTTCAAAATTTTACGATAAGACCACCTTTCGAAGGCATGTATTTTTGGTTCTTCTCTTTTGTTAATTGTCCAAAAGTCAGCGCCATATAGTAGCATTGGCCATATGTAATATTTCAACCATTTCAATTTTATTTTCAGATTTATTGTGCTTCTGGTGAAGATATAGCTAATTTTTATAAACTTCGTTCTTGCTTGGGCTAGTGTTGATGTAGTTTCGTCTGTTGTGGATGCATTTTGATTAATTATTTCTCCTAGATATTTAATGTTATTAACTTTTTCGATATCCGTGTTATTTATTTGATCGACTCCCACATCTTATCTATATCTTTTTCATTTTTTATTTCGTTTTTAACTTCTGACATTCTTTCATTAATTTTTCTTTTTGAATTTCATTGATCTGCTCATTCTCTTAGAGTTTTACATTGGCACCTTTATTGGTTCTGCTTTTCTTTCCAGGTTTTTTTATATTTACATCAATTGTAGCCAGAAATGGAATGCAATCAGATTGAATATTTGTCCCTGGGTATGTTCTTGCATTTTTTACCGCATTCTTGAATCTTGAATTTATAATTACATAGTCAATTTGATTTCTAATAATTTTTTCTTTCCTGCTCTTAGGAGACACCCATGTATATAATCTGCGTTTTGGTTGTTGAAAAGTGGTGTTGGTAATTGTAAATTTTTTGTCTATGCAATAATTGATTAGTTTCTCTCCTCTTTTATTGCGGTACCCCAATCCATAATCACCTGTGACATAGTTCACCTTTATATTACCTACTTTGGCATTAAAATCTCCCAGTAATATTGTTATACCTTCTTTCTTTAGTGTATCTAGTATTTCTTCGATTTTTTTATTAAATACTTCTATTACCTCTTCTTCACAAGTTGAAGGCTCCTACTTCATAAACTTGAATGAAATTCAAAAAATTCTTTTCTAGTCTGATCTGCGTTTTTCAATCCTTTACTAATCAAAAAGCAAACCCGATGCATTGCGATGAACCTTTTCTTTTTTGTCACCGGAATATGTATAATAGTTTTCACCTGTTGATAAATCGACAGTCTTTCCAGTGGATTTCACTAATACCGATGATATCAATTTTTAAACGTTCTATTTCTTTTTCTAGGTTTTTTAGTTTTCCCTCTTGGTAAAGACTTCTCATGTTCCAAGTACCTATTTTCTTATTGTGTTTTATCTTTTTTATTGATATTGTGATACTATCTTTCATGGAAATGTTTTTATGCAATGTTGATGAATTACTTGGGATGTTTACAATGGGGTGGATTTCAGTTGCCTTCCCAATATTCTTCCATTTTTCTTTTTTTTTATATGTTGATTAAATTCGTGGCTAAATTCGTTCTATATGTTGTTATCGTTTGATCCAAAGGTCTTGTTTCGGTTTACCGAGTTGCTTTAGTATCTGTCGTCTCTCTATTATGCTTATGTTTAGGTGTAATACTATTAACTTCCTCTGGTGATCTAAGTGTTTTGTTATTTTCTTTTTCTTTGTTTAAATTACTTTCACTAAACTCAATTTTCTTGTCGTCCACTATGAGATTTTTTCATTTAATAATTATTTCCTTCCCTTCTGCTATCAACTGCTACTTTGCTCCGTTTAATTTTGCGTGTGTTGTTCTTTGGTTAGTTGTATAGCTGCCTTTCATATAAAAATTCCAGCCCTCAAGTGTTTTTATATTGCCCAATATTTCTTTTTTTTTTAGTTGTGATACCAATGATACTAATACCGCTGGATTTTTCTTTTCAGTATCGTTTGATTTTCTACCAATTCTTTTCACAAAGTTCACGTAGCCCTTAGAAATGGGAACATTTACTACAGCCTTGAAAAAATGCAGCACTATTTCTAGTAGCTTTTCTCCTTCGTTTTCTTTTATACCTCCAACTATTAAATTGTTTTTTCTTCCCGTTTGGTCATTGGTTTCTTTTTCAGCTTTTTGCTCTTTTTCCTTCTCTTCTATTATCTTTTTTAAACTTTCAACTTCTTGTTCCAAAACTTGAATGCGTTCGTTTGCTTACTAAGTTTCATTGAGCTCTTCTTTAACCTGTTAAGAGATTATGTCGTATATATACGTCAATTTCAAAATTTAATTTTTTAGTTAATGTCGTATATGTGCGTCATGCAGAAAAAGAAAATTGCATTTGCTATGAAATTTAAAGTTAAGTAAAAAACGAAAATTTCCCTGTTAACAAAATTTCGTAAATTCGCGTCTTCGCTTGAAATTAATTCTGCACAGTAAATCGACCTGAGTAAGAAAAACTAATCGCTTAACAGGTTAAGTTCAGTTTTAAGCGACAAGAAATCACTTTTTAAATTTTTAAACTCGTTTTTGAATAGTTTCACTAACTCATAGTTCGTATGTCATACAAAATTTTTTTTTTTGATACTATATTTATCTTTCTCTAAACGAGTTACTACTGCTCTTTACTACTCTTAGACACTACACTCAACCTCCCTGCATCCAAGCCTCTTTCCAATTTACTCACTGCGACAAATCGCAATTCAGCTTTTATTTCTGTATTTTTTGATCTTCATATCTTCATAAACTTTTCAATGCTATAATATCCAATAAAAAAAACACTTGTGTATTAAATTAATTTTTGGTTTCATTCGCCAAACTTGTCACACAGAATTTTCATTCTGCAGATTTCACAGCTCATTCGCCTAAAATTTAGGCAAATTCGCTAATCATAGGACCTAAAGTCAAAACATGAAGAAAAAACATAAGAAAGTTCTAATGATCTCCTGTCCTTTATTTCTTCATTTATATCCAGTTTATATTTCCCAATAAACCATTACAAAAGTTTAAATTTAAATTGATTAAAAGAGGCTGCTATAATTCGTGCTGGTGAGTCCGCTTAAAAAAATACTTTGATAATTAAATAAACAAATTGATTAAGATTGAATTAAATAAAAAAAATTCTGTTTTATTAAGTCAAAATTCGTTTCTTATTTAAAAAAAAATTGGGAAATTCGAATTGGTTTTTTTTACTCTTTGGTATTCATATCTTTAACGTGTTTAGACGATTTATAGCGTTCATTATATAGACATATAGTTTGTATGTTCATAATATATTGTCATATTTTTAATTTTTAATAAAATAATATTATTTGAATTTTAAATAAATATGTTATTATGGTATGTCAAAGCTTAAAAGATGATTAATTAGTTAAAATATGCTTATATATGCTTACATAAACTACATAATTATATTAATAAAACATTACATAATATATTAATATACATATAATTATATATATGTAATTTAAATAAATAATTTATTAAAACAATATAAAAAAATACTATTATAATCATAATTACTGTTTTACATAAAAAACAATATAAAAATTACATTTTGCATCGTAATCAAAATATTTAAAATAGAATATATTATAAGATTAAGCAAAAAATTAACTTTAAAAAGCATTTTAAAAGTTCAAAAATAATCCTCTAAATATAAGTTTTTCATTTCAAGATGAATCTAATGGATTGAAATTAATAATTCAACAAAACACTCCAAATCTACAAAACGTTGTTACAAAAAATTAAAAAAAAAATTTTAATTGTATACCAAGAAAATGTTTATGTAATTTTAAAATAAATGTAATTTTAAGATACTACTATACAATTAAAAAACAACCATATGTGGATTTGATCGGAATTCAAAGCAAACCGTTTAAAAATTCAAATTTATTTTTAACGCTCTATCGATCTTACTTGTACATTCTATGTTTTGTTGAAACACTTTATACAAAGAGTATTTATTAGAAATTTTCAGCATGACTGCTATATTTCGATTCAATTTAAGAAAGTTTCAACAATATCAGAGATCATTTAATTTGGGTTTTCATTTTTTGATGATCAAATTTATGAGATCATATACAATTTCTCTAAATCTATTGAACAATAAAAAACATTTCAAATTATTTATTAATGCTAAATCAAATAATTGAGGATTTGTAATTTCCGCGAAATTTGAAAAATTTTCAAATAAAACTCAATTTAAATTTAATTGTGAATTTTTAGCTGCTTCAAATAATTGTTTACCAGTTGATTCTATCATTGTTTGCAATGCTTCAACACGTTGTTTTGCCACACATTTTCTTAGAAAAACTTGAAATAGATTTGTTTCATCAACATTATCCATAACATATTCAGTTATTGTTTGCGTTCCGCTTGAGATATTTGCATTTTTAGTATTTATTGTTTGCTTTGGATTTGTTGTCATTCGCAATGATTTTGTTTTCGTTACACCTGTTGCAGTGATCGTTGTTTCTGGTTGTAATGCTAAGTTCAATGGTTCTGTTAAATTTTCACTGATATTTTCTTCAACACCATTAATATTATTTTTATCATCATTATCAATTTCATTTGTATTATTAGTATCATGAATTTCTGATATCAATTCTTTTGATGTTTTACGAATAACAAACTTACCAGAAATCGAAACCTCTTCAATTGGTAAACAATTTAAAAACGATTCGAACGAACGATCATTATGTAAACTATGAAGCAGTTCTGAAATGAAAAAAAATTAAGTTCGATACATTCATTTTTTTTTTTTGTGAATTTTTGTTTGCTTTAATTTTACAAATCTTCGAGACTCACCATCTAAAACTTTTTGATATTTTTCAATTTGATGTTCAATATATTTTAATGACTTATTAATATTTTCATTTTCAATTTTCGTTTGATTTTCTTGGTCTCCGCTTTCATAACTAAAAACATTTTTGTTTGTTGTTATTATCGATTGCTTTTCTGTCATCAATTCACGTATTTTTTTTATTAATGTTCTAAATATTGCACGAAAATCATCATTTAAAATTTTATAACATTTACCATATTCATATAATACTTCTGGATAAACAATTGTTAAAAAATTTATAGCCGAATCCATTGGTAATAATATTGATATAAAACTGTCAATACCAGTTAAATGAGGATTTTTTTGAATAAATAATAGGAAATCATATAAAATACAATTTGTTTTAATGGAATTTAATAAGCACTAAAAAAAATTAAAACAAAAGAAATATAATAAGTAAATGTTAGCTTGATTATGTTATTTAGTGTAGTTCTCTTACTTGAATTTTTAAAGTCCACATAACAATTTCATCAGTATGCCCAATAAAATAATTATTTTTAAAATGTTCCTTTTTAAATGGTTCCATAAAATTTAAATAATTTGGTCTCTCATTTAAGCATGCAATAGGTCTTATATGATCGTTAATATTTTTTAAAATATCAATATTATCTATTTTATTATTTTTACTATTATTATTTGTGTTACTATTATTATCATTATTAATATTATTATTGGAAATATTTAATTTTTGTAGTAAATTGTAATTTGGTAAAATTTCGGGAATTGGTTCATAATCGTTTGTATATAAATTTAATTTATTATTTTGTAAATTGAAAACTTTATTGTTATTGTTATTGTTGCTATTTAAATTATTATTTTTATTATTATTACTATTATTATTATTGATATTATTATTATTTTTATTATTATTGTTGTTATTATTATTAATATTATTATTATTATTATTACTATTAGCATTGTAATTATTATTTAAAATTGACCTTTTATATAATTTTATAGTCGCTAATTTATTTTTTTCATATAAATTAATCAACTCATCAATATATTGTATTCTTGTTATTATTATACTTTCATCAATATTATTAATGTTATCATCATTTAAAACAGTTTTATTATTTATTGGATAATTGGAATTTAATTTGCATTTTTGTTTTGTTGCCAAATTACCTAAATATAATCTAAGTAATAATATAAGAGATTTTATTTCTGGTTGTTCTATATTCATTAATAAAACGTTGTTATTATTATTATTATAATTTAAATTCTGTGTTATTATATTGTAATTAATAATATCCTTTGCTTGTTGTTGTTGTGTTTGTATATTATTACTTGAACTAGGACTACCACTACCGTAATTATTATCATTTATGTTATTTAAATTAATAACATTACTATTATTATTACAATTAATAAAATTCAAATTATGTTTTGTGTGATTATTTATTTTAAAATAATTTATTAAAATATTATCAGTTGAATCATCTGGATTATCGATACTATTTTGTGGTGATAATGGTAATGAAGTTGCTTCTGTTGTTGTAATTTTTTTCGAATTATTAAAATAACTTAACATAATGTTATTATTCGTTGATGATGGTATTATATTATCAATATCATTAATTTCGGATTGTAAGAAATCATGACAGTAACAACTTAATATGGTTTCAAAAATTTTTCTTGCAATATCATTATTATTAATTATCAAATTATTTGTTTTGTTATCATTTTTACTACTATTTCTTATAATATTATAATTTTCAACATGTAAAGCAAAATAATTAACAAACAATTTAATTATAAAATTAATCCGAAGTTTATTTGTTGTACATAAATAATATAAGAAAACATCACTAATTGCTTCAATTAAACACGTTTTACTTGTATTAAATAATATGCGTTCAGTAAATTCCGAAAATTGTTCATCATTATAATTATCTGGATTAAAATTATCATCAAATATTATATGCCAAGCGAATTTCAAAGATAAATATAATTGATGTCTTGTCATTTTTTCTATTTGTAATAGTGATTCTTCATATTTTTTCATACGGCTTAATGTTAGTGAATATAATAACATTTCGTTGTGATTACTGTTATTAAAAGAAAACAAAAATGTTTTAACATATAACTTATGTTATGAAAAATATTAATTATTTTATTTACCTTGATATATCATTTGAACTTAGATATAATATATAATTATCAATGTTACAATCTAAAAATGGCATAGATTTTAGACCTAATACACCCAATGAATTTCTGTCATACACATAAAAATATCGAAATAATTCAAAACCAAATGGTATCATTGCATTTATTTCGTCATTATTTACTGTATCCGATTTACTTATTCCTAAATTTGATTCTGTGTCCTTGATATCTTTCTTTTTTTTTTCATCCAATACAGATGATTCGACAATAGTATCGTGTGATGTTTTTGAAATTTCTATCACTGATAATTCTATGTTTTCTGAATCTTTATTTGATAATGATGACGAAGATTCTATAGTCTTCATATTGAAGAACTTCAATATATCGTCATTATTAATATCTTTTGGCAAATTTTTTTGTAATATTGGCATTATCATTTCATATAAAAAATCACTATCTGGTCTTTTTCTAGCAAAGCAATTTAAAATTGTTTTCATTGTATGCGTTAAACCAATCATTTTATTTTTATTATTTTCAATATTGTTTGCAGTTAAATAATCTGATGATTGAATTTTTAAATTATTAAAATATGTTTCATATATAATTTGCGGTAACGTCTCGCTCATTCTATAATAACCGATTGCTTCCCCGTATTGTTCCTCTTTATCTAACCTAAAAAAAAGAAAATACGTACTGAAATTTCTCATCAAGAATATAATACATTTATTCACATTTTCATCGCTTAAATTAAAAGTATTATTCAAAAGTATTGTGGGCTTAAAATTGTAAATTTCAAAATTGATTTTAATTAGAAAATTACAAATATTTTTGAATAATACTCTATCACCTCATATGATACATCTAAGAGAATGTACGTAGAAAACAAGTATATCAAAATTTATATAACTTTTTACTTACTGTATTATAATATCAGCTAAAAATTTACAATTTCTTTTAAACATTGCATCAATTTTTGTTAAATAAATTTCATTATAATTGATATCTAAATTTTTGGCTAATCGTAGTATTATATTTGCTTCGGTTAATAACTCATATACCAAATCATACTTAGCTTGTGTTACATTTAAACTATTAATATCATTTATTAAATAATTCAAATCGTTTATTGTATTATCAAAATTATTTATCAAATTTGTATTATTAACATCATTATTTTCATCTTCACCATAATGTAATTTCATACAATCATCATTGATATTATTATTGCTTTTTATAAATATTGATTTACCATTCTTTAATGTTTCTCTAGCTGACATTTCTAAATCGTCAGCTAAGCGTATTGCATCTGGCATTTTTAAACTATATACGGTCCATTCAAATGAATTAATTTGTTTCATCAATTTACTTGTTGTTGTATCTGATGTTGTCATCATTGACGACGAGAATTGTGACGCTGATGATGATGATTGCGACGATGAACCAGATGACATTGATATTTTATTATTTTTTCGATTATTTGTATATTTTTTATTAACTGCATTAAATTGAAAATATTTACCATTAAGTATGCCAACAACACTAGCACTATTATTGATATTAGTATTACTATTTTTATTTGTATTAATAATCGATATTACATCAGATGATGAAGTATGAGTTTTATTATTTATATTATCATTATTAAATGTAAAGGTATTATCAATAACTGATTCTTTTGAATTAATTACTGTTATTGATTCCATATCTGTTATTGTTTTTGTAGTGTCCATTTTTGTTGAGGATGCTACTGTTGTTGTTGTCGCAGCTGCTGTAGTTGTTAATGTTAATGGCGGCAATGATGATGTTGTACTATTTATTACATCATTACTACTAGTATTACTGTAATTGCTATTACTAGCAACACTATTACACCATTCCACTGGGCATTTTGATATCAATATTAAATATTTATTTGTTTTTAATACAAATTGTATATTACAAAATGAATGTAATTTCATACAAAAAATTTGCATATCTGTTGTTGCTGAAGATTCATTGGGAAATGGTTCACTTAACATTGGATATTCATAATAACTTGAAAATAATTTATGGCCAATACGTGATGTTACTGTTTCAATTGTTTCACGAGTAACAGCATGTACGACAAAATCTGATATTATAATTGATATTACTTGTGCAGTAAATTGATATTTTGTCAATGATTTTTGATTTTCACGATACCATTTGCCATGATTACAAAATTGATATAAATAGCCATCAGCAGCAGTTGTCGTAATTATAAAACTGAAGCCAATACAATCAATATAACGTTTTGATTTCATTAAATCTTTTTTATCAGTATTATTATTATGAGTATTATTATTATTATTATTATTATTATGGGTATTATTATTATTGTTGCTGTTATTATTACTATTACTTGGTATAGCAGTTGACGATGACGACGATGTTGTTTCTCCACATTCGGTTTTTGAAAATGTTTTATTTAATTTTGTTTTATCATTGCTTTCGTAATTATTATTACTATTATTACATTTTTTATAAATAGATTTTAAATCGAAACAAGTGAAGGTCTCTGGGATTTTTATATAATTTGAATATTTTAATGATGCCATACGTATTTGTAACATTTTTTTTATTTCATATTTTTTTTCACTAAATTTATAATAATTATTATAATTATTATTATATACTTGATTCATATTATCATTATTGTTAAAATTATAATGCTTTTCATTAATCAATTTAACGTTAATATCATTTGATCGTATTGGATGGTCTTCAATTGTTAAATTTTTTACATCATTTTGTTTTGCTTGATATTGTTGTTCATTCAAAGATTTTTGTCTTGAAGAAATTGGATTATTATTGTTATTATTACTTTTTAATGTTGGCATTGAATCACATGTTGAAATTAATTCACAGTCTTCCAATTCAGAATTTTGAACTAATAAACCATAATCGAGAGATGGTGTTGATGATGCAGATATTTTTTTTAACAATTTTTTTATTTTTGAATCATTTTTACTGTCATTTGCAGTTAATTTTTTAATGTTATTGTTCTTGTATTTACTATTATTATTATACTCTAATGAATCAGTATCAATATCTTTCTTAGTACGGTTTATATCCTTTTTGTTATATTCAATATTTTGTTGTTGTTGAATAGTATCATTAATCTTATGTTGTTCATCATCAACTACTTTAATATTAGGATCATAATTATTATCATTTCTATTATAAATTAATATATCGTCGTCATCATCATTACTTAATGTTGCTGCAATGCTTAGTTCAGTTGTTGTTGCAGTTGTTGTTGTAGTGGTTGTGCTTGTTGCATAACTGATACCATTATAATCTTCATCATCGTCTAATATTTCATCAAAATCTATTTTTGTTATAATTGAAATTAAAGTTATTATTAATATCAGCATTATGATTACTGTTGTAATTTAAAATACTAGTTAAATTAATGTAAGTTTTTGAATTACCATGTTGTTGTTGCTCTTGTTGTTCCCGTTGCTCATGTTGTATTATTTTAAATACAATACATTGTTTTTTATTAATGCACGCAATAACATTTTCAATAAGTGATATTTGTGTCGGTAAAAAATTTAATTCTAAGTAAAATGGAAATTCAAAAAAGTCTATATAATTGAAATGTTGTTGATCATTGGTACATTCACGAAAATTAAATAAATATAAATGTAAATTTGATTTAACAAGAATATTTCCAGTTTCCTGAAATGATAATTTGAAAAAATTTCTTTTAATTATATATGCACAAGACATATTTATTTATTTGTTTGTAAATACCTGACAACAATTAACCATATCCGGTGGTTCATAAACTTCCAATTCAATAACTTCAATTCCATTTGTAACGTTAACAGTTGGTGTTACTTTTGATGCTATTCTAGGTACTATTAATGGCATTTCTTTATTATTCTGAGATTCACTATCTTTTTTTGAATTATTTTCAAAATATTCCAATATATTTGAGTAAATTAATACTTTGCATATTGAATTATTACTATCATCAACGGTAACTTTTGATCCATGATGATTTTTATTGCTATTTGATCTACCATTTTGGTGATTGTTATAATTTTCTCCGAAATCATTCTCAAAATTAAATTTTTCCAGGCTAAGAAGATAATTACCTGCAATAGTTTGAATAAAATCATTATTTTTATTAATATAATAATTTTATTATTTGTAAGTATTATAAAAACAACCTTTAATTTTTTACCCATAAGTTTATTTCATTATTATCCGTATTCATAATTAATCATTAGAAATTACAAAATCATAATTAATTTAATATAATTAAATATAATTCGTAACCTTTCGTTCTGTGAAATTTTAAACTGTTTATGCTCTTCTGTACTTTTTATTACACATTTTACTACTGAAAAAATTTTTCAATAATTTACGCTGGTTATCGATACGATTCCAAAAGTTTTATTAATTACAATTATTGCATACGGAAGCTTAGCAATTTATTTTAATTCCATTTTGTTATATCGCTTTTAAAGTAATTACATCAGAAGATGTAAACGGTCAAATAAAGAAACTTTTAGTGAGCAGTTTCTTTTAATGCTTGTAATTAAAGAAATATAGAACCAATCCTATAAAAGGATTGAGTACATTTAAAAAAAATAAGTATATATGTACATGCTTATTATAAATCACATTCAAAATAAGTATGCATGTATATAGTAATTTTTGGTTTTAAAAAGATATTGATAATACCCCAATATCTCTAACTTACAATTCAAATTTAATATGTTAAACAAAATACAATCTAATATGAAAATTTACCTTGTTTGCAAAATATCATTTCCTGTATATCACCTAATGTAGCAAATATTTGTTTGTTTATTTGATTTTGGTTTGAATCTGAATTATATTTTGATTTATCATCACTTTTTGCTTTATCAGTTGCTTTTTTGTCTTTATCCAATTCAATTTTCTCATTGTCTTCTTTGATAAACGATTGTTCTTTTAGTATTGATGATTCTACCAATGGTACTGATGAAGTTAATGATTGATTTGTTAACGATGATGTTGAAAATTTTGCAATATTGTTCGATAATGATGAATGTATTTCTGGTGGCGGCGTCGACAAATCTGATGATATTTTTGGTGACGACAAAGTTGATAGTTTATCTAATAAATGTTGTTTTGCTGATGTTATGGGTGGTGATGTTAATGGCGATGATACTATTGGTGGTGATGTTAAAGGTGGTGTTGCTGAAGATTTTGCTGGATAAATTTCAATATTGTTTGGAATAAAAATATTTTGCTGTTGTTGTCTTTCATCAAAATCATAAATTTCAATATATGATTCATTTGCTATGGCAATTTTTTTATCACCTAATAGTGTTGCCGTTTTAATCTCACCAGTAATACCATATGTTGTTTGATTCTCGAAATTATATGTTTCAAGAATTCGCATTTTGAAATTAAAATAGTTTTGAGTTTTTTTTTCTTATTTTTTTAATTATTTTATTTATTTATTTTTTCCTGTTAAAGAAAAAAGAAAAAATAATTAATTATAAATAATTAGATTTGATTTTTTTTAAGACTTTTCAAAATAAAGCTAAGAAAAAATTCGTTGATCAATTTCCGAAAAAAAGTTTTATGTGTAATATATAAGTTTTATTATATTTTATAATTATATACATAATAGCTTTTTTAGTTATCAGTATTATTACATAATTATGTGATTATAACTCTCATTCCATTCGTAAACTTCTCCCCTTGTTTTCTCCCTGTCAATTCTCGATAGATAGGTAATTAATATCGATATGTAGGTAGTTTATTAAAAGATACCACTCCTATTCGAATTGTAAGGAAATTTATTTAAATATAATTTAAACATAAAAAAATGTGAAGGTACGCGACTTCAGCCATCTTATTCTAATTAATAATTTCACCTTCCATCCTTCACCCTTTATTAATAATTTTTGTGTTATAGAATTCAATAAATTATATTAATATTATTGTTTTAAAATTTACTTTTAATTTTTTTTAATTTTAATATTCCGTTTAAAACAGCTTCGTTAACGGCTTTAATAGAAATGAAATATATAACGGTTAATCCTTTTAAAATAAGATATTGGCTTTTTTCTACTCTCCTTTTTTTTGTTTCTCCTTTTTTATGCTGTGCTATCCTATCCCATATTTTTTATACTTTTTATTTATTTCTTGATTATTTCATTTTAATTTTCTAACAACATAATACACACATAATGTATAATATTCTGAACACCAATGCCTCGATTTACGACGTTCCACAGCGATATTTCATCATCATTTTATACTTTACATTGCGTAAAAAATTTATCTTATATCAAAATGCAAGGAAATTTTCGACATACACTGAAAGTTCTAAATTAAATCTTAAAAGTCTCACACATATACTTAGAAATCTACTCAACTAATTCTTCAATATTCAACATATTTTTAATATGCCCCTCTTTTAAATTATAATATTTTTGCAACAGTTATAAAAAAACTTTAATACTTGCAGTCATCATAGTATCTATTTTCTAATTCAACAAAAAATTCATGTGATTTATGTGATACAAACGCGATATATCATCATAGTTTTTATCATTCACACACATTTTTCTGAAACCTATCATTCATTTTTGGTGTCATTATTAAAAAAAATTAACTAACGAAATTATAGTGGCCATATAGATCCAATGTATAATTGTTTAGGCTACATAGTAGGCCATTTAATTTGTTTTTTAAATAAACATTTAAATTTAATATAGGAACACATCTTTAGTACACTGCATTACAAAATAATTATTTTGAATTGCAACCTCCTCTTTGTTACTTGCGATAAGTTTCTTTTTTTTTTTGGAAACCAAAATTATTTTTGCAAAATGAGGTCGTGGTGTACGTAAAATGTTTGTTACATTGTATTTGAAAACCAAATGACTTAATCCTAATATTTATTTTTTACATGATGTCATTTAATAATCATTATCGTTTTTTCATTACATAATTTAGGCTAGTATAACAAAAAAAAAAAAGAAAATAAAAAAGAATTAATTAATAAAAAATGAAACATAATCATAATTTTTTGTTTTGAGGAATAAAGTTCATATTCAAAAAAATATAGAATGACAATTATTTTATAACGATTAATTTTAACCGTTGTAATATGTACATTATAAAAACAAATGTTCATTCAAAGTCAGACTTATATAGAGATTTAATTATAAAACCTGCCAGAGACGGAATTGCAAGGAACCAAATGTTTTTTTACGGACTTTCACAGTATTCACAACTTTCTCCGTGAGTTAACAAATTAAAGAGCAATGACAAGGTTTGTTCCACTTTCCCGAACTAAGTACATATAACACTTGAAACCAAAACAAAAAAAATAATATCAGTTCGGTTATAAAGGCTAAAATATACAGGCTTAAAATATTCAGAAATGTTTAAATTGTTCTAAATATACTATTAATTTTTTTCGGCTTTTACAAGTTTAATATAAGTAAGTACTTTTGGATAGGAAAATTGTTATTTATGATGCTTATTTTTACTTTTAAATAGATTTCATAATCAGTTTTCAAGATAAAATTGATCGAAAATTTAATTCTTAAAAACTTGAAGGCGTAATAATTCAAAAGTTCGGTTGGAGGGGCGCAATTTCTCTTAGTATTTTAATTAATATTCAATGCCTGAGATAAAAGTTTTAATCTATATAAGTTAGGTATACAAATGTTTATTTTAAAATAGAAGACGTAAGTTTGTTTAATACAAATTCAATTGATATTGCAATACCCTGACTCAAAATTGTTCCTTAAAGAAACAATTAAACTGGTACATACAGACATATATTGTTTCATTTCATTTTAGTAAACAATAATTATGAACTTTACTTATAATTAGGGTATTCTCAATTTCTATATAATAATAGTTCCTCCAAAATTATTTTCACTTACATTGTATTATGTATCTGAAATTTGAGATGAAATTCATATGATATAAAGAATACAGTAATTATAGAAAGTATTTTGCTTCAGGTGGCAAATAATAAATTAAGGTGGATGATTCTTTGAACAATTTCCAGCAAAAAATTGTTGGAAAAGAGGGGAGGAGTGCAGATATACTTGTTTTCGAGCTACAGAATGTTGAGAAAAAGGTACCGGACTTTTCCTGCATTTAAATAAAAGCTTATAACTTCATAAAAAATAATTTCAAAAAAAAAATTCTGAGTTTGACGACCAGTATCTCGAAAACTCAATTAAATCAAATTAATAGTAAGACCAAAAATAAAGAACTATAATATCGCCTATAAAACAAGCTCCTAATGATAACTCTATGTTGTATGGCCCCGAAGTTATAAGCATTGCCATTTTTTAAAATTACTCTTGTAAAATGACACAATTAAATTGTTTTGGCGTACGTTTCTTTTTTTTTTAAACGTTTGTAATTTCCTGATATTTCATTAACATTTATTTATTTAATACGCCTAAATTTATTGGTTAGCAAATGACGGGAAAAGAACCGCAAATACTGCGAATTAACACTGGCTCATAATGAGAATCCTATTGGACAATTCCTTTACGACGACACATTCCAGTTCTTTGCATCAATTAAATTCCTTTAAAGAAGTTCAGCATATTTAACAGATATGTAACATGTCCAAACTACTTATAAATAACATTATAATTAAAAATATATGTACATACTACTTACATGTATGAGAATATTTTATCCACATAAACAAGAGTATTTTAAACTTAATTTTTAAATTAGAAAAAAAAACATTTCATAATTTAGAAAAAGCAGAATTAACTTTTTTATTAAACAATTCACTGATCATCATGTGTTCTACTCATTTTAGTATTAAATCGATAATTAGAAAATGTAAAAAGGACTTTATTTTTTATTTCCTTCGTTTTATTCTCCTCTCCTCTTCCTCTTTATTCTAATTTTTTTATTACAAAATTTGAAACAATCACATTACCCTCCCTTAACAAACTATAAGACATTTTAGTGAAAAAATAATTCAATAAATTTGACATTTTTTTAAAAGTTGAACTTTGTTTTTACAAACTTTTTTTTTCTTTTTTTATTTTCGATTTTACAATTGTCAATTTTTCAAGTGAAACGTCATTTAACAAAATTTATGTCACATTCTTATTGTAACAATATATGTATGTAAGTTGTATGCAAGAACCTAAAAAGTGATTGACACTTGGACGTTTTCGTTTTTTAACTTTATCGAGTGTTTATATGAATCTTGATATATGTATACTTGAGTTGAAATCATCTCGAAAGTGAAGTTGCCTTGTCAGTTTGAAAGCCAAACAAAAATGACGTTTTATAACTATTGCAATTTTAAATAAAGTAAGCAGAGAAAATTTTCAAAAGTTAAGAAAATTTTAACAAAGCAATTCACAAGTTATTGTCAACAAAAATTACAATACATTAAAAATTTTACTAATTTACATAAATTTAATAAATATATATTTCAACTTGCCACTTCATTATCTACGCAGTTACGGTAAGAGAATTTTGCTTGACTCGTGTTTACATTTCTGACTTCGAAGAGACCTTATTAGAACAATGCAACAGAGCTTGTAAAAAGGTAACTCTGTGAACAAAAACTCTATAATTACAAAATTTGATTGAAATATTAATGTCATTAGCAAATAACAGTTATTGATTTCTGAATATTTAATGAATTATACATTTAAGATGAGTTCATTGGTTTGTCAGTTTCGTGACCGTTTCATGTACTTTATATAAATTTGTCATTCACTTTATTTAAAGCACAGTTTTTTTTTATTGAGTCAAATTCAAGTGTTTTCAATTTACAATGAACAATTAAGGTTATAATATGGAAATTCAATTTTCAGAAAAAAAAAAATAGTTTAATGCTACCAATTTGAAAAAAAGAGAAGAAATCTAATTGATTCGTTAAAGAATCAGTTTGGTGCATTTCTAAATAACATAAAAGCAAATAAATTCAAATGTGAATACTTTTTGAGTGTTTATTCCCTTCCATTAATTCAAAATATTTCAAAATTTTATTATAGACACAAATCATCTGTGTGAATTGCTTTGAGTTCACAATAATTACCTAACTTTCTGCAAAATTATAAGCCGTGCAATATCAGATATTGTATTTCTGAAGAGTTTATTTTTTTATTTGATAATTTGACAAAATATTTTTATATAATATTATGCATCTTGTAAAGTTCTACAACAATCAGAAGTGTTAACAAAAGAACAGTAATTCCAAAACCATTTAATGTTTGTAAACATTAAACTTTGTTTAATGTTTACAAACAATGCTTATTTGAACATTGTAGCAAATTTATATTTTTTAAAAAAAACTTTTTATATACATACAAACATACATAATTTATGAAATTCTAAGAAATTTGATGCAATGATTTTAAATGCGTTATATTATTTTCAGCAAATCGACCGTTTATGGGATGTTCAAAAATTTTTTTGCTTAAAGCTTAAATGTTATTATGTATTCTAATAATATCATATACATACCTATGTACAATTAAATGAAATATTTTATCTCTTAGTATGCATGTTGTGTACACATAAAGAAATATTTGTTATATTAAATTCAGAAAAATATCAGCAACTTCCACTAGTTCGTAAAACAGAACAATAGCTTTGTTTATTAATACTTTTACTCTTATTTCTCAATTTGTAAACGTATATTCTGTTATGTATAAAGCGTTAATATTAAATTTAATGACAAAACTAGCTTGCTATTTCTTATATTTTTATGTCAAATGTCATATGACAGTTATTTTTCTATTTATCATCACAGATCATATGAAAAATAGAATGTATTACTATAATATGTAATAATTTTTAATAACAATATTTGTTTAATTCAACACTCAACGAGGTTTTAATGGAAATCAATTGCGTTTTTATCTTGTTCTTCAGTGGTTTTCTAGTATTTTCCTTTTTTTAAATGCTTTTCATACTTCCCATCCACCATTCAACTTGGTCTCTCAACACGTTGAAAACGTAGCAAGTTTACAACACGTTGAACCGATGAGAGTTGAAGGAAGTATTAAAAATTTTAATTTTTGTGGTCGTAACTTTGTATGTTGTATAAAACTACATCTATATCATCCGTTACGAAACTTTTCTGGGTGATAGGCAAATATGTAATATTTACTATGTGAATTTTAGTATGGGCCACTTAAATTTCTTACGTTATTTACTTACAAACATTTGAAGAAATGACATTTGTAACTGATTTTATTAATTGTTTTGTTTTGAATAACAAATTATGGAATTTTATGTATATATATATATGTTATTAATGATTGATTTTTTAAATTTTTTTCGAAAACAAGGGGAAATAGGTAAAAATTTTCTTCTACGGAAATAAGTTTTTAGTAAAGATCTACATATGTACATATTAAATTTCAGTTTCTATCTTCAAGGCTGTAGAAATCTTGTAAACATGTCCAAGGGCGGACAGACGTACAGAGTGAAACTAATAAGCACTTTTTTTCAAAAATTTTTGGAGAAAGTGCTAAAAAAAAGAAGGAAAAGAACTTGTATAGTGCTCTTTAAAACAAAAATTAATATATTAATATATTATACTAACGAACGGAATAAAAACAAACGGAACGCAAATTTATAAATTGATGACATGAATCCAAATCCAACCCAAATTGCAAAACCAATCAAAATTTGGGACACAGGAGAAGATATGCAGTTTTTAGTTTTACAATATTGTTTGATTGTTTATTCGACGTTTCAATAGGCTTATGCTGAAGAACTCACACATGCATCTTATATGTTCGTACGCAATTAAGCAATCAAATAGTTTGTTAATTTTTTACAAAACTGATTGCAATTTTTAATTTAACGCAATTTATGATTTAAATTGTAGTTAAGTTGCTCCGAAAAGCGTGCAACGACATTACATTTAAGCAGTAAAAAATTGCAAATTTAAAAATTGCATGAGAAGAGACTGTCAACATTGTCAATTTTATAATTTTGTATTTAATATATTAAAATGGGACAACCCTGCTTGCTCTATGGTTGCCTATTCTTTTCTAAACTCAAAAACGATTCGTTTCATATTCACATACATAACATAATATATTTATATAGTTTTCTTTTTTTAAATTATTATTATTCTGTCTCTTTTTTTCTTAGTTTTTTTTTGATAATATTCCCCTTTTTTTAAGTTTGGCAAACATGTCATGTCATTTCTCTAATATTCAATTTTAAAAGAGAAACAAAAAAAATTGACTATGTGAGTTTTTTTTTGCTTTTTCTCTCATTTTTTTTCTTTTTTCTCGGAAATTGTATTTCTTTTCTGCTGCCACGCAGGAATATTGTGCATGGGGTAAAGTAGTACATTTTAGTGTCAAAAGCACACCACATGTATTTTAGGAAATAAAGAAACAGAAAAGTAAAAAGAAAAAAGGGTTTTTTTCTTACACATATATATATATATATTTTTTTTTAATCAAATAATATACATATATAAAATAAAAAACAAATTTAATTTTCGAAAGTTAAAAAATCTTAAAAAAATAAATATGAAAGTGGAATTTGTTGTATAAAAGAAAAAAAATCTATAAAAAATATTTAAAAAAGCGTTTTTTTCTGTGTTTGTAAAAAAAAAAAGAAAAAAAAGTGAAATAAATTTTTTAGACGTGGATAAAAAAAAATTTCAAAAAAGAAATTTTTGTTTAGAGCAGCACCTTTCGGACGTCAAAAAGCAAGCAAGCTAAAAAAAAAAGCGAGAAAAATTTTTTTATTTAATCAAAAAAAAAGTTACAGCGAAATTTTTTTAAATCGCCAACAAGATTTTTTAGACTTTTTTTTTTGAAATTTTTTTTTATTATAAAACTTTGGAATACTTCGAGAACTCTTAATTTTTTTTAATAATTTTTTTTTTTGTATAAAATTCAAGAAATTTTGGGTGTTGTAATGTAGAAAAATATTTGGGTGAAAAAATAAAAGAGAAAAAAAAGAAGGAAATGTGCGAATTCGAAAAAAGTAGCATTATTTTTTTTCTCTGTGTGTAGCTGTAAAAAAAAAATTTAATTTTTTTCATTTTGTTTGTATTTTGTGTACGCGTTTAAAAAAGAAAAAAAAATTTGAAAGTTATAAATTTTTTGTTTTTTTTTTTTTTTTTGTTACAAAAATCTCATTGAGAATTTCGTCGGAAAAAGAAAAAATACACAGAAAGAAAATGTCATGTTTTGTACAAATTTTTTTTTAATTCTCATCAATATTTTTTTGACTTTTCATGCAATATATTATAAATAACATCCCTGCAGGCCAGGCTTTAACCTACCTACCTACAGCACATACCTAACCTCTACCTAAAATATATTTCGCTCTGCCAATTATTATACGTATGTAGTATGTGTCAAACATACATATATGTATGTAATATAATGTAAAACGTTTCTTTGCAAACTACTTTAAGAGAGCAGGCAAGAATATTTAATAATTAAGTAGTTTTTAAAAATTAATGTACATATGATTATTTTACATACAGTACATACATAATTACCTATGTATATTATAGATATAATTTAATTAACAGAAAAAAACATTTAAAATAAATTTTACAAAAAAAAAAAAAACGAAACGAAAAAATATTACAAACAAAAAAAAAATTCTATTCAGAGAGTGTGTGGAGTCAAAAAAAAAATTATCATAAGGCAACCCCGGACCCGCCGACGTTTCGTTCCGTTCCGTCATCGTAGTTGTCGTCGCCGTTTTAATTTTGTACATATAAAAATTTGAAAATACACAAGATGTGTATATTGTATATATACAATGGAAAAAAATAAAATGTGGTTTGTATAACGTTTTTTTTTGTTGTTTTTATTGTGTATTCTTCTTGGTCATGTGTATATATGAAATAAATAATATATATATATATATATATGCATATATATATTAACATAGACAATATATCGTATATGCAACACAATATTTTTACAATTAAAATATTTTAAGAGACCTTACATCTTTAAACAACATATTATTATTATTGGTGTGTAAACTCTATATCTTTTTATTATAAAATTTTTTTGTTAGATAAGGTAGTGTTTACACAATTCACCACCGCACTCACAAATCACATACAATCTTTCAAAAACACAAAAAATAAAATATATAGAGAACAAATATAATATAGAATAATAATAACATTTTTTTTTTTTCTTAGTTTTTCTTGTTTGATAACAAAAAAATAAATAAATAAAATGTAATTTTTTTAATTTCAAAGCGGTATACATAGGTATATTTTTATGTAGTCCCTACATTATTTCAATTTATATGTCAAATTAATTTTTTTATAATATTAATTGTTATTAAATTTTGAAATTAATTAAAAAAAAAATTGACAAATAGAATAAGAGAAATATAATTTTTTAATATTTTGGGTAAACGATATTATTTTTGAAGTATTGCTTTATTACTTTGTGTGTGTTTATCTGTAAGCCTTGTCTTTTTAGTGGGTGATCATATAATTGTAATCAAAAGTGAAAAAAATTCACAATATTATAAAATTAATTACACCTCATTTTTAAAGGGGCAATGGAAAAACGCTGCTAAAAACATAACCAACTGTTTTGTTGCCATTGAAAAGTTATAATAAAAAAAACCAAAATGAAATTGTTGGTGTTCTTCATTCCGAATTTTATGATTATTAGTATTTATACAATATTAGTACGAATTTAAAATAAAGTTCCAATATGAAAAAATTCCAATATAAAAAATTAATAGATTTTGACATTAAGTTTCCCTAAAACAGTTTTTCTGATCGTTTTATATGATTATTTAAGGATATGGAATCTTATTGGAATTCGAATGTAATCTTCAGTAGTTCCACTAATTTTAATTTAAACTCTGAAATTTGAATTTATTATTTCTAATTAGCAATTAATAAAAGACAAAAATAATGGAATTTAAATTTTAATAAAAATTTGTTGCTGTTGCTATTGTTTTTAGCAACATAAAAATTAAATCATATACACAATTGATATTAGATATAGTATGGTGCTATTGAATGAAAGTAACTGGAGTAACATGCAGTGTTATGTAAGAAAAAATTAAAATATTTGATAATTTTCGTTTTATTTTACTACTTCTTTTATTTGTTCCACGTTTCTTTGATTATTTTCTTGAGATAGCATTTTTTTGGATTTTTTTGTGCCTTGTTCCTTTGTATTAATTTTAACAATTTAATCTGAGTCTGATGATGGAATGTATGTATTTAAATCCTATTTGACATCAAATTTTGCTTAAGGAGCAAAAAATTGAAATTATACTCTCATTATCATTAGACGTTACTGTCACATTTTTTAAAAGTAAAATATAAAATGACTTCGAAATTGCAGTAAATTATACGGGTATAAAAAAGAGTTTAGACTACGAGTTGTAATATGTGTAGCATAATAACTATAAATTTTTTACTTGTTACTAATTGTAATTTGTTACTAATTGTAAATTGAAATCTAAATTGTTTGAAACTTCTTTGCATAATACCTTTCCCTTTCGTATATCTTGTGATATAATCAATATAAAACGTGATTCTACTCTTTATTATTATCTATCTCTTCTTTTTTTTTACATTGTAGCTTGTTTGTGCCTATATTTTATCAGATAGTGCCACACACACGCACATACACCACCTGCATTTAAATTATTTAAAATTTTCCCTTCCTTAGGACAAAATTTTAAAATCGGAAATTTGGGGCCTGATCGTCTATCCCGCTATTTTACTCGGAAAGTGAGAAGAAAGTGAGTAACTATCAAATACTTGTATAATGTAGAGTGGGAAGAATTGTTTAGTGTTGCATTTTTTTCTAATCTTATTGGAAAAGTAAAACATCCATTAGAAAATACTGAGAATTCTGATTTGAAAGTGAATAAAAATTAAAAAAAGCGAGATACACGATCAGACTGTTAATATAAAAATAATTTGGCAAAATAAAATAGTAATTTTAAAATTTTTATAATACATATGTACGTATTTACATTCGCATAAGTGTGATGGGTAATTTTTGATATAATATGGTTCAAACTCATGGTATAAGAAGATATAAGTTCTGACTGCGATCAATTTATAATAAACCACTTTTTTAAGAAGTCTGACGTTACTAGAATATTAACAATTTCTTTCTTTTAAATAAAATTTCAACCGTTGTGTGTTGTCACATTTTCAAATGTTAGTGCTATTCAAGACCAATCTTTTAGTAAATTATTTGTCCATGGTGACAGTGGCGTACGCGTACATAAAAAGTACAATTTATTGTTTTGTATAGAAATTGTATTTGGCGCGTAATAAAAATTCGGTAAACGATCAACATTTGTTCTGAAAACCGTCACGGAAATAATAGATTGACCGTGGCCACTGAAATTCGGCGAACCATAAAATCCATCTTAAATATATTGGGCGGACGTCAGTTATACTTTCACTACATTTATTTTTTTGGTGTAATTTATATCAATTATGTACATATATGTATATGTAATTACAGTACTGAAAAAGTAGATATATAGTAAAGTATATTTGTTGTTTATTATTAGAAAACAACAGGAAAGCGTGAAAAGCCTGGTGTCTCTTAACTGTTGATTATTTTATGTATACAAAAGATAAAAAAGAAGAACCTTTTTTTTTATTTTATTTATATGTTCTTATGTGAATGGGTCAGGGTTGTCGTTTGGTTTATTGGATCAGGAGAAAAAATATTCAAAAAAGGGAGGCGTTTTCGAACAATTGGAGCCTATTTCTATATTTCATAAAAAAAACAATTTAATAACATAAGAATACAAAAAAAATGAGAAAAACATAACAAAAACTTAAAAAAAAAATTCACATTAAAAAATGTCACAAAAAAAACTTAAACTTAAAATAATAGGCATTTTCATAAACACAATGTTGCAAAACAATAATGTGATACAATATATTTTATACAGTTATTATTTTATATGCAATATATTTTTAACAGTTGTTTAAAAACTTTTACTTTTTTAAATTTGCAGTACTGTGTCCATGAAGAAAAAATGTCGTTTTTAAAAAAAAATATTTATTTATTTTGGGCGAAATAGTGGAAAAGTCTATTTCAGGAAAAATAAAAATTTAGAAAAAGAAAAACTGAAAACTGAAACCTGTTCAAAACTGTTATTTTTATGTAGCAATTAACAGACGAATTCCTAACACGGCAAAAGCTAGTTTAAAAAATTATAGCTGGTTTAACTGCACTAGCCATGATAATGTAAATATTTTTGTGATAGTTCTCGCTATATATCGCGATATACTGCGTTTATGCGACACTTCATATACTATATGCAGACATACATATGCGTTGCTATCTGCGCACTATCTCAAAAAAATTTTTATGATGTTTTTTTTTATACCCTGCACATCCGTGAAGGTATATTAACTTTGGTACGGTGTTTGTAACCCTTTGAAGAAGTCATGTGCGGTGTGGACATATATGTATATTCTTGCTCAGCGTAAAATTCTGCTACCATCCGTCCGATCGCACGATAACTCAAAAACGAATAATGCAATCGACACCAAACTTTCAAAAGTTGTATTTTTTGTCCCAAGAACGAACCCTATTTTAATTGGACCAATTCGGACAACAGGTTCGGGTAGCTGCCATACAACTCAAAGAGTTTATTTTAAATATTTCAAAAACGAATACGTGTGTCCAATTACATTCTACATATGCTCTAAAAATTTTAATGGGATGGCTGGACCAGTTCAAGTTGCTCCCATACAACACCAAAAGGAAATTTTAAATATTTGAAAAAATAATAAAGTCAGATTCATGAAACTTGGCAGTCATGTGTCCAATTACGTGACAGGTTCGGGTTGCTGCCATTCAAGTCCAAAAGCTAATTTTAAATATTTGGAAAAATAATAAAGTCAGATTCATGAGACTTGGCAGTCGTGAGTCCAATTATGGGTCACATTTATTATTGAAGTTTTGATTAAATTGTTTGACAGGTTCTGTTAGCTGCCATACAAGCCCAAAAGTTAATTTTTAATATTTTTAAAAATAATAAAGTCGGATTCATGAAACTTGGCAGTCGTGAGTTGAATTATGGGTTATATACTATATTGTTGGAGTTTTGGTCGAATTGCTTGACAGGTTCGGGTACCTGCTATAGAATTTAAAAAGCAAAATTTAAATATTTGAAAAAATAATAAAATCAAATTCATGAAACTGGACAGTCGTGTGTCCAATTATAGGTGAGATATATTTCTGAAGTTTTAGTGGAATTGCTTGACAGGTTCGGGTACCTGCCATACAACTCCAGAAGCTAATTTTAAGTACTTGGAAAAATAATAACGTCAGATTCATGAAACTGGACAATCGTGTGTCCAATTACAAGGTCAGATATATTTCTGAAGTTTTGGTGAAATTGCTTGACAGGTTCGGGTAACCGCCATACAACTTCAAAAGCTACTGTTAAATATTTGGAAAAGTAATAAAGTTAGATCCATTAAACTTGGCAGTCGTGTTTCCCATTACAGGTCCGACACGTCCGTAAGGTTTCTATAAACCATTCTATTTCACAGGTTCAAGTAATTGCTATACAACAGTTAAAGGTGCAGGGCATAATTCAGTCTTTTCGTACTTGTTTTTCTAATCATATACAAGTATTTGTTATTCTGATCATATATCGACCTTATTCATTTCCTTGTAAGTACTTGAAATAAAAAAATATGTAATTAATAAAATCACAACTTGGTTCCCAGGTAAAACGACAGTCCTGATATAGGTCCTACGCACATACCCTGTCTTGTAAAAATAATTTTAATTTCCTCTCTTTTTTTTCCTTCACATTATTATCATCTTTCTATCTTTAATGAAAAGATAACACAAAATAAAAAAATTGTATATATATATATATATATATATATATATATATATATATATATATATATATATATATATATATATATATTGGAATTGAGCGAAGGTTTTAACCAAAGTATTTCTATTTTATAAGACATCTATTGTGTACTCTTCCTTTGTCCAAAAAAACGCAATGCATAGAAAAATGAAAATAAGAAAATATATTGCTTAACTCTTTTAGCTAAGGGAATTTTTTGTGAATACACAATTCACTAATACATACATACGGTGCATTAAAAATACATACATACGGTGCAAACTTTTTGTTAACACATTGTTCACCGGCAATTTTATTGAAAATTTATCTCATGTCACCGGCTATTCTTTCATAATTGGATGTGGAAATAAAACAATAAAAACAAACTAATAAAATTTATTTATTGTTCAATTTTTAATATTTCTTTTTCGTGTGATAAGTAGTACAACAATTGCCCACGTGTAATGGTACACAACAGTATTTACAAATATATCATGTTCCTTCCACCCTTTTTCCAAATCGTCATCACTATCTGATGCTATTATATTTTTTTTTTTGATACTCGTATTTTGATCCCCTAATATCAGAGTCGTTCTCTTCTGATACAGTATCATTTTCACTGTTACCACAATTTGAATCATAATCATTCGGACAATCAGATAAGGCATTCGCATGTAATTCATTGAAAGATTCTTCATTACGTTTTGTAACGCATCACGAGTTTACTTGTGGCCAGTAAACAACATTCGGCTATAAAAACACGAGTTTACTCGTGACCGGTCAACAATGTGTTAAGAAATATATTCTTATATTAGGTGTTTTCGAATAAATTAGAAATGTTCTTGGTGTTTTTCGATTATTTCGTTTAAATAGGAAAAAAATAAAATTTCATGCTGTACAAAATAGAACAATAAATTACAAATAACAAAACAATTTTCAGATAGAACAAATCTATAAATTCATAAAGAAAATAGTTTTTGAAAAAAAAATTTTTGAATTTACTTTTAACTACATACGAGTAACATATTTCCCTAAAAAAGCAAGATTTTGAATCCATTTTTCTAGTAATATTTGATGAGAAAACCAATAAATTTTATCACATAAATTAGATATTAGAGATTTTGTATTTTAGAAATTAGAGATTTGTATTAGAGATTAAATTACATACTTATTTAAATTGTTATAATCTTAACATTAGTAGGTAATTGATGAAATTACATTTGCCACAGGCAACAAAATGAAATTAAAAGCTCTTACAAATTAAAAATACTTCGTTGGTGTAAAATTCCTTTTTCCTAATGCTTGAATCCATTTATCCCTAGTAACCTCGTTCTTTGAAAAAGTAAGTGTAGGTTTTGCATTTCCTCTTTTTTTTTGTGAACTATTGTTCCTGCATCCTTCATCGCAACATCTTCTGGGCATTTCTATTTATATAATAGAATCTTGCTAATTTATTAAGTTATTTTTTCAGTTTAAATAAGCTTTAGTACTATTTTTTGAAAAGCACCTTTGTTTTGTACTAAAAATTACTAACAAAAGAAAAAATTTAATTAATGTAAATTATAAATCTTCATTTTATTTAATAATATAATTAATAAATATAATTATTCTCTAAATTTAAACTAAAATTAAATTTTAACAAATAATATAATTTACCGCTGAGCAGTATATCCTTCCCGTACGAAATTTATATGTTGACCTTGACATTACAAAAAACCAAAGCCTAATGACATATATATCTATTAGGCCGCCAAGCCTTATATAAAGCTTAAATGGAAGGGGTGTCGCAAAATATTTGTGAAAAAAAATTGGTTAATATTTTATAGCTCTATTGATTCTACATATTATTTTTAATTTGAAACTTTAATTGAAAAAAATCAGTTGGTAAATTCCATTTGAAAAATGTATTTAAAAAAAAAATTACAATTTTTAAAGCAGCCAATCTTTCTTGTCTTACGAATGGAAGGCTACTGAATTTAAGAATAAAATTTTTGAATAAGAAATAGAATTTAAAAAGAAATTGAAAAAAAGCAAAACAAAAAATATCATAATCTAAATCGCCTTTAAAACCAATTAAATAAAGTGAGAGTCACATAAAATATTCAAAAATTTCACAAAAAAAAAAAAAAGAAAAAATATTTTAATCGGAATACTTCGAAAACATAAAACATTAAGAGGTTGTTTTTGTAATTTTTTTCCTATTGCAAAATTTCAGAAAATACTCGTAATTTCAGCTTGGTGACCTGATGGATATACGAGTATATGGCCAGTGATGCCAATTTAGCACTTTTCGGTGCATTTCTAGCACTGTCCAACCCTAAAATTCACTCTAAAAAAGTAATTTGCACTACTATGCAATTTGGAACTATTTTAGAGAGATTGCACTTTTTTATACTCAACATTAAAATTTTAACGAAAAACAACTCAAAGAGGTTTTTTTAAATATTTCAAAAAATAATAAATATATCAATACCGAATTTTGCAAAGATGTGTCCAATTACACTCTAGATATGTTCTGAAAAAGTTTTAATGGAATGGCTGCACTGGTTCGGGTAATTGTTATGCACCTCCAAAAGCTAATTTTAAATATTTGAAAAAATAATAAAGTCAGATTTATGAAACTTGGCAGTCGTGTTTCCAATTACATGTCCGGCATATCCGTGAAGTTTCCAAAGAATGGTTTCACAGGTTCGAATAATTGCTATACAACAATGAAAGGTGCAGGGTATAATTTAATCAGTTTATACCGGCTAAAACATTTTTTCTTGTTTGTTATACATTTTCTGCAAAATGAGTAAAATCAGCAAAGCAGTATAATTCGTGCATGAATCATAATAACGCATATACACCCTAATACTCAGAAAAGAGTTTTTTTGTTTGGTTTTACTCATAAGCGTAAGTAGCCAAAAGAGTTTTGCGTTAATTACATGCATTTATATTATGTTATAATTGAAGAAATAATATTTATGTGTACATATTATATATAATAATTAAGGTTCAATTCGTTTACATTCTTGCGCATATAATGAAAAATTATCACCCGATTTCTGTGAAATTTAACGTTTACATTTAGGTTGTTAATACCATGAACTCATAATTCTTTTTGGAATGTTAGGGTTCGGAAACCGAATCGGTGGTCGAAATTTGATGTTATCATATCTATGTAACTAATTGATGGAACTTCTCGAAATTAAAATTCTGAGTTCTGTTTGCTACCAAAACTAACTGACGAATTTTTCAAGGAATCTGGTTAGCTTTAAGTGAGCTTCTGATAAGGTATGTTAACTAAGAGTGTACTAGTCTGCGTAAAATTTGTGGGAAGTATTTAAAAGATTTTTCGTTGTCTTATGCCACATTCAATGCATAGACAGGTGAACTTAGTATTTTTTATTTTAAAATTTAAGTTTATGTTCATTTTTAGCACTTTTCCAAAAAATTTTTGAAAAAAAGTGCTTATTAGTTTCACTCTGTCCGTCTGTCCGTCCGTCCGTCCGTTCGTTCGTCCGTGCGCTCGTCCGTTCGTCTGTCCGTGTGTCTGTTTACAAAACTTCTACACCCTTGAAGATAGAAAATTTTGTATGTACATAGATCTTTACTAGAAACTTATTTCCGTAGAACAAAGTTTTTACCTATCTCTCCCCCTCTGGAAGTTATACCTCCCCAAAAAACTAGAAATGGTCTTTTTTAACTATTTGTTGCAACGAAACCATAAGCGTTTTTGAAATTTTGCAAACGCATAGAGGCAGCGGCTTGCTTCCCCTAGCGCGGTATACTATAGAAAAACAAAATGGCCGTACAAATTTACCGTTATCTAAAGTTTTTTTTTTTTTTTTCAAATTTTTGATTTCGTTTTTCTTCTAGAACCCAGCCTGAAGAAGCTGAAATTTTAGGGGCTTTTAAACATTAATAAATAGTTCATTTCGTTAGAAGAAAATTTTTTTCTATATCCACCCCTCTCAAGTTATCGCCTCTTGAAATTTTTAAAATTTGAATTTTTGATACCTTTTATTTCCGAAACCGCAAGCCTTTTCAAATTTCTATAAACACAAAAAGCTAACGTTAAATTCCATGACATTAAAAAATATTATTAATTTTCTTAACTCACAAAATTAACCCTTAAAATCGAGCATTATGTTAACCCTACTTTATATTTATTTTTGCTTTATTTCAAAGAGTGCACGTATGCATCATATTAAATATATGCAATCCCAGAAATAGCTTTGTGTATGAATGGAAATAATTTTAATAGTGTGATAGGTATACATAGGCTGTATTTAAAAGCAGAATTTTTACTTGTTGAAGGGAAAAGTGCTACAATACAAACTGAAAAAAAATTGGTTTGACCCAACTTTATAAGTTATTACTCATTGATTGAAAGAGCACTGCGGCTGTATAGATGTAATTTTTTATATTTTGCGAGTTAATGTCCTTCCTTATCTTAGTTTTAATTTTCCTTCATTCATTAAATGAATTACTAATGTATATTCATTCATATTTTAACACGTTGAGCTTCAATGTATTACCGGTGAGCAAACCTAAAATGCCAAAAATGGTGAACATAAAAAAATCTATATGCGTTGAATCATTGCTGAATATACGAATAACTAAATAGCGCAGAGATAAATTTGAGTTCTACGTAGACCAGGAAAAAAACTTAAAATTTTATAGATTTTTATAGATTTAAAAAAAAACTAAAAATATATAAGTAGTTCTTTTACTTTTACATATACTTAGTTTCTCTAAATTGTTGGATTACACTTTTGATACAGGGACTTTAAGTCCCTTACGGATGATCACGGACTCTAAGAAGAGTTTTATATTTGCTCATAAGTCTCATTTGCTCATGTGTTAAATTTGTTTTAATATTTTCAAAATTGAAATTAGTGCGATTCGCACTAGGGGCTTCTAGTATAACTAAAATCACATACATAAAAAGAATACACATATGCAATAATTTCTATGAATTATAAAGCATATTAATTTAATTAATACAGTATACACATAAAAATATATGGAAATATATGTGATTATGTCATAAGTATGCATTGTGGGAAGCATTTCATACATAATTAGCAAACTTGTCAATATCAATAGTATATTTTCTCAAATTTGAAAAAATCAACACTATTTTTTTTTCTCGTAGCATTTATTAAATTTTAAAAAAATGAACAGAACCTGGAAGGTTTTTTTAACTCAATTTTTTAATGTTTTAATAACACAGAACTTTATGAATGGTAGCATTAGTAAAGTAGAACAAGATGGATTTTAACTTTTTCTAATCAAAAATTTGAAAAGTATAAGGAGAATAGGTATAAATTCGTCAGCTGTGAACTGTCACTCTCTCTTAGAGTCTAGGCCTGTATTTCTGTGAGACGTGATATCTCAGGTAGCCAAATATTATAGGCCATTTCATAAACGCAGTATATTGCGATATATTGTTAGAACTGCGCTATATTTGTGTTCATAAAAAATATTGATAATCACGTTTATTTTTAAACATTGCTAACCTATATAAAACAAAAATATTTAAATTATCATGGTTAGCGCAGTTAAATCAGCTGTACTTTTTTTTTTCTAGTTATTGCAGTTTTTTTTAGGAATCCGTCTGTTAATTGTTGCACTTAAAAATAACTTTTGTTTTACTTTTCTTTTTTTGTTTTTCTCAATTTTAATTTTTCCTGAAATAGAATTTTCCACTATTTGGCCAAAAAGAGATAATTTTCACTGACGGCATTGTGTATACAATAGGAAGGTACTCGTATTTGTTGATGGCAACAAATTTTGCATATCGTGTTTTTGGTGGGAACGCGCTTCTCCATAGTAGTAGTTAAGTGTAAAAAAAACTACTTTTAGCAACCTGTCGGTCTGTCGGTCTGTGTGTGTACGTATGTATCTCAAGTTCGGCTGAACCGATTTTGATGAAATTTTATATGTAAGTTTATTTCGACTATAGCACCGATTGACTTTTTTGCAAGCCTGTTTTACATTTTTCATCATTTTACAGAAAATATTGAACAGATTTACTTGAAATTTCATATATAAGCTTCAATCGATCGTCCACGAAACCTTTCATACCTTTAAGTCTTCAATTAATCCTCTGAACCGCACTTTGTTTTGGGCTAGGCACTTTATTTCTGACCAGCATTTTCCATTCGATTTGACCTCAAATGAGGTTCGCACCACGTGTGACTACCCCCTTTCCTTTTTCCCTGTGGATTCCAATTTAATATCAGACTGGCCAGTATTTTTTGATACGTATATGGCTGTGTCTTATTGATATACGTTGTGTACACCAACCATGTTTTACAGCCGTATATTAGTACCGATTCCACATAGGAATTGGGTGTTGTAATCTTGGTGCTCTTTTCTAGCTTTCAATAATTTTTTAACACTTTCGTTTCTTCTTCAATATGCTGTTCTGGTAGTTGAATTGGGGCCCATCCTCAATTTGGCTGTCGCCTAGTTTAAGCGGCGCATTATTCATTGTATTTAATGTCAGGCATTTAGTTGTGTTGGTGTTGATCTTGAGGATGACTATTGCAATCCCTTTCTAGGATGTTTATTTTGGTCTACATATCCACATATGTATGAGCCCTTTACAGATTTCGCATACTAAATATCCTCCAGCCTGTTGGTCTACCTTCATTTGATACCCCTCGGTGTCGTCGTAACTCTTTTTATTACCTTATCCAGCACCACTATGACGAGAAACGGTGATAGAGGACACCGTCAAAGTCGAAATTGCAATTTTAAGTAATAAATTTATTAGTTTTGTTAAAATTTGAAATAATTCTTTAAAACGACATTGTTATAAAATTATATAGTGTGTTTCGCATAGTGATGGGTGAGGATGAACGTGTAAATATATATCGTTTTCGAGTTACAGCCTGTTGAGAAAAAGGGTACCAGTTTTTTCCTGCATGTAAATAAACGGTTATAACTTTGCAATAACACGACATAGAGCGATTGCTTTGCAGACAATTGATTGCTCGCTTCATTATAAAATTTCGATTAAGCTCAACAAAGTCAGAAAAGTTTTTTTTTTTATAAAGTAATAATTTAATTTTACATGTACAGTTAAAAACAAAACAAAATTTTACTATTAAGCCGAATAGTTTTGAAAGAAAAGAGCTGTTACTTTAACAAAACTTTTTTTTTTAGCCTCTTCAAACTCCTGTTGAGGATCATATGGCTTCGAATAAACCACTCCATCTCTCTCTATTTTGGGCGATAGATCTTATTTGTGCCCAAATTTTCTCTGATACGGTTATTTCTTTACCTATCGCTATACGCCACGCGTTCTTGGGCCTACCGATGCTTCGCCTACTTGTTTGGCTATGGACTGCTCTGGCCTCCTCAATATGTGGTGTATATATCTTTATTTCTTCTTTCTGATTTCTATTTCCATCGGGTCCTGCTAGCATAGGTCTCATAGGTCACTATTTCTAGTTCTGTTGGGCCAGAATATTCGACAAATAACGCGGAGGCACTTATTTCTGCAAACCTTTATTTTATTAGTGTCTTTCTTGTTAATGAGCCAGGTTTCACGGCCGTATAGCGTTATAGACTTGACGCAAGCGTTAAAGATCGTTAGTTTAACATTTCTGGACAGTTGCGTAGCCTTCCCTCCATAGTGTAGCAAATGCCGCTCTAGCTTTCTTGAGCTTTTTCTCAATGTCAGCGCCTGCCCCGTCATCTGAACTTAAAATGCTCCCCAGGTATGTCACCGAAATTACATCTTCCATTATTTCACCATCTATTTCAAGTTTTTGATGATTCGTTGCATTTATTCTTATGGTCTTTGTTTTTCGCGTGTTTATGTGTAGGTCAACTTCCATTGCGTAATCTTTTAGCTTGTTCAGTTTTTGCTTCATGTTTTCGTATATGTGTGTAAGTAGGCTTACATCATTCGCATGCTCCAAATCATCCAAAGTATTGAAGATGTTCCAGCTACATTTCTTACTACATTTGTTTTCCTCATGATTTCGTCTATAACTATATTGAAGAGGACTGGCTATAGCTGACAGTCTTGCGTAACTCCCTCGTTGTTGTTATGGGTTCATTTAGCCTTCCTTTGTAGAGAATCTGGGCCTCTGCGTTTTCATACATTGCTTTAATAACTTTGATTATCTTGTAAGGGATTCCCCTCAATTTCAGAGTTCTTCATATTTAAATATTGATTATCTGTGTTTTTGATAATTCTGCTCTAACTTAGTACTGAATACAACTTTGTTCCACACTGCAAATTCTGTCAAAAAAATGTGTTATCAAACACTATATGCTGTATTATTTTTGCAGTGTGTTTCATAACTACAACAGCATGACAACAACACCTCAAAGCTTAGTTTTGATTTTACTGTTGCGGAAACTATTTTGTACTTCAAATAAAAATAATATCGCATTTACACGATTTATTAGAAAAAGTTTCTTTTAAATTTTGTTATTACTTTAACAAAAAATATAAATTTATATTGCAGTGAACTGGAAATAATAAAATATTCAATTTGGTGGTTTCATGTTTGAAATTTTAAAAATCATATGTTAATCTTAGAATCTTCACAACTAGAAAAACCTTTTTTTTATGCTAATGTCAAATTTGAAGTTTTTGTAGCTCCGTTTTTCTGTTGCCTAAGTTTTTTAAATTTTTAGTTAATGCGAAAGCATATTGCATTATCGGCATACAAGAATGCGCAATGTGAAAGGGTTAAATAAATAGAAAGTTACACAGAGGAGAATAATTGTGTTCTCAAAAAACTTTTTTTTTACATTCATTATAAATCGCTGTGTAGGTTGGTTTAGCTTAGCAGGGATGAAAAAAATTCAAACATTTTTTTTCTGTTATTCAATAAGATTATGAAAAATTGAAATACAAATTCGATTTTTATGAATTTACTAATACAAAATTGTAGTTGTGAAATTAATAAGTAATGTGCTTATTACACTAATATTTTAACTTAATGGAAATTTCTTCAAATAGTAGGTTGCGTGTAGCACTCAATGTAAACAAATACTTAGTAATCATGTGGATTACAGTATAAAGCAATGTAAAGAATATTTCGGCGGCAATTTCTTCATACCTCTGTAGCTCAGTTGGTAGAGCGTCCGTGTACCGGTAGGTCACTGGTTCGAGTCCAGTTCGAGGAGAAAAATTTTTTAATTAATTTTTCTGCCTTTAACTCGTTCCTTTGATTACGTCATCCATCTTTTCTGCAGCTGTATCAAGAAATTTCCATTAAGTTAAAATTCCATTTTTTACTTTTTTTAGCAAATAAAAAATTATATTAATATTTTAATTATTAATTATCTTTCATATATCAGATGACATTGATATTTCTGTGGTGCAAAAGTATTATTTTTTTTCTATTCTATAGAACATCTACTTCTTCATCTAACACTATCGTGTGTCAGTATATTTATTTCGGGCCATGTCCTGCAGCTGTCTTCTATTTCTTTCTTAACGTTTTTTTTTTGGCATCAGTTTCTACTTACCCTGAGGATTCTATTCTAGGGACTTCCTTTAAAATTTTTTGGTCTTCCGCGGGAAAGATTCATTGTCATTTTATCTTCTTTATTTTGATCTCGTTGTGATCTTACATATGATCCTGCATATGAATTTAACGTATTTGTTATGACAAGTTTCTCACTTCCATAAAAGAGCACAGAATTAATAAAGGTGTTGAATTTTCGTCGCTTTCAGCGCCTCCTTCCATAGTAATTAAATTACGTAGGCAACAGAATTCAATGACATCTTCTATTTTTGTGTTATTTTTTACCGAGCGTATTGTGTAAACAATAGGTAGGTTATGTGATGGCAACAAATTTTGCATATCGAGTTTTCGGTGGGAACGTACTTCTCCATAGTAGGGAAGTGTAAATAAACTATTTTTAGCAACCTGTCGGTCTGTGTGTGTACGTGTGTATCTCAAGTTCGGCTGAACCGATTTTGATGAAATTTTATATGTAAGTTTATTTCCACCATGGCACGGATTAATCAACTTTTGATATATATCAGGCCTCGGGAACTGCACTTTTTAGTGGGCCTGATTTACATTTTTGAACATTTTGAAGAAGATATTTAACCGATTTACTTGAAATTTTATATATAAGCTCAGCTCGACCGTCCGCGAAAATTACTATGTTTTGGAAGAAATCAGGCATCGGCAACTAGACTTTTACTACGGGCCAAATATACACTTTTGTGTATATAAAGAGAAATAATCAACCGATTTCATTGAAATTTAATATTTGAATTCCTCGTATTAAAACAATGAACATGTAAATTTTTTGGAAAGATCAGGGCTCGAAAACTGATCTGCGGGCCGCTTTTACATTTTTTACCATATCTACGGAACGAATTGATGGAATTTCTTGAAATTTGATATTTCAGTTCTAGTTGTTACGAAAGATATTTGAGTTCTTGTTGTTTAGTTTGTCGGGTAGCACAAAGTGAAACTCTACTAAGAGCCAAATTTACATTTTTCTAGGTATGTTAACTATAAGCTTACTAATGTCCTAAAAATTGGAAAGAAGTATTTAACAGACATTTTTATAATATTTTGTAACACTTTTATTTAACTAGACAATACACAATGCGATCGGTTATGTGCTGACCACATCAGATTTTTTTTTAGTGGAACATTATTTCGGAAATAAAAACGAGAAAAACAAAAAAATTATATCCGACCGACTTATTTGCGTTTATTTGAAGTGTGTTAAAGTGATCGCTCCAACTGTGATCTCTCCTGAATCCCGCCTGTTCCTCTCTTAGACTTCCTATTTTACACTCTCAATTCTGCGGTGTATTATAAGCGTAAGTACTTTTGTAGCTGCGTTGAGTATTTCAATAGTTAAATAATTAAATTACACTACAGTACCGAAAATAATGTGAAAATCGAAAAATTTTAATTAAATTTTTTAATTTTGTTTCAAAAAAAAGAGAAAACCTGTGTATCTAACCCAACATCTTAGCCATGAACTTTGCTGTAATTTCGCAGTCGACAAGTACATAGTTGGTTAGTTTCACCTTATGGATTCTATCTAACTAGTGAATTTGAAATCATTCTCTCCTTCAATTCTTTCTCTTCTTTGTTCAAAAGAGGGCTGACAAAAATTATTAATTATTGTAATTTGTAATAAGATGTCGTGTGTGTTACGAGATTTTAACACCGGGTTTGTAATATAGTCTATGAAAGATAATTAAACAAATAAATATTATAATTTTTTAAAATTAAAAATATAATTAAAGCCTCTATATTTATATGAATGTTTTTCGTTTCCCAAAAAAAAAATTGAAACAACAAAAATTGAAACTGAATTTGAAAACTAAAAAATAAAGTTGTAATATAAAATACTAAATTGTAAATCGAGAAAATATTTAGCAAAATAGATTTTAAATAATTAAATGTGAATTAAATAAAAAAAAATTTTATTTGATTAAAAATAAAAATTTTATTTGATTTGTTTTAATAATAACAAAATAAAAAAAAATCTATATTAAAAAAAATTCATAAAAATTTTTTTTTTTGTTTTTATTTAATTTTTTTTTAATTTAAATTTAGTAATGTTCAATCCTATTATATATATATATATATCATAGTTAAATGAAGAAGAAATAACAAAAAAAAATTTTTTTCATCTGCAAAAACAAAAATAATTATATATAAAATAAATAAAAACATATTTTAATTATAAAATATATAAAAAAATAGCAAAATACATATTATACAATAATATCTATAACTTAAGTATATTATAAAATAAAAATATTATAAATATATTTTAAAAAAAATTATATTATATAATTATGTAATTTAGAATTTAAAAAAAAAGGAAATTAAATGAAAGAAGAGTATATTTTGATGAAGAAAAGAAAACAATTAATAAAATTGAAAAATTAAAAAAAAAATTAATAAAATTTACACACATACTTTTAAAAAAGCAATAAAGCTATATAAAAGTTATATAAAAAAGAACGGTAAAACGTATAAAAGATTCGAAATAATAAAAATACAAAAAAATTAAATGAATAAAAATTTTTATACCAGAAAATAAAAAAAGAAAGAAAAAACCTTAAAACGTTACAAATAAAAATTAAAAAAATTAATTGAAAAATTGCTGTGTAAAACAAAAAATTGAAAATTAAATAAGATATTTTATTAAATTAAATGAAAATATTTTAATAAAAGACCTGTAGTATATTTTTTAAAATTTGAAAATATTATATTTTTTTTTTTTTTTTTATAATTATTAATTATTTTTAATTATTATTATTAAAACAACTTTTTCTTGTTAAGGTAAGTGTTTTCATATTTTGAAATATTTAAATAATTTTTTTATACAAACATATAAATTTAAGATCTTTAAGATTATCTTAAGACGGACCTCTTAACTCCACCGAAAAATTTCTTAAAATATGTACAATGTTTTATATGAAAATTTTGAATTTTTTATTCAATTTCTATATATTTTTAGCGTAATTTGATTAACTCTCTCTTAAAATTGAATTAAATTCAACTTAAATACGTAGCTTTGTCATTTTATACTACAAAAAAGTAGCGTTAAATTTCATTTAAAATTTTAAAATGAAATGACATTTAATATTTTGAAAAAAAATTGGCACTTTTAGACGAGGCGATGAACGTTTATGAAAAAACTTAGAGCGTCTTTAAAAGTAAATCGATCTCCTATTGCGACGTGCCAATGAATTTACCTTCAAGTTAAAAAAAAAATGGGCACTATATTATTTAGTATTCGAACACAATTTCATATAAACATTCTCTATTATGCTTATTTATTAATTTATGTATAAACATATTAATTACTATATTAAAATATAATCAATACAATAAAGCATTTCTTTACCAAAGGTTAGCGGCTCATAATATTTTAGTTTTGATCTACATATATGTATACATAAGGTGTAATCGATAATGTCTAAATGCCGTTCAACAACAATATTATTGCGTCTGATGGTCACCAATCAATCGGTTACAATCATCAATTTATGCTCAAAAAGAAAACTTCTGCATATGAGTTTTCGTATATACGTTCAACATTTGCATACAACCAGGTTTGATAACTGCTTTAACAATCAATTTTTTTTGATTTTTTTTTTTCGAATATAATAATTTATTTAAGTATAATATAAGAGCTTGAGTGCCCAAATTGCCATAACAGGAATGTAGAAGTAACAATGTAACTTTTATACATACGAAATTCAGATTACTATTAAATTACTATTAAATCACTATTAAATTATTTTGAAATTAATAAAAATATTATGCAAGCACATATTACTCAATCCAATATTAAATGTGATAATTACTACATTATCAATATTAATTAACATTTTCAATTTCAAAAGAATAAGAAAATATAACAAGATAAGATAATGTGGATAAGATAATCCCTATAATGAGGAGATAATGTTTTTAGACAAGGGTAGGTAAATTTATACATTGCTCCATTAAAAGCATTCAATTTACTTTCCTCGATTTATTAATATGAGGACTGCCAGTCAAATTTTTATCAAAGATGACACCCTAAAATTTCATTTCATTAATTTTCTTCAAAATTAAATTCAAATTAAAATTGATACAAATATGCAACTTACGTTTCCGTAATCCAAAGTTAATTATTCTAGTTTGAGATTGAACTATCAGGACAGAATCACTTGGGTAAAGAGACTGCAGTCATCTGCGAACAAATATAATTTACCAATCAAAGGTAACCTGTGAATATCGCTAATAAAAATAAGAAACAAAAGAGAACCCATTACATGTGCCTGGAGAACCCTGACAGAAATATCCTGTTGTGAAATAATAGAATTTCTAAACAAAATGTTTCCTTTCTTCAGCTAGTTCCTCATTATATTAATAGAAGAAGACGAAAAATTAAAATACGACAGTTTATTTAATAGTGAATCATGACTAACCGTATCAAATGCTTTAAGTCTATATAAGTTAAGTGATTTAAATATTTCTATAGAATAAAATTTCATTAAATAAAATTAGATACTTATCCTCTAAAAATTCTTCACTTTTCACAAAATAAAAAAATTTAAATTTACTTTTATTAGCAAAAATGTCTAAAAAAATTTTGAACAATGTGACAGCCAATTGACATTATTTAATTATGCGATATTTGTTTTTTTTTCTGCATTATCGTTTATACTAGAAATACCTGTAATGTTATCAAGATTAAAAGTTATAATGCTTTTGTTTGCTGCAATATCGAATAAGATGCAAGAAAAGAATTCAACGCACATTTTATATTATCGATTACACCTATATTTTAAAATGTAATTAGCTCTGGTAGCATATACTGAGTATTAACCAAAACGAATGTGCCGGGTACGAGTTGTGCGTTCAAAATACCGATAAAAATGCACCAGAGCTAAAAATACACCAGTTATTTTAGAATTGAATAAATAAGTTCGTTAAGTATTGCCATTTTATATCGAAGAGTCAAGAGCAAGACGATGTACCGATACAGTTTCATTTCTTAAGAGAAGTGTTGGTTGAATTTGAAAAAATGACATACAATAAGGTAAGTGTTCCTGACTGTAATACTGACACAATTCGCAAAAAATTTTATTTTGACGTGAGATATTTAATATGGGGCATTACAATAAGCCATCGTGGTCCCGATTTTCAAATAATTTAAATATTTAGCAATTGATTTTTTTAAATTTTTTTAATCAAAATAGGTATGTTTTAAATCACGATTTTTCTATTAAAGATGAAAAGAAAAGTTGTATCTAATATTAATTGGCAGATATTTCATATTGTTTAATAAAAATTTGAACAGGGATCAAACTATAATCTGATCATTTTACTGAATACCAGTTTGTAAAGCTAAAATATTTCAAAGCTGTTATGAATTTTTAGCGTCAGAATTCGAATATTAAAAAGAAATTTTTTTAATAATATAAATATAAAATCAATTTTAATTAAATAAATACGAAAATAAGTAATTGAATATTTTGAATATCACGACATTTGAATATCTTTGAAAAATTACTGACACATATGTTAGTAGTAAAAGTAGAATCAAATTGTTAGAAGTAGATCAGGGTGTGTCTGTTACTGACAGAAATAATTATTTGAAAATTCTTATTTTTTTAATGCCTTTACTTCAAATTTCTTATAAAATAAACAACAATAATCGAAATATTTCGTTTTATGTCAATACACTCACATAAACATTAGCTTATGTTAATATAGAAAACATTAAAAACAAAATCTTAAGCAAAAAATATAAGAAATTCTCCACTGCAAGCAACTTTTCCTATTTCTATTAAATCAAAACAAATTTATTCTCAATTTTTTGGAGTTATTTCAAAACTGAATAAAAAAGAGTATTGCCATAATTTAAATTAATTTAGAAATAACAAATATATATATAAATATGTTGTATAGAGAAATTCTCTTAATGATTAAAAATAAACCTCGTAAATGTATGTCAGTATTAGCGCCACTGTTACTATTGGGAACACTTACCTTATGTCATAATTTACGTGTTGTATCCAACGTCGAGTTTTTTTATAACGTCCAAAACTGGTCACAACTTTTTAAACTGATTTATTTTAAAATTACTTCACTTAATATTGGCGAGTTTTATGTTTTTTAATAATATTGAGATTTCATGTAAAATTTTATTTTAATAAAAATTAAAGTTCGAAAGCTAGCGTCCCTTTTATATCTAAACAAAAGAAGTTTTATACCAATTTTTTAATTAATTAATTTTCTTTTTCTATTTTCAGAATTTTTCTATAAATTTAAAATTTTTTTCACATTTCATTTTTTAATAATATTTTAATAATAAATAATACATACAATAAATTTATTTTATAAAAAAATACTTAAACTAATTAAAAATAAAAATTAAAATTGACAATTAATTTTTAAATTAAACATAAAAGAAAAAGCAGTACACCAATCCCAGTATAACTGTTAAATTAATTAAGACTCTCTTATTTGTTAGAAAGAAAAATCTCTCTCGTTAAATTTGAACAAAAAAAAAAAATAATTTAGAACAAATAAAAAATACAAAGTTAATAAAAAAAAAACTTTTGGATATTTTGAGAAAAACTGCAAAATTTTAAGAAAAACAATAAAGAAAAAAAATCGAATTGAAAAGGGAAAGATAGGAGAGAAAAACAACCCAACAAACGAAGATAAAAAAAATTCAATAGAAAAACAAACAAGAATAGAAAAAAAAATAGAGACAAAAACAAGTGCGTGCAAGTGAAAAAAAATTTACTGTTGATTATTTTGTTTTTTAATTTTTTGTTTTTTTTTTTTTTATTTTGAATTTTTTTAAAAAAATAGTTTGATACATAATTTTTTTTTCCCGCCTTTCGTTAAAAATATAAAGACAAGAACAATAAGAACAAAAAAAAAGAAAGAGGAAAAAAAACTTTCGTATCCCTTTTTATTATTACTTTTGTTTTTTTTTCCTGCTGGGATTTAAATTAACGGTAAAGACACACTGTATCCATCAGTATTTGGATTATTAGGTAAGTGTAATATAAAATATTAGTATGTAAGTATATACAATGAAGCTTCCACAACTCGAACCTCTACAACTCGAAAATCTTCTTACCATGAAACCATCATATGAGTCCCCCTGAATATTGGTATAACTTTGTTTATAAAAATTATTCTATAATTCGAATTTCTCCTTAACTCGAAACCCGAACCTGTCAAGAAATTTCACTAAAACTTCAGAGATATATCTGACCTATAATTGGACACATGACTGCAAAGTTTCATGAATCTGACTTTATTATTTTTCCAAATATTTAAAATTAGCTTCTGGAGTTGTATGGCAGGTACCCGAACCTGTCAAAAAATTTCACTAAAACTTCAGAGATATATCTGACCTACAATTGGACACACAACTGCCAAGTTTCATGTATCTGACTTTATTATTTTGGCGAATATAAAAAATTTGTTTTTGAAGTTATATGGCAGGTACCCGAACCTGTAAAGAAATTCCACTAAAACTTTAGAAACGTATCTGACCAATAACTGGACACACAACTGCCAAATTTCATGAATCCGACTTTATTGTTTTTCCAAATATTTAAAATTAGGTTCTGGAGTTGTACAGCAGGTACCCGAACCTGTCAAGAATTTCCACTAAAACTTCAGAAATATGGGTGAAAATTTAAAAGTTAGCACATTTGCGTCACAAAAATGTACTCTTAAATAAATACTTTTTTAGAAAATAAATCAGACTATAATTAATAAAATAAAAATTATAAAATCTTTAATTTTAAATTAAAAAAATTTTTAAATTGTAAAAGTAAGTATTTTTGGAAAATTTTGGATAATTGTCGGAGCGCGTTTTCTGTTTTCATATAAATGAAACTTGTCACAGACCACATTTTTAATTTTCAATTTAAATTTTCATGAACTTCCTCCACAGAAGGATATATTTTAAATTACATTGCAAAATTATTTCATTATTTTTAAACAAAAATCAAAAATTAGTTTTTAAGTTTTAATTTATTTTAATGTCATTTCAACAGAAAAAAAGTGTGTTACAAGAATTGTTCAACTGCGTTACTTCAACTATGTTACATCATAAAACTTCTTAAAATTAATAATTTTTTTAAATATTTTGGCATCATTATTTGTTTTAAAGAATACGCAATAAGTCTATTCGGGTATGTGGTGAATGTTGTTCCAAACACATCGGTGGAGATAGTTTGAATTTTTTTTGCCGTGAATGTAAAACGCTTTTTTCAACTGTGTTATGTGTTTTTTTTTTAAATATTTTTTTTTAAAAATTCAAAAAAATGGCATATTATTAAGCAAACCAAGTAAACTAACCAACTGTATACTATAAAATGCAAAAATATGTTGGAGTTTTATATTAATACCCTTTTTATTTTAAAATATTCTACTGCGTTACTGTTCAACTGTGTTACTAAATTTAAGTAACGCTACTGAGGACATGATAACAAAGTTGATTTTTAAGGCAGTTTACTCTAAGTTGGTGAACAAATTCTTAATAATTTTACATACAAATAGGCGATAACATGTTTTATTGATTATTAGACAAAATGCCGCTATCTATTTTATATTTTAAATATGTAAATATGTAAATATGTATTGTTAAAAATGCAAATGAAAAACTTAACCGAATATATACAACTTCATCGAGAGGAAAAAAGTTAATATCTTAGCATATTCCACAACAGCAGGAAATTTACTGTTTTTGCTTCAATTTTTTTTGTTAATATACTGAAGACTGAATCAAATATTTCAACAGTGTTACTATATTTTCCACTGCGTTACTGTTTTGTCACAAAAAAAAATATTGTTTTAAACTTTTTTCTTCTAATTTAAGCTCTTAATTTTTTTGTTATGGACATTTTTAGAATAAAAAATTAATTTTTAAAGCAGTTATGTAAAAATTCCTGCAAGAAAAAAACTATTAAATAGTTTTATTTTAAAAATAAAAACTTTAAATTTAAAATAAGTAACAAAGTTGAAATAACTTATAATTTATTTTTTTATAAAAATGATTTTTCAATATTACAGAATAAATTTATTTATAACTTTAATTACAAATGAGAGTAAAATATGAAAATAATAATTTCCATTGAAGAGATCAAAAAATTTAAGCTATTTTTATCGGTAACGTAGTTGAACTAAATTCAAACCTGAGCTTACTTTTTTGGTTATAATTTCTAAAATATTTACAAAACCTCCGGACCACTTGAGGAAATTGTACATAATATAATAGGCAACTATAAAAAAATAATTTTAATAAAAATTTCTAAAAAAATAATTTGAAAAAAAAAAAATTAATTTGTGCCAACTTTTAAATTTTGACCCATATATCTGACCTATAACTGGACACACAACTGCCAAGTTTCATGAATCTGAATTTATTATTTTTTCAAATATTTAAAATTAGCTTCTGCAGTTGTATGGCAGGTACCCGAACCTGTCAAGAAATTCCACTAAAACTTCAGAAATATATCTGAATTAGAATTGGACACATGACTGCCAAGTTTCATGAATCTGACTTTATTATTGTGCTGAATATAAAAAATTTGCTTTTGGAGTTTTATGGCAGTCACCAGAGCCGGTGAAGCTGTTCCATTAAAATTTTTAGAGCATGTGTAGAATATAATTTTTTTATTTTTTGAAATATGTATAATAAACTTTTTGACTTGTATGGCAGCTACCCGAGCCCGTTGTCCAAATTAGTCCAATTATAATAGGGTTTGTCGTTGGCACAAAAGAAACAACTTGTGAAAGTTAGGTGTCGTTTGCATCATTCGTTTTTGAGTTTTCGTGAGATCCGACGGACGGACGGGCGGACGGACATGTCTAAATCAACGCAGAATTTTACGCTGAGCAAGAATATATATTTATGTCCATACCACAGATGACTCCTTCAATTAGTTACAAACTCCATACCAAAGTTAATATACCCTTCACGAAGTGCGGGGTATGAAAAGGTTCAAAAATTTTTAGTTTATATATACCTACCACGGTAAGGTGAAAAAATCTCGAAGAAGTACGGCGCTCCCTGCCCTTTACCGTTGTAGGGGGGGGGGGGGGGAGCCCTACCATAAAAAATCAGCTAAATTCTGAACGGATGAAACTGATCATACAGATCAACTATTACCTTTGCGCTAACTTAGTCTTTTCGTAGAGTAATTAAATAGCTTCCATAAGGAAATAGGTGTTTTGTTTTAAATCGAAAGGTCGTGTTCGTTTAAGTCTTTCTGTCATAACGCCATTGTCTAGCAGCCAGGCTGCTTCTATGTTTACATGCTGTTCTAGGCAAGCCCTATGCTTTGTAGCATGATTCCTTATTTCATCTATAACCAAAGCAATTCCTAAGTCCCTGTGGATGTCACTCATACGCATATACCATGGCGCATTTACCATGCCCAACAGAAGTTTATTCTGGAAGGTTTTATTTTGTTAATGTGAATCTTCTTGGCTCAACCCCACAGTTGAATGCCATATAGCCATATTGGGTTAAGGATTTGGTTATAAAACAATATTTTATTTTCAATTGCCGAATTGGACTTACCACCTAGGAGCCAATAATTTTCTCTATATTTATTTTCTAATTCTATGTGTTTCTTCTTTATATGCTCTTTTCATCTGAGCTTGACATCTAAAGTCATTCCTAGGTATTTTGCTGAGTTGTGGATTTCTACGTTCGTTCCATTTAAGTTAATTTGTGGTGGATTCACTATTTTTCGATTGATGAAGTTTGTGTGAAGGGATTTTGCTTCATCCAACTTCATTTTCCAATCTTTCTTCTACTTGTTACTTGCCTCCTGTAATTTTTTTGTCGAATCGTCAATGTTCGACCTGCTGCCAATATTGCAATATTGTCAACAAAAGTAACTACAGCAACATTTTCTATTTGTGGTAGATTACTCGTGTAAAACAAGTACAACATTAGGCCCAATATACTGCCTTGCCCAATATATACCTGCTCTTATTCCTCTAAGTGTGGAGTATTCAGCGTCTTGTTTAATTTTAAATAATCTATCAGCTAAGTAAAATTCCAAAATTGCTACAAATAGTGATGGTATCATTTGTCCTAACTTAAGTATAAGGTCTTTATGCCATACCTAGTCGAATGCCTGTGCTACGTCTAGAAATATAGAAGAGCAGATTTCTTTATTTTCTACAATATTCTATTGTAGAATGGTTTTTTCTAAATCCGAACGGATTTTCAATTATTGGCTTTAACCTCCTTAATAGCAGTTTTCAAAAAACTTAGACAGCATTGGTATCAGTGAAATGGACCTGTAAGACTTTACTTCCCTCAAGGATTTCCCGGGTTTGGACACCATAATTACTTCTGCTACTTTCTTAGCACAAGGAATATACTCAAAATCTATAGCTGCATTCATAATTTTCATCAAATGTTTCAATGCCTCTTCTGGTAGCTCTCTATACTTCCGCAGTAATAAGATCAAAACCTGGGGTTTTTTTCAACTTCTTCAAAGGGATCTTATATCTTCCGCAATTTCTGAATGAGTAATTGGTGCTATGCTTCTTGCTTCATTTGCGATTAATTCTACCAAACTCGCATCTGATGTTATTCCGTTTGGTGTGAATATCCTTTCTAAGTGCTCAGTAAATAATTCGGCTTCGTCTATGTTGCTACTCGCCCAACTGCCATTGGCCTTTATTACTCGCGGAGTGTGCTTAATCGGTCTCTTTTTGCTCTTTGCCGCCTTCCATAAGGAATAATTCGTTTCCTTCGTAGCTGACAAGTTCTTTATATAATTTTCATATGTTGCCGATTTAAATTCTTATGTTTATTTTTTAAACACCTGGGAAAGTTTGTTTAAAACAGTTTTATCATCAGGGTAACGCGAACGTTGCCATCTACGTCTGACCCTTCTCTTTTTACCTGTTAAATCCGTTATTTCTTTAGGATAGCTATTTGCTGTAGGTTTCTACTTTGATATTTTTTGTATTGTTCCATGCAGCTTTTTGTATGATTTCAATAAATTCTTCTGACTCAAGATCTAACTGTTCTCTTGATTGTATATTAATATTTACGGCAGTATTGTTTATCATTTCGTATTTAAAGCTCGCCCAATCTGTAGTGCTATTTGTCAAAGTGGGTTTATATGATATTCTAGTTATTTTTTCATTTAGTTTTAATATGAAAGCACAGTGATCTGATTTAAAATCATAATTATCTTCAAGGCTTAGAAAATTTTCTGATATTTTTTTAGTTATAAAAAAGTGAATAACATCAATAATCTTGTTAGTGTCAGTAGGCCATAAGTAGGAGTGCCAATGGAGTGATAGCAACGACCTAGTTTTGAATAGCTTTTTTTAGCTCTCTTCTGCTAGTTAAGGTGATTCTAGAACCCCAATCTGTATGTTTGGCACTATAGTTACCTCCTATTAGATATCTATGTCCATGTTCGTACAGGAGATCTTTAAAACTATTTTTCTCAATGCTGAAATTTGGTGGAGAGTATACAGCACCAACACTAAAGTCCAGTTTATTCTCATACGTGTGCCACTCCAGTCAAGCCTTCTTTAGAGCTTTTGTTAACAATCTGTATTCATTTTCATTCTCCACATTTATTTTTAACAGATCATTGTTCACTATGTTGACCCTCTATAAGATGCTTTCTCATATTACCCTCTTGGGTTTTAATTTTTTTATCTTATGCAGACTTATTGGACTTTTTCTCAGAGTTATCATCCGTTACTCTGTCATTTTTGTCGGCAATCACCAATGGGGGTGATCGCATGATCTCCGATCTCCTTCTAAATGGGTCCACTGAATTCGATCTACTATGCATTAAGTAGTCCCCCCTAGAATCCATGAGACCAGCGAAGAGTTTGGATTTTCCAGCATTACTGGATTACCACCTGGGGTGTACAATCTTTGGGTTTTGACACTTGATCAAAAATAAATTAAGTTTTCATTATTTATTAACTTATGAAAAATGACAACTTAATAAATTTTTTACAATTCAATAAATGCAATACTTTTGTTTTGTTGAATGATTGAATACGTATTGTATTTAAGTACAATGATAGAAGTATGTTTACGAGTATAGGAAAATATCTTAAAGCGATATTATATTGGTTTGGAAAGGGCAAATGGGAGTTTTTGAACTAAGGGTGGTAAATTGAGCAAGAAAGAGTTGGCAATACAGATTATAAATTTAAATTCCTCTCTATTTCATACAAGAAGACAAAATGTTCTCATATCAAATCTAAGTTAGTTTTCAAACAGGAAAATCTAAAAGAAAAATCTATTATGTGATCAGCACATAACCGACCGCAATGTGTATTGTCTAGTTAAGTGAAAGTGTTACAGAATATTATAAAAATTTACATCTGTTAAACACTAATAAATAGTACATTTCGTTAGAAAAAAATTCTTTTCCACCTCCATCCTCTCTCAAGCTATCGCCTAAAAATTTGAATATTTGTCACCTTATATTTGTGAAACCGCAAGCTTTTTTAAATTTCTATAAACGCAGAAAGGTAACGGTAAACTCCATGCCATTAAAAAATATAATAATTTTTCTTAACTCACACAATTAACCCCTAAAATCGAGCATTATGTGAACCCTTCTTTAAATTAATTTTTTCTTTATTTCAAAGACTGCATAAATCGTTCATCCTGAATATATGCAATCCTAGAAATAGTTTCGTATATTTGAAAATAACTTTAATACTCGTAGTGTGGTAGGTAAACTGTTTTTAAAAGACGTATTTCAATTGTTCAAGAGAAAAGTGCTACAATACAAACCATTGACTCAACTTTATTTCTTGTTTAGAATCATTTTGACTTCTCGGCCCATTTTTTATACCCTGCACTTCATGCTTTTACCCAACTTTTGTGATGTGAAAAATAAAATATTATTAAGAAAAAAATTTGTTATTAAAATAAAAATAGCAAAATTTTTACCTAACTTTTATTTCATTTCGCTATTTTTGGTACACTGGTTTTTGACAACTTTTATTACCATCTATTTCTCAAAAAAAATGGAATATTTTGAGATTAGTGAATATTTTGGGAATAATAGAGAGTGGCAAACAAACGGCTTGAAACGAGTCGAGTTACTTATAAAATAGATATACTTTGGTTAACGCGTATAACCGTGGCACTCGTTTTGGGCTCCGAACGGAGCTTTTGGTTCCCTTTTGTTTAAAAGCGGAGCACCCTACTTGTTCCACTACTCGGTATAAAGCCTCGATTTGTAAATTGCAAATACAAAAAGGTCCTTTTTGATTCGTAAAAACACGTTTTGCTACACTTCTTTGAAAGAAACTTCAGCTGCGAATTTTTGCATCTTTACTTCGTTAAATATGTTATGTGGTTTTTATTGTCATTGAATAATGATGACCTATAAAATTGCAAAAAATTGTGCAACGAATTAGGCATAATTAAGTATTGATTAGTATCAGAATATTAATAAGCATATGGAGTATTTGAAAGTATTAGAACATCGGTTTTTTGCAAAATCGGTTTCTTTTACATCGGTACTTTGTAAAAAAAGCCCTACATACAACTTATCTTCTGTAGTGAATAAATAATAAACACATATACAGCGTACACATGAACACATGCAAATTTCTCCCTCTCTTTCTTCAATTTACCTTTTAGTGTCATGTTATGTTACATGAGCATGTGTTATGTGCAGGAATTCAATAAAGAATGTAAAATACAAATATACTTTTCAATTGATGTCTCTCAACATAATTGACAACTCTCTCTGTTCTGTTCTAAATAATCATGTAACTCTGGAAAATTAAAACTGCATACCTCAAATTATTAATAATTTCAAGTAAAAGTCATACATATATGGTATACTTTGAAATACTTTTTTGTTATTTAAAAAAAAGGGAAAATATTTATTATTTTTGAATTTTAACTGTTTTCTTAAAATTTTCAAAGTAACACACGATATTTTAAAATTAACTGAATTTTGATTTATAAGTGAAACGTGTTGTTTTTTTTTACTAATGTTGTATTAATCTCATTAATTTTTTATGTGCAATATATATTATAAGTGAGGTTTTATATTATATTCAACTTTCGTAATTGAATATAGTAAAATTATCAATATTGTGACTTAATTATTCATATTTTTATATAAATTGTCTTCTTTAAATGTTTCTTTCAAAAAATATGTGACCTTTGTCAATTGATTTTTGCATTTATAATGTAATCTTTGATAGAAGACCATAATATCCTGATTTTTAGCACTCTTCCAAGAAAGTTTTGAAGAAAAGTGCTTATTAATTTCACTCTGTCCGTCCGTCCGTGGACATGTTTACAAAACTTCTGCACCTTTGAAGATAGAAAGCTGAAATTTTATATGCACATAAATCTTTACTAGAAACTTACTTCCGTAAAGTTACATATTTAGCAAAACACTTTTCGACAGATTGGTGCCAGTGTGTGGGCACGGTCCAATATTTGATAAAAAATTTCAAAGAAAACGGAACAGTAAATATTAAGCCACTAGGTGGTCGACCAAAAATATTTATTTCGAAAGAACAGCGAGTAATTGTTAACATGGTAAAAAAGGAACCGAAAATTTCAGCTCTTTCTATTAAGCGAAAAGTGGAAGATTTAACAGAGAATTACAATCCTCAAACAGTTCCAAATATTCTACATGATGCTGTTTTTAATGGACATTCAAGAACCTTTCATATCATCAACAACCTAAACGCCTTGAATTTTCTAAAGAGCACTTATATAAATTGGATCACTTTTGTAATCCAATTGAATAAAGTAATTTATTAAAACCAAATACTGCTTCCATTTAAGAAAATATTTTGTCAACAATAAAACACGGTGACTGTGATATGATGGCATGTGGCTGTGTAAGTGTGGAGTTGGTAACCTGGTTTTTATTGATGACATTATATAGAGATATTGATATAATGAACAAAAATGGATATTTTGATGAATAATTTAAAGCCAATTGCCGAAAAACTGGGTTTAAAAGTGTGATCGCTCATGTTTCAACAAGATAACGTCACTAAACATTGTGCGAAAATGGTTAAAGAATGTTTCATTATATTTAATTTTTTAACCAAAAGCAGTTACACTCACCTGCACAGTCACCTGACCTAAACCCGATAGAAAATTTTTAAGATTTATTGGAACGCCGTATTGGAAAACATAAAATTACGTCAGCAACATTGCTTAAGGAAGTTCTTTTAAATGAAAGGACAAATATAACACCTTAAGAGACTTCCAAATTAGTTGGTAGCATGAAAAATCGTTTGAAATCTGTAATATCAACAAAAGGCAACTCAACATAATATTAAAAACAATTGTTTAATAACATTTCTTTCTAATAACGTGAATAATAATATTTCTGTATTAATACTTTTTTGTTGTTATTTTATGTTAATTTTCTGTTTTGTTTTAATTTTTACCGACCGTATTGTGTAAACAATAGGTAGGTTATGTGATGGCAACAAATTTTGCATATCGAGTTTTCGGTGGGAATGCACTTCTCCATAGTAGGGAAGTGTAAGTAAACTATTTTTAGCAACCTGTCGGTCCGTCGGTCTGTCAGTCTGTCGGTCTGTCAGTCTGTCGGTCTGTCCGTCTGTTGGTCTGTCGGACTGTCGGTCTGTGTGTGCACGCGTGTATCTGACGTTCGGCTGAACCGATTTTGATGAAATTTTATATGTAAGTTTATTTCCACCATGGCACGGATTAATCAACTTTTGGGATATATCAGGCCTCGGGAACTGCACTTTTTAGCGGGCCTGTTTAACAATTTTGAACATTTTGACGAAAGTATTCAACCGATTTACTTGAAATTTCATATATAAGCTTTTCTCGACTATCCGCAAAAATTCCTAACTTTTGGAAGAAATCAGGCATCAGCAACTGGACGTTTACGACGGGCCAAATATACATTTTTGCGTATATAAAGAGAAATAATTGACCGATTTCATTGAAATTTAATATTTGAATTCCTCGTATTAAAACAATGAACATATAAATTTTTTGGAAAGATCAGGGCTCGAAAACTGATTTGCGGGCCGATTTTACATTTTTCACCATATCTACGGAACTATTGATGGTATTTCTTGAAATTTGATATTTGAGTTCTGGTTGTTACCGAAACTAACTGGCAAGTATTTCAGGGAATTCGGGTAGCACAAAGTGAAACTCTACTAAGAGCCAAATTTACATTTTTCTATGTATGTTAACTATAAGCTTACTAATGTCCTAAAAATTGGAAAGAAGTATTTAACAGACATTTTTATAATATTCTGTAACCCTTTCACTTAACTAGACAATACACAATGCGGTCGGTTATGTGCTGACCACATCAGATTTTTTTTGTTGAATTAAACTTAAAATTAGTTTTTGTTATAACTAAGTAGAAATAATAGCTATAAAAAATAAAATACAAAAATTAAATTGAATATCTTTAACGGTTTAGGATCTAGAGCTAACAATATATTGAATAATTTAGTGTTTTTTGAGCGACTGCATCTTAATTAGCGACCGCATTTTGTATACAATAAAGTAGGTCATGTGATGACAACAAATTTTGCATATCGAGTTTTTGGTGGGAACGCACTTCTCCATGGTAGGGAAGTATAAATAAACTATTTTTAGCAACCTGTTGGTCTGAGTGTGCACGTGTGTATCTGACGTTCGGCTGAACCGATTTTGATGAAATTTTATATGTAAGTTTATTTCGACAGTGACACGGATTAGCCAACTTTTAGTATGTGTCAGGCCTCTCGAAATGGATTTTTTACCTGGCCTGTTTTACATTTTTGATCATTTTAAAGAAAATATTCAACAGATTTACTTGCAATTTCATATTTAAATTCGATGTGTTAAAACAATGAATTCATAAATTTATTGGGAAGATCAGGGCTCGAAAACTGATCTGGGGGCCGATTTTATATTTTTTGCCATATCTACGGAACGCAATGATTGAATTTCTTGAAAATTAATATTTGAGCTCTTGTTTTTACTAGAAGTTATTGACGAACTTTTCGTATAATTCCAACGGTACAAAACGAAATTTTACTAAGAGCCAAATTCACAATTTTTAGGTACTCGTATGTTAATTAAAAGCTTATTAGTGTTCATAAAATTGTAAAGAAATGTTTAAAACGCGTGTTCAAAACGTTCTGGAATATTTTTACTAATCTAGGCGGTCGGTTATGTGCTGATCAAATCAAATTTTTTTTAATAATAAAATCCCGGACTTGCTCCTATGATAAATTATAATAGCTCCTTAAATTTTCTTATAAGTACACGTGACTTTTTAATAATTTTCGAAAAAAGAATAAATTTCTCTTATATTGACATGTATGTGTATCATTTAACGTATTTAGAAAAAATATTGTGAATTATGAATGGATAAGAAGAAATTTAAAGAAGAAAAAAAAAGTATACATATTTTTAATTGATTCCAAATTTTTTGCTAAGAGGGAATTCCAATATTGTTCATTATTATTGTATATTTCAATATTACGTGATGATGATTGATTACGAGATAAATGAATTGCACGTTTTTTTTTGTATAAAATATTTACTTCCATATTTCCTCTCTTTCTCTCTCAACTATTACAATTTATCTTTGAAAACTGTGTTGAATTTGGTTGAAGTTGCTGAACTCAATACGAGGGTCACTATTTATATTTCGGGTCTAGCAATAAAAAACAAACATTTATCATTGGAAATGGTTTTATTGTTTTTCAAAATATTCCCCATGAAGATCAATACACTTTTGCATGCGCTGAAACCAATTTTCGTAGCACTTTTTCCACTCCGATTGAGACACCTCCAAAACATGGTTTTTGAACGCATCGACTGCTTCTTCAGGTGTTGAAAATCGTTGTCCACGCATTTTTTTTTTGATGTGAGGGAATAAGAAGAAGTCATTGGGTGCTAAATCAGGACTGTACGGCGGATGACCCATCAATTCGACATTTTGAGTGCTCAAATAGTCCATTGTTTCAGCTGATTTGTGAGAGCTTGCATTGTCATGATGAAGAATGATTCGCCGGCGCTTGTTTGTTTTCCTTATTTCTTCGAAAACTTTCGGCAAACAGATGGTGGTGTACCATTCAGAATTGACCGTCCTACGTTCCACTAAAGGTACTGTGGCCACATGACTGGTTATATAAAAAAAAAACGCGATCATTTGCTTCGATGTGCTTCTTCCACGAACAACTTTTGTTGGATTTGGATTTTGTTGGAACACCCATACGGTCGATTGCTGTTTCGTTTCGGGCTCATATGCATAGATCCATGATTCATCACCTGTGACTATCTTATAAACGTCTTTTGACGCACCGCGATTGAATTTTTTCAACATTTCTTTGCTCCAATCGACACGAGCCTTCTTTTGTGCAATCGTCAAATTTTTTGGGATCCATCGACAACACACCTTTTTCACGGCAAGATGTTCATGCAATATCTTATGTACGCTGGTGGAACTAATGCCCAAGGATGCCTCAATCTCACAGTATGTCACATGCCGGTCCATCATTATCATTTCGCGCACAGCATCGATGGTTTCCGGCAAAACGACCGAAATTGGCCGACCTTCACGAAATTCATCCTGGAGCGAACGGCGTCCGAAACCAAACTCTTGGTACCAGCGATTTACAGTGGTTTTTGATGGTGCTTCATCACCAAAAGTCGAAACAAGTTGATCGAGACACTCTTGTCTCGATAATCCGCGCCGAAAATCGTAAAAAATCATCGCACGAAAATTTTCACGGGACAATTCCATTTTTTGACCGAGATGAATTTTTCAAGTCACTGTAAACAAAACAATTCGCGCTCGAATGACAAAACGTTCTGAGTGAAGTTGTCCTAAAAAATGTCAAACTTTCCAATGGAAGTGTCAGATTGCACCTGGCAGCACTAGTATTGCCAGGACCCGAAATATAAATAGTGACCCTCGTACTGATATATCTTTATGAATATATTGGATATTATAATTAGCTATGTTAGGGCTGTTATTTGCTTCCTTTTATCACGTGTGCTCCGTTGTTCCACTAATCGATAAAAATTTGTAAATTATGGATACGAAAAGCTCCTTTTTAATAATAAGCACACCGAGTATATTTTTAAACTCATAACTTAAATAATTTTTTTTTTGCAATTTTAGTAAAAATGTTATTCATTTTTATTTTGAATTTTTTTTAACTTTTTTTTAAGAGAATCTTAAGAAACTATATTCTAAGTTTCTTCCGTGTGTGTATTTTTTGCTGTGTTTTATTACAGATCTTCAAGTTTTTGAAAAAAAAATTATAACTTTTATGAAATGAAAAATTAAATATTTCGAAAAATAAAAATAACAAAATTTTAAGCTAACTTAATTTAATTTTATTTTTTCGGCGTTTTTGATACACACGTTTGTTTACAATATTTTGTTTCTTTCTCGCCTACACAACTCTTATTACCATGTATTTCTTAACAAAAATGGAATATTTTGAGCAAACGAAAACTAACGGTTTGGAACGAGTCAAACTTTGATAGATATACTTTGGTTGATATACGGTATGATGCAGTAATATATATATACTACATCATACTGTGTATATGGCTGCCTCAAGCATACATACTTACCTATTTTATATCTATATAAATGTTCCTTGAATCAAGTCAATTAAAAATTCAAATTGTAGACAAACTAAATGAACATGAAAGGTCAGCGGCTCAAAGTGCTCTTGGTAATAATTATAAAATAAAATTAGTAAAACCCGAAAAACTTCGAATTTGTGTTGTTGGTATTTTGTGATGATGTAGTTAAGGAGGATGCAATTAAAAAGCTAATGCTTGAAAATGATTTTTTAAGCAAAAGTGTTAATCCATACGTTGTAGTCAAAGACACAGATACTGATTACATCAGCATTATGAAACAAGGAAATGTAAGGGGTATATGAAGGAACGTACATAAAGCAGTGCTATAATTGTTTGGATTATCAACACTCCAGTATGGAATGCACTGCAATTGCAAGGACCTGATTTAAATGTGCACAAGATTATACTGAAGGTCATGTATGTAGTGTAAATATTTATAAATGCGTTAATGGCACTAAAATGAACAGTGATTTCAAGCTGCATCTAAATACTTAGCTCTTTTAGTTCTGAAAATTGTGGACTTTTTAAAAGCAAATGTAAAAAAAAATAGGAAATATGTTGAAGGAAAAAGGATATTTTAACAATTAACAGAAAATTCAAATTTAATGTGTACTTATCTTAATATAGCTGGTTTCTTAAATAACTTCAATAAATTGAAATTTTTAATTAAAAAACAAGACTTAGTATAATCTCTATGAGTGAAACGAAGAGTATATATATGAATCAGAGTTTGCATTAGAAAATTATAACAGTAAATTTCAGTTTAATAATAATAAATACGTTTAGAACGAATTTTTTGTGGATTATGTCAATCAAAGTTTTGCTAAATGGGAAAAAATAGTTCAAAAAAAAAAACAAAAGACCAGAAAATTGTTTTTATAAAATTAAAACTTAAAAATAAAAAAAATCAACACTTTCAAATATTGCAAGGAAAAGTATCTTGAAATCTTATGTGCAATGAATTTTTAAGATATTGGTGTTCTCAGTGACGTGTGTGCAGTTGCTTGGAACTTTCAAAATAACGTGATAAATTCCATAAAGTGGAATTATATAGCCAAAGCTTTATCACGTACAAATAATATGCCAGGTTGGTATGCTAGAGATTAAGATCGTAAAAAGCATACAAAAATTAACAGTTATATGACTGTATAGTTTTTTGATGAAACAAAAAATAAATACATAAAAGATCAAATACAAAATAATGCAAAGAATCAGAAGTCACTATGGAAAACTGTAAGAATCTAATACTAAACAAGAGAAACGATCATGAAATTTATGAAATTATAATTAATGAGGAAGATGGATTTGAAATTGCAGAAAAATTAAATGCCTTTTTTTAGAGAAAGTATTATAGAAATACAACAACAGTATACATGTCTTTCCATATATAAAGGTAATAAACGCTGTTCAGAGCAGGTTAATACTTGAACTTGAAGCAATTTCGGCATTAAAAAGTATTTTAAAAGTATGAATAAAAAAAATTTTATAATGGCTTAGATATTCGTATTTTGCTGAATTCTTTTCAAATTATTGGTATATCTTTATTGCAAATTATTAATCTCTTATTCAGTTGAAAGCTGAGAGAAATACTGCAAGAGATGAAGATTTCCCCCTTATAAATATGATTCCTTTATATGAAAAGGTACTGAAAAAAGTTGTATGCAAAAAATTGGAAGCATATATTGAACGCAACAATATTTTGGCGCGACAGCAATCAGGTTTTAGAAAGGATTTTTCCTGTGAAACTGCCTTGAACTGTATAACGTATGAATGAAAGAAACTTGTGGACAGTGGAAGTATTGTTATATCAGGTTTTATTGTTATATCAGGTTTGAAACTATTGACAGAAACATATAATTGGATAAATTGAAACAGTATGGTGTATATAATAATGAACACAATTGGTTCAATTCATACTTAATAGGAAGAACTTAAAGCATAAGGATTAACGGAATTACATCAATTAAAAATTTAAATAATATGAAAGTAGCGCAAAGCTCTTTAATTGGAATTACGCTTTTTCTGCTGTACATAAATTATATTGATATAGAAAAAATCTATCAAAATTAATTGTCGAACTTAATCGAGACTCGCAGAACATTTATGTATGGCTAAATATGAAATAATAAGTTAATAAGTTAATAAAGTTGGGTCAAAACAATGGTTTGTATTGTAGCACTTTTCCCTTCAACAAGTGAAAATACTGCTTTTAAATGGAGTCTATGTATCTAAAGACTATTAAAATTATTTTCATTCATAAACGAAACAATTTGCATATATTTAGGATGAACGATTTATGCAGTCTTTGAAATAAAGCAAAAATTAATATAAAGAAAGGTTAACATAATGCTCGATTTTAAGGGTTAATTGCGTGAGTTAAGAAAAATAATTATACTTTTTAATGTTATGGAATTTACTGTTAGCTTCTTGCGTTTATAGAAATTTTAAAAAGCTTGCGGTTTCGCAAATATAAGGTGCCAAATATTCAAATTTTACAAATCTAAAGGCGATAACTTGGAGGCGGAAAAAAATTTTCTCCTAACGAAATAAACTATTTGTTAGTGTCTAACAGCTGTTAAAATACAGCTAGAGCTCCTACAACCGGGGGTATAGAAGAAAAACAACATAAAAACATTTGCAAAAACGGATTTTAGATAACGGTAAATTTGAACGAGTATTTTTAAAATTTAATTATAGTATGCCGCGATAACAGAAGCAAACCAATGCCTTTTTTTTTCAAAAATTTTTTGGAAAACTGCTAAAAACTAAAGCTACGATTATTAATTCGTCCTCAGATATTAAGGTCAATATAAATAGAGAACAAGTTAAAGTGGTACCTCGTATAAAATATCTTGACGTTATGGTTGATAATGAGTAAAAGTTTGAAGAACATCTTAATAAAAAACTTGTTTATCGCCAATAAGACAAAAATCGTCAAAAAAATCGGTTTTTTAAGAAGGTTGAGAACTATTAATATGTTTGTTACTTCATTTATAAATTAAGAACATTGAAAAAAATTGTTTTGGCTATTGAAATTTTTTTTTTCATGTAAAATGTCTTCAACATAATTTAAACATTAAGTTTTCTTAATTCATTTTACATATAGCATGCGGGATCGAATTTTTAATTATGGAACACCAAACAGTATTCATATTTTACATAATATAGTTCTTAAATAGAGAGCCAAATATTTTATGATTTCTGTAAAAATTTAGAAGAAATGAAAATTGGTAATAACGAAATCATTTCTGTCAATATACTAGAAATAAATTTGTACTAAATTTTTTTTCCAAAAATGTCGAAATTACGTCCAATTTTTACTTAAATTTTTTCAAAATCAAAAAGAAAATAATGAAATAAGGTAGAATCGACTTTATTTCCAAAAAGAAATTGGTAGATTTTAAAAAATTGGTCAATTTTATTTCCACATTTTGGAAAAGTTAGTTTCGGGTTCTTCTTTTCTATTTCTTGTATCTATTTTATTTCTCGTTGCTTTTTTATACTCTGCACTTCATTAGGGGTATATTAACTTTGGTATTAAGTTTGTGACTACTTGAAGGAGTCATCTGCGGTATGGACATATATATAATCTTTCTCAGCGTAAAATTCCGTCCGTCCGTCCGATCGCACGATAATTCAAAAACGACAAATGCAATCGATACCAAACTTTCATAAGTTGTTTATTTTGTGCCAAGAACGAACCCTACAACTTCAAACAATTGCAAAAGCAAATTTATTATATTCGCGAAAATAACAAAGTCAGATTCATACAACTTGGCAGTCGTGTGTCCAATTTTAGGTCAGATATATTACTGAAGTTTGGGTGGAATTGCTTGACAGTACCTGCCATACAACTCCAAAAGCTAATTTTAAATGTGGATTTGGAAAAATAATAAAGTCTAAAATAACATTTGGAAAAATAATAATAATAATCAAAAGCATAATAAGAAAAACAATATAAATAAATAATAAACAATAAATAATACATAATAAATAACTAATAATAAATAAGAAATAATAAATAGTATTTTAAATAATAATAAATAATAACAAAAGCTAATGAATAACAATTAATAAAATAACAAAAAATTACAAATGATAAAAGATAAATGATAAATGATAAATGATAAATGATAAATGATAAATGATAAATGATAAATGATAAATGATAAATGATAAATGATAAATGATAAATGATAAATGATAAATGATAAATGATAAATGATAAATGATAAATGATAAATGATAAATGATAAATGATAAATGATAAATGATAAATGATAAATGATAAATGATAAATGATAAATGATAAATGATAAATGATAAATGATAAATGATAAATGATAAATGATAAATGATAAATGATAAATGATAAATGATAAATGATAAATGATAAATGATAAATGATAAATGATAAATGATAAATGATAAATGATAAATGATAAATGATAAATGATAAATGATAAATGATAAATGATAAATGATAAATGATAAATGATAAATGATAAATGATAAATGATAAATGATAAATGATAAATGATAAATGATAAATGATAAATGATAAATGATAAATGATAAATGATAAATGATAAATGATAAATGATAAATGATAAATGATAAATGATAAATGATAAATGATAAATGATAAATGATAAATGATAAATGATAAATGATAAATGATAAATGATAAATGATAAATGATAAATGATAAATGATAAATGATAAATGATAAATGATAAATGATAAATGATAAATGATAAATGATAAATGATAAATGATAAATGATAAATGATAAATGATAAATGATAAATGATAAATGATAAATGATAAATGATAAATGATAAATGATAAATGATAAATGATAAATGATAAATGATAAATGATAAATGATAAATGATAAATGATAAATGATAAATGATAAATGATAAATGATAAATGATAAATGATAAATGATAAATGATAAATGATAAATGATAAATGATAAATGATAAATGATAAATGATAAATGATAAATGATAAATGATAAATGATAAATGATAAATGATAAATGATAAATGATAAATGATAAATGATAAATGATAAATGATAAATGATAAATGATAAATGATAAATGATAAATGATAAATGATAAATGATAAATGATAAATGATAAATGATAAATGATAAATGATAAATGATAAATGATAAATGATAAATGATAAATGATAAATGATAAATGATAAATGATAAATGATAAATGATAAATGATAAATGATAAATGATAAATGATAAATGATAAATGATAAATGATAAATGATAAATGATAAATGATAAATGATAAATGATAAATGATAAATGATAAATGATAAATGATAAATGATAAATGATAAATGATAAATGATAAATGATAAATGATAAATGATAAATGATAAATGATAAATGATAAATGATAAATGATAAATGATAAATGATAAATGATAAATGATAAATGATAAATGATAAATGATAAATGATAAATGATAAATGATAAATGATAAATGATAAATGATAAATGATAAATGATAAATGATAAATGATAAATGATAAATGATAAATGATAAATGATAAATGATAAATGATAAATGATAAATGATAAATGATAAATGATAAATGATAAATGATAAATGATAAATGATAAATGATAAATGATAAATGATAAATGATAAATGATAAATGATAAATGATAAATGATAAATGATAAATGATAAATGATAAATGATAAATGATAAATGATAAATGATAAATGATAAATGATAAATGATAAATGATAAATGATAAATGATAAATGATAAATGATAAATGATAAATGATAAATGATAAATGATAAATGATAAATGATGAATGATAAATGATAAATGATAAATGATAAATGATAAATGATAAATGATAAATGATAAGTGATAAATAATACGTAATAAACAATATACAATAGTAAAGATAAAAATAATAATAACAATAATATTATTAATAATGAGAATTATTATTATTATAATAGTAATTATAATAATAAGAATAATTAGAGTGAGAATAATAAGAATAAAAATTTAATTGATGTCGGTGATCGTAATTTAAAATTATAACCAATGTATATTCAGAGTACAGTAAAACCCGCTGAAGTGCGTCTCAAAAAAATCGACTTCTTGTTAGTACTTATCCGAGTAGAGCTCTTAACCGAACCCGTTTAACTGCGAAAATAAAAGCAACTAACAGTCAAATTTTATTTGACATTAGACGTATGCGCACTCTGTGAAAACAACTTATTTTTCAATTCAAAATTTTGAAAAGATTTTGTTTTTTTGGTTTAGTCTTAGTCAGGAAAGCGAAAAAATTGAGAGAAATGTGCTAGAAAATTAATGCACTTAAACGATGAAAATAAAATAATAATTACCCAAGATTAACTGATTATTTAAAAATGGAAGTGATTTTATAAGTTACACAAGCCTTATATAATTTGAACCATTTTTGTTAAAGTCTTAGGTACAAATCAATTTGCTTTTCAAATTTTAGTTAATAGTGTTATCTGACAAGCAACGTTGTTGAGAAGTATCTCTTCAAACATCTTGGCCCAACTTTCCATTTTTATTTATTGAAGTTTTTGGAAATCAGAAACGACTAAACCTCAGATTCCGAAACAGATCTTTTAAAGTTTTCTACAAAAAAAAGGATTCTGGAACACATAAGAAGGATTAAAAAAAAACTTTTGACTTTTAAAATTTCCGAACTTTTTGGGAGATTGTAATGATCGTGAAATATGTTCCAAGAAGTTCTATAATTAAATTTAATCAAATACTTGTTATCATATTGCTTATAGTTGGTTATTGTTAAAAGGGTTGTGACGAAGCTCTGCTGGTTAAAAATTGTACAATTATGTGCTGGAAAAAGTTTGAAAATCTAACCCTAGCTAAGTTCTTTTGTAGTTTTGTAAATAATTGAAAACAATGCAATTCATAAGTTTTTTCTTGTTGTTTATTATATCAAATTGAAATTTCAACCACCTTTTTTTTAATATCAATTGTATTAGGATCAGATGGTTATGTAGCAGCGTCATCAGCTGGTTATTCAGCTCCCCAAAGTGGGCCACCCCATCAAGGTCCACCAACTTTAATACGCGGTATGCAATCAACAACATCATCTACACCGCCTCAAAAACAAGATTTAAGCAAAATGCAACCGTCACAACAGGTACAAAAAAAATTATTATATATAGTAAATTAATTACCTTGTTTTCTTTTTTTTTCTCAATTTTATCTTATTTAGTTTGTGCCTTCAGGGAATTCAAATACATCTGGTAATGTACGACCACAACAGCCACAAATATTTAGAAGTACACAACCAGCAACAGTTCAACGTAATCATCCAAGACATAATTCAACGTTAATGACACAACAACTATATCCACAACAAATACAACCACTTATGATGCCATTTCATCAACCGCAACCATATACACAACAACGTACTGTACAATTTCCATCGTATCCAACATTTTCACAATTTCAATTACAAAATCATGCATATAGTGGTCAACATCAAATTTACTTTCCAAGTGTCCAACAAACAGCAATATTACCAACATCTGGTGTACCAAGTGGTATACCAGCTGCAACAGCTGCTGGACAACATCGTGTTGTACCAAGCGGTAGTATTGTACAAACATCAAATGGTCAAATATTAACTGGTCCAACTGGTGCACCATCACAAAGTCAATTATTAACAAGTATAACACAGGCTACTGCAAATCAAGGTGCATCAGCACAAGTTGCTAGCGTTCAAGTTGCCGGTACAAATACAGCAATTGTTGGTGGTGTTGTTACTGGTCCAGGACAGCAACCGGCTGGTTCCGGTATCGTCGGTCATAGTTCAACAAAAAGAAGAGAAAGAACACATGCAATACCAATAATAGATCCTCTTACAAATAAAGATGTATTGGAAGATTTTAAAATTCCTAAGGTATAAAGTAATATTAATTAAATTTTTTTTTGTGAAAAGTAGACGAAGCCAATATCAATTTTATATCATAATTTTTGATTTTTTTTTTTAAATTTATAAATTTTTCTATGTATAGACTCAAAATGCTACTAGTAATGAACTAGAATATCAGGAAAACCAATTAGCAAATAGTGGTATTGTAAATAATGTAGTTGATGTATTAGAAAATACTTCAATTCCTTCAGAATTTGTTGAACAAACGAAAAGTATGCAAGGAATTACTTATACGGGTAAGAATATATATAAATATATATTATGCGAGTAAGAATATATATATATATATATATATATATATAAATAAATTAAGAAAAGAAACCATTAAATAATAAATAAAAACATAGGGTATGTTTGTCTATCTGTCTGTTGAAATGCTTGTTCATTATTTGTACTTTTAAAGAAGTAAAACTCTTTATTAAGGGCATCTATTGCGAACAATCGAAATTTTATCCACATACCTAATATTTTTATTCTTTATTAAATGTTTTTTTTAATTGTAAATTTTGTTGTAGTTTTATTGGACTATTATTTAATTTTGTTTTTTGTTTTCATTTTGTTTTACTAATAAGATATACCTCAAAAAATGACTGAAATGTTGATTGAAACTCCAATAGTATCTGCAAAAACGAATGCACCATCAGTCGAAATACATCAACATAAGCCGCAGAAAAGAAAAAAGTAAATATTTGAATTGTTATTAATTTAATTATATTTATTTATTCAAATCATTAAGCATTTATTATTATTTTTCTTCTTTGGTTGGAAAATTGAAAATTTTTCATTTGCATTGGAATATGTAGTTACTTGAAAATCAGATTATTGATTTTTAATAATTTTTAATGAGAAAATTTTTAAAACGAATCTTAATTTTCTTACAATAAGAAACGTTGGTATAAATATGACCAATTCCTATAAAGGAACAATGTTATTCTAATTTAATATTACTTTTACTTTTTAATATTGTATCCTTTTCTCTTTTGTTTTTTATACGCAATTTCAAATTAGAATTTTCACCTTTTTTTACTTGAATATATAATTTTTCTACTAAGATTAGTCTTGGGTTTTCTCTCTATTTCTCAAAATATCAACTGAACCATCAACTTCAAAAAACAAAGAGAATTAAATTTTGTAAATATTTAAAAAAAAAACGAGAGATACGCAATACGAAAAAATCCGTCTCACACAAAAATAACATTTTATAATTAGCATACGACAATCACTTATTTTCTTTTCATTTGTCAAATAAAATATAGCGAAATCCACGACCACGATAATTTTCAATAAAAAAATAATTTTGACAACGGCAATCTTAAGCGACTTGATCTTATGTATATTATATTTTTTATTTATTAGATGGCAAAAGAAATAAGTGCGCCTCACATATATGTATGTCATTTTCATGTGAGAATTTTTATTTAACAAGTCAATTTTCTCATTAAAAATGAATAAATCAAATTGATATTACATTCGACACTGGGGTTTTTTGCATTTTTTAATAAGAATGTGATAAATTTTCAAATTTCAAAGATCATAAAAATATATATTTAAATAAAACATATATATATTTTTTTTTAAAGTAAACCAATTGAAATTGTCGCGCCACCGCAAACAGAAACAGTGGGTAAGTGTATTTAATTTATTTTCATATTTTTTATTTAAAATTATATTAAATTTATATATATGTATGAATATGTAAACTGAAATGTTCATGGATATGATTTCTTGAGTTGATTTCAATAATCACGAATTAAAACGCACTATTTATAATTACATAAATACACTATGTATTTTATTTCTCCTTAAATTTAAGATTATTTGAGAATAACAGCTGAATTGATTTTTGTATATAGTAAAAAAAAATATTTTTGTATGTGCAGATAAGCACTTAAATTTTCAGTATATACGTAGTCAGGTTTTATTTTTACAAAATACGATCATATGATTAATTAAAAAAATATAAAGATAAAAAATATTCTTTTTGTTATTGTTGAACACATTCAATTACTTTACATATTTAAAATTATAATGTACTTCAAAAAGTTGACATTGGGAGAACGAAAATTTTTCATAATGGCTTTAAAATAGATCTCAACACCCTATATTTTCTCACATCTCCATAAATTTCACTTTACTGAAAAGAGATATAAGTAAAAGAATTCTTCTCTACCGACCAGATTTGACTTATTGTAGCCTTCCATATTCCTGCATATCTTCTCATTTTCCGAACAGAATCTACATAAACAGGAGTTTTGCCCAATTTATGCAAGTGATATTTCACAGCACAATGCCCCTGAATCGATTTTGATGCATCCTCAGCAACTCTCTAGAGAACTTTCTTAAATAAAAATAACTTGGCAATAAATAGTTTCACACGATGACATCCATTAATTGTCTCTCAGAAGGGAACAGCCGAACGAAAAAGATCTTAGATCCACTCCGCTCCAAGTCATCAGCAATCTCCGAGAATATTTTAAAACAAAATATTTTCATTTATATTAAGAAACAAGGCCGTTCGAAATTTAAGCTAGAAAAACGGTGTTTTTGTACAAAAAAAAATGGTTTAGTTGCCTCTATTTCTGTAAAAATAACTCAGAAATCGTATTTTTTTTTAATTATGTCACTGTTGCAGATAACGGGCGATATATTAATACATACGCAAGTATAATGTATAATTATCAACGAACATATTAAATACAATTATTTAATTATAAATAATACACGTTAACTATAAAAAAAACGTAATCTACCTGAATATAATCATGTTAATATGCCGACGTCAAATTTACCTAAATATACACATTCATACCTAATATTTACATGCAAATATACAAATTCTTATAGTATCATAATCATCATCATCATTATTATCATCCTAATTAAATTGTTGCTAAGGTTAATTTAGTATTTTTCCTTTTATCTCTCTGTCGTTTCTTTCTGTCAGAATAAAAAAAAATCCAAAAAATATCAAAAAAAATTATGTATTTTCGGTACATAATTTAAAGAGATAACATTTTAAATATAAGGGAAAATTAACAGTGTACATTACAATACATTTTACGAGTAGTATAACATTAGCCAATCATAGCAACATGTCTAATACAGAGTATAGAAAAAATGAGTATTACAAAAACTTTTGAGAAAATAAAAAAAAACGAAATAGAAAATCAAAACACTTAAAATATTATAAAATGTTGCCACATGAATTGAAAAATATCTTTTTTTTGGTTATTGTACTTCGGATACTTTTAAAATTAAATTTTCTTTTTTAAATTGATATCTTAAAATTTTATTGTATATACCTTAAATAAGGGAAACAATACATATGGTGGTTCCAAATTTTGCACATCGAGTTTTCAGTGGGAACGCACTTCTCATTTTAGGGAAATGTAAATAGAGCATTTTTAGAAAAATGTCTCGGAATTTCAAGTTCTTTTGAATCGATTTTTATTAAATTTTACATATAAGTTTATTTCCATTATGCCACGGATGGATCAACTTTTGGAGTATGTCAATCCTCCAAAAGTTTATAAGTCACATAATTTTTATTTTGCGGGGCTCTTTTTCATTTTTGGGGCTCTTTTTCATTTAATAATTAAAAGCAATGAACCTATAAGTTTCTTGTAGTTAAATCAGGACTCGGCAACCTAACTGCGGGCGAATTTTACTTATTTTTCTATATCTACGAAGCTAATGGATGGCATTTCTTAAAATTTAATATTTGACTCCTTGTTTTTATCGAAACTAATTGGCGAACTTTTCAGGGATTCGAGTGGTAAGAAACTCAAAGCGAAACTCTAGTAAGAGTCAAAATTACATTTCGAGGAATGTTAACTAAAGGTTTACTACTTTCCTTAAATTGTAAATAAATGCTTAAAACGCATTTTCATATTCTTCTTTAACCCTTTTGCTAAACAAAGCAATATAAATCGCGGTCGGTCATTTGTTGATCGTATCACAATTTTTTTCTTTTTTTTTTTTATAATTTTTTTTTCAAATTAATGTAAAACATTAATATCTTATATATATGTATGTATGAAGTTTTGTTACTGTGTCCAAGGAATTAGAAATACTAAAGGAAGGAGCATCTTGAAAAAACAGTGAAGCCAAATTTTTCCTAGTTGTGTCTTTCTTTGCTCTGACTATTGTCAAAGTCGTAATAGGAGCGTATTTATTTTATTTTCTACTCTGGCCTCTACTATAAAATATGTGTAATTTGTAAGGAGCATAAGTTAAAAATTTTTTTCCTCTTTGAATAAATTTATTTTATAAATTGTAATTTAATATCACAATATTTTATGACCCTCGAAAATGAAATTATTTTGTTAAAAAATTTGAACTTATCTTACTGATATTTTTTCATTTTAGATATCTGTGGAAAAACTTAACAATTTTACTGCAAATTCTAAACAATATTAATAACAATAAATATAAATACATATAAATTTTATGTATTCTTGCATATTCCTTATGCCGTATTCTTCCTTATTAATTTCAATTGAGCTTCACATACTAATTCATTCTAAAACAAAATATTATAAATTCTAAAACAAAATTTTAGAATATAAATAAGTCACTTTAATATTTTATTTTACTTACTGAAATCAATGCTATTTGGGGACGTCTTCATGTATTTTTTGGTGACTAAATCATCACTCTATAAAGGGAAATATATCTCATTTCATCATTTCTACGAAAGCTGTCCAAAAAAATTATTTAATATGCTACATTTTATCAAACAAAAACTCATTTTGCTTAAAAAAAACCCGGTCCTGGTGTTCAAAATTAGGGCATCCGAAGTAATTTAATTTAAAACACAACAAAAACATATGTTTTCTTTGCAAAATTAAAAACTTAATAAAATTAGAAATTATTCAAAGCACTATTGAATTAATATTTCTTTTAATAATTGATATAAATAATATTCACATGTATATGGTGGTTAAAAACTATTTATTTTTGCAAATGGGAATAACAATTTCAAACTTGTTATAATTTTTTTATAAGTTTTTATAAAATAACACTTGCTATTAAATATTTTAAGATTTTTTATTTACAAACTGCACTAATTTTAGAAATAAAAAAACAAAATCTTCTTTGTTTAATTTTTATATAGCACTATAGCAGCGTATAATTTTCTAAGAAAAAAAACAGCAACATTTGGCATTTAATGTTAATTTCAGTTTGACAATGTTAGGAGCAAAGAAAGAGACTTAACCTGAAGTTTTTGGCTTCACTGTGTTTTTTTTACAAGATACGATTGTAATCCTTTAGTATTTCTAATTCGTTGACTGTGTCTTTAGAAAAAATATTTTAGCATTTCAATTATTAATTATATTATAATACATAGCGAAAAATTTGGATTTGGTTTAAATTTCTGAGTGTTCCACTTTAATGTTTTAATGTGTGTATTTGGTTAATTATTATGTTAAATTATTTTTTTTTTGCTCAACTTCTTTGAAAAACCAAACATTCAAAAAATATAAAATTTTTGGCACAAATCGGCAATCTAGTATCCACTTGATTTAACAAAAATTCAAATTACAAATAATATGGCAACTCTGTCGCTCTCTCTCTCTCTCTCTACATTTTTGTGACAAATTTTTTTTCCACTCTTAAATATAATATATTTTTGCTATATACATATTGTGTATAGGAGTATAGGACAGGGTTGTCGTTTGGCTCCAATTTGAAAATTTTGTTCCCGGCTACTCCTTTTGCATTTTGGCTCCGTTTTTGTTTTTTCCTCAAACCAAAAAACAATATTGATAATATTATTATTGAAAAAAAATTTCAGTTGAAAAATATATTTTCTAAATAAAAATTTTTTTTTGCAATATTTAAAAATGTGTTGACAAAGCCTTGTCTAACGAAGTTATGTACATATACCTTTTTCTGCTAATTCAAAAGCCGCCACCTATATTTTTGAAGTCAAGTTAATCAATTAGTCAGTTCAAGTGTAAAATAACCAAACCTACCAAGATGAAATTAATAAATTAAATAATATTGATTTGTTGACATTTTAATTGAAGTCGATCGAGTTTGTTGTTGAAAACATGAAAAATTTATTCAAAGCCTTCTCAGTTTATCAATTGTAGTGCGGCAGCTGAGAGGGTATTTTCTGTTAGTTTAATTAAGAAATTCCTTGTAAGTTGAAATGGTAAGCAGCATTTTAAATTCAAAAGAATTATTAGAAAATATTGATGCGAAAACTTGGGAACCAAGTTGTTATCTACATATTTTTTTTTATTTGAACTACTTACAAGGAAATGAATAAGACAGTCAACATATCATCAAAAAAAAAAACGTCAAAAAATTCTTTTGAGATATTTTTAATATTTACCCAAACCTTAAAAAATATGGCAACGCTTATATGAAGTTTCATGTAAAAAATTTTATTTTAAGTTTTATTGTGACATTTTTCAGACACATAAGTTTTATTTAAAATTTTTGTTTTGTTTTTCTAATTTTGTTTATTAAATTGTTTTTCTATAAAATATAGAAATTGACTCCACTTTTTTTTAAAAATAGCTCCCTTTTTTTTTAATATTTCTGCTCCTCATCCAAAAATTCAAACGACAGTCCTGATTGCTTAGTGTACCAAGGTAAATAAATGAATGAAATAGACAAATTATTCATACATGCATACATACATACATATTTTTGAGAGAAGAGAGCTTTTTGAAAAAAAAAAACGGGAGATTTTTTTTCACAAAAATACTGTCAAAATCAAAATTCAGAAAATAAACAAAAAAAAAAAAAAAAACAACAAAAAGAAAATTAACATAACAACGAGTACCACGACGACCGACCGCATGGTCATCTCATTCGAATAGTATTGCACAAGTAATTGAATTGCTCTTGTGTGTCAAAAAAATTTCTTGTTATTTTTTTCTTTTTTAGTTTTTTTATTTTTATCTTTTATTTTATTTTCATTTTTAGTTGATTTTTTTTATGAATTTCTCGTATTTATTTTTTAATAATTAAAAAAAAAAATTAACTAAGCCAAAAATATTGATGATATTATTTTAAAAAGATGTTTTTGCTAAAAAGAAAATTATTAAAACAAAAAAAATTGTATATAAAAAAAAAAGAAAAATAAATAAGAAAAAACGTTTAACTAAATTTTTAACTAATTTTTAATTTTTTTTCCATATTTTTCATAAAATATCTTAAAAATTTGTAATCTAAATGTAAAAATACAAAAAAAAAAAAAAAAAATAGTAAATTCCAAAGTATACTCAAAAAAATAACGTAACAAGAAAATTTTGTCGACGGTCAAACCGGACTCCAAGTACTCATTCCTTTTAAAAAACAAAAAGAAAAGTAACAGTGTTTTTATATCCAATGAAACAAAAATTTTTAAAATTTTATAATTAGAGAGTGAAAAAAGAAACAAAAATACAAAAAAAAAATTAACCAAAATACTCGCTGCAATACGTGCAATAGTGATAAAAAAAAAGTTATTTTGTAATTATAAAAAAAAATTTTAGAAAAAAAAAAAATTTGTGCGTAATTTTACTCTTTTATACGGAGAACGTTTTAATTTTTTTTTATCAACTCCAATTTAATATTTCCAAAAAAAAAAAATCTCTATTGTAAATAATTAATAAAAATAAAAAATAAAAACCAACCAAAAAACCACCCATTCAAACCAAACACCTACATTATTTAAAATTCCTTTTTTGAAAAAAAAAAAAAAGGAAAAGAAGTACAGCGTGTGTGTATGTGTCTATTTATATATGCATGTTTGTTTTTGTATATAATACAAATATATTTACATTCTGTTTTAAGAATAATAAAAAATAAGAAAGAAACAATAGTGTATTTGGCACCATTCTTGAAAGCGACTTTCTTAAATTCACAATGAAAAAAAAAACAAAAGGTCGCACCTTCATACGTAGAATAAGAAAGGCATTTTAAATTGTTTTTTTTTTGCTTTAATAAACACAATATTAACCATTAATCAGCTGAATTAATTTAAAACAACACAGAGACACACACTTAACTTTTTCTCTCATAAACGTAACAAAACAAACCTATCCCGAGGACAAAATTCACCTTAACCAACGTGAAATTTGTAACCATTTTTTTTAAATTCATCATCAATATTCAAATTCACACAATTTTTGACATTTTTATAAATTAAATTAAAGATGCGTTTAACTATTGCGTATCCTTATTAATTTCTGGTGTTGGTTTTAGTGTTTAATAATTTAATTTTAACCCATTCACGGTCATAGACTAGTATACTTGTCCATAATAGAGTCAACTCCTGGTCAACCATGGTCATGATCTTTGCTTCACTCAAGAAATTATAAAGAATTACTCTCGTGTGTTGAGTAACGTATTAGAAATAAAAATACGTTTTAAGTGTTTAGGTATATCCAAAAAAAAATCTGAAACACAAAAAAAAATAATTTCATAGTTTGGTGTTTACTAAAAATGTCATGACGAGTAAACCCGTATTTTTTTCATGCCAATTTGTTCAGTGCGAAAACAAAGAAGTGTGCTGTTGAATAGATCGACAAAAAAGTTGTTGCCTATTGAAAATAAAATAAAAACATGTTTTTAAAAAAACATTTCGTATTAACAGGAACGAAAGAAAATAAAAAAAATTTGGATGAGGTTGATTCAGTTGGGGAAATTTATATTGTAACTTAAATAAATTTTCAATTTCCTTTCATTTGCTGTTTACAGAATTTTTATATCATTAAAAATGTGAAAGGTATGAAAAGTGACCCGTGGGTAAGCACAACTTTAAAATGATATCCATAAGGTTAATTCATAAAACAATAAGTATGGTGTTTTTAGTACTTTTCCAAAAAAAATTTGAAAAAAAGTGCTTATTAGTTTCACTCAGTCCGTCCGTCCGTCCGTGGACATTTTTACAAAATTTTCTACACCCTTGAAGATAGAAAACTGTAATTTTATATGAACATAGATCCTTACTAGAAACTTATTTCCCTAGAAGAAAATTTTTACCTGTCTTCTGTCCTCTAAAAGTTATTCCCCTTTAAAACCCAAAAAATGGCATCTTTAAAATTTTGCAAACGCAAAAATATAGTGGCTGGCTTTTTCTATCGAGGCATACTATGCTCGAACTTTAAAAAACAATATGGCCGTTAAAATTTTCCGTTAACTAAAATCCGTTTTTTTCGAATTTTTGATGTCGTTTTTCTTCTAAACCACTGATTGTAAAAGTCTGAAATTTTATCAGCTTTATTGTACACTAATAAATAGTTAATTTCGTGAGAAGAAAACCGCCACCCGCCACCTCCCCCTCTCAAATTATCGCCTCTCGAAATTTGTAAAATTTGAATTTTTAAGCTAACAGTAAATTCCATGTTATTAAAAAGTATAATTATTTTTCTTAACTCACGCAATTAACCCTTAAAATCGAGCATTATGTTAACCCTTCCTCAAATTTATTTTTGCTTCATTTCAAAGACTGCATAAATAGTTCATCCTAAATAGATGCAATACTTCAAATAGTTTCGTTAATGAATGAAAATAATTTTAATAGTGTAGTAGGTATAAATAGATTGTTTTTAAAAGCAGTATTTTCACTTGTTGAAGGGAAAAGTGTTACAATACAAACCATTGGTTTAATCATTATTTTAGAATTTTGGCTCTCAAGTTCATCGTGTTCAAATCTCAAGTGCCTATCCTAATGATATTCTGTCAAAAGAAAAACCTTCGTCACCTTACTTGAAGTTACTTAAATTTAATCAAAAAATCATCGCTAAAAATTACGTTAGACCAATATTCAGATCCATGTTTTACGTGAAATAATGCAAATTCTAGCCTTTTTTTTATTTTTTGGTTGTTAAATGGTTTTTTTCATGCTATTTTACCTGTCTTCTGCCCTCTAAAACCCTAAAAATGCCATTTTTAAAATTTTGCAAACGCAAAAATATAGTAGCTGGCTTTTTATAATATTGCTTTTTTTCCTAACATTCTCCGAATGGTATTAGCATTACAAGTTTTTCCCATCTCAGTACTAATTTAAGCAGTTATTTCAGGAGCACAGCTCTTTGGATTCACTTTAATTTTACGCTCTGTTAAATTTTCTTCTTTACAATTAAATATTCTTGGTCGACCATTACGTGGTTTTGAGGGTATAGAACCCGTAATAGTACAATTTCTGATTATTGTTTGGACAGTGGAATGACCTAAAAACTTATAGATTCATTGTTTTAACACCTCAAATGTAAATTTTAATGAAATCGGTTGAGTATTTCTCATTATGTACGCAAAAATGTATATTTGGCCCTTAGTAAACATCCAGTTGCTGACACATGATTCCTTCCAAAAGTTAAGAGGTTTCGCGTACGGTCGAATGAAGGTCATATATAAAATTTCAAGTAAATCGGTTGAATATCTACTTCAAAATTATCAAAAATGTAAGACCGTTAAAAAGTCCAGTTCCCGAGGTCTGATATATCCCAAAAGGTGATCAATTCGTGCCATAGTCGAAATAAAGCTTACATATAAAATTTCATCCAAATCGGTTCAGCCGAACGTGAGATAAAGGCACACATAGACCGACAGATCGACAGGTTGCTGAAAATAGTTTATTTACACTTCCCTACCATACAGAAGTGCGTTCCCAACGAAAACTTACATAAACTACCTATTGTGTACACAATGCGGTCGGTAAAAAACCAATAATACAGGAAATTTTCAAAAAAAAAATTCAGGTGTGTGTAGACTTTTGTAATTAATTGTATATACGGAAATTCTAGTGCCATATTAAAAGTAAACTAAAATTGATTAGTTTTTTTCTGATCGAATTCAATAGTTTGTCTTTTTGTTTTTTACATTTACTTAACAATTGTATACCGTATAATTTTGCTAACATTATCTCGGATCATCTGTAAATGTTACTAATAAAATTATATTTGAAGAAAAAATAGCGATAAAAATGTATTTTGTTTATAGTAAACAATGCCTGTACATTTTATATTATAGTATGTTGTTCGTACATTTTTATGATAGTATACTTCTTTCTTCAAATTTTTACAGAATTATATCAAAATATTGAGTTCACCTTTATTTTTCCGTAAATTTTAAAATGATCTTTTTTCCACGGTTACCTAATATTTCTCGTTTTTTTTTTCAAAATGTTTTAATCTATATTTTGTTTCCACAAACACACATGTAATTAAAAATATAAAAAAAATATGATGTGGTCAGCACATAATCGACCGTAATGCATAGTTCCTCGTTTAATGATAGTGTTATAGAAGATTATGAAAATGCGTTTTAAACACTTTTTTGCAATTTTAAGGACACCAGTAAGCTTTTAATTAACTTACATAGAAAAATGTAAATTTGGTTGTTAAAAGAATTTCGCTTTGCGCTACCTAAATTCCCTAAAAAGCTCACCAGTTAACCAGAGCTCAAATATCAACTTTCAACAAATTCCATCAATTCGTTCCGTAAATATAATAAGAAATTAAAATCGGCCCCCAATTTGATTTGCAAGCCCTGATCTTTCCAAAATTTATTGATTACAGATTCATTGTTGTAACACCTTGAATTAAAATTTTAAATTTCGCGTAAATTGGTTGATTATTTCTCTTTATGTACGCAAAAATGTAAAATTGTCCGTTAAAAAGGTCCAATTGCTGAGGTCTGATATATCCCAAAAGTTAATCAATCCGTGCCATAGCCAAAATAAACTCAGACTTAAAATTTCATCAAAATAGGTTCAGCAGAACTTGAGGGACCGAACATTTTTGCGTACATGAAGAGAAATAATCAACCAATTTCCGCGAAATTTAAAATTTTACACGGCTGAATTAAATTTTTGTTTATTATTAAGTTTTAATATTATATAAAATTTTATTTATAATTTAATTTTACAGCAATTTTATACTTGATATATAATTTTATACTAACAATATATAACTTGCACACACAGACAGACAGACAGACCGACAGATCGACATTTCTGTAAAAGTAGTTTATTTATGCCTTTCTACTATGGAGAAGTGCGATCCCGCCGAAAACTCGATATCCAAAATTTGGTGCCATCACACAACCTACCTCATTGTATACAATGCGGCTAGTAAAAATAACATTAGTTGTATGTGATCATTTTTTCTTAAAGTTTTTAATATTATACAAAAATATTTTTATGATTTAAAGAATTTTGTACGAACTTATAGATGTACATATATCTATCTCTACATAATTATGTACACATGTCATTCCTAAAACAAAAAAAAACTCCTAAATTTGTCATCACATATGAATTTGCTGTTTTCATATATATCTAGGGTTTTCTTTCAGAATATGACATCTACATTTTTGACAAAAAAAAGGTTATGAATATGGTATTACTTAAAATTTTAAGCGCTTTCTAATGCAAGCAGTAGTTTTAAAAAAAATCCTTGAAGAACTAATTGTTCCAAAAATAAGATATCACCAGTTATTCACTTCTCGAGATTCTAAAATTTTCCAAGAAGGCATTAAAATATAGATACGTCATGTTATACACTTTTGAAATGAAAATGTATTTTAGTTTTTTACCGTTTCGTTTCAAGTTGAAATTGAAAAATCTGTACATACGAGTATTCATTTCTACATTTAAAACTAAATAAGTGAACCTATTCAGTTCTGATTGATACTAATTGCAATTGGAAAAAGTTTATATCTTATTTGATATAGAAAATATGTTAATATTTTATACTATGTGATATTTAGTAGCAATATTTTAATATGCTAATTTTTTAAACCATCTTCTAATGAATTTTCAGTAGTTAATGTTTTAATAAAACAAAAATAACACTAAAAAATTTCAATTGTGCTTTACTGGAAATGGAAAAAATGTAAATATCACGTTCTGACAGGAAAACCCTAGCTATATATTATGTAATTTATTGTCTTAGGTTTTATAGTATAATTCTGTGCGACAACAAAAATCCTCTACTACACCGACCCCCTCCTCATCGCTTAAAACCAACGGTTTGTAAATTACATAATGCAAAGAATTGAACCTTAGAACAAGTATGAAACAACACTAAAACAATGTTAAATTTGAATTATAACAATCAAAATTCTCTTATTAGCAAAAATTTCCATATGGAAAATGTTTGATATCTAAAATATTATCTAAATCACACGTATTCATGATTGATTTCTAACCTTAACCTCTGATTCTTTTAACTTTAACTATATATAGAAGTCTGGAATCAGTTAAAAGAGGTGTTCCAAGAGAAAAATAATATAAAAAATTATACAGAATCAGTTATAACTTTAGTTAATATTTTTTCCTTCTCTGTTCATTTCTGGTGGGAACATGGGTTCTGATCAGATTGCCGTCAAGTGTTTCCGGGTCTACCCACCTTCCTTTTTACTAAAAAGAAAGATGGCTATCGTATTATTACGATAGCTTCCGTAAAGTGTGTCGACCCGTTTTATAGGCTTCTGGTCCATATTCGCCCATAGTTCATTGTTTGTTATTGTACTGGGCCAGGATATTACATATATTATTCTTAGTCATTTGTTGATATATACCTGTGCCTTATTGATTTATATTGTGTCCACAACACAGCCGTGCAGTAATAACAGGCATTGAATATTCTGATTTTGGTGCTTTTTGCAAAGTGGAACTTCCATAGGAGCCATAGGCGGCCAAAGTCGCCATCTTTTCTTCTGACAATTTTTTATTGTCTATCTAAAATCCATCCTTGCTTCAGAATCATTTATCTCATTCAGCAGTACAATTATAAATTTTATTGTATATGATACAAAAATTATTATGGCTTTTAGAAAAACCATAATAATTTGCCGTAGTAAAATCAATTTATAATTATTATTAAAAAACTATGAATATTATTTCATTTAAAAAATCTATTAATTAATTAAATATACTTAATAATGTTTTTTTTTGTTCTAAACGTAAACACGTAAGCAAAAATTCATAAAAATGCTTTATAAAAGCTGACAATACGGAAACGCAGCTTATAATAAAAAACCCAAAATAAATGTCTCATATCTTATTTAAATTTTTCTGTAGAACTTTAAAAACAAACCCTATTCACATTTTGGAGACTATAAGATATTTGTATAGACGGTTGTGTTTAAATTTCACCTAAACACATAATTTTTGATAAAAATTGTTTATTGTTGTTTAAGTTTTCATAAAATACGTACCTTAAAAATTTGGAAAATGTTAAAATCTACCATATTTAAATTTAGTAATTAACTTGAATAGTTTAATATAAGTCAATGCTGGCCACCATTCTATACTAAAATATTAATATGAAACTATATAAGAAATTTTTTGTCAATAATTATTATCATATATTATCTTCGAAAATATTCGCCGTACGGCCATCACAGGGTTGAAATAGTCAACTTTTCTTTTTTTTTTGTCTACTAAACATTAATGTATTATTATAAGTAATTGTGATCGAAAATATTTTATCAATATGACTAAGATTCAAAATTTTCTATTAATAGTATTTGTTTTCTTAATCATTTTATATTTCATATCATCGTTCGATTATGCTCTCAATACTATATAAGTTTGTAAAATATTTAAAATATTGTTTTCAAGTTAAATTGGAAGAATTTGTTTATTTATTTTTTTATTTTTGCAATTGACTGCAAGCGCGTCAGGGCTGGATTGAATATCGAAGGATAAAATATTGATTTCAGGGATTTAGAAACTGATTAAAGAAAACTTAAAGAAATCCCCATTGGCTTATATAAGTCACCTGCAATAGTAACCTCAATTACGACTTGTTGATCACGTGATGATAGACATGTCGCAATGGTCATTTTAACCAATCAACTAATCCCTTATATAATTTTGATAAATTCTCAAAATAAACGGTCTATACAAATAAATGAATCCACAATTTTGATCAAAGTTAAATTCGTTCATCTCTCCAAGAGAGCGATAATTCAAAAACTATAATTTAATTTTATGTAAGTTTACAAAAATTTTCTCAAAATAGTTTAAAAATGATACTATAAATATCAGAAGATACGAGTATTCATTTATAATTGGACTTGATCGAAAGACAGTTTGTTCCGAATAGTTGTATGTCATATATAAATTTAAGGTTAAGTTTGGATGGTATGTAACTCTTATACTCTTATATTATTATAGAGTTGACGTGGTCAGTTCTATTTTTGTTTTTTTTTTGTTTGGGAATTTTTTTGTTTGCTTTCCAGGAATATCCAAATTTTAATTTTTAAACAAATAGGAAAAACAACCAAATGTGTTTACAACATAATAATCAAAATCTCGGAAATTTATTATTATTTTTTTTTAAATTACTTTATACAAATATAAATGAAATTATTGCACATTCATAAAACGATGGTAGAATTGCCGTTGTGTGATTTGATTGTAAGGGGAGGGTGGGGAGTGACAATGATGCAATGAGACAAGATAGAAAAGAGAGTCAAAAATACGATCATCAAATTTCTACAACAACATCGAAAAAATGTAAAATCGAATATATTTTGTTTTTGTAAAATAGAAAAAAAAAATACCCAAAACTATAAAAAAATTTGTGTGGGTATTTTTTTTAAAGAAATTTCGTAATTTTTTATACTTAGACAATACGTTTAAAAAATGTTAAAATATAAGCGAATATTATATTTAATTTTTTTCCCGAATCATATGTGCATGAACATACACACAAACATTTTTGAATTTAATTCAAAAAAAAAAAAAATACGCGATTTATAATTATATTTAACTAAATATACAGTATGTGTATGTACATATTTCCTATACAATTTTAATATAAATATACAGTCGGTTCTAATATTATTTGTATACACTTTTGCAATAAGGAATTTATTTTAATTTAGTTAATTATTCTACAGGTCATTTATTATTCATCGCACTAACTGCGTTAAATAACTTCATTGTTATACGTTTGAAAGTGTTTTGTGTCACCAATACTTTTTCTTTGTTCTTATTTTGTTCAGTGTAAAACAGTTATGTTTCGATTTTTAATATTAAGCTTAAGAAATTATATCCTTATTATAAACTTAATAATTTAATTTGTCAGATTTGGATCAATATTTTAATAGCATAGGAGGAGACGAGAATGATGAATTAAAAAAAAAATTTCCATAATTATGTTGGATTTTTTGTCAACTGTTGTTTTGTTTACATAAATTAATGGTTCCCTTCTGTTTACCGACCGCATTGCACGTAATAAGATAGATTAATGTCGAATTTTCGGCGGAATTGCACTTCTCCGTGTTAAAGAAGCCAAAACGAACTATGCATTTTTAGAGTAGTGTCTGGTTTGTAAAGATCTGTATTTCGCAATCGGCTGATTGATTGAACTGATCTTCCTGAAAATTGATGTCTGAGTTTTACTTTGATAATGTCACGGTTTTACCAATTTTTGGGATATGCCTGTACTCGGGAACCGGATTTTTTAGAATCCTTTGACGGATTTTCTTGTGAATTAATGTTTATAACCGGAACTAATGAAAGAACTTTTGCGGGAATTCGGAAAACATGAAGTTATACTCTTTTTAAAAGCCAATTTTCCACTTTTCTAGGTATGATAACCAAAAAATTAGTAGCGTTCTTGATATTATAAAACAAGTCTTCAAAGATATTTTGATAATCTTGTGTAACAATATTTTCGCTAGATAAGAAAATACACTTTGCAGTCAATTATGTGCTGATCATATCAGATTTTTTTTTAATTAACATCGGATTAAGATTGTTCCGATTAGCCGTCGTGTTTGTCAAAAGATAAACTGATTGAACATTTAAATGTTTCGATGTAGTTCTGTTTAATAGTTTCCAATGCACAGGCACATAACTAAAATTAACTTTTTTTTGTTAAGAGTATAAAAATTATTGTAAGTGTGCTGTATATATTTGTAATATAATATTATGATAATCATAATTATTATAGTTGATGATGATGTTGAAATGAGTGAATTTTTGAGGCTAAAAACAAAAACAAAACAAGAAAAGAAATAATATATAAAGACGAAAAAGAAAACTACTTCAAAAATAGAAAATAGAATTAAAATTTCTATATATAGATATTGTACACGTATGTGTATATATATATATATGCATGTATATGCTCGCTAAATTAAGACAAAAATGATAATTTTCAACAGTACAATTCCGTCATAAATTGAATATGAAAACCAAAGTAAACGAAATTTATTTTACATTTAAGGGTGCAGGCAGATATGCAATTTTTATATTTCTTTGGAAAATATGGAAAAATGTGCAAAGAAATTCAATTTTGAAAAACTTCAGTAGCATTAAAGAACCTTAATTTTGAAGATATTTTTGTATTAAAAATTTTAAATATGATTAGAAAACTGATAATTTTAAAGATAAATCTACACTTTTGGCAGCGCTGGTATTAAAAACGATCTAGATTATGATTTATGATAGTTTTTTTTTTGTTTTTTTTTTCAATTTCTTTTTAAAATCAATCTCTTGTTGAAAAATTTTACTCTATAATTTAGGAATTTATAACACTCCTCCAGTTTGGAAGACTAAAGGTTGGCTGCGTTAAAATTTACATTTTTTATTTTTTTAAATAAATTTTTCAAATGGAATTTACCAAGGAATGTTTTAAAAATTTAAATTTTAATTTAAAAAAATGATGAATCAGTAGAGCTAGAAATATGAATAAATTTCCGGCACCCCTTCTATTTGAACTCTTTATAAATTTGAAATTTATTTTCGATTTACTCTCTGTGTTTAAATGAATATGGCATTAATTTTATTATCAGCAGCGTTACCATATTGATTTCATAGAAAATATAGAAAATTTCGCCAAAAAATCGAAAAAATCTGGTAACATTTTTGTTGATTTTGATTTTCTTTCTTTTGATAAAAAAATAAATTATTTTGTTGGTTAATTATTTTTAAAATGAAGCTTACTTGAATTTTATAACCAATTCTCCATTTCATTGCTAGCTATCAGCATAAAATTGCATTTAAAATGAAGCTTAACTTTAATGTCCATAATAAAATCAAACTTACTTCACAAACGATATCAAAATAAGTATTCGGTTAGTGAAGTAGACAGCCGCTGTCTATCGACATTCATAATAATATGATTATTATCCAGCTTCAGCATCACCTAGGTGTCAATTCAATGAAAATAAATTTTTTGATTTATTGATTTTTGACATATTGGATTAACGTTTGACTAATTCACAATGAAATTCTTGTGCCATATAATAATGGAAGCTAATTCTAGATAATACACAGTGAAATTCTTGCAAGGTTAAAAAAGTCTAACTTTTTGGATAAGAAGTTTGGTCATTCGACAGACCTTTAAAAAATCTGGAAAATCAGATAAATCTGGCAATATGGAAATTTTTTAAAATGCTCTAATCTCTTTGATATTCTTATAATTTCATAATAAATATAACATTACTCTTATATTAGACACTAATAAATTTTATTTACATATTGTTTTTATCCTTCTTATTTGAAGTATATCTGCTAATTATTTCATCCCGATGTAAAAATTGAGAAAATTTAATATTTTCAGTATAATATTGAGAAATGAAAAGAGTACACTGTAGGGTATTTGATTCTTTTTCTATTTCTTTTAAAAAAATAATCTCTGTTTTTTTTCATAAAGTTTTTTTTTATCATTTTTTGTTATCTCGTTTTTTATACCCTGTGCTTTCGTGAAGGGTATATTCACTTTGCTATAGAGTTTGTAACCACTATGAAGGAGTCGTCTCCGGTGTGGACATATATATATATATATTCTTGCTTAGCGTAAAATTCAGCGATTATTTAGACATGTCCGTCCGTTCGATCGCACGATAACTCAAAAACGAATAATGCAATCGACACCAAACTTTCACAAGTTGTTTTTTTTTCTGCTGCTATTTTAATAATATTAATTTTGTAAGAGTGTGTCCGATAACGTTCTACATGTATGCTAAAAATTTTAATCAAATGGCTGCACTGATTCGGGAGCTGCCATACAACTCCAAAAGCTAATTTTAAATATTTGAAAAAATAAAGTTCAATTCTAAAACTTTTCACTAGTGTGTCCAATTATAGGTCTCATATATCCCTTAAGTTTTAGTGGAATGAGTTATAAAATGGTTTTAGTGGAATGAGTTATATACCGCGATAAAACTTCAAAAGCAAATTTTGAAAACTTGAAAAAAAATTAGATTTATGAAACTTGGCAGTCATGTGTCCAATTAGCCAGACATATCCGTGAAATTTATATAGAATAGTTTGACAGTTTCGAATAATTGTCATATAACAACGAAAGCTAATTCTAGATATTTCATAGTTTAATTTAATAGTAAAGTACTTCTATTCTAGACTCTTGTACAATTAAAAATGTAATACAGGTAATAGCATACCGGTAAAAATGTAAAATGAGTAAAAGACAATATTTTTTAATTTTTTTTTTGTCTTCTCTCTCTCTGCTTCAATATTTTATTTTTGTATTTTACGTAAATGTTTTATTTTTGTAGTTTACGTTGTAAGCGTTTACGTCCATTTTGGTTTTTTTTAGTAGATATTTAGATGCGAATATACAACATAAAATTTCAAACAGAGATAAAAATTAAAAACTTCTGTTTAAATTAAGAGTCTGATCTTGTATCTCGGTATTTTACTCCCGAAGTGAGTAACTATCATTATTTGTATAATGTAATTTTCGAGTTAGAAGAATTATTCCATATCCCGTTTTTTTCTAAAATGTCCATGTACAAAATTTGCGAAAATCCAATTGACAAAATAAATAGTCTTATTGGAAAAATGCAATATGCATTAAAAAATGGATAATTTTGGTTTCAAAGTGAGATGAAAAAGTGGGATACGCGATTAGGCTGTAAATTACGGTAAAATTATTTTTTAAGTTGAAAACAGTGAGTGATGAGAATAAGACTTCGTCATATTTTTCCAATAAAAATACGTAATACCAGCAATGTAACATGATGCAAGTTGTAAACCAAAAATTTTTGATAATTAGCTCTATCATAATTTTGATATTAGCTCTATCTCGTAAAATCCTACGAATTGCGAACATAACTGCGAAGTAGATATTTTAATGATCACAAATTCCTTTCGTAGAGATTATGAATCACCAATGGCAGTACTATTTTTCGGAGCGTCAAAATCAGTATTTTATTTCAACTATTAAATGTTTATTTATATTTTGGTTCCTATTTTAGTAAACAACTTTCATAAAAAATAATATTTTTTAAAAAAATATCCTTTTGTATGAAAGTTTTGCTGTTGTTTTGGTTTTTGAATATTTTTCAAAAGTGGAAAAACAAATTTTTTTGGCAATACGAATTCATTTTCTTTCATGTAGTAACTCATTTCCTTTCTTAGAGTAACTCAAACTCTTTAAATTGCTTATTACGAGTGATCATTTCTTTCGTAGACTTTTGAGGGTAATATTTGCTACCAATGTAATTTATGATTACTTCATTACAAATGTCCGTAAAATTTTAGTAATTCGTAATAGATAATATGTTATTCATAATTTTCCGAATTTCAGAGCTACGAACGAATTTCATGATAGGTGTGACATTCAGCCCTGATCCAAGTAATAAAGCTTACGTTTTTCGCAAAGAAACAAGACTGTTTTATATGCATACTGTTGTGCTATGCAGGCATAAGTTTGAAGACATGTAGATTTAAAAAAATTGTAAAAATAATTTCGAAAAACCAAGAAAATTTTGAAAATTAAATTCGTTTTTTTGCGGAAAATAAAAAAAAACAAAATTTTACACAAAACTTTGTGATTTGTCATAAGCCGCGCGTGATTAAAAATAAATTTCAATTTTGTATAACGTTATCCTATGTGTGCGAATAAAGATGCCGTAACTGACTATGGGACAGACTATGACTTTAAGTTGCCGTATTAGCATATCAATTTATGCAAAATTTCAGTACTTTGTTTTTCAAAATACTGTGTGTGCCAAACTACTATTGAAGTTGTATGGCAGCTACCAGAAGGAACCAAGTAATTTCAACGACTTTTATCAGACACATCAACCCAACTAATACATTCGTTCTTGTGAAATTTTAATACCATAGCTTTTTTAGTTTCTGAGATATAGACAAATAACTATTAAAATTGTATGGCAGGTACCAGAAGGAGCCAAGTGATTTCAACAAATTTTATGAAACACATTGGCCCTACTAATATATTCGTTTGTGTGAAATTTTAATACCACAGCTTTTATAGTTTCTGAGATATAGCCAAATAAATTTTAAAGTTGTATGGCAGCTACCCGAACCGGTACCCCGATCATGTCCAATTTAAATAGGGTTCTGGCACTTATTATAATAAATCATTTCTGAAAATTTGGTGAACTTAGCTCAATGAGTTTCTGAGTTATCGTTGGGACGGACGGGCGGACTCAGAATTTGACGCTGATCAAAAACATACACTTGAGTCTATATCTAAGATCGTTATTTCTTAGCGTTACAAACGGTAACGCAAATTTAGTATACCCTTCGAACATACGTTCGTACGGGTATAAAAATAAGAAAAAAAGTGTTAAAACACTACACGGTTTAAATGCGCATTTGCCTAATTTGTTGTACTTTGAAAGGAATAAAATATAAAGAAAATATTTTGTCTTTAATTATTTTACAAATTTAACAAAGACTGTGGGAAATCAACATTATAGTAGGTCAAAATTTTTAACTTTTGTTCACTTGATAGAAATGAATTCCGACTCTTATTGAAAGCTCACCTTAACACACAAAACACTCCCCTATCCGTCTTCTTTTTGATGAGTACGGTACTTTAAATGCCTGGCTAGTAAAATTACACTTATATTTTTAGATTTTGATTTTTTGTATCTGATAAAACTTACTATTTTTTTTTTAATCAAGTTGAAAACTATGATTTTCATAAAATAGAAAACAAATCTAAAAAAATTTTTATTATTATTTCTTTTTTTTAACAGTTAAGACTGTATCGGATGAAAATAGTCGAACTGCTAATAATAATAACAATAACACTCAAAAGATAATATTGTCCTGTACTAATGTACAACAGCCAGAACAACAGCAAAGCAAAAGTGTGCCGCAACAAGATTCAAATAAATTAACAACATATTCGGCACCAATTCAACATCAACAACAATACATCAATCAACCATCGGTTTCGGTATCAAGCACATCATCTTTGTCGTCATCACCATCGTCGTCGTCTTCTCCAATAACATCCATTCCTGTTCAAGTAAATAATAATAGTATTATTACACAGCAACAACAACAACATCAGCAACAGTATCAACAACAGCAGTTACCTGTTCAACAACAACAACAACAACAGCAGCAACATCATCAAACAGTATCTGTTTCTCAAAATCAAATACAACCCCAGCAGCAACATCAACAGCAACATCAACAATATCAACAAAAGGATAATAAATTAAGTGGTGTTAATCATAATAATCAGCAAAATCAAGGGAATACCAATAAATTTATGAACACGGTTGGATCTTCAAATGCATTATCATCGCAACAAAAATCACAATCTACTAGGCAACAACAACACCACCAACAACAACAACATCAGCAACAACAGCATCAACAACAACAACAATTGAACCGTAATAGTGAACTTGTTAAACAGCAACAACAACATCAATCAACAAATCGGTCTAATAACAACAATAGTAGTAATAATTCATTTACAACAACAGATTTATCAAGCAATAGTACAGTAAACAATATTAGTAATAATGCAATTTCTACTGATTTAACGCAGCAACAGCAGCAACGTGCTGTTTCATTAAATACAACTGTTGCACAATCAACTCAACAATTAGGTCCAGCAACGGTCGCGACAACAACTAAATCGCAAAATAACTATAAAACAAATATTGAAAGTAAAAATTTAAGTGGTTCTAATAATAATAACAATAATACGAATCTTAATGATAATAATTTATTGGTACATTCAACAACAGGACAAACACAATCGCAACATCGTATACAACAACACCAACAACAGCAACATTGTATAGGTAATAATAAATTAGTTATAGATAAACCACAACCACTAATGTCGTCATCATCTTCTTTTTCTTCATTAATAACAGGAGGAACATCTACAGCACCGATATCAACACCAACATCATCGTCATCTTCATCACAAACGATAACAATGGCTTCAACAATAGTCCAACCAATCAATTCTAATACAGCATCTTCAACAGCAAATACAATTAAAGATAACAATAATGTTAATACTAACACGACGAATAGTAATAGCACGTCAAAAATTAATAATTTTTCAAAAGATGAAACTGATCGTTCAATAAAATTAGAAAATGTTGACATCATTAACAATAATAATGAAAGTAAAATTCACTCAACATTGACATCACCATCGTCAAGTGAAGATAAATTAAATCAAAATATTGGTAATTTTAAAACGAAATCATTGAGTAATGATAATTTTTCAACAACAACAGCAACTTCAGCTGGCGTTGATACTTCAAACATTTTGTCAGCAAATACAGCAATAACAACAACATCGTCAACAAATACAACAAGTAATATCGGAAATAACTCAATAAATAATAGCAATAATAATAATACTAGTACTAATAATGTCAACAATAATAATAATAATAGTAATAATAATAATAACAATACTAATAATAATAAAAGAAATATTGTTAATAGCGCTAATACTAAAAAATTAGATTGTGATATTAATATGTCGAATGGTACAGCAAATAGTTCGCAAACAGAATCTTCTCAAATTACACCTAATACGGGATCAGGATCATCGATAACAAATAATTCTAAAAATGATAGTGATGCGGTAACATCAACTGATGAATCTAATCATTCTATAGGTACTCAATCTAATTTATTAAATAATAAATCAAAAGATGGTGAAAATGTTAATAATAGTAGCATAGCAATTACAAAATCAAATTCAGCTTCAGCAGCTACTCCATCTTTAATTAATAGCAATAATACAGGTGTTAATTTTCAATCATCGACAACATCATCATCTGTTAGCTCGTTAATATCATATAATGATGGACAATGGTCACCTCAGAATCGTGATGGTAATAAAGTTTATAACCGTAGTCAATTATTATCACTACGTCATGTACCATTATCAAATGTTAAACCTCCAGTAACTAGTAAAGTAGCCCAAATGATATCAACGAGTGCACGTCCACCACAACCAAATTTAATGCCAATGTTTGCACGTACTTCTAATAATAAACGTAATCAATCTATGGGTAATCCAATGCCATCTGGTTCATCTAGTTCATTAGGTGCTAATACATTTTCGAAAAATCATTCAACGTCTATAGTCAATCCAAAAAACAATTTTAAAGGTAGTAAAAGTGGTGAAATACATGTAAGTTTATCGTTACGGGAAGATGTTAAATTAAATGAAACTGAAAATGCATGGCGTCCATCGCATTTAATAAGTGACATGACAGCTGATGAACGTAATAAAGAGGAGTTAAAACGTAAAGTACGTGGTATATTGAATAAATTAACACCAGAAAAATTTGATCCTTTAGTTGCTCAAATAATTGAACTACAAATTGATACTGTTGAACAAGTAAATGATGTAATGGTATTAGTATTTGAAAAAGCGATTGACGAACCAAATTTTTCACAAGAATATGCAAAATTATGTGCTCGTTTAGCTAAAGACTTGAATATTGCAACTGATAAACAGGCATCGACAAAAAATTTAGCAATATTTCGTAATACCTTGTTAGATAAAACTGAACGTGAATTTACAGAAAATGTTACTAATCAAGAATCAAAAGAACGTCGTTTACGTCCAATTAAAGAAAAATTAAAAGAATGTCAAGATCCAGAAAAGAAATTAGAATTGCAAGTTCAATTAGAAGAGGAAGAACGTAAAATTCGTAGACGTAGCGGTGGCACCGTACGTTTTATTGGTGAATTATTTAAATTATCAATGTTAACTGGTAATATAATGAGATCTTGTATAACTCAATTATTGGATCCATCATCTGAAGATAAACTAGAATGTTTATGTAAATTATTAACAACTGTGGGTCAAAAATATGAAACATGTCATGATGCAAGATCAAAAAATAAAGTTTTGTCTTTAGATAATGTTGTTGAGAAAATGCAAAATATTGTTGATCGTAAAGAAGGTACTAAAATAAGTAGTAGAATACGTTTTATGCTTCAAGATGTTATTGATTTACGTAAAAATCGTTGGATATCAACACGTACAGATACACCAAAAACAATGGATCAAATTCAAAAGGAAGCTAAGAATGAACAAATTTCAAATCAGTATATGAATTATAGTAATTCAATTCTTGGTAGTAGTGGTAATGCTGGTAATAGTGGCTCTGGTAATAATAATACTGGCAATAATAAAAAAGATAATGATTCTGTCGGCAGACGTGGTGGTAATACATTTGGTAGTGGTTCTGTTAGTGGTTATGGTTCCGGATCTGGTGTTAGTTCACAAATGTCGTATGGTGGTAATAGCGGTAGTGGTAATCGTGGTGGTAATAATGATTATTATAATAAAAATCGCAATAGTAATAACCAACAACAAGATGGCGATGCATGGTTTACTCAAACATCAAAAGGTAAAGCTGTCGATGCGAATAAATTAGGACAAATGTCAAATGTAAGCTTTATTTATTTTTTGTTTTCTCTTATTGTTTAATTCAAACTCATTTGTTTTTTAAATTTTATGCCTATAAAAAAAATCATTTAATGTAAAATGGGTGTTATTTGAAAATTCGTATCGAATTCTGAATTTTAATATTAAATTATTATTGTCTTATTATACAAATTTGTATCTTATTATACAAATGCCACCAAGTTATTTAATTTTGAAACTAAGGTAATTTCATTAAATTGGTTTCTTCGAAATTTTTCTCGGTTCGATCACTCTGTTTTGTAAAATATGAATATATCAATGTTATATTTATCATAAAAAATCTTATTTTGAAACGAATTTTCAAGTGTAAATCGCTTTTCATCTCATTTTCTTTCTTAAATATTTATTCCTAATTTTTTTTAATTAATTTTGGTTTACATTTAAAAATTTAAATTTATTCATAACGTAATTTTTTATTTGATTATAATTGTAAAAAAAAATAGCTAAATTATGATGATACTGGTGATACAAAATTGGGTGCATACACACAATTCATGTGGAACAATAGACCAGCATCAACATCAAATTCGTTTGCTGCTTTATCTGGTTTAGATTCAAATAAGAATAGTAATAGTGGACCACGGAGTAAAGGTTCATTCAATAAAAGTTCAATGGAAAGAGATCGTTATGGTAAATATGAAAAAAATTCTTTTTTCTTTCCTTCTAATTTTAAATTCCTTTTTTGTTTTTAGGTTCAACTCATGGATCTAGAGAATCTTCATCATCTAGAAATCAATCAAATAATCGTAATGATATGAATGACAGATTGAGAGGTGATCGTGATATAAGAGATAGAAACGATCGTAGCGATCGTTCAGCATCAGGTATAGCCATGCAGAAAACGTCTAGTCAACAAAATTATAATTTATCAAGCACATCGGTATCTTCGAATTCATCATCTAGACCTTCGTCAAAGGTTTGTTTTTTATATTTTAAATTTTAAAACTTAGGAATATTTTAAATGAATTTCATATTTTTCTTTCCAGGTAATTGCAACGAATATTCAAGGTAACACTGTTCAGACACAAGCAACTCAACAACAGCAATTTGATCCAGTTGAAGATTGTCCAAATTCATTTTTGGCAGCGCTAAAACAAATTGTTGATATAAAATTAGAAGATGAAGAAATGGATTTAATTGATCCAATTGTATTAAATTTTCCTGAAACAAAACGTTGGGGTTTTTTTTATTATATATTATATAATTATTTACATATGGGTCAAGTGAAATGTTTACATAGGAAACATTTAGCACATATTACAGAATATCTGTTAAAGAAGAATATAACTACTTTAGAGGATATTAAAAAAGGCATGTTAGAATTTAGTCCATTTGCAGCTGATGTTCGTATTGATGTTCCTGATGCATGGCAATATATTTTTGAATATTTTGGTAAATGATTATTGTTAATAATAATATTGCATAATTTGTATTTATTATTGCATACATATTTATGTTTATAGGACCTTTGATACATAAGAAAATTCTAAATATAAATGATATATGGAATGATACCTTAAAAGAAACAGATCAAGGTACAAAATTCCTTAAGCATTTTATTTTGTATTGCACCAAAGAAATTGGACCGAATTATATGCAGCAATTATGGAGGGCCCAAAATTTAAAATGGACAGATTTTATTAATGAAAGTGATGTTAAAAAATTCATTGAAGAAAATGTACGTGTTGCAATATTATAATTTAATATTTTATTTTATTCAATTAATTAATGATAATTATTCCAACTATTCCATTTTTTATAAATCTTTTATATCTTTTTTTTTAGAAATTTCAATTCATTGAATCAAATATTCGATATGAAGTTACTAGAGAAGAAGATATTAATAAGGTTTTGGGTCGTGTTAGAGAATTATTGAAGGAAAACACAAGTTATGATGAAATAATTGATTATTTATCGGTAATAAACTTTATTTAGTTATATTTTTAGTAGACCTCTTGCTTATATATATGTATATATATATGTAAATTTATTTTTAGGCAAATATAAATATAATCACTCCTAATAAAGAATTTATACGTGGTTTGACAACGGAATTAATAAATTACAGTATATCAACTGTGAAAAATACTTATAAATTAGATAAGCAACGTTTTAAAGATGTATGTTCCCGACTTTTGGAGCGTTATATTGATTCAAAAGCTGCAAATGAAATGGAATGTTTATATGCTGTACAATTAATAGGGCATCACTTAGAGCATCCACCAGGTATAAATAATATGAGATAATTCCGTATTTTGTTTTTTTTATATAGTCATTGAAACTCTTGGATATTGCCAAGTTTTTTCTTCAAGTACAATAAAAAAATTAAAATACGAATTTTAAATTTACTTTTAGTTCTTTTAAATAGAGTTTTTTTGAAGAAGAAAATTATCAATTCCTTTCTTTTTTTTCACAAGAAAAAAAAGAAAGGAATTGATAATTTTTAATTTTTATAATAATAAATAATATTGCAATATTTGATAATTTATATTTTTTTCTTTAAAATTAAAACAGGGCTTCTTTATGACATATTCTGTCAATTATATGATTTAGATATAATTAATCAAGATTCCTTTCATTGTTGGTTGAACTCAGACAAAGAACAAGCTGGAAAAGGTAACATTAATTTTACTTAAATATATATTAGCATAAATGAAGTAATATATAGATAGTGCACGTAAAACAAAAATTTTCAAAGCATGTTTTCTATTGCATAAGACCCCTTAAACCAGTTATGTCAAACATGCGGCCTGCAGTTCTTGATCCCGCGGCCGTAACGATTTTTGAAAATTTTGAAATTTAATTCTTATAATTTTCTTACAAATATTGATTTAGATCAATTTTGAAAAGTGGAAAGCGACTTATATAAATCATATACTTATATATTTGAACCAGTTTTATTTTCTTATATTTGTGAACAGTAAGTTAAGTAACGTAAATTCGAAGTTTTCCGAATATTCTAACTAGAAAAAATTATTTAAAACCGAATTTGATTTTTAGATTTTGATAGAGATTTCAAAATGTATTTAACCTATTTACTTTTCCATTTTCTATTGATATTGAAACACTCGACTCACATTAACAATTTAAATCGACATTCTGTGCGATTTTGTTTTAAAATAAAAATTTAGAGAAGTGGAAATTACTAAATTTTATAATTATTTACCTATAAATCAATTAAGCGTGTTTTTTTCATGTTCGGAAGCACATATTTCTGTGAACAATTATTTTCGATATTAAAAAATAGTAAAACAGCTGAAAGATCAAGGTTAACAGATCAACATGTTCAACTGCTTTTATATTTTTTTTGTATGACTATAAACTGTATGTTCTATTTTTTGTTATGGTGCGGCACGAATCAACGTGGGCTAACCCTAAAATGGCCCCTGATGATAAATTTGGTACCTGCCTTAAACAAAAAACCAGAACCTAAGATTAAAAGCTATTTCTTTCAGCAGCCTTTTTCCTTTAATGATTTGTATAGTTCTTTAACTCTTTTCAAGAGTTTGTATGTTTGTTTATTGTGACAAAATTTTTTAACAACGGTGCGTATAATGATGCCATTCCACACATAGTTACGCACGCGTATATTGTAATTCCATACACAGATAATATATATGGCATTGGTAAGAAATATAAAATCGTACATCAGATGAAATCAGAAAATCGTAGAACAGATTTTTTTTGTGTCTCTTTTATTCTTATTCCTGTTTATATTTTTTATTTTTGTTTTATTCGCTTAACTTTTTATATTTTTATTTTAATTGATATTATTTTTTATAAACTTTTTTAACATATTTTTTGTTTTTGTTTTATTTTTAGGTGTTGCCGTTAAAGCACTTACTTCATTCTTTAGTGATGTTATAAATAATGAAACTAGCGATGAAAATAATTAGCAGAAATTTTTACTAACTTATTTTTTTTTTTAAAAAGCGTATGAAATTTTGATTGAAAAATTTATTTAAGAAATTAAAAATTTAAATTTTATATATGTGTGTATACGTATATTTATATATATATATGCATGCATATTCATACATTTCATATATATATATATACATACATACATATGTATATGCATATATATTTATGTACACATTTATATTTATTATTTAAAGGTATGAAAAAGAAAAATTATAAATAATAAAAAAGAAAAATTATCAATAATAAAAAAAAATCATTTCGATTCCAATGATAATGATGAAACTATATATATATATAGAAACTATATATATATATATATATATATATATGGTATATATATTTATATGTATATTTATATATATAATATTAAAATGCGCCAAAATATTTATAATTCATGATTCAAATTTCAAATATTCGAATCTATTTGATTTTAAATGGTTTTTTCTTTCGATTTGTAAAAATATTTTGTACGAATTTTGTAATTACATTCATTCCTCGCTATTATGTTCCGGAAATGTTGTCCGCAAATCGAAATTCCGTAAATCGAATCTTTTTACTCACATTACTCTATTATCACATAATTTTTTACCTATACTCATATAGGTACATATATTTCTTGTTAATTTGCAAAAGATATAGTAGAATTTTATTATTATTAAAACATTTGACAACAAGAACCAATTACATACATAAATTCTTCATATTATTTTGCTCGGATCTCTGTTTCATATAAAACATTAGATTATATATACATACATAACCGCAATGGTTTTTATGTATTTACATAATATTAAACATGTATGTATATTTAAACAAAAAATTACATTTTAAAAAAAAATGTAGTTTAAAATTTAAACTACAATTTTTTTTTGCATTTTAAAAGCTTTCCGTAAAAAGAGACTTTGGTTTAATTTTTTGAATTCCGTATAACGAGCTTCCATTAAGCGAGGACTCTTGATTTTAATATATTTGAAATGATTTTCAAAATTTCAAGAAGCGAAACAAAAATGACATTTTTTGTTAAAAAAAAAACAAAAAAAAAATATATATGAATTATTTTCCTTTATAATTGAAAACCTGAAAAAAAAAATTTTTGAGTGCAAAATGTTTTTTCTCAGTGTATCTTTTATAATGGCAACGATCATTCAAAATTGCAGTCAATAAAATTTAAATTGTTTGTTTTGTGTGAAACAATTTATTCGATGTTACATAAAAATTTGTGCCAAATATTTGATACATTGGAAAAAAGGTTGGTTTGTAAACCTTTTTCATTGTTATTATTTTTATTTTTTTTAATTGAATCGTGATTTATATGGCAATTATGTATATATATATATATATATATATATATATATATATATATATATTATTTTTTATGTATATAGGAATATAATATTATTTCTATTATTATTATAATTATTAATTACTATTACGATTGTATAAAATATTTGGATTATAAAATAAAATGAAAAACATTTGATGGATTATTCATAGTAGGAAAAAAGTCCTTATTAGTTTTTTCCCTTTTTTTTAATTTTTAAAAAAATATTTTTTATGTATTTAAATATTATTGCAAAAGAAAACAAACGTAAAAAAACACTAAAAAATAAGTTCAGATTTTTGGTTTATATCAATTTAACGTTGTATAAAAGATATAGATACCTTCTGTTTTTTAAAAAATATATATATATATTTTTTATATTATATATATGTTTTGAATATATATTTTATAATTTAAAACGAGCTTTAGATAATTAAAAAATATTTAAATGAATTTTTTGTGTATGTAATGTGTCTTTATACTGAGATTGTTCGGTTTTATCTTAGTTTAATTGAAAAATATGTTATATATATAACTATTTAAAAAAATTGAAGAAAAAAGTTTGTTACCTATGTAATATGTGTTCTCTTGAATCGAGTTTTTACTGAAAATATTAAAATTTTCAGTATAGATTTTTTTGAAAAATAATTCCAATCACGTGAAATGAAATGCAACATTCAAGAGAAATTAACATGGCGGGTATATAAAGATATTTGATAAAATAAAAACACTGGTTGTTATTTTAAAATTTTTTTGGTTAGTAAAAAATTAATTAATTGCGAGATGATAAAATAGATAATTTTTTTAAAAAATCAATTTCATTTTTGAAATTATGATATAGGCTTCATATGATGTAAATTTCTTATATAAACTTATTTCTTTTTCATTATTATTTTTATTTTCTTTTTATAGAAAAAGGAAATACGTTTTTATAAATGCAGCGTGTTGTAAAAGGACATAACATTGTATTTATCATATAAATCATATATGTTTTTATCATATAAATTTAAAAAGAATGAATTTCAAATATTTTTTCAATCTCAGTATATAAATTATGTGTTGTCATAAACTTATAAATACTTGGTATTTTGATAGCACTATGATAGTTTAGGTACAATGAGATAACAGTTTTGTGTCTCGTTACGTGCCGATGGAATATACCTTTCATTTTCCTACTTGTGGAATACCACTACAAATTGTACGTAAAAAAACAGAAGGATAAATATTTTTGATCGATAAAAATGTAGTTTTTTTTTGGATCTTTTTTTTTTGTTTTCAAAAATTAATATGATCAAATAAATAATTAGTTATATATTTAAAATAAAAGAATTCAATAAATGATACATATATTTAGATATATATATAATACTTTTTTCTTTTGATTTCATTTTTTTTTTATTTCTTTCTAGTTTTTAAGAAAAAAAAAATGGTATAAAGTATGTAAAACCACAAATAAACATGAAGTTACAAAAAAATTAAAGTAAAAAAGCAAATTTGATTAAAAATTTAAGTAAAATAATAATGTAAAATTGCGAAGTTTATATGTATATATATAAACATAAATATATAAGTGTATATTTAATATATGTATACCTATGCATATATATACATATATAACAATGAAGTTATAAAAAAAAGTAAAAAGATTGTTAAGTATATAAGTAAAAAAAAAAAACAAAAAAAAACATAAAAAAATTATATATAACATTTTTTTATATAAATATTTTATATACACAACTATATTATATTGAGAGCAAATGGTATCTTAAAATTAATTTAAAAAACATATATATATAATAAAAACTTAAAAACAAAAATTATATAAATATGTATAAATATATAAAGATATATATAAATTTGAAAAAGAAAATTATATATACATTTATATATGTATACATATTAAATAAATTAGTATATACATATATATATATACATACTAATTAGTTATGTATAATATGAGAGATATGTATATATATAAAAAATAGCACATAATGTAAATTTAAAAATTAAAACAAAACAAAATAAAAAGTTAAAAAAAAAAACGTAAAATTCAAAAAATTACAAAAAAAAAACGCGAAAAAAATTATAAGTAAAATATAAATACAAAATTTGATGAAATTTGAATTGATAAATTTAAAAGAAAAAACTAAAAGAAATTAAAATTGAATAAAATAAAAAAATAAGAAAATTTAATAAAAAATCGATTAAATAAAGTAAAAAATAAAAAAAAAACGTAAAAGAAAATTGAAAACACACCATATACAAACACTGAAAAATATACAAGAGGTATATATGTATATATTCAAAAAATGCATCTATATATTTGTATAAAACAAAAAATATATAAATTCAAAAGTAGTATAAAAATTTAAAAAAAATGAAAAGAGAAAGAAAAAATTTTTTCTCTTACTAAAAATTAATTAATTAAACTTAAAAATAAATTTAAAATGCAATATTTGATTGGTAAAACAAAAAAAAATAAAGATACAAATAACAGCATAATGAAAATAACTTAAAAAAAAGGTTGAGTAAAAAATGAATTTTTTTTTTATAATTCTCCTCTGTGTTAATCGCGAAAAAATGAGTGTTTATTTTTATAAACAATGAATTATAAGACATTATAATATATATTGAGCGCTTATTGTATGCGTTTTTTTTAAATTTTGGTTTTGTTAATTTTTTTTAATTTTTATTAAAACTAAAGAATATATATCACGAATTTCTCCACAAGAAAGAGTTGGTGCATAAACAGACCTCTTTAAAAATACACACTTTTAACATATTCCAAAAAGAAAAAGTTAAAATGCCAATTGAAAAAACAAAAAAAGATGCTCTTTTGAACTTTTTTTAACAATAACATAGTCATAGGATAAAAAGTTTTTTAAAAATACTAATTTTGAAAACGAGCACATAATAATACTGAAAAAAATGAAAAAAATTTAATTAATTTGATTCACAATTAAGCGAAACCATTTTTTTGCGAATTTTTTCAAACTAAAAACATTCAGAAAAACTTATGAGCATACGTCTCTATATATATGCAAATTTTCATTTCAATTATGTATTAAATTATAATGTTATTTTATTGTAACATTATATGTTAAAATTCATCATTTATCAGTTTTTAATATAAAACGAAAATTTATTAAATATTACTTAAATTATGTATTTAAATTTTCTTTTTCTTTTTAGAAAAGTTAATATTCTATTATTTTACATATTTTGAGTAAGTTGTAAATAAAAGTTTTTTAGTTAATTTTTTTTTGTTCAGTCAGACATCCAAATATATTTTGATATTAATAAGAGTTGTGTTGAAAGTTTTGCAATGATTTAAAGATTATGAAATTGTGTATGCTCTAAAAATTTTTTTTGTTAATAAAATTTTAAAAATAAATCAAAAAAGAGAAAACAAATTTCATACTAAATTCAAAAATTAAATGATATCTTACAACACAGATTTGTTATAAATTTGATAACAATAAAAAATGTAAATGTAAATATAAAATTAAAACAAAAATAAATACAATATTAAAAAAAAGAAAGGAAAACAGAAATAGATATTAAATATCCAAAATGAAATTAATTAATAATTAATTACTAGATATTGAAAATGAAATTAATTAATAAAAAATTAAGCAAAAAAAAACAAAATATTGGTGATTTAAAACTTTTTATTTACAAAATAATAGTAATGTGTAAAATTATATAAATGATATTAATTTAAAATATTAAATAAAAATTACCCATACAACATGAATAACTTGAAATAATGGTATTTGAAATTTTTTAAATTTTCATGAACTGAAAACAAGCAATATTTCATTTCATGTGTCTTTATTAGAACATTGGTGAATATTTTTTAATCGTATTAAAGGGAAAAATGCTAAACATTTTTTTTAAAGCATTATTAAATAGGGAACTTGAAATTTGGCACAATGATTATAACAGTATTATAAATTTTAAACGTAAATAAAAAGCAGACGCAGTTGCATTCGGTATAAAAGACCCAATGCATCGACATTACAGCAAATACAATTCGGAAATTCTTGACTTATCGAACCTAAATAAACACAAATTCTTCGAACATTTTCTTCAATCCAAAAAAATTTTTTTTAGTTTGTTATTTTACAAAAAATGTTTATTTACTTATATAAATTTGTAAGTAGTAACAGGTTTTTGTGATAATTAATTTTCGTTCTTGTATTTTTTAAAAGCAAAAATTAAAATTAAAAAAAAAAAACTTGTTTTGAAATAGAAAAAGTTATTTAGAATTGCAATAATAAAAATTTAAAGAAAAAAATATTAGATTTGATCCATCTTTTAAAAGGACATTACCAAATCTCTTCTGGGGCTGTTAGTGGAAAATATCTAACAATAAATTTCATTAACTTTCATGTTGATATAATACAATATATGGTTAACGATTTTAATTAAAAATCTAGTGTCAATCAAATATGGACAGGAATTTCTTCCCAAGCCTCTGCTAATTGTGGTTACTTTTTTTTAACGTGAATTATCATCCATTTTGACATAATCAACTCTTTAAGCTAAAATATACCATTATTTTATATATCACTGATTTTAAACTTTTTTCTTTCGAATTATCGAAAAACTTATCGACTGCGCAAAATTATTTTCTGAATTAATTTTTGTTTTCCAATTACACAGTTACACTATTTTCTTTTTTTGAATAAAAAAAAAATTATTTTAAGTTGAAAAAAGTAACAAACAAATCTGAATTCATGAAAAAAAAGTTTCTTTTATTTTGTCATACACGAAATTCTGTAATACACAAAAGTTTCTATTGTTGGAACTTATAAAATAAATCGAATGAAAAATAAAATAAAGCTAAATTAAAAATGGTTTAAACAATGCAAAATACACACAGCTGCTTAAAAAATGTGTAGAAATAAAAAAGAATTATTATATTACATTGAAAAAACAAACACAATATTTATATATATATATATATATATATACATACGTTTATTAATTATAAAACTGTAATACATATTGTGTTATAAATTAATATGAAATACTAAAAAATAAAGATTTATTTGAACAAGCAAAACAAGACATTTAAATAAAAATAATTAAAAACTTAGAAAAATACAAAAAAAACACAAAAATATAATTAAATTATGTAAAACCATAATAGAAAAAATATGTGTGTATGTATATACATATATATATATAATTTTATTTATATATATATTTATATAATATAAAAATGAGAAAAGAAAAACTAATTATACAATAATTACTAAAGCTAAAAATAACTAAAGTAAAACCGAGTAAACAAATATTTAGTAAAAAAAAAGATCGATAAAGAAATCTGAAAGAAGAAGCAAAATCAAAAGTTCTCTGAAAATATCATTAAGAATTAAATAAAAAACTAAACTTTGTATTAAAATCAATAATTTTTAGTGAAAATACACAAAAAAAAATAAGAAGTATGTTTATATATATATATATATACATATATATATATAGTATATTAAATGTATAGCTAAATAAAAATAAATTGAATTAAACCAAAAATAAAAGGAAATTAGAAAATTTTAAAGAAAATCAAAAAAGATATTGTCAAGTAAAATATAATATGTACATACATATATACCAATATACATCCACACATCGCGTATAAATATACATATGATTATATATAAGTCAGATATGTATATATATATTATGTAAACAAAATATTATTTACAAGATCGGGACAGAAAAAGAAATAAATAAAAAAATATTTCGTGCACACACTCCACATACACACACACACATTATCAGAGCGAACCGTTAAAGAGAGGGAGAAAAATAAAAAAAAAAGAAAGGAAAAAAAAGGGAAAAAATAAACCTTTAATATTATAAAAATAAAAATATAATAACAATCATTAAACAAAAAAAAGAAAGAATAAAAACAGTTAAAAGAAAATTGAAATAAACATTTATTATAAAAGATTTAAAAAAAAATTGCATTTTATTCAGTTTAAGCCGGATTCATTGGTTCGTCTTTTTGAGCTGAGCTATTTAAAACCGAACTATTTTTTCTCTTGATTGTTCATTGGTTCGTCTGAATTTCTTTTTTTGTTATAGTCCATTTATTTATTTTTTGACAAGAATTGTATGTAATTGTAATAGTTCAGTACATGTAAATTTGACGTTTTAGAAAAACCCCCGCATTAAAGTTGAAGTTGATTCAACTTTTTGAGAGAGAGAAAAAGAGCTGTACTTAAAAATAAAGAGAATATTCAAAATCCAAATTTATTCAGCTCGTCGTTTAACTGACGAACCAATGAATCCAGCTTTACAGTAAAACGGTAAGTAATATCGAACTGCTTATCTTCATACATAAATCTATATTGGTTGGTGCTCAAAACCACGGCTGATAAAAAAGATCAATCATTGTCAAATTTTTCAATTCTCAAAATTTAAAATTCAATCTTTTTCTACTAAAGTTTTACTATTAAAGCATTAGAAAATTGATTTAAAAAAAGTCTTCCAGGTTCTGTTAATTTTTTTAAGTTTTCAATAAATGCTACATTCCAAAAAAAAAAACGTACAATTTTTTCGAAATGAGTTGAGTTTACTTCAAATTTGTTGAAAACGCAATTATTTCAGGGCATAAATGCAAATTTGGATGACAGAGGTTTGGAAAAATACGTACAAAATAGAAAAAACCGAAAAGTAGAGACAACATTAATAATGTATTTTAATAATAAAAAGTGGATTACCAAAAGTCAAAATTCAAGATTGTTGAACTGTTTGCAGATGACATTTTAAGATAAATTTCAAATTAACTTAATTTAAATAATTTACTTTAGTAAATCTTTAATGTCCATTTTAATGTTAAAAATCACTTTTGCAATGAAATTTTTTAAACTGCTCATATGCTAAAGCTTTTTTAAAATTTTACTTGCACCATGACTACAGAACATTCTCCAAAACAGTACTTCAAAAACGAATATTACAAATTTGTAGTTCATAAATAAAACACATACTGCATGTCAAATCTAACTAAGAACTGAAATACCCAAAAAGCCCTAAGCTTGCTAATTATGTATAATGCACATATAGGCCCTTTCCCAGTATGTCAAAGATTTGACGATCATGTCAATCACGTCAATCGCTTGATTTAGCAAATGACAATCACCTGTAATTTGAGCAATTTTCAAACAAATCACTTATGCATTAGCCTTTAAAAACATGCGAAAAAAAAACTAAAATGACAATCAATTGCGTTAGCAACATATGTTGGGATTTATGACGCTAGCGTCATGTTGCCTTGGGATTCATGACTAACGTCAGTTGCATGCATTTGACGATACTGGGAAAGGCCCATAATCACATACGTATATATCTATATATTTTTCATAAAATTCATTGCATATGTATAATCGCAAAGTAATCGATGCAGCATCGATGTGTAATCATGTAAAAATCATGTATGAAAATGCATCAATAGAGGATTTTTATTTATTCAGTTCTAGAATAGTTCTAGCTTGTAGTACGTTCGAAAATTACATACACTGAAAATATAGATCATTCGGAAATTACTGGCTGCAATAAAGTGCGTTCGAAAATTCAATCTGCAATAAAGAAAAGTTAGAAATGTAGCGCAGACTTCTAATATAAATTTTGTCGCTGCCATATGAAATTTATTTGTTTTTTTAAAATTGAAAAAAAAATTTAAATTTCAAAATTCAGATATTGAAGGGTTATTAAAGTAAGTTTTCTTTAAGCCTTTGAAATCTTGTTAAAATTTGCTTATTTTGCAGTGAATTGGAAGGCGAAAGGTATTGGATAAAATTTCATAAACAATGTCATTTTTGTTATATTTGAATAACTGATTATTTAGAAATTTCAGAATTTGTAGAATGCGTAAACAAAAAAAATTTAGCTGAAGTTTTTGTATACTGTTTAATTTTGCGACTTAGAAATTTTAGTTCTAATGTAGAACTTTCAGTGCAGCGTGTATAAACGAAAACCTTCATACTTTAAAATTTGGTGTCCAAAATGTCAAAAATACGCATCGTATGCGCATCATATTTTTGTTTTGATTTTGTATTGATGCAAAGTTTTTTAAGTGGATCTGAGAAGCAAATAATATATATTAGTTTAACTCAATAACTAACAAAGTTAATCATTTCTTTATGCAAAGTATTGATGAGCCTTATTCTAGTTGTCGAAGTAGAGCGACAATTGTCGTTACGACTTGAATTTGATATTCTAAGCGGCGATCGCAGTGACACTTGTCGGAGAATAGGGCGAAAATGTGTTTCAGTCATATTGCAGTTGTCGTTCTGATGCGAGATATGTCGTAGTAAAACGAATTTTTTTATCGAAAAGTATTTAACAAATATTTTTAAATGTATATAAAATATATAAAGATCTCCAAATCTTAATTGCAATTAAAAAAAAATTTTATTTTTTTTAGATTTTCAGTTGTTAATAATTTTAACTTTTATACAAAATAAACGCCAAAAAACATATGATTGAGAAAGTGTCCAAAAAGTCAAAATAATATTACATCAGCAAGGTTGATCTTAATTTTACATGGACGCTGCATTGATGCAATTTTTTGATTTTCGATTTTGATCCGATTATACCCTATTTTTTTTGTATTTAAAGTCCATATAATTCTTTTTAGGTATATGTGATTTTAGTTATATTAAGAAATATATTTTCACTATTTAGTCTAGTTCACTGATTTAGTGAACTACCGTACTAGGAACTTCAAAAGCTTATATAAGTTTCTTTATAATCCCCTCTATTATGAACATCGGTATCGGCCGATATATTATCGGCAGTTCTCATCGGTTTTGGGTTTCTTCTGTATTATGAACCGATACCGATAAAAATATTTCAACCGATTAAAAGAAGCTTTTTCATACAAATTTTTGTTTTTGTAAATTGGAGAAAATGTTTTTTTTTCTAATGACATTTGTTTTCTTTCAAAAGTTATTTTCAAAAAATTTTTAAAACTATTTTGAATTTGGTTTTGATGTGCTAAAAAGTTGTTGTAAGAAAATTATTTTCTGTTAAATTTGTAAAATAAAAGTATACATATATCGGGAAAATGTCACGTGCATTATATTTTGAAAGTGAAGAAACGCAAGCTATTCAAAGACGACATATAAGAGATTCAACTAATCCATTGGATTTAGACAACAAAATGTATGTTTATGTACCTATTTTATTTTATTATTTATATAATATGTACACATTTTTTAGGTTTATCCAGAATTTCAGATTATCATTCCTTGCCAGGTTTAAGTCCTCTTCCATTTTTTCTACTAACCGCGCAATTTGTTTTTTGTTGCTTACGATTTTACTCCTAAATAAAATATATGAATAACATTTTGAAAGAAAATAATTTAGAAAAAATGCTTACATTTTAAAAAAGCAATTAATTACACCAGTTTCCTTGATAAAATGAAGATTTTACAAAAAAAAAATCTGTCGTCTAAAAATTTGTACCCGCTTTTAAATTGGTGAAAACCCGACAATTTATCGTTTTCATAATACCAGCTAATACGTTTCCTATACAGGGAAAAAAAGCTTTCCCGACTCCGATAAAATTTACCGATAAACAATGTTGGTAATACAAACACAAAATTTTGCCGATAAATTATCGTTTATCGGCCGATACCGATATACATAATAGAGGGGAATATTTGTATTATATTTGTTTTTATATAGGAGATAACTTGGGACAAAAGCACTATAGTAATAATTAAAATAATAATTAAAACTTAAAATCTAATAATTACAAATGTAAATTCTAACTTAAAATTTAATAAAGTTTCCGTGACTTCAATAATGCGCTTACGACGTAAACTTTACAAAGTCTCACATTCCATAAAGTTTAGTAAGAGCTCTTGACATTGTAAACTTTTTCAAAATGCGTTCTATACGTAGTGGATACGTAAAATAAACGTAACTCCGGTATCGAAAAAATCGAGCACGCTCTTCTTATATATGTCATATAAGCGTTGCCAGAAATAACCAATTAAATAAACTAGCATTTATTTTTAGCAATAAAGTGTTAGTTATTAAGTTTTTTTCCCAAAATGCAGCATAAAAATGCCATGTTTTTAAGGATGTTGTAACGTTTGATAAAAATTAACATTTGCACAGAACTTTAAATTCAAATTTTCAAACAAACGTCAAAGTATTTATTAATATTGTAAAAATTGTATTCCAAAATGTATCAAAAGCATTAGCAGTTTTTTTACAATGTAAAGGTATTGAAAGCTCTGAGACGAAAAATCTTCTGTCAGATAGATAGCATAAAACCTTTTTTATATTTATAACCCCAATAAGTAGAGAACCCATTATTTGGAGATTGGAAAGATATTATAAAGATTACACCAGAGTTTTTGTTGGTAGCTCTGCTTTAGTAGTTTTATTGCAGTGCAATTTACTTAACAAGATCATTTGTAGTCACAAATGCAAACGCGAATTCAACCATTTAAAGTTCGCTTGGCAATGATAAGCGAACAAAAATTTCAAAAGGTATTTCCGGTAATTTGGACATGATGCAATGAAAATTGTAAATTAAATCTGAAAAGTTTTTCAAAAAAGTTGCACGGAAATTTGCAGAAACTGAATATCTTACTGTTATAGATTTGTAATATATTTACTGGAGTACTGGACTAATTCTTCAACATCCAACGTTTTTCTATTATATGCTCTCACTCTAGTTTATAGTATTTTTGTAGTAATTAAAATTTGTAGAATATTAGCGCAACTATGTCATTTTTGAACACGCTATTTTTGCAGATTTTGCAGTTTAGATTTATCGAATTTGCATAATATATTAAAGATATAAGTTAGAACTGAATTATCGAAAATTTCCAAATCATATCGGACAGGGAATTAACTGGTGCTGAACAAAATTAAACGGAAAGCGCTGAATTTCGTTTAATCTATCCAGAGAAATTTTAGAGATAAAATGATCTACATAACTTGTAAGATAATGCACCATTTTTATTTAAAAAAGGACGTTTACTTTCATTAAAATTAAAGTTTTAAAAAGGAGCAAAAAATTAATTATTTTCCGAGCAAAATACCAGGCAAGCAGAAATTGTAGCAAGGAGATCATAAATTTCCTTTTTCGCCTGCTATCATTTATGATCGCCTACTACTGTCATTAAAACTAAAATTGTAAAAAGGAGCAAAAAAATTAAAAAAATTTCTAATGAAATACCAGGCAAGCAGAAATTGTAGCAAGTAGATCAGAAATTTACTTTTTCGCCTGCTATCATTTATGATCGCCTACCACTTTCATTAAAATTAAAATTTTAATAAGGAGTAAAAAATTATTTATTTTCCTAGCAAAATACCAGGCAAGCAGGAATTGTAGCAAGTAGATCAGAAATTTACTTTTTCATTCATGATCGCCTACTACTCTCATTAAAACTAAAATTGTAAAAAGGAGCAAAAAAATTAAAGAAATTTCTAATGAAACACCAGGCAAGCAGGAATTGTAGCAAGTAGATCAGAAATTTACTTTTTCGCCTGCAAACATTCATGATCGCCTACTACTTTCATTAAAATTAAAATTTTAAAAAGGAGCAAAAAATTAATTATTTTCCTAGCAAAATACCAGGCAAGCAGGAATTGTAGCAAGTAGATCAGAAATTTACTTTTTCATTCATGATCGCCTACTACTCTCATTAAAACTAAAATTGTAAAAAGGAGCAAAAAAATTAAAGAAATTTCTAATGAAATACCAGGCAAGCAGAAATTGTAGCAAGTAGATCAGAAATTTACTTTTTCGCCTGCTATCATTTATGATCGCCTACCACTTTCATTAAAATTAAAATTTTAATAAGGAGTAAAAAATTATTTATTTTCCTAGCAAAATACCAGGCAAGCAGGAATTGTAGCAAGTAGATCAGAAATTTACTTTTTCATTCATGATCGCCTACTACTCTCATTAAAACTAAAATTGTAAAAAGGAGCAAAAAAATTAAAGAAATTTCTAATGAAACACCAGGCAAGCAGGAATTGTAGCAAGTAGATCAGAAATTTACTTTTTCGCCTGCAAACATTCATGATCGCCTACTACTTTCATTAAAACTAAAATTGTAAAAAGGAGCAAAAAAATTAAAGAAATTTCTAATGAAACACCAGGCAAGCAGGAATTGTAGCAAGTAGATCAGAAATTTACTTTTTCTCCTGTTAATATTCATGATCGCCTACTACTTTTATTAAAACTAAAATTGTAAAAACGAGCAAAAATTTTAAAAAAATTGCTAATGAAATACCAGGCAAACAGGAATTGTAGCAAGTAGATGAGAAATTTACTTTTTCGCTTGCAAACATTCATAATCGCCTACTACTCTTATTAAAACTAAAATTGTAAAAAGGAGCAAAAATTTTAAAAAAATTGCTAATGAAATACCAGGCAAACAGGAATTGTAGCAAGTAGATGAGAAATTTACTTTTTCGCCTGCAAACATTCATGATCGCCTACTACTCTTATTAAAACTAAAATTGTGAAAAGGAGCAAAAAAATTAAAGAAATTTCTAATGAAATACCAGGCAAGCAGAAATTGTAGCAAGGAGATCATAAATTTACTTTTTCGCCTGCTATCATTTATGATCGCCTACTACTCTCATTAAAACTAAAATTGTAAAAAGGAGCAAAAAAATTAAAAAAATTTCTAATGAAATACCAGGCAAGCAGAAATTGTAGCAAGTAGATCAGAAATTTACTTTTTCGCCTGCAAACATTCATGATCGCCTACTACTCTTATTAAAACTAAAATTTTAAAAAGGAGCAAAAAAATTAAAGAAATTTCTAATGAAACACCAGGCAAGCAGGAATTGTAGCAAGTAGATCAGAAATTTACTTTTTCGCCTGCAAACATTCATGATCGCCTACTACTCTTATTAAAACTAAAATTTTAAAAAGGAGCAAAAAAATTAAAGAAATTTCTAATGAAATACCAGGCAAGCAGAAATTGTAGCAAGGAGATCAGAAATTTACTTTTTCGCTTGCAATCATTTATGATCGCCTAATACTCGTACTTTCATTAAAATTAAAATTTTAAAAATGAGCAAAAAATTAATTATTTTCCTAGCAAAATACCAGGCAAGCAGGAATTATAGCAAGTAGATCAGAAACTTACTTTTTCATTTATGATCGCCTAACACTTTCATTAAAATTAAAATTTTAATAAGGAGTAAAAAATTATTTATTTTCCTAGCAAAATACCAGGCAAGCAGGAATTGTAGCAAGTAGATCAGAAATTTACTTTTTCGCCTGCAAACATTCATGATCGCCTACTACTCTTATTAAAACTAAAATTGTAAAAGGGAGCAAAAAAATTAAAAAAATTTCTAATGAAATACCAGGCAAGCAGGAGTTGTAGCAAGTAGACCAGAAATTTACTTTTTCGCTTGCTAACATTCATGATCGCCTACTACTTTTATTAAAACTAAAATTGTAAAAAGGAGCAAAAGAAATAAAGAAATTTCTAATGAAATACCAGGCAAGCAGGAATTGTAGCAAGTAGATCAGAAATTTACTTTTTCGCCTGCTACCATTCGTGATCGCCTACTACTTTTATTAAAACTAAAATTGTAAAAAGGAGCAAAAGAAATAAAGAAATTTCTAATGAAATACCAGGCAAGCAAGAATTGTAGCAAGTAGATCAGAAATTTACTTTTTCGCCTGCTACCATTCGTGATCACCTACTACTTTTATTAAAACTAAAATTGTAAAAAGGAGCAAAAGAATTAAAGAAATTTCTAATGAAATACCAGGCAAGCAGGACTTGTAGCAAGTAGACCAGAAATTTACTTTTTCGACTGCTAACATTCATGATCGTCTACTACTTTTATTAAAACTAAAATTGTAAAAAGGAGCAAAAGAATTAAAGAAATTTCTAATGAAATACCAGGCAAGCAGGAATTGTAGCAAGTAGATCAGAAATTTACTTTTTCGCCTGCTACCATTCGTGATCACCTACTACTCTTATTAAAACTAAAATTGTAAAAGGGAGCAAAAAAATTAAAAAAATTTCTAATGAAATACCAGGCAAGCAGGAGTTGTAGCAAGTAGACCAGAAATTTACTTTTTCGCTTGCTAACATTCATGATCGCCTACTACTTTTATTAAAACTAAAATTGTAAAAAGGAGCAAAAGAAATAAAGAAATTTCTAATGAAATACCAGGCAAGCAGGAATTGTAGCAAGTAGATCAGAAATTTACTTTTTCGCCTGCTACCATTCGTGATCGCCTACTACTTTTATTAAAACTAAAATTGTAAAAAGGAGCAAAAGAAATAAAGAAATTTCTAATGAAATACCAGGCAAGCAGGAATTGTAGCAAGTAGATCAGAAATTTACTTTTTCGCCTGCTACCATTCGTGATCACCTACTACTTTTATTAAAACTAAAATTGTAAAAAGGAGCAAAAGAATTAAAGAAATTTCTAATGAAATACCAGGCAAGCAGGACTTGTAGCAAGTAGACCAGAAATTTACTTTTTCGACTGCTACCATTCGTGATCGCCTACTACTTTTATTAAAACTAAAATTGTAAAAAGGAGCAAAAGAAATAAAGAAATTTCTAATGAAATATCAGGCAAGCAGGAATTGTAGCAAGTAGATCAGAAATTTACTTTTTCGCCTGCTACCATTCGTGATCACCTACTACTCTTATTAAAACTAAAATTGTAAAAGGGAGCAAAAAAATTAAAAAAATTTCTAATGAAATACCAGGCAAGCAGGAGTTGTAGCAAGTAGACCAGAAATTTACTTTTTCGCTTGCTAACATTCATGATCGCCTACTACTTTTATTAAAACTAAAATTGTAAAAGGGAGCAAAAAAATTAAAAAAATTTCTAATGAAACACCAGGCAAGCAGGAATTGCAGCAATTAGATCAGAAATTTACTTTTTCACCTGCTAACATTTATGATCGCCTAATACTTTCATTAAAATTAAAATTTTAAAAAGGAGCAAAAAATTAATTATATTCCTAGACAAATACCAGGCAAGCAGGAATTATAGCAAGTAGACCAGAAATTTACTTTTTCGCCTGCTAACATTCATGATCGCCTACTACTTTTATTAAAACTAAAATTGTAAAAAGGAGCAAAAGAATTAAAGAAATTTCTAATGAAACACCAGGCAAGCAGGAATTGCAGCAATTAGATCAGAAATTTACTTTTTCACCTGCTAACATTCATGATCGCCTACTACTTTTATTAAAACTAAAATTGTAAAAGGGAGCAAAAAAATTAAAAAAAATTTCTAATGAAATACCAGGCAAGCAGGAATTGTAGCAAGTAAATCAGAAATTTACTTTTTCGCCTGCTATCATTTATGATCGCCTACTACTTTTATTAAAACTAAAATTGTAAAAAGGAGCAAAAGAATTAAAGAAATTTCTAATGAAATACCAGGCAAGCAGGACTTGTAGCAAGTAGACCAGAAATTTACTTTTTCGCCTGCTAACATTCATGATCGCCTACTACTTTTATTAAAACTAAAATTGTAAAAGGGAGCAAAAAAATTAAAAAAATTTCTAATGAAATACCAGGCAAGCAGAAATTGTAGCAAGTAGATCAGAAATTTACTTTTTCGCTTGCAATCATTTATGATCGCCTAATACTCGTACTTTCATTAAAATTAAAATTTTAAAAAGGAGCAAAAAATTAATTATTTTCCTAGCACAATACCAGGCAAGCAGGAATTGTAGCAAGTAGATCAGAAATTTGCTTTTTCGCTTGCAATGATTTATGATCGCCTAATACTCGTACTTCCATTAAAATTAAAATTTCAAAGAGCAGCAAAAAATTAATTATTTTCCTAGCAAAATACCAGGCAAGCAGGAATTGTAGCAAGTAGATCAGAAATTTACTTTTTCGCTTGCAATGATTTATGATCGCCTAATACTCGTACTTCCATTAAAATTAAAATTTTAAAGAGTAGCAAAAAATTAAATATATTCCTAGCAAAATACCAGGAAAGCAGGAATTGTAGCAAGTAGATCAGAAATTTACGTTGTTGCTTGCTATCATTTATGATAGCCTAATACTCGTACTTTCATTAAAATTAAAATTTTAAAAAGGAGCAAAAAATTAATTATTTTCCTAGCAAAATACCAGGCAAGCAGGAATTATAGCAAGTAGACCAGAAATTTACTTTTTCGCCTGCTAACATTCATGATCGCCTAATACTCGTACCTCCATTAAAATTAAAATATTAAAAAGGAGCAAAAACTTAATAATTTTCCTGACGAAATACCAGGCAAGCAGGAATTACAGCAAGTAGATCAGAAATTTACTTTTTCGCCTGCAAACATCCATGATGGCCTACTACTCTTATTAAAACTAAAATTGTAAAAGGGAGCATAAAAATTAAAAAAATTTCTAAAGAAATACCAGACAAGCAGGAATTGTAGCAAGTAGATCAGAAATTTACTTTTTCGCCTGCAAACATCCATGATGGCCTACTACTCTTATTAAAACTAAAATTGTAAAAAGGAGCAAAAAAAATTAAAAAAATTTCTAAAGAAATACTAGGCAAGCAGGAATTGTAGCAAGTAGATCAGAAATTTACTTTTTCGCCTACCATCATTTATGATCGCCTAATACTCTCAATAAAATTAAAGTTGTGAAAAGGAGCAAAAAATTAATTATTTTCCTAACAAAATACCAGGCAAGCAGGAATTGTAGCAAGTAGATCAGAAATTTACTTTTTCGCCTACCATCATTTATGATCGCCTAATACTCTCAATAAAATTAAAGTTTTGAAAAGGAGCAAAAAATTAATAATTTTCCTAACAAAATACCAGGCCAGCAGGAATTGTAGCAAGTAGATCAGAAATTTACTTTTTCGCCTGCAAACATCCATGATGGCCTACTACTCTTATTAAAACTAAAATTGTAAAAAGGAGCAAAAAAAATTAAAAAAATTTCTAAAGAAATACTAGGCAAGCAGGAATTGTAGCAAGTAGATCAGAAATTTACTTTTTCGCCTACCATCATTTATGATCGCCTAATACTCTCAATAAAATTAAAGTTGTGAAAAGGAGCAAAAAATTAATTATTTTCCTAACAAAATACCAGGCAAGCAGGAATTGTAGCAAGTAGATCAGAAATTTACTTTTTCGCCTACCATCATTTATGATCGCCTAATACTCTCAATAAAATTAAAGTTTTGAAAAGGAGCAAAAAATTAATTATTTTCCTAACAAAATACCAGGCAAGCAGGAATTGTAGAAAGTAGATCAGAAATTTACTTTTTCACCTGCTAACATTCATGATCGCCTACTACTTTTATTAAAACTAAAATTGTAAAAGGGAGCAAAAAAATTAAAAAAATTTCTAATGAAATACCAGGCAAGCAGGAATTATAGCAAGTAGACCAGAAATTTACTTTTTCGCCTGCTAACATTCATGATCGCCTACTACTTTTATTAAAACTAAAATTGTAAAAAGGAGCAAAAGAATTAAAGAAATTTCTAATGAAATACCAGGCAAGCAGGACTTGTAGCAAGTAGACTAGAAATTTACTTTTTCGCCTGCTAACATTCATGATCGCCTACTACTTTTATTAAAACTAAAATTGTAAAAGGGAGCAAAAAAATTAAAAAAATTTCTAATGAAATACCAGGCAAGCAGAAATTGTAGCAAGTAGATCAGAAATTTACTTTTTCGCTTGCTATCATTTAAGATCGCCTAATACTCGTACTTCCATTAAAATTAAAATTTTAAAAAGTAGCAAAAAATTAATTATATTCCTAGCAAAATACCAGGAAAGCAGGAATTGTAGAAAGTAGATCAGAAATTTACGTTGTTGCTTGCTATCATTTATGATAGCCTAATACTCGTACTTTCATTAAAATAAAAATTTCAAAAAGGAGCAAAAAATAATTATTTTCCTGGCAAAATACCAGGCAAGCAGGAATTGTAGCAAGTAGATCAGAAATTTACTTTTTCGCTTGCTATCATTTAAGATCGCCTAATACTCGTACTTCCATTAAAATTAAAATTTTAAAAAGTAGCAAAAAATTAATTATTTTCCTAACAAAATACCAGGCAAGCAGGAATTGTAGAAAGTAGATCAGAAATTTACTTTTTCACCTGCTAACATTCATGATCGCCTACTACTTTTATTAAAACTAAAATTGTAAAAGGGAGCAAAAAAATTAAAAAAATTTCTAATGAAATACCAGGCAAGCAGGAATTATAGCAAGTAGACCAGAAATTTACTTTTTCGCCTGCTAACATTCATGATCGCCTACTACTTTTATTAAAACTAAAATTGTAAAAAGGAGCAAAAGAATTAAAGAAATTTCTAATGAAACACCAGGCAAGCAGGAAATTCAGCAATTAGATCAGAAATTTACTTTTTCACCTGCTAACATTCATGATCGCCTACTACTTTTATTAAAACTAAAATTGTAAAAGGGAGCAAAAAAATTAAAAAAAATTTCTAATGAAATACCAGGCAAGCAGGAATTGTAGCAAGTAAATCAGAAATTTACTTTTTCGCCTGCTACCATTTATGATCGCCTAATACTCTCATTAAAATTATAGCTTTGAAAAGGAGCAAAAAATTAATTATTTTCCGAGCAAAATACCAGGCAAGCAGGAATTGTAGCAAGTAGATCAGAAATTTACTTTTTCTCCTGTTAATATTCATGATCGCCTACTACTTTTATTAAAACTAAAATTGTAAAAAGGAGCAAAAGAATTAAAGAAATTTCTAATGAAACACCAGGCAAGCAGGAAATTCAGCAATTAGATCAGAAATTTACTTTTTCACCTGCTAACATTCATGATCGCCTACTACTTTTATTAAAACTAAAATTGTAAAAGGGAGCAAAAAAATTAAAAAAAATTTCTAATGAAATACCAGGCAAGCAGGAATTGTAGCAAGTAAATCAGAAATTTACTTTTTCGCCTACCATCATTTATGATCGCCTAATACTCTCAATAAAATTAAAGTTGTGAAAAGGAGCAAAAAATTAATTATTTTCCTAACAAAATACCAGGCAAGCAGGAATTGTAGCAAGTAGATCAGAAATTTACTTTTTCGCCTACCATCATTTATGATCGCCTAATACTCTCAATAAAATTAAAGTTTTGAAAAGGAGCAAAAAATTAATAATTTTCCTAACAAAATACCAGGCAAGCAGGAATTGTAGCAAGTAGATCAGAAATTTACTTTTTCGCCTACCATCATTTATGATCGCCTAATACTCTCAATAAAATTAAAGTTGTGAAAAGGAGCAAAAAATTAATTATTTTCCTAACAAAATACCAGGCAAGCAGGAATTGTAGCAAGTAGATCAGAAATTTACTTTTTCGCCTACCATCATTTATGATCGCCTAATACTCTCAATAAAATTAAAGTTTTGAAAAGGAGCAAAAAATTAATAATTTTCCTAACAAAATACCAGGCAAGCAGGAATTGTAGCAAGTAGATCAGAAATTTACTTTTTCGCCTGCAAACATCCATGATGGCCTACTACTCTTATTAAAACTAAAATTGTAAAAAGGAGCAAAAAAAATTAAAAAAAGTTCTAAAGAAATACTAGGCAAGCAGGAATTGTAGCAAGTAGATCAGAAATTTACTTTTTCACCTGCTAACATTCATGATCGCCTACTACTTTTATTAAAACTAAAATTGTAAAAAGGAGCAAAAGAATTAAAGACATTTCTAATGAAATACCAGGCAAGCAGGACTTGTAGCAAGTAGACTAGAAAGTTACTTTTTCGCCTGCTAACATTCATGATCGCCTACTACTTTTATTAAAACTAAAATTGTAAAAGGGAGCAACAAAATTAAAAAAATTTCTAATGAAATACCAGGCAAGCAGAAATTGTAGCAAGTAGATCAGAAATTTACTTTTTCGCTTGCTATCATTTAAGATCGCCTAATACTCGTACTTCCATTAAAATTAAAATTTTAAAAAGTAGCAAAAAATTAATTATATTCCTGGCAAAATACCAGGAAAGCAGGAATTGTAGAAAGTAGATCAGAAATTTACGTTGTTGCTTGCTATCATTTATGATAGCCTAATACTCGTACTTTCATTAAAATAAAAATTTCAAAAAGGAGCAAAAAATAATTATTTTCCTGGCAAAATACCAGGCAAGCAGGAATTGTAGCAAGTAGATCAGAAATTTACTTTTTCGCTTGCTATCATTTAAGATCGCCTAATACTCGTACTTCCATTAAAATTAAAATTTCAAAAAGGAGCAAAAAATAATTATTTTCCTGGCAAAATACCAGGAAAGCAGGAATTGTAGAAAGTAGATCAGAAATTTACTTTTTCACCTGCTAACATTCATGATCGCCTACTACTTTTATTAAAACTAAAATTGTAAAAAGGAGCAAAAGAATTAAAGAAATTTCTAATGAAATACCAGGCAAGCAGGGCTTGTAGCAAGTAGACCAGAAATTTACTTTTTCGCCTGCTAACATTCATGATCGCCTACTACTTTTATTAAAACTAAAATTGTAAAAGGGAGCAAAAAAATTAAAAAAATTTCTAATGAAATACCAGGCAAGCAGGAATTATAGCAAGTAGACCAGAAATTTACTTTTTCGCCTGCTAACATTCATGATCGCCTACTACTTTTATTAAAACTAAAATTGTAAAAAGGAGCAAAAGAATTAAAGAAATTTCTAATGAAACACCAGGCAAGCAGGAAATTCAGCAATTAGATCAGAAATTTACTTTTTCACCTGCTAACATTCATGATCGCCTACTACTTTTATTAAAACTAAAATTGTAAAAGGGAGCAAAAAAATTAAAAAAAATTTCTAATGAAATACCAGGCAAGCAGGAATTGTAGCAAGTAAATCAGAAATTTACTTTTTCGCCTGCTACCATTTATGATCGCCTAACACTCTCATTAAAATTAAAGCTTTGAAAAGGAGCAAAAAATTAATTATTTTCCGAGCAAAATACCAGGCAAGCAGGAATTGTAGCAAGTAAATCAGAAATTTGCTTTTTCACCTGCTAACATTCACGATCGCCTACTACCCTTATTAAAACTAAAATTGTAAAAAGGAGCAAAAGAATTAAAGAAATTTCTAATGAAATAGCAGGCAAGCAGGACTTGTAGCAAGTAGACCAGAAATTTACTTTTTCGCCTGCTAACATTCATGATCGCCTACTACTTTTATTAAAACTAAAATTGTAAAAAGGAGCAAAAGAATTAAAGAAATTTCTAATGAAACACCAGGCAAGCAGGAATTGGAGCAATTAGATCAGAAATTTACTTTTTCACCTGCCAACATTCATGATCGCCTACTACTTTTATTAAAACTAAAATTGTAAAAGGGAGCAAAAAAATTAAAAAAATTTCTAATGAAATACCAGGCAAGCAGAAATTGTAGCAAGTAAATCAGAAATTTACTTTTTCGCCTGGTATCATTTATGATCGCCTACTACTTTTATTAAAACTAAAATTGTAAAAAGGAGCAAAAGAATTAAAGAAATTTCTAATGAAATAGCAGGCAAGCAGGACTTGTAGCAAGTAGACCAGAAATTTACTTTTTCGCCTGCTAACATTCATGATCGCCTACTACTTTTATTAAAACTAAAATTGTAAAAGGGAGCAAAAAAATTAAATAAAATTTCTAATGAAATACCAGGCAAGCAGAAATTGTAGCAAGTAGATCAGAAATTTACTTTTTCGCTTGCAATCATTTATGATCGCCTAATACTCTCAATAAAATTAAAATTTTAAAAAGGAGCAAAAAATTAATTATTTTTCTAACAAAATACCAGGCAAGCAGGAATTGTAGCAAGTAGATCAGAAATTTAGTTTTTCGCCTACCATCATTTATGATCGCCTAATACTCTCAATAAAATTAAAGTTTTGAAAAGGAGCAAAAAATTAATTATTTTCCTAGCAAAATACCAGGAAAGCAGGAATTGTAGAAAGTAGATCAGAAATTTACGTTGTTGCTTGCTATCATTTATGATAGCCTAATACTCGTACTTTCATTAAAATTAAAATTTTAAAAAGGAGCAAAAAATTAATTATTTTCCTAGCAAAATACCAGGCAAGCAGGAATTATAGCAAGTAGACCAGAAATTTACTTTTTCGCCTGCTAACATTCATGATCGCCTAATACTCGTACCTCGATTAAAATTAAAATATTAAAAAGGAGCAAAAAATTAATAATTTTCCTAACAAAATACCAGGCAAGCAGGAATTGTAGCAAGTAGATCAGAAATTTACTTTTTCGCCTGCAAACATCCATGATGGCCTACTACTCTTATTAAAACTAAAATTGTAAAAAGGAGCAAAAAAAATTAAAAAAATTTCTAAAGAAATACTAGGCAAGCAGGAATTGTAGCAAGTAGATCAGAAATTTACTTTTTCGCCTACCATCATTTATGATCGCCTAATACTCTCAATAAAATTAAAGTTGTGAAAAGGAGCAAAAAATTAATTATTTTCCTAACAAAATACCAGGCAAGCAGGAATTGTAGCAAGTAGATCAGAAATTTACTTTTTCGCCTACCATCATTTATGATCGCCTAATACTCTCAATAAAATTAAAGTTTTGAAAAGGAGCAAAAAATTAATTATTTTCCTAACAAAATACCAGGCAAGCAGGAATTGTAGCAAGTAGATCAGAAATTTACTTTTTCGCCTGCAAACATCCATGATGGCCTACTACCCTTATTAAAACTAAAATTGTAAAAAGGAGCAAAAAAAATTAAAAAAATTTCTAAAGAAATACTAGGCAAGCAGGAATTGTAGCAAGTAGATCAGAAATTTACTTTTTCGCCTACCATCATTTATGATCGCCTAATACTCTCAATAAAATTAAAGTTTTGAAAAGGAGCAAAAAATTAATTATTTTCCTAACAAAATACCAGGCAAGCAGGAATTGTAGCAAGTAGATCAGAAATTTACTTTTTCGCCTGCAAACATCCATGATGGCCTACTACTCTTATTAAAACTAAAATTGTAAAAAGGAGCAAAAAAATTAAAAAAATTTCTAAAGAAATACCAGGCAAGCAGGAATTGTAGCAAGTAGATCAGAAATTTACTTTTTCGCCTGCTAAAATTCATGATCGCCTACTACTTTTATTAAAACTAAAATTGTAAAAGGGAGCAAAAAAATTAAAAAAATTTCTAATGAAATACCAGGCAAGCAGAAATTGTAGCAAGTAGATCAGAAATTTACTTTTTCGCTTGCTATCATTTAAGATCGCCTAATACTCGTACTTTCATTAAAATAAAATTTTCAAAAAGGAGCAAAAAATAATTATTTTCCTAGCAAAATACCAGGCAAGCAGGAATTGTAGCAAGTAGATCAGAAATTTACTTTTTCGCTTGCTATCATTTAAGATCGCCTAATACTCGTACTTCCATTAAAATTAAAATTTTAAAAAGTAGCAAAAAATTAATTATATTCCTAGCAAAATACCAGGAAAGCAGGAATTGTAGAAAGTAGATCAGAAATTTACGTTGTTGCTTGCTATCATTTATGATAGCCTAATACTCGTACTTTCATTAAAATTAAAATTTTAAAAAGGAGCAAAAAATTAATTATTTTTCTAACAAAATACCAGGCAAGCAGGAATTGTAGCAAGTAGATCAGAAATTTAGTTTTTCGCCTACCATCATTTATGATCGCCTAATACTCTCAATAAAATTAAAGTTTTGAAAAGGAGCAAAAAATTAATTATTTTCCTAGCAAAATACCAGGAAAGCAGGAATTGTAGAAAGTAGATCAGAAATTTACGTTGTTGCTTGCTATCATTTATGATAGCCTAATACTCGTACTTTCATTAAAATTAAAATTTTAAAAAGGAGCAAAAAATTAATTATTTTCCTAGCAAAATACCAGGAAAGCAGGAATTGTAGAAAGTAGATCAGAAATTTACGTTGTTGCTTGCTATCATTTATGATAGCCTAATACTCGTACTTTCATTAAAATTAAAATTTTAAAAAGGAGCAAAAAATTAATTATTTTCCTAGCAAAATACCAGGCAAGCAGGAATTATAGCAAGTAGACCAGAAATTTACTTTTTCGCCTGCTAACATTCATGATCGCCTAATACTCGTACCTCGATTAAAATTAAAATATTAAAAAGGAGCAAAAAATTAATAATTTTCCTAACAAAATACCAGGCAAGCAGGAATTGTAGCAAGTAGATCAGAAATTTACTTTTTCGCCTGCAAACATCCATGATGGCCTACTACTCTTATTAAAACTAAAATTGTAAAAAGGAGCAAAAAAAATTAAAAAAATTTCTAAAGAAATACTAGGCAAGCAGGAATTGTAGCAAGTAGATCAGAAATTTACTTTTTCGCCTACCATCATTTATGATCGCCTAATACTCTCAATAAAATTAAAGTTGTGAAAAGGAGCAAAAAATTAATTATTTTCCTAACAAAATACCAGGCAAGCAGGAATTGTAGCAAGTAGATCAGAAATTTACTTTTTCGCCTACCATCATTTATGATCGCCTAATACTCTCAATAAAATTAAAGTTTTGAAAAGGAGCAAAAAATTAATTATTTTCCTAACAAAATACCAGGCAAGCAGGAATTGTAGCAAGTAGATCAGAAATTTACTTTTTCGCCTGCAAACATCCATGATGGCCTACTACCCTTATTAAAACTAAAATTGTAAAAAGGAGCAAAAAAAATTAAAAAAATTTCTAAAGAAATACTAGGCAAGCAGGAATTGTAGCAAGTAGATCAGAAATTTACTTTTTCGCCTACCATCATTTATGATCGCCTAATACTCTCAATAAAATTAAAGTTTTGAAAAGGAGCAAAAAATTAATTATTTTCCTAACAAAATACCAGGCAAGCAGGAATTGTAGCAAGTAGATCAGAAATTTACTTTTTCGCCTGCAAACATCCATGATGGCCTACTACTTTTATTAAAACTAAAATTGTAAAAGGGAGCAAAAAAATTAAAAAAATTTCTAATGAAATACCAGGCAAGCAGAAATTGTAGCAAGTAGATCAGAAATTTACTTTTTCGCTTGCTATCATTTAAGATCGCCTAATACTCGTACTTTCATTAAAATAAAATTTTCAAAAAGGAGCAAAAAATAATTATTTTCCTAGCAAAATACCAGGCAAGCAGGAATTGTAGCAAGTAGATCAGAAATTTACTTTTTCGCTTGCTATCATTTAAGATCGCCTAATACTCGTACTTCCATTAAAATTAAAATTTTAAAAAGTAGCAAAAAATTAATTATATTCCTAGCAAAATACCAGGAAAGCAGGAATTGTAGAAAGTAGATCAGAAATTTACGTTGTTGCTTGCCATCATTTATGATAGCCTAATACTCGTACTTTCATTAAAATAAAAATTTCAAAAAGGAGCAAAAAATAATTATTTTCCTAGCAAAATACCAGGCAAGCAGGAATTGTAGCAAGTAGATCAGAAATTTACTTTTTCGCTTGCTATCATTTTAGATCGCCTAATACTCGTACTTCCATTAAAATTAAAATTTTAAAAAGTAGCAAAAAATTAATTATTTTCCTAACAAAATACCAGGCAAGCAGGAATTGTAGCAAGTAGATCAGAAATTTACTTTTTCGCTTGCTATCATTTAAGATCGACTAATACTCGTACTTCCATTAAAATTAAAATTTTAAAAAGTAGCAAAAAATTAATTATATTCCTAGCAAAATACCAGGAAAGCAGGAATTGTAGAAAGTAGATCAGAAATTTACGTTGTTGCTTGCTATCATTTATGATAGCCTAATACTCGTACTTTCATTAAAATAAAAATTTCAAAAAGGAGCAAAAAATAATTATTTTCCTAGCAAAATACCAGGCAAGCAGGAATTGTAGCAAGTAGATCAGAAATTTACTCTTTCGCTTGCTATCATTTAAGATCGCCTAATACTCGTACTTCCATTAAAATTAAAATTTTAAAAAGTAGCAAAAAATTAATTATTTTCCTAACAAAATACCAGGCAAGCAGGAATTGTAGCAAGTAGATCAGAAATTTACTTTTTCGCCTGCTAACATTCATGATCGCCTACTACTTTTATTAAAACTAAAATTGTAAAAGGGAGCAAAAAAATTAAAAAAATTTCTAATGAAATACCAGGCAAGCAGGAATTGTAGCAAGTAAATCAGAAATTTACTTTTTCGCCTGGTATCATTCATGATCGCCTACTACTTTTATTAAAACGAAAATTGTAAAAGGGAGCAAAAAAATTAAAAAAATTTCTAATGAAATACCAGGCAAGCAGAAATTGTAGCAAGTAGACCAGAAATTTACTTTTTCGCCTGCTAACATTCATGATCGCCTACTACTTTTATTAAAACTAAAATTGTAAAAGGGAGCAAAAAAATTAAAAAAATTTCTAATGAAATACCAGGCAAGCAGAAATTGTAGCAAGTAGACCAGAAATTTACTTTTTCGCCTGCTAACATTCATGATCGCCTACTACTTTTATTAAAACTAAAATTGTAAAAGGGAGCAAAAAAATTAAAAAAATTTCTAATGAAATACCAGGCAAGCAGAAATTGTAGCAAGTAGATCAGAAATTTACTTTTTCGCCTGCTATCATTTATGATCGCCTAATACTTTCATTAAAATCAAAATTTTAAAAAGGAGCAAAAAATTAATTATATTCCTAGACAAATACCAGGCAAGCAGGAATTATAGCAAGTAGACCAGAAATTTACTTTTTCGCCTGCTAACATTCATGATCGCCTACTACTTTTATTAAAACTAAAATTGTAAAAAGGAGCAAAAAAATTAAAAAAATTTCTAATGAAATACCAGGCAAGCAGGAATTGTAGCAAGTAAATCAGAAATTTACTTTTTCGCCTGGTATCATTCATGATCGCCTACTACTTTTATTAAAACGAAAATTGTAAAAGGGAGCAAAAAAATTAAAAAAATTTCTAATGAAATACCAGGCAAGCAGAAATTGTAGCAAGTAGACCAGAAATTTACTTTTTCGCCTGCTAACATTCATGATCGCCTACTACTTTTATTAAAACTAAAATTGTAAAAGGGAGCAAAAAAATTAAAAAAATTTCTAATGAAATACCAGGCAAGCAGAAATTGTAGCAAGTAGACCAGAAATTTACTTTTTCGCCTGCTAACATTCATGATCGCCTACTACTTTTATTAAAACTAAAATTGTAAAAGGGAGCAAAAAAATTAAAAAAATTTCTAATGAAATACCAGGCAAGCAGAAATTGTAGCAAGTAGATCAGAAATTTACTTTTTCGCCTGCTATCATTTATGATCGCCTACTACTTTTATTAAAACTAAAATTGTAAAAAGGAGCAAAAGAATTAAAGAAATTTCTAATGAAATACCAGGCAAACAGGACTTGTAGCAAGTAGACCAGAAATTTACTTTTTCGCCTGCTAACATTCATGATCGCCTACTACTTTTATTAAAACTAAAATTGTAAAAGGGAGCAAAAAAATTAAAAAAATTTCTAATGAAATACCAGGCAAGCAGAAATTGTAGCAAGTAGATCAGAAATTTACTTTTTCGCCTACTAACATTCATGATCGCCTACTACTTTTATTAAAACTAAAATTGTAAAAGGGAGCAAAAAAATTAAAAAAATTTCTAATGAAATACCAGGCAAGCAGAAATTGTAGAAAGTAGATCAGAAATTTACTTTTTCGCTTGCTATCATTTAAGATCGCCTAAAACTCGTACTTCCATTAAAATTAAAATTTTAAAAAGTAGCAAAAAATTAATTATATTCCTAGCAAAATACCAGGAAAGCAGGAATTGTAGAAAGTAGATCAGAAATTTACGTTGTTGCTTGCTATCATTTATGATAGCCTAATACTCGTACTTTCATTAAAATAAAAATTTCAAAAAGGAGCAAAAAATAATTAGTTTCCTAGCAAAATACCAGGCAAGCTGGAATTGTAGCAAGTAGATCAGAAATTTACTTTTTCGCTTGCTATCATTTAAGATCGCCTAATACTCGTACTTCCATTAAAATTAAAATTTTAAAAAGTAGCAAAAAATTAATTATTTTCCTAGCAAAATACCAGGAAAGCAGGAATTGTAGAAAGTAGATCAGAAATTTACGTTGTTGCTTGCTATCATTTATGATAGCCTAATACTCGTACTTTCATTAAAATAAAAATTTCAAAAAGGAGCAAAAAATAATTAGTTTCCTAGCAAAATACCAGGCAAGCTGGAATTGTAGCAAGTAGATCAGAAATTTACTTTTTCGCTTGCTATCATTTAAGATCGCCTAAAACTCGTACTTCCATTAAAATTAAAATTTTAAAAAGTAGCAAAAAATTAATTATATTCCTAGCAAAATACCAGGAAAGCAGGAATTGTAGAAAGTAGATCAGAAATTTACTTTTTCGCTTGCTATCATTTATGATAGCCTAATACTCGTACTTCCATTAAAATTAAAATTTTAAAAAGTAGCAAAAAATTAATTATATTCCTAGCAAAATACCAGGAAAGCAGGAATTGTAGAAAGTAGATCAGAAATTTACGTTGTTGCTTGCTATCATTTATGATAGCCTAATACTCGTACTTTCATTAAAATAAAAATTTCAAAAAGGAGCAAAAAATAATTAGTTTCCTAGCAAAATACCAGGCAAGCTGGAATTGTAGCAAGTAGATCAGAAATTTACTTTTTCGCTTGCTATCATTTAAGATCGCCTAATACTCGTACTTCCATTAAAATTAAAATTTTAAAAAGTAGCAAAAAATTAATTATTTTCCTAACAAAATACCAGGCAAGCAGGAATTGTAGCAAGTAGATCAGAAATTTACTTTTTCACCTGCTAACATTCATGATCGCCTACTACTTTTATTAAAACTAAAATTGTAAAAAGGAGCAAAAGAATTAAAGAAATTTCTAATGAAATACCAGGCAAGCAGGACTTGTAGCAAGTAGACCAGAAATTTACTTTTTCGCCTGCTAACATTCATGATCGCCTACTACTTTTATTAAAACTAAAATTGTAAAAGGGAGCAAAAAAATTAAAAAAATTTCTAATGAAATACCAGGCAAGCAGAAATTGTAGCAAGTAGATCAGAAATTTACTTTTTCGCCTGCTATCATTTATGATCGCCTAATACTTTCATTAAAATTAAAATTTTAAAAAGGAGCAAAAGAATTAAAGAAATTTCTAATGAAATACCAGGCAAACAGGACTTGTAGCAAGTAGACCAGAAATTTACTTTTTCGCCTGCTAACATTCATGATCGCCTACTACTTTTATTAAAACTAAAATTGTAAAAGGGAGCAAAAAAATTAAAAAAATTTCTAATGAAATACCAGGCAAGCAGAAATTGTAGCAAGTAGATCAGAAATTTACTTTTTCGCCTACTAACATTCATGATCGCCTACTACTTTTATTAAAACTAAAATTGTAAAAGGGAGCAAAAAAATTAAAAAAATTTCTAATGAAATACCAGGCAAGCAGAAATTGTAGAAAGTAGATCAGAAATTTACTCTTTCGCTTGCTATCATTTAAGATCGCCTAATACTCGTACTTCCATTAAAATTAAAATTTTAAAAAGTAGCAAAAAATTAATTATTTTCCTAACAAAATACCAGGCAAGCAGGAATTGTAGCAAGTAGATCAGAAATTTACTTTTTCGCCTGCTAACATTCATGATCGCCTACTACTTTTATTAAAACTAAAATTGTAAAAGGGAGCAAAAAAATTAAAAAAATTTCTAATGAAATACCAGGCAAGCAGGAATTGTAGCAAGTAAATCAGAAATTTACTTTTTCGCCTGGTATCATTCATGATCGCCTACTACTTTTATTAAAACTAAAATTGTAAAAGGGAGCAAAAAAATTAAAAAAATTTCTAATGAAATACCAGGCAAGCAGAAATTGTAGCAAGTAGACCAGAAATTTACTTTTTCGCCTGCTAACATTCATGATCGCCTACTACTTTTATTAAAACTAAAATTGTAAAAGGGAGCAAAAAAATTAAAAAAATTTCTAATGAAATACCAGGCAAGCAGAAATTGTAGCAAGTAGATCAGAAATTTACTTTTTCGCCTGCTATCATTTATGATCGCCTAATACTTTCATTAAAATCAAAATTTTAAAAAGGAGCAAAAAATTAATCATATTCCTAGACAAATACCAGGCAAGCAGGAATTATAGCAAGTAGACCAGAAATTTACTTTTTCGCCTGCTAACATTCATGATCGCCTACTACTTTTATTAAAACTAAAATTGTAAAAAGGAGCAAAAGAATTAAAGAAATTTCTAATGAAACACCAGGCAAGCAGGAATTGCAGCAATTAGATCAGAAATTTACTTTTTCACCTGCTAACATTCATGCTCGCCTACTACTTTTATTAAAACTAAAATTGTAAAAAGGAGCAAAAGAATTAAAGAAATTTCTAATGAAATACCAGGCAAACAGGACTTGTAGCAAGTAGACCAGAAATTTACTTTTTCGCCTGCTAACATTCATGATCGCCTACTACTTTTATTAAAACTAAAATTGTAAAAGGGAGCAAAAAAATTAAAAAAATTTCTAATGAAATACCAGGCAAGCAGAAATTGTAGCAAGTAGATCAGAAATTTACTTTTTCGCCTGCTATCATTTATGATCGCCTAATACTTTCATTAAAATCAAAATTTTAAAAAGGAGCAAAAAATTAATCATATTCCTAGACAAATACCAGGCAAGCAGGAATTATAGCAAGTAGACCAGAAATTTACTTTTTCGCCTGCTAACATTCATGATCGCCTACTACTTTTATTAAAACTAAAATTGTAAAAAGGAGCAAAAAAATTAAAAAAATTTCTAATGAAATACCAGGCAAGCAGGAATTGTAGCAAGTAAATCAGAAATTTACTTTTTCGCCTGGTATCATTTATGATCGCCTACTACTTTTATTAAAACTAAAATTGTAAAAAGGAGCAAAAGAATTAAAGAAATTTCTAATGAAATACCAGGCAAACAGGACTTGTAGCAAGTAGACCAGAAATTTACTTTTTCGCCTGCTAACATTCATGATCGCCTACTACTTTTATTAAAACTAAAATTGTAAAAGGGAGCAAAAAAATTTAAAAAATTTCTAATGAAATACCAGGCAAGCAGAAATTGTAGCAAGTAGATCAGAAATTTACTTTTTCGCCTACTAACATTCATGATCGCCTACTACTTTTATTAAAACTAAAATTGTAAAAGGGAGCAAAAAAATTAAAAAAATTTCTAATGAAATACCAGGCAAGCAGAAATTGTAGAAAGTAGATCAGAAATTTACTTTTTCGCTTGCAATCATTTATGATCGCCTAATACTCGTACTTTCATTAAAATTAAAATTTTAAAAAGGAGCAAAAAATTAATTATTTTCCTAGCACAATACCAGGCAAGCAGGAATTGTAGCAAGTAGATCAGAAATTTACTTTTTCGCTTGCAATGATTTAAGATCGCCTAATACTCGTACTTCCATTAAAATTAAAATTTTAAAGAGTAGCAAAAAATTAATTATATTCCTAGCAAAATACCAGGAAAGCAGGAATTGTAGAAAGTAGATCAGAAATTTACGTTGTTGCTTGCTATCATTTAAGATCGCCTAATACTCGTACTTCCATTAAAATTAAAATTTTAAAAAGTAGCAAAAAATTAATTATTTTCCTAACAAAATACCAGGCAAGCAGGAATTACAGCAAGTAGATCAGAAATTTACTTTTTCGCCTGCAAACATCCATGATGGCCTACTACTCTTATTAAAACTAAAATTGTAAAAAGGAGCATAAAAATTAAAAAAATTTCTAAAGAAATACCAGGCAAGCAGAAATTGAAGCAAGTAGATCAGAAATTTACTTTTTCGCCTGCAAACATCCATGATGGCCTACTACTCTTATTAAAACTAAAATTGTAAAAAGGAGCAAAAAAAATTAAAAAAATTTCTAAAGAAATACTAGGCAAGCAGGAATTGTAGCAAGTAGATCAGAAATTTACTTTTTCGCCAGTAGGTATACTAGGCCGATTCTAGACCAGGCCGATTCTAGACCAGGAAATGAGTCATTAGTTTTAATATTTTTCATAGTGGTGATAAGAAATGTTCATAGTGTATATTGTTATGGTATGAATTAAATTGGAGAGCTTTTAATGTAAAAAAATAATGTGTGTTTATTAATTGTTTTGATAAGAATTTTTTTTGTGTGATTTGAGAATAAGAAAATGATTTGGTTCCGATATTTGATAATTTATTATCGCGCAATAATTGATTTAAATATAGTAAGTCTTTCAATATTATCATTAAATTTTCTTTTAATTTTTTTTCACTCGCGTTCTTTTCATTTTTAAGAGAAAGCCGTATATGCTTTCTTAAAATAATTTTTGATATGTCCGTCATTGTAAAAATTATTTTTATTTTAATACGCAACTTAACCGTCCAATAAAAATTTTAAAACTAATTTCAATTTTAACAATTTGTTTTTTAAATTTGTTGTTTTTTAATTAAAATTATCAGTAAGTTTTAATTGTTTAACATAAAAAAAAAAAAAAAAAAATTCTATATCCTTTGTACTGGTTCTACTACCTGAAAATTAAAATATCTGAAAATTAAAATATTTGTGAAAAAAAATAACTAATAATTATTTATATTTTACTTTATTTTATTGATTTTTTTTTTTGACAATATTATTGGTTGTCAGCCAATTTTTCTTGTGAGAAAATGTCTTCTCTCACCAATTTGTATTTGTCTTTTTGATGGCATATCATTACTATATCCGATTCTACGTTGATCTTGCTAATTTGTTCATCTGTTAAGAAGTCTTTCATAAATTCCGGTAGGAAAAATACCGTATTTTCGAATTCCAGCATCAGTCGCTGGCCATACACGGTATTTTTCCTTTCAATTCTATTTACTTGGTAATATTTGTTCAATACTATGTCTCCCACTCTTAAGGCTCTCTTCATCACGTTCCGCCTTATGACCTTTTCATTGAAGGTATCTAAAATACCATCAATATTTTCTTCACTTCGTCTTCTTTTACGGTTGTTGCCGTTGTTGTTGTTGTTGTTGTAGTTGCTTTTGCTGTTGATTTTGCTGTTGTTGTTACTAGTTACCCTACTGCTACTAGTGCCAGTAATAGCATAATCAAATGCTGATGGTGGTAGCGGATCCAGGATGATTGAATCTATTATTTCTACTTCGCTGGTCATTTTGAATTATTTTAATTATTTTAATTAATTAATTATAAGTACTATTTCTTTAAAGTAGTTTATTAAACTGAATAATAATTTCAAACGACGGTCCTTTTTATTTCAAAATTACATTTGCGTAAGGTCTGAAATTACTGATAAAGTTTTATATAAACTCTAAAACACACAAAACTAGCCTATACTTTTATTTTTTTATTCAAGAAGCAAAGCAAAGGAATTCCCTATTGTGACGTCATTCTCATTCTTTCATAATAACAAAATCTTGCTTTTATTTTTTATTCAAGAAAGAATCTCTGACCTCACTTTCACTGTTCATACAACCAAAATCATGAAATTTTTATTTTCTTATTTTCTTATTCTCAAATCCATAACAATATACACTATGAACATTTCATATCACCACTATGAAAAATATTAAAACTAATGACTCATTTTGTGTGTTTATTAATTGTTTTGATAAGAATTTTTTTTGTGTGATTTGAGAATAAGAAATTTTTATTTTCTTATTTTCTTATTCTCAAATCACACAAAAAAAATTCTTATCAAAACAATTAATAAACACACATTATTTTTTTACATTAAAAGCTCTCCAATTTAATTCATACCATAACAATATACACTATGAACATTTCTTATCACCACTATGAAAAATATTAAAACTAATGACTCATTTCCTGGTCTAGAATCGGCCTGGTCTAGAATCGGCCTAGTATACCTACTTAAAAAGGAGCAAAAAAATTAAAAAAAATTCTAAAAAAATACCAGGCAAGCAGGAATTGTAGCAAGTAGATCAGAAATTTACTTTTTCGCCTACTAACATTCATGATCGCCTACTACTCTTATTAAAACTAAAATTTTAAAAAGGAGCAAAAAAATTAACAAAAATTTCTAATGGGCAAGCAGAAATTGTAGCAAGTAGATCAGAAATTTACTTTTTCGCCTGCTATCATTTATGATCGCCTAATACTCGTACTTCCATTAAAATTAAAATTTCAAAAAGGAGCAAAAAATTTATTATTTTCATAGCAAAATACCAGGCAAGCAGGAATTGTAGCAAGTAGATCAGAAATTTATTTTTTCGCTTGCTAACATTCATGATCGCCTACTACTTTTATTAAAACTAAAATTGTAAAAGGGAGCAAAAAAATTAAAAAAATTTCTAATGAAATACCAGGCAAGCAGAAATTGTAGCAAGTAAACCAGAAATTTACTTTTTCGCCTGCTAACATTCATGATCGCCTACTACTTTTATTAAAACTAAAATTGTAAAAGGGAGCAAAAAAATTAAAAAAATTTCTAATGAAATACCAGGCAAGCAGAAGTTGTAGCAAGTAGATCAGAAATTTACTTTTTCGCCTACCATCATTTATGATCGCCCATTACTTTCATTAAAATTAAAATTTTAAAAAGGAGCAAAAAATTAATTATTTTCATAGCAAAATACCAGGCAAGCAGGAATTGTAGCAAGTAGATCAGAAATTTATTTTTTCGCTTGCAATGATTTATGATCGCCTAATACTCGTACTTCCATTAAAATAAAAATTTCAAAAAGGAGCAAAAAATAATTATTTTCCTAGCAAAATACCAGGCAAGCAGGAATTGTAGCAAGTAGATCAGAAATTTACTTTTTCGCCTGCTAACATTCATGATCGCCTAATACTCGTACCTCCATTAAAATTAAAATATTAAAAAGGAGCAAAAAATTAATAATTTTCCTGACGAAATACCAGGCAAGCAGGAATTGTAGCAAGTAGATCAGAAATTTACTTTTTCGCCTACCATCATTTATGATCGCCTAATACGAGTACTCTCAATAAAATTAAAGTTTTGAAAAGGAGCAAAAAATTAATTATTTTCCTAACAAAATACCAGGCAAGCAGGAATTGTAGCAAGTAGATCAGAAATTTACTTTTTCGCCTGCAAACATCCATGATGGCCTACTACTCTTATTAAAACTAAAATTGTAAAAAGGAGCAAAAAAAATTAAAAAAATTTCTAAAGAAATACCAGGCAAACAGGAATTGTAGCAAGTAGATGAGAAATTTACTTTTTCGCCTACCATCATTTATGATCGCCTAATACTCTCAATAAAATTAAAGTTTTGAAAAGGAGCAAAAAATTAATTATTTTCCTAACAAAATACCAGGCAAGCAGGAATTGTAGCAAGTAGATCAGAAATTTACTTTTTCGCCTGCAAACATCCATGATGGCCTACTACTCTTATTAAAACTAAAATTGTAAAAAGGAGCAAAAAAATTAAAAAAATTTTCTAAAGAAATACCAGGCAAGCAGGAATTGTAGCAAGTAGATCAGAAATTTACTTTTTCGCCTACTAACATTCATGATCGCCTACTACTCTTATTAAAACTAAAATTGTAAAAAGGAGCAAAAAAATTAACAAAAATTTCTAATGGGCAAGCAGAAATTGTAGCAAGTAGATCAGAAATTTACTTTTTCGCCTACCATCATTTATGATCGCCTAATACTCTCAATAAAATTAAAGTTTTGAAAAGGAGCAAAAAATTAATTATTTTCCTAACAAAATACCAGGCAAGCAGGAATTGTAGCAAGTAGATCAGAAATTTGCTTTTTCGCCTGCAAACATCCATGATGGCCTACTACTCTTATTAAAACTAAAATTGTAAAAAGGAGTAAAGAATTATCTATTTTCCTGACGAAATACCAGGCAAGTAGGAATTGTAGCAAGTAGATCAGAAATTTACTTTTTTCCCTACTAACATTCATGATGGCCTACTACTCTTATTAAAACTAAAATTGTAAAAAGGAGCAAAAAAATTAAAAAAATTTTCTAAAGAAATACCAGGCAAGCAGGAATTGTAGCAAGTAGATCAGAAATTTACTTTTTCGCCTATGTACGCAGCTGAGGTGTTTTAAATGGCCGCTAAGTCAATGAACTATAAAGTAGGTCAAAGGTTGCAAAGCAAGTTGTTTACTTGTCCAAGTTCCAAAAAAGTCCAAGATATGGGGTTTTTTCCCAGCACCAAGTACCCCAATACCTACTTATGTATATTCATAACAAATATTTGCTGGAAATTGATCAAAGAATCATCCCTGAAATTATTTGCCACCTCATGCGAAGGCACCATTTGGAAGGCATAAAAGTTTATAATTTTAAGAAAAAGAAATTCTATATATATATTTTTTTTTATTATTTTATTTCTCATTTTTTTTTTACATGAAGTTTTTTAAAATTTTTGATACTTTTTTTTATTTATATATTTTTATTATTATGAATAAATAATATAAAAAAAGAAGAAGTTTTATACATATAAAGATTTTTCTATTTTTATTTTTTTTTTTTTTGTTTTCTGCATTTTTATTCAAATTGTAAATTTTAATTAAATATGATAAAATTTGCTATAATGATAAATTAGTTACGTAAAAATTTTTAATATAAGGTGTCTTCTTAACATTTAATAATCAGAAGTTTTTTAAAACAATAAATTTATTATTTTATTTGAATGATGTGCTGGTGATGAAAATCTGGAACTAATTAAGAAAGGCAACAAAATATTAATAGGGTGTTTTGCTATTTTTTGATTTACAAAATTATTTGTGCTTTCAAGAATTTTTCTCTTAGTTGTTATATTCGAGTTGAAACAAAAAAAAAACAAAAATGATAGATAGCCCTACTATGAATTCCGTTCGTAGCCCTGAATTTCGGAAAATTACGAATGTCATATTGTCAACTTCGAAATTATTAAAATTTTGCTCCGAATATTATTATAATTTCGTAGACTTTTCAAATTATTTAGTAAAAATAATTTGAAAAGTCTACGAAAGATATACTCACTTTTATAGATGAAAGTTGTTTACCCAAAAAGTAAAAAAATATAAATGAATATTTGTCAGTTGAAATAAAATACTGACTTTCGTAATTCGTATTATGAGTCGAATTCATGATAGAACTGATAAGCTAAGAAATTACTAACATTTAAAAATTATATTCGATTAACAATTATAATGTACTCAATATATTGAAAAAATAAAAATCTACAAATTTTCCAACTTAATTTTAAAATATTCTACTAAAAAAAATGTACATGCACAATATGCTTATTTATTAGACTAAATTATGTTTATGAACTAGACTAGCACGGTGGCGAACAGAGGAGCGGGTCGTTGGGGATTCTTAAAAAATTTAAAATAATTTCCTTAAAACAAGTATTGTTAACTATATAATAAACTATTTTATTCTATTAATTTTTTTTTTTATTACGGCACTTAATTTTCAATAATGTATCACCACCAGCATCACTGACCTTAAAAATTTTGAAGCAACCAGTGTGTATTTAACTTTAATTTACTAATATATTTTTATTTATAAATATATATATATATGTATATACATATATGTGCTTTTATTATATATACATTATTTCTTTTTAAATTACATTTTATAACCATGTACCATTTCCTTATCCAAAAAACTTAATAATCAATTTTGTTTTTATTTAGAGCCTCATATTCTGTATTTCACCTTTGTTGTTTTACTCACTTAAACTAGATTAGGAAAAAGTGAATGAATATTACATAAATTATTATAATTCTATATAATTTTAGCCTAATCCCGTTGTTCGAAAAAAATTTCACTCGTTTTGGAAAAAAAATATACATATATAAATGTATATGACCAATGGTGCAGTGATTATGGCACCGATCCTTTAACCGAAGGGTCTCGGGTATACATATATATATATAAGTTTATTTAGTAAATAAGAAATTTAATTATTTTTGTTATTTATTAAAAGAATTGTATTGGCTATTGATTAAGATTTTATCGGGCCCAGAAATTTAATTAAAAAATAAGAATTTTAATGAACAAAAAATATACATACACAAAAAAGATAAGTAAATATAAATAAGTAAAATGAATAAAGAAATACTTTTTTTTGAATAATTAAAAACAAAATATTTTTAAAACAAGTTTAAAGTGTCAATGAAATTAAAAATTTTTAACAGATCCTTATACAAACAAAAAAGAAAAAGAAAACTCATTTTAAATTTTAAAACACTTGGTTTAGAAAATTTATATATATATAAGTATGTATACATATATATGTGTAAATTACAAATATGTATAGAATTTTTCACTATTAATGGTGACCAAGTGCACAATATTAGTGCTCAGGTAGATATGCAACTTTTAGTTGTGGAAACATTTCATTGCTTTATATGTATTCCATAGGTTTATATTCAAGCGCCCACACATGCAACCTATATGATCGCATGCACTTAAGGAATCGAACAATTTGTAATTTTTTATAAACTGGTTGCAATTTTAAGTTGTTCGATTGCTTAATTGCATGCGACCTGTTCGATTGCTTAATTGCATACTGTTGCATGTGTGCGGGCTATTCAATAAACCTATGGCATCCAAATAAGCAATCAGACAGCTGCAAAATTAAAACTTCAGGTCCATCTGAGCTCTTAATGTATTTACTTTCAGTGATTCTTAATAACCAGAAAACTTTAATAATAAGAAAATTAAATAAAACTATTTTATTTAAATAAACCTTCAAATTGAAAAATTTATATGCAAAAAAAAGGAATGAAATTTTGTACTATTACATATTTAAAATTAATTAAAATGAACATTAATTGAATATTCAAAATTAATTAATTAATCAATTAATTAAAATCAACATTTTTAAATCGACCGATAACCAAAAAATATGAATAAAAAAGAAAAATTCATAAAATAAATAAAATTTATTTATAATTAAAAATTCTCTGATAATCTTTTGTTCACTGTAACCAAATACCAAAAAGAATCCTAAATACTATTTAATTTGATCAAAACGATTTTAACAAAAAATTATATAATATTGGCAGAGATTAACGATTAGATTTTGTTTTTTCGAATTACAATTTTACAATCCTAATTTAAAAAATTACAAGTGATTTTAAATAAAAATATTTCTAATTATTAATTTTGTACGACAATTTAAATTAAAAAATAAGAAAAAAACGATTTTTTTAATTTCTTAAGAGGATATTCAAATACGGACATGCATATATATGTAAAATTCCATTAAAATTTATTGTACTTTTAATGCACATAAAATAATATAAATAAATATATAGAGTAAGAATTCTATAAATCGAACTTTTTTAAATTACGTTTTAAAAATATGAGAAAAATTCGAGTATTTGAATTATTTTGAGTGTGTTTGTGTGTGTGACAAAATTGACACAGAAAAATTTTCTACTTTTTCTCTCTTTGTATTTATCAAAATATAATATTAAAATGTAAATACATATTTATATTTTTAAAATGCATAATATCTTATGTACATAGTTTATAATTATATACAGAGGGCAATTTTTGTAATTCCACAAACGAACTACTTTTTTGAGTAATAGCTAGTAAGCATAACTAAAATTTTACAATTGCGAGTAGCGTTACTCAAAAAATTACATATTTCATGTGTGTTATTACAAAAATTGTCTTTTGTATATCATTATAAAGTATATACACAATGATAAAATATAAAACTTAAAATTATTTTTGCTATTGTACTAATATGTTATATAGGAATGACGATATTACTCACTATACACATCAAAATAACACGGAATTGTAATTTCAAATTTTTCACAATTAACACAATTTGAAGAAAAAACAAACAAAAAAAAATTTTTATTTCTATTATCGCGATTATCTTAAAAATTTAGTAAAAAATTTAAAGTACATAAATATTGTATGTACTTCTTCTATAATATAAATAGTTTTAGTGTTTTATTTTTCTAAAATAATATTGTGATTTAAATCCGAAATAATCTAAATATTTAATAAAAAATATTTAAGTAAATTAGAAAATTTATTTTTCTTTATATTGAAGTTAAAGTTTTAATTCGAATAATCTAAGCTTTACTGTATACATTATATGTTACATTTATACATACATATTACAATATTTTAAATATTTTTGTAGTTAAATTTTTTTATTTTAAATTTTTTTTTATATTTTCTTCATTTTCTTTTATTTTATTTATTTATCTACTTTAAAAGAGTCTATTTTTGTTGTTGATTAATAAAATCGAAAGTCGTTGCTCCACTAATTTTTCCAGATGCACTTCTATGAAAATGAACATTTTGCCATTTGCTATCTCTTTTATGCCATACACGTGTCTCTTCTGATTGATGTGTGTGAGCATGTCCTTGTCTACAAAATAAACAAAAAATAAAAGCAAAATTTTAAAATTTTAATTCCAAAAAACATTTACAATTTCTTTAAAACAAAAAAAAAATTCTTAATATAAATTATTTCTATATAGTCGGTTAACGCGCGTTATAAATCGCGTTATATTTTATTGCCCAAACCTCTCAGTTTATTTTTAGAAAGTAACAATTCTTTAATTTTTTAAACGTTGTCAAATTGAATCTCGGTGATAGTAATGATATATCAATGTTAACAAGATATTTATTTAAATTCAACAAGACTAAGCAAAAATTTCTAATACTAAATTGTGTTTTATAGTTAATAAACTCTTTTCAATTTTTTAACTAAGCAAATTCTGAATCAACTGTTGATTTATAATAAAAGTATTTGAAATATTTAAAAAAAAAATTTGAGCATATACAAAAAACGAAACTGCCGGGAACTGCTGTCCAAGTCCCTAGGGGATATATCCAGCTCTTACCACACTCGGTTCTCTTAAAACCTACGAATCTATACCGATACGAAAGATTCAAATATTCATAATTATCTCGGGGCAATTAGTTATTAGTATGTAATGGAGATAAACTAGCGTTGAAGTTTTAGTCTGAAGAATCTTTCTTAAAAAAAAAAAAATTTCAACTTAATAAAATTACTTACTTGTCAATATACTGCGTCAATCTAACATAAGCAATGCAAGCCGCATCTTCACCTAGTAAATGTACATGAGGATTCAATATTGTTGTATTTATAGCCTTACAATTTTTTCCAAGCACTAAAATTTGTATACAAAATTAAAATATTATTTTGTAAAATTATCAGAACTAAAAATTTATCAAAACAAAAAAGTAAAAACAAATACTATATAATATAGGTGGAATCAAAATCAGTGCAGAATTTACCCAACAGATATTACATCCTATATAGGTCTTTCGCGTATACATGTATATATGTATGAGGGCTTCAATTAACAATTAAATTTTAACAAAAGATATTTATTAATTGTTATACATAAAAAATATAGATGAAATTGTAAGTATATATGTATACAAGTAACGTTATGACATTTCTACTGCAAATGTAGACCGAAAACTGGATACATAGCTACAGAGAAAGAAAATAATTTATCTATCCACCATAAATGTGTATTTTATTGTATTTTATTTACAGAAGTGATTCTGAAATTTATTCTTGTTTTTGAAATTTTGTTGAGCAAATTATTAAAATACATTTGCATATATTTTATTCCAAATCCGGTATACAATTGAATTAAATATTTTAATATATATTCAAATATTCATCTCTTTCAAGATGATTCATCATAAGTCATTATATAATAAATTCGGCTCTGATTTACAAAGCATATTATATTAAATAAATAAGCATACTATTTTACACATAAAAAATTTTTTTAAATGACAAAAAAAATTACCATTTTCAAAATAGAATTTATGAAAATCAATGCCTTCGACTAGATTACCTAATGCTTCGGGCTCAAAAGCAGTTAAATGTGGGTCACATATTTTTCTGTAAAAAAATTTTTTTTTTAAATAATATATTAAATGACTTTTCTGTGATAATTTTTCTTAAGAAATAATACAATTTTTTATTTATATTTTTTTTTTGCAAAACTGTTGCATTTCCTAATCAAATGGACTTCCGTCGCATCACACGAATATTATGTTACAAATTTGAAGCGTGAAATGCTTTAACTATTTAACTTTATCAATAAAGAATCCTGTTACAGTCCGACAATCTTTATAATATATATATATATAAATAATATTTGTAAGTCATAATCTAAACTCTAAGCCCATATAACGTTCACCGAAAATAATGGAATCGGTGACTAAAATTGATATAAATCCTGTATAATATGGATGCTTTATTTTGAAAGTGACTTAAGATTTGAAATTAAAGAATTCTTTTTATTTTTGTGAATTAGTTGAAATTGAAACTTATGTTGAGTCGAATAAGAAAATTAAATATTCAACATAAAGCAAATAACCTGTTTAACCGAACAGTTTTCGTTACTTTGCGATACCAAAACGAATTGGCAATCATTCATTTTTAATTGAAATATAAACTAAGGTCACTTTTAAAATAAATCGTCAATCCAATAAAGAGTTTATAAAGTATTTAAAAAATTGAGGATTTTTTGAAAATTCCGTCTTTTCAATAAAACGTATATATGTATGTGAATTAGACCACTCTGGTTCTATATATAGATGCACAAATAATTAATAGTATAAAAATATTTAAATTGACTTCTTCATAGCACATTTTATTAGGAAAACACACGTTTTTTATATAATTGCGTACATATATGTATGTATTTGTACAAAGGGTGTACCAAAATTCACAAGAGATTTGAATTTTGTACCCTTTATATTGACAAATGTAATATACTTAACATCAAATATACTTCCTATGCTTGAATTTATATATGAGAAAACTTTCACATTTAAATTTGGGAGCTGAAAGCACATTCAATTATTCTGAACGAATTCAGAAAATTGAGATATAACAAGCTAACAAATTTTTTTTAAAGTATGTAAAATTCAAAATATGTTATTCCCTGTTTTTCAAAAAATTCATTTACAAACTTAGGATGTTCTACAAAATATGGCAATTGTATGCGATTGTTAAAAATTTCGTGTATTATACTGAATTTGTGGAGTCCCGCAAAGTAGCTGCGAAGCTGTTATATACGACGATTAATATAAAATACATAATATGAACAAATCTTTATATTTTTACAAACACCTGTGAGTTAATATGCAAAATATTTAACAGGAATTTCAATAAAGGAATTCCCATATTACCGGTTTATTGCTTAAATTTTTCGCACAAATGAGTATAGTAAAATATGTAACGAAGCGAAGCGCTTGTCCAAACCAAGCATGCTACAATCGATAATAATTTAAATAATCTTATATAAAAAGTAATTTTATGATTGCGCATTTTGCAATCGATTATTGCTAAAATTAGTAAGTTTTTAAAATTTAATTATTAAAATTTTGAGACACTCTGTACATAAAATATTATATTTTGTATAGTTAAATATTTTTTTTTTAATATTTTAATATTTACGTATAACTATCAAAATCTCCACTATTGATAGCTTCAATCAATTGTTCGGTGATTTTAATAATTTCCTGTCGTCGAGCTGCAATCCAAGTGTTATTGTTTTTGAAAAACAGTTGAGAAAAAAAAAAATTAAAAAAAAATATTTTATAATTAATATGTATTTTTGTTTTTGTTAAAGAATAGTTATTTTAAAAATATATTGGAGATATTTGGCAAAAAATGTTTATCATTAATGCTTAGAGGGTGTAGTTTTCTTTTTCTCCAAAAAAATTCGAGACAATAAGTGTTTTAACAACCAAGAAATACTAAATGTTATATACCAATGCGGTGTGCCGGTATGCTCTTTGAGGGATTCCGTGAGGCTGCTTTAGAAATTACACGAGAGAACTTCATAAATAATATTTAATAAATACGAGCTCGAAATATAATTTTTGGCGAGATGCTGTTTGATATGCAACAGAATTTTATTAAGTAGCAGTGTTGCTACTTTAATCGAAAATGAACCCTTTTTGTTCTGTTAAAATTGTTCTGGCTCCATGGCTCGTCTTTTTTATCATATTAAGTCATATTTGGGCAAAACACTCATTTCGTCTATATCTTCCCAATATATTTGCGAAAATTAGTAATGGTAATGAGCAAACTATATACAATATTATTAGTTTCAAATCGCAACAGTGTCCGAGATACAGGAATTTTAACAAATATTTTCGAAATTTCTATTTGCCTAAACTTCTCAGTTTAGATACACACCCTTGAAGATAGAAAGCTGAAATTTAATATGTACATAGATCTTTACTAGAAACTTATTTTCGTAGAACAAAATTTTTACCTATCTCCCCCTCTCTAAAAGTTATATCCCTCCAAAAACCCTAAAAAAGCCATTATTTAACTATTTGTTGCAGTGAAACCATAAGCATTTTTCAAATTTTGCAAACGCAGAAAGGTAGTGGCTTGCTTCTGCTATCGCTGCATACTATAGTTAAATTTAAAAAAAAAAACAAAATGGCCGTTGAAATTTACCGTTATCTAAAATCCGTTTTTTTCAAAATTTTTGAAGACGTTTTTTTTTCTAGACCTCAGGTTGTAGCAGCTTTTAGACACTAATAAATAGTTTATTTGGTTAGAAGAAATTTTTTTTCCATCTCCATCCTCTCTCAAGTTATCGCCTAAAAATTTGAATTTTTGACGCTATATATTTCCGAAACCGCAAGCTTATTTAAATTTTTCAAAACGCTAAAAGCTAACGGTAAATTCCATGCCATTAAAAAATATAATTATTTTTCTTAACTCACGCAATTAACTATTAAACTCCTTAAATTAATTTTTGCTTCATTTCAAAGACTGCATAAAACGTTCACCCTAAATATATGCATTCCAAGAAATAGTTTCGTTTATGAATGAAATTAAATAATTTAATAGTGTGGTAGGTATACATAGACTATATTTAAAAGCAGTATTTTCACTTGTTAAAGGGAAAAGTGCTACAATACAAACCATTGGTTTGACCCAACTTTATTTACTTTATTTTGTATTTTATGTGCTCTCTCTCGAAATACTTTGAGAAACCAAACATTTTTTTCGATTTTTTTCCACTATTTGGTGTGAAATTTTTAGAAACTTTAAATCTTTTTTACAGAATTTTGGCCACTTTCTTACAGCCTGATCGTGTATCCCGCTTTTTTTAAGATTACTCATTTTTTCAATTGGATTTTTGTATTTTCTCTTTAATTATTGATTAAACGTCTTTCAAAAATAAAGTGAATAAATTTTGTATACATTTTAGAAAAAACGAGATACGCAATACCGAACAGTTCTTCTCACTCAAAAATTACATTATACAAATACATAATAGTTACTCACTTTCTTCTCACTTGCCGAGTAAAATAGCGAGATAGACAATCAGGCCCTTAAGCTTTAATTTAAGTCACTAAATGTTAAAAGAATTTTTTATGTTACAAAAGATATAGTACAAAAACCATTTCTGTGTCAAGATTTTAAAGGCCTAGTAAAATGCAGAAACTTATAAAATTGTAACAATTTTTAATTTTTATTGATTTTAAGTGTAGTAATTATTATCAAATATTAATTTTTAATCCCAATATTCACTATAAATAGCAAGTTGACATTTATAAGAATAATTGTTGAAATAAAAAACTTAATTTTAAGGTTTTTATTGAAATATAATAAATTTTAAGAGAAAATTCCCCATGGTTTTATTTTTCAAATATTTTGCAACGAATGCTCAATCGATCAAGCTGCTCAACGATTCTAGAACCGAAATAAAGTTGACGAAATTCAATACACGGAGCTTGCTGACCAAGAGGCTAGGTCCTAGAAAGAATGAGTGAGATTACTACTATTTGTCCTTTGAGTAGTCCAGCAATCTTCGGTTACTAATTTTGCTTGCAGCAACAATGAAAAAGTATATTTGCAGAAAAATTTTCCAAAAAAATTTAACAGCAAGGATTTTTTATTAAAATTTATTCTATTTCAATAAAAATCTTCATATTCACCTTTTTTTTTTACAATAACGGTTCTTAAAAATGTGAACTAATTTTTAGAGTGACTACTGTGATCAAAAATAATAGTTAATAATTACAGTATATGAAATCAATAAAGGTAAAAATAGTAATAATTCTTTGGGTTCCTACATTTATTGGGGTCTTTAAAATCTTGATATAGAAATGGTTTTCGTACTATATCTTCTGTACCATAAAAGATTTTTTTAACCTATATTGACTTAAATCGAAGTTTAAGTGGCCAAAATTCTGTAAAAAAAATTTTTTGTGTTATTTGATAGAATCGTTGAGATTTGAGAACTAGTTCCAAACAAAAATTTTAACCCATTTTGGATACCTTAAATAATAATTTGTAACATTGTACTCTTTACTGAATCACCCTGCTTTTTTTTTTTTCATCTGGGTATATGTATATTGCTTTCTATCACCCTCCTTCGGAAATACAATAGAATTTTGGGCATCCTATATATATATAAAAGTAAAAACTAAATTAGAAATAAAAAAACATTAAACATACCTTAAATATTTTGTAATAAAACTCGAATAATTTATTATTAATATAGAAGCGTCAAATACATAATACTATATAATTTTATTACAGCAGCACCTGGTATAATTTTGATTCAGCAAATATATATTATAATTATTAAATTATATATTAAGTATTTTATATAGTGATGCTTAAACAACGACGATAGCGGCGGCGACAATGCTCAAATTGTTTGATTGTTAAAAACGCAAAAGTCGTGATGCTCAAAAGTCGTTCTTCTCTGTTCTTGTTTTCTGTTAAAATTCTTTAACAAATATACACACATGTATGATACAGTATAGTAAATATTATTAAATTTTTGTTGCCTTTTTGGTCCGGTTTCCGTTGCCCTTCTTATATAAGCATATAAATTGGTTTTTGTTGTTGATTTCGCATAGTTTGTATTGGCTATGTTACGTATCGTATTTATATATATATAAAGTTGTAACACTGATTCAAAATTTATTATTGTCTTTACACATATTATAACTTTTGATTTTGAAGTTCTGCAGTGCCATTTTTTGATTATAAAGTATTGCTGCAAAAAACCAAGGTTTTTTTGGCTGCCTTTTTTGTTTTTTTTTTTTTGCATTATGAGTAAACTCTCATAAATCGCACTTTAATTAATTTTTCTCTTATGATATAAATTTTTTATATATAAACATATAATATACACAGAGTATTCGGAATTAAATAGTATTCCTGAAGCAAATGATAAAATAAGTTCAGATGAATTACAAAAAAAATCGAATTTCCACTATCTAAACTAAAATAAACTAAAAATAATGCAATGAAAATAACAATGTTCAAAAATATAGCACATTTCCAGAGTTGAGAACAATTTTAAATTTTAATTTATTATAAGTCTTAATGCCTAAATAACAGACATTCTCTTATAAAAAATTATTTATACTCTAGTTCTGGGGTCAGTAACCTTGTCAGCATGCTGAACTGTGGACTATGACAAAAATAAGAACTAAAAAATGGATAGCGGGAAACCTTTTTCTGCAAAAATGTAGTCCCTTCTTCTTAGTGTATATACGAGTACGACGGTTCATTTAGCAAATGTAACATACTTTCGATTTGCTACTGTAATATCGAATTATCGTACAATAATTAAAAACAAAAAGGGCATTGAATTTTGATTCATCAATTAATGAAACTATTTTCCTTTACATTTTATATATTTTACATTTCGTATTTTAAATATATTTTGTTAATAATAGTACTGTTAAAAGTACATTTGCGCGGCACTCAAAAAAAATTATTTTAAAAATTGTTCACCGTTTCAAAAAGGTTTTTGACCCCTGCTCTTGTTTCAAACATTGAATTGTATTGCTTTAATTACTGTGGCTTATTCTGAGTATCGAATCGCTAAGTGATAGCGTTATTTATAGGCACGAATCATTTGTATGATTTGGTTTGCGTTTACAATAATAATATCGAACTTTTTACGATAATTATAACTATCACGTAGGGATTCGATACTCAGAATAAGACCCATTTATGAAATTTTTAAAAACATAAGGATTTATTTTTTCAAACATTTTGCAACGAATGCTCAATCGTGCATTCTACCAAAGTTTAGTTACTAAAAATTGACACATTTATTTTTCTTGCCACAGAGTTAAGAAAAGAAACTCTCACGTCGTATGTGGAAAGTTTTACAGAAATAGCACACACGATCGCCACCTTTCTTTTTGTAGTCAAGTTAATCACATAGTCAGTTCAAGTGTGAAATAACCAAACTTACGAAAATTCGTGGACCTCATCAGATGAAATATGTTTGTGTAGAGTTTTTTTAATAGACGATAATATTGAATTTTTGACATTTTAATTGAAGTCGATCGAGATTATTGTTGAAAACATGAAAAATTTATTCAAAGCTCCCTCCATTTAGCGCATTGTGCGGCAGCGCATTGAAAAGCTCCTTTTATGTTGAAATGGTAAGCAATATTTTAAATTTAAAAGAATTATTTAAAAATATTGAGGGGAACCAAGTTGTGGTCTTATTCAAACTTACAGTAAGAAAATTTGAAGTATTGTAAATTGTGTTTTCATGAAATATAGGAATTGGAACCACTTTTCTGAAAATGGCTCCCTTTTTCGAATATTTCTGCTCCCCATCCAAAAAATCGAACAACAGCCCTACGTAGAATACAGGGCTTAAACCTGATGATATCACTTCACATGATATTTACATATGCCATACAGGCTACCATACCATATGCCATACTTTACATGATATTTTACATATGCCATACAGGCTACCGGAATATATGGGTAAATTACTTTTCCACTAATATTTTCCAACTTTTTATATACCAATTGAAGAGAATAAAGTTAAGCAAATAGTAATTGGAACTATAAACGAACTATAAGACAAACCAATAATTGGCCGGAAATGTGCTATAAGAAAATAACTAAGACATAATTTTCTTTTCGTTTATATTAAAATTTTAAAACTTCAAGAATACTATCAAATCTCTTATACACATCCTGTATATATATATAGAATATCAAAATGATGGACAAGATTAATACAAAAAAATTTATAATATGTACATATACGAGTATATACATAAATATACAAATAAAATATAATAAAATGGATGAATATTTATTATATACATTTAATATAAAAAGCCTGCGTACACTTAACGTTCCTGTATATCGTCGGTTAAAAAGCAGAAAGCCAGGAAACTGTGTTTTGAGTAAAGTCAATTTGAAAAAATTGTAAAATTGTAAAACTAATCAATTAGTGCAATGGGATATGTCTCTTTAATTTCTGGATTTATAAACTACATTCTGGATTTGCATGATTTTTTGCCACAACAAAGATTATATTATTCCGATTTAATTCATCTATGAATTCCGAATTCCCAAAAAATGCACTTAGTGCTTTCTGCTTTTTAACCGACGATATACATTTAAAAAAGATTAGTTATATTTTCAGGAAAGAGAGCAAAAATTTTACAAAAATATGGAAAATCGTAAAGAGAAGCACTTTTCTGTACAAAGAGTAATAAATAAATTTAAAGAAACATGTTTTTTTTAGTCTCTAAGCCTCGTTCTGGTCGCCCATCTAAATTGACGCCTAAGGAGAAATGCGATATAGTCAAAAGGGTGAAAGTGAACCCAAGATTTACGGCTTCTGAAACTGTAAAAAATATTAAATTTAAATTTAAAAAAGGCATTTGCGCTAAGACTGTACACAAAACTCTCAAAAAAGCTGCTTATAAAAGCCGAGTGATACGTAGAAAGCCATTAGTATATAGGGTAAATCATTTAAAACGTTAGAAGCCCCTTAGCTTCTAGAAGAAAGTTGTATTTTCGGATGAACGTAAATTTTGCACTTTTGAAACTAAAGGAGGACGACAGTCGGTGTAGAGGAAATGTGGTAGTGCGCAAGAAAAAAAATTTACTTCCAACAGTAAAACTTAAGGTGGAGTAATAATTTGCGGGTGTATGCTAGCTAGTGGTTTAGGAGTTTTAAAGTCTATAGAATCAATTATGAAAAGAGAGGATTATTTAGATATTTTTAAAGAAAATTTAATAATAGTGTTTGAAAACTAGGTCTTCAGACACAAGAAGACACATCTTGCTTTCGCAAGACAATGACCCTAAGCATACCGATAAAATTGTGAAGCTGTGACTATTGTATAATGTCAGAAAACAGTTGCATACACCACCCCAATCTCCCATAAAATATTTATGGGATTTGCTAGAACGTAAAATTCGTAAACGAACCATAAGTTCTAAAAAATGTTCAAAGATGTCATAACAAAAGAATGGTCAAAAATCACAATTGAAGAAATTTCAAAACTGGTTCATTCCACGCCAAAAAGGCTACGAGGAATTTTAGCAAGAAAAGGCTAGCCAACTTCATACTCTGAATTTAGTCACATTGGTTTAAAAATTCAGGTGCTGTATGCAGACTTTTTCTGCTCGTTTTGCATACGAAAAATTTTTTTTGTTTGTTTTTTGTAAAATAAAATGTTATATTTTGAAATGTTAAATACTATAAAAATTATTAAAAAAATTGAAATTTCTAAACAATATAATTAATCTCGTTTTAATGCAAAATATACAGGAACGCTTAGTGAATGCAGACTTTTCATACTTAGTTTCACGTTTGTATTAGGACACTGAAAGATAAATCTGTATAATTGAATAATAAATTTTTAATATTTCATTTTGTTCTATATAACTCTCTCGAACCATATACTATATCTATATATACATAACAAGTATACAGGAAGATGTTTGATGATAATGCAGGGTAGCATTAGGATGTAACTATATAAACAATTTTAAAAACAAAAACTTTAAAAATTTGAAGAAATCTGCAACAACGTAACATTTCACATTAAAAAACAGCCCCCCCCCCCCCCCCTATTCAAATATTTAACGAAAACAAAATGTTGCTGAAAGTGTTGTTCAAAGTTGAAAGACTGAAATCAAGTTTTTCACAATTCAAAAAAAAAATTTTGATGAGTTGCGCTCGTGTTATGTTATAAATTTTCGAATTTATAAGCTAATATCTTCGGAATTTATAGAATTCTGAAGTTGTCATTTAAGAGCTTACTATAGAAAAAATTCTACTTTATTTTACTGTACTGTAGACCTAATCGCTCTCTAGCTCTCATAGCTAACGATTAGAGTATATGAACAAAACTGCACTCCAAACAATTATTTTACTTTTACATGCAGCAGTATACACGTGGTATATACACTTAAAGACACATACCATTCGTTAGCATCCTGTATATGTCTAATTTTAACTTGTACATGTCTACAAAAAAATTTTATATTTTCATCATAGATTTTATACTGCGATGGCACCATTTGGCCATATTCCCATTCGAAATTCAATTATATTTTCTACGTATAAAAAAAATTAAACAAATTTCTTAATCGAATATTACACTTTTTTTGCTTATATATTTTGGCAATTTTAAAATAATAAATATCAATATATTTTTTAAATTATTTCATTTAAATATCATAAATGCTTTAACAATTTATATATATATAAGTTCAATAAATATATGACTACTCTTTTATATAATATCAGGTATTTTTTTTAAATTTCTATTATACTACTTTTTTTTCATATACGAGTACTACTTTTTTTCATTTTTGAGTACTCATTTCAACAGGTTAAATTAGATAATGCCCTTTCAAACATATTAAAGGCCGCCATACTTTACAATTACAAAATTTGACAACGGCAAAAATGTCAGCTTCGAACTTACAGAAAACACTATCATGAATTTCGTTCGTAGTTCCGAAATTTGGAAAATTACGAATTTCATATTCTCAATTCCGAATTACTAAAATCCTACTGCGAATATTGCGCAAAAGAGAAATCATAAATTACGTCCGTAGTTTACGTAGAATTCTACGAATGACGAACTTAGCTACGACGTAAACTTTTCACAAATCACAAATTCCTTTCGTAGAGATTATGAATCAGCAATGGTAACACAATTTTTTTGGAGTGTAAAAATCAATACTTTATTTCAACTGTCAAATGTTTATTTATGTTTTTTTTTTTGCTATTTGAGTACACAACTTTCATAAAAAAGGATATTTTTGAAAAGTTTATTTTGAAAAGGATATATTTTTGTATTTGAAAAGTGAAAAAAACAATTCTTTAGCAAATATGAATTAATTTCATTTAACGGTTGCTGTTTTGGAAAAACTCAAATTCAAACAAAAAAATTAAAAGCTTGAAAATTTATAACAACCACTCTCTCTAAATTGCTTGTTACATGTGAGTATTTCTTTCGTACACTATTGAGTGTTATTTTTATTACGAACGTAATTTTTGATTGCTTCATTACGAATATCCGGAGCAGAACTTTAATAATTCGGAATTGAGAGTATGAAAATTGTAATTTTCCGAATTTCGGAGCTACGAACGAAATTCATGATAGGGCTACTGATCTTTCCAAAAAATTTATATTTTTATTGTTTTAACACTCCAAATTGAAATATTAATTTTTAAGGAAATTGGTTGACTACTTTTCTTTATATGCGCAAAAATGTAAAATCGGCTCGTAAACAGGTCCAGTTTCTGAGGTCTGGTATGTCCCAAAATTCGTGACATAGCCATAAATTAATTCACACATAAAATTTCATTAAAATCGGTACAGCCCAAATTGAGACACACGCGTGCATTCACAGGCTCACAGCCCAACAGGTAGATCGACCAACAGCTCTATAAAATTAGTTTATTTATGTTCCTCTACTATGGAGAAGTGTATTCCCACCGAAAACTTGATATCCGAAATTTGGTGCTATCACTTAACCTCCCTTATTGTATTCAATGCGGTCGGCAAATAATAGAAAATAACCTTATTTTAATTGATTATAGATTTATTTTATATATACGCACTTGTGAAGCTACATTATTGACAATTTATCATAAATTCTGCAGTTCATAGTGGTGCCTACTAAATATGTGTGTTTCTGGCATTCAAATATATTATGCTAAAAAATATTATTCATCTTCCACAAAAGTTTCAAAAAAATCGAAACTAAATTCACGTGGATTAATATAACTTTTGGCAAATCTTTGTGTCAAACGTTCGACTTTATATTTTAATTTTATAATATAACATAGTATACAGAAATTTAAACATACATTTATATATATATATATATAAATATATACAAATATATATAAAGAAAATTAATGAAAGAAATCGAGACAAATAGAAAGAGAGAGAGAGAGACAAAGAAAGAGAAAGTAAACAAAGATAATTATTTTTCAAAAAAACAAAAAAAAATTTATAGTTTATTTGAATTGCTACTAATTTTTAAGACTATTTTTATTCAACAATATATAATACTTTAATTATGTTCTAGCAATACTTCTTTATAAATTAATATGCTTAACACACAGCAACAGTTGCATGACATTGAACTTATGTAATATAAAGAAATTATTATTTTTTATATGCACTAATATGACATAAGTACGATTAAAATGAGTAGTGAAATAACAGAGCGTCCAAGACTCGAAAATATTCCCGCCGAAGCAAGGTGATAAAATGCCTCCAGACGGAGAAACAAATTCTTAGTGACATTTTGCTCTTTGTGCCGGCCTTCTCGAATCCTTCCAATATAATCTCTTCGAAGCCTCAACAATTGAAATTTCTCAAAATCGTATATTTTGCAATTTTCACTGATAATTCATGGACGTGAATCTTTCTTTTTTATTGTTTTTTCTTTTTGCATTCGTATATGAATACTTATACATTACCTAATAGGTACAATGGCCAAAATTTTGTTTATTCATTTGAAGCTTCTAACAACCTTTCAGGTAATGGTGCATAATCAATGACGTCAAAAACTTCTTTAGTTTCAGAGATATTTAAATGTAAAATCATTTAAAAATTTAGATATTAAATTTATTAAAATAGATTTTCCTTTAATCGTCATTTACTCATATAATTTACGCACCGCATATTAAAAACCTAACCTTTTTTTTACAGAAAGTTGGAGCATTGTATTCTGACCTCCATTTTCATATAACATAATGTCGCAGAAATCTAAGGAACAAAATATTTATTAGATAAAACCGGGGGGGAAGCATTAAAAAAATAACTCAAGCAAAGTAAAATAAGAAAAATAATTTAAGAAAATTTAAGAGTCTCAGACATTCTGTAGTAATTTAAGATCAAAAAAAGTGTTTCCTTTATAGGAAATAATACAGAGCTTTAAGATATTTATTAGTAAGATACTAATAAGGATATAACTATAATAATAGTAAAATATTGTTCTTATCGTACTCTTACTCCGGTTTAATAAACATTTCTATTAACAATAATCACGAAATTTTAAAATTTTTCAGATGATAATGTAAAAAATTCTGAAATAATGACAAACTACTTTGTAAATAAAAAACAAGAGTGCATAATTTTATGGGAAAAATTTTATGTTTTTAGCTATTAAAATTGCTTATTTTCATAATCCACAAAAATACATCTCTAAAGTAAACACAATTATTATTCACTTTCTATTATTTTAATTTCAACAAAAAAAAAAATGTAAAATTATAAAACAACAACTGGTTAAGACTTTAAGACAAAATAGTTAAGTGAGTCCGCTGTGCAACAAATACGAAAACATTTTAAATCACATAAAGCACGCATAATCTTCTTCAGATTTATATTCGCAGATCTAAGCCACTAAACTATTACGTCAATTTAAAATTGCAATCAGTTTGGGGAATCAGTTTGGATTCGTAATAAAATTTTTGAAAAACAACACACGTACTAATACACATAAACAGATAAATGCCGAATAAAATTGAATCTATGTATATCAAATTAAATTAGAACAAGTCAATAACATTTTCTTATGTTCCTAAATGTATGCAATATATGAATGAAAATTTAATGTTAGTTATGGTTTTCTAAATAACACACAAAGGGCTATAAAATCATCTGGCAACAATATTAACGAGATGAGAGCACAAAAGACGGCCTTAAACAATAAATTTTTCAAAAATGGACTTTTCTATAAATGGTTAAAACATATTTTTGTTATGAGTTGTTTTTTGAATTCATTTTGAAAGTGTTACAGTGTATTTAAAATACTTATTAAACTAAAACTAATTTTGGCAACACTAAAAAAGTTTAAAATTTGTGAAAAAAAACTTACCCTTAACATCATCGTCTTCTAAAGTTGTGCTTGATGAATCAGTTGATTCTTTTACTTGCGAACCATCACCCTTTTTTGTGATCATACTTCTACCTACAGTTTTTTTTAAAGATACAAAAAAATTTTAAAATAAAAGAAAAGTTGTGACATAGAAATTTTGTTTTTATAGTAGGATTTAACAGGAATTTCGATTTAATGGTTGCAAAATACATTTATGAAATAGATCACATAATTACGGAAGATAACTTAAAGGTATTAAGAGAGGTGAAAAACAATTAAAGTATTAAGAGAGGTGAAAGGAAAACAAATCAAACAAAGACTGCCTACTGAACAAGGACGAAGGTAACGCGACTACTTGGCTCTTTAAATTAATTATTTGACCAATTTTAAGGATTAAAACAGGTACAATTTTAAATGTAATTAATAATAAAAATAAAAACATAAAGAAAAATTAAATTTTAGATTAAGTCAGTTGAAAATAAGATTAGGTCAGGTATGATATTTCTAAATTTAATAGATTTTAATTTTATTATTTGTTGCGTATGTAGCGCACGAAATATATAAGCAAAAATAAAAAGTATTTTATTCCGAATACAAGTTAGTCTCCTTTTCTTACACGCAAAAAAAATTTATGTTTCGGAAAAATTACCAACTATTGAAGAATTTTTTCAATTTATATAAAATAAAAATTATAGTAACTTACTTGAAAAATTTCTTGTTGCTAACATTGTTGTTAAAATGGCGCCTTTAAGTTTACGACGAGCATTGAATTTCTTGAGACAATCGACCGTTTCTTGACGATGTACAACAGAAGCAACTCTTTCTCTTTGCTAAAGTTGTTTTGGAAAAAATACATATGTATATAAGAAAACCAAATATAAAGACACAATATAAATTGTTATAGTTTTAATATAATAATTTACGCATATCCAAGGATGTTTAAGTGCTTCAGCAGCTGTAATTCTTTTATATGGATTAACAGTTAACATTTGATTTATTAAATTTTTAGCTTCAGGTGTTACCGTATCCCATTCTGGTGATGGATACTATAATATTTCAATAAAAGAAACAAGACAATAAAGAAAAAAATGGTAAAAATATCATAATATCCTTACATCATAAGCGCCAGCTTTGATTTGCGAATATAATCGATGTTGATCTTCATCCCAAAATGGTGGATATCCAACTAATAGAATATATAGGATGACACCTATTGTTGTTTTTGGAATATAATTTTAATAAATTAAACAACTTTTTGAAAAAGAAAACTAACTTACCACAAGCCCATATATCGACTGATTTTCCATATGGTTCCTTTTTTAATACTTCTGGTGATAAATAACCTGGTGTACCAGCAAAACCAAACCATGCTTGATGATCACCTTGTACTTCAATAGCTAAACCAAAATCAGCTAATTTAACAGCAGCACCTTTTGCTTTGCTTGCTAATAATAAGTTTTCTGGTTTTAAATCACGATGTACAACACCATTTTGATGACAATGATTAACTGATTCTAAAATTTGCTGAATACAATGTGATGCATCAGCTTCGGAATAAAATTCACGTGCAACAATGTCTTCAAATAATTCACCACCGGTTACCAAATCGAAGACAAGATAATGATAATTCTCTTCTTGTATGCTATCGTGCAGTCGTACTTTTGAAAAAAATTTAACAATTTTATAAATTTTCGGATTAGAAATGTTTTAACTTATATTTACTGAAAAAATAAAAAAGAAATTTACCAATATTTGGATGTTGTAATTTTCTGCAGATTCTAGCTTCCCTTTCCAGCTTCTGAAAATCTAAGAAAAAAAAAATTGCACATGCATTAATAACGTCATTTTTTAAAAGTTTATTTAAATCAGCAAATTGAATTTTTTATTTTTTGAAACCTGAAAAAAACTGTTGGTTCGAAATTTTTATCATTTTCCAAAAAAAAAAAAAATTTAAAAAAAAAGTGCTTATTAGTTTCACTTTGTCCGTCCGTTCGTCTGTCCGTGCGTCTGTTTACAAAACTTCTATACCCTTGAAAATAAAAGCTGAAATTTTAGATGTACAGAGATCTTTACTAGAAACTTATTTCCGTAGAAGAAAATTTTTATCTATCTTCCCCCTCTAAAAGTTATACCCCCCCAAAACCCTAAAAATTCCATTTTTCAACTTTTTACTGTAGTAGAACCATATGCATTTTGCAAATTTTGCAAACGCAGAAAAGCAGTGGATTGCTTCTTCTATCACGGGATACTATAGTTAAACTTTCAAAAAAGAAAATGGCCGTTCGAATTTACCGTTATCTAAAATTCGCTTTTTGCCAAATTTTTGATAACTTTTTTCTTCTAGACCCCAACTTATAGGAGCCTGAAATTTTAGCAACTTTTAGACATTAATAAATAGTTTATTTCGTTAGAAGAAAATTTTTTTCCATCTCTAGTTATCATCGCTTCTTGAAATTTGTAAAATTTGAATGTTTGACGCCTTATATATTCAAAACCGCAAGCTTTCTCAAATTTCTATAAAACCATAAAGCTAACGGTAAATTCCATGACATTAAAAAATATAATTATTTTTCTTAACTCACGCAATTAACCCTTAAAATCGAGCTTTATGTTAACTACTCTTTATATTAATTTTTGGTTTATTTCAAAGACTGCATAAATCGTTCATCCTAAATATATGCAATCCTAGAAATAGTTTCCTATATAAATGAAAGTAATTTTAATATAATAATAGAAAATCACTAGATTGTTTTTGAAAGCAGCATTTTCACTTGTTGAAGGGAAAAGTGCTACAATACAAACCATTGGTTTGACCAACTTTATTAATCCCTGTTATACTAAAATTGAATATCATTAAATATGATCATACGGGATTTATATTGAAAAGGTTTCGCTGCGTAATTTTTCTATTTGATTTAGGTTCCAGTAGATTTTTAAAAATTCAAAACCACGCTGTAAGATATCAGGTCCGATAAAGGGATTCAGAAAAAAAAAACATTTTAAATATAGTTCGGTCTATGCACAATTAAATTTTTTGTATAATTGATATTTGATATTAATATCTATATTAAAAAATTTATTAAGACTAATCATAATCACGTGAAAGACCGAACAAAAATTTTAGTATAGTCATGGTGTATCAAAACAAAGATTTTATAATACATTCGAGAAGTTTTGTTTTGTAAAGAGTAGAATAACAGCGCAACTACAAAATAAGTCGTTCAAGTATAAATATATGAAAATGCAAGTGGAAACTCATGGTATTACTTACAGAAAAATTGAGGTATCAATTAAGAAAAGTTATAAACCTGAAACAAATATTTCTGAGCAGATTTAGAGGTGAGCGCTGGGAAATTTTTCTGTTCAAGAAAATAAAATTGTTTACACACTTACCTCTGGCAGTTAACTTTTTTGTGTTGATTATTTTTGCAGCAAATTCCAGACCAGTTGATTTCTGAACACATCTTTTAACAATTGAGAATGCACCTCTTTATTTTACATATTATTAAAACAAAAAAAAATAAAATATTATTTAAAGTTTTTAAGTTTTCTTGCCAAAAAAAAAAACACTTACTTTCCGAGCTCTTCTTTAATATCGTAATTATCTGAGAAGCGCGTACAGGCTGCTGGTGCAGCCATCGCGATTGCACACTTGAAGAAATCTATTTTTAATTGATTTTCCTTTTATTCAAGAAAATCTTTTCTTTTATTTTTAATCCCGAGAAAAAATTATTTCAATGATCTTTATCATCAAAAAAAAAAAAAAAAAATTAAATGATTGCAATTTGAAATTTCACCTTTTTTAATTTAATTTTAATTTTTATCTGTTAAAATTTTGACTGTAATACGAAAAAAATCTGTGAAATAAAAAAAAAAAAATTCAAATTATTTAGACATGCTACTAACTATACCTATGTATATAATTTCAACATTTTTAACAATGCACAAAAAATCGAGGATAGGTTCTCTTAGAAACAATTACGACAGACCTTTCCTTATCAATAATATTTTCGAAAATTTTAAGCTGTTTTTAGGCAAAAATAAAATCTTTAAAAATTGAATAGAATAACTTATTATAAAACCTATATTTACTTATGCATTTTGAATTTATTCGAAGTATTGAACTTAATAATTGCTACAACTCCAGTTGTAATAAGGTGTAATAACTACAGAATAAAACACATAAACACAAACATAAACATAAAAAATGTTTTGTGCTCCCAGTTTGTTTAGTGCTCCATTTGTTTTTTAAAGCTATTGAAATTTTTCAGAATTGGAATTTTTTTAAACTTTTTTTCCATATTTTTCAAAGTTGCCAAAAAAGCATTTTGACAAAAAAGTTAATTTAATACGCTACACATGGTAACGCTGCTTCAATGACAAAAAATTTTTGATAATCTACGCTGCAATTAATTTCATATTGATCGACTTGGCGCATAACCTAAATGCGCATAAGGCTTATGAGATCTTGTGCCATTGTGCCAGTCATTAGCTTTGTTTTTTGGTTTCTGATTTGGTTCGAATTGAAATCGTGATATTTTAGATCACTACTTTTTTCTATTAAACTTGAATTTAAGATCTCGAAGAGTTAACGTTATTTGAGAAAGTGATTTGGGCTGTTAATATTTTATGCAAAGAAAATTTTTCGGCAATTTTATTTTATTTATATATTCCTATATTTTTGTATTACTATATATGATTTCTATAATTAATTCTTGAAGATTTCAGGCGGTTGATTCAAATAAAAAACACGAAAAAAGAGAATTCCAGCGGTACCACATAACGGGCCTAAGTGGTCCAAGTGTATTCTTTGGGCGTGAGGAAGGGTTGTTAACTTAATCAAACTTAGTATATGATGCTATAGATATATTGGTACAATTCTTAAAATTGATATTGTAACCAAATAATGTCTCGGAAACATTATCAAAGAAATACAAGTGCTTGTAATTTTTTTCTCCTATAATAAAATTCTGATAAAATTTTCATTCTAATTGCATAAATTTTTTTATAATAATGTATACATAGTTACGTACTAATATAAAATAATTTAATTATTCAAAGTACATAATATGGTAGTTTAATCATATACATATAAATAGTATTTTTGGAACTTGTAAATAAGTATATATTATCGAAATTGATTGGAAAATTTAACACAATTTATGTATGTGTCTCTATACATGTATACAGCAAATTCATTAAATTACAATTTAATTACATTTAATTACAAACAAATCGCCGAAATTTTGTAATGCGTACAATATTGTATTTATTATTATAAAAAATTATTTAGTCACTTAGGTGTATATTCCAAAAATTTAATCAAGCTTTAATACACATATGTGTGTACATATTTTCATAACTCAAATACTTATATATACCCATTTTTCAAAACGAAAAAGAATGTATATTTCACATAATAACAGGAGGGTGCCACCATCATATTCTTTCTGTATACAGTGGAACTTCCCGTATCGGTACCTTCCTGAATTCGAAATTCTCTTATACTCGAACTTTTTATTTACATTAAAGCGTTACATCTGTTTTTCATACAAAACAGTCTCTCATAATCGAAAATCTCTCGTATTCGAAATTTTCTCATAGTCGAACTATTTTTGAGTCTTTTTGAGCATAAATTTTCTCCAGCTCGAACTTTTATTTTTTCTTTCTTTTTTTTTTTATTTTTTGTTATGTTTTGTTTGTTTCGAAATTGCCAGAAATGTCAAATAGAACGAAAAAACCGATTAACTGAGTTTGTTTGAAAAATTTTTGTGGAAAATGTTTTCAAAAAAAATTAAATATTTAACATTACAACAAAAATGCATATGAAAAACCATTCACCGTTAGCGATTACTTAAACCTGGGCCAAAATGTTAAAACAAATAGTTTATTAACAGAAACATTAATAACATTATAGCATTGAATACAGATGAAGTAAATACAGCTAATATTAGCGACTACGAAAATTCAACAGAAGATTTCTGTTTCATAAAACGTTCTTCTTCGTCAGCTGATGAACCCTTACACATTATAAGAAATGCGTTTTTAAGCGAAAATGATTCACCTGAAGAATTTTTTTAAAATTTACATAAGTTCGAAAATTTTTTTTACATAAAGCCAAATAAGGGAATGCGGCAAACATATACACTATATAACGAAAGTCATCATACACCCTATATTTTTGCTATTTCTCCGAATTTAGTACAGTTTGATAAAAATTGCATTTATAGTTTCAAAGCACAATTAATTTAAAGAACATTGAGTATAAGATGCAAGGCCCCACTTAATGTATGCTCCCACTTAAGAAAAATATGAAAAATTTGTGATTTTTTTTGCAACGAAAGTTATCATACATTAATTTTATGCAACCTGTTTCGCGACATTTAGGCACCGACATAAAATATTTTTTAAAGTAGGCTTATAATTTTATTGAAGCACAAGTCAATTTAATTGTTGTTTTCATTTAATAAAGTCCACCAACTTCAAGAAAATAATATGGCAAAAACACGTAAAGAAACCACAATAGAGGAAAGGGAAATAATAATGAAATTGAAACATAAAGGCAAATCTGTCAGACAAATTGGGGAAATAATTGGTCGGAGTTTCTCGACAATTGCCCAAATAATAAACCGTGCCGAAAATTCAGGAACTGTAGAAAATCGACAGAGAACTGGTCGTCCTTCGAAAATGGATGACCGTACTAAGAGAGGTGTTTTGCAAGAATTGAGGAAAAATCCAAAACTGAGTGCTCCAAAATTAGCTACAAGTACATCACAAAAATTGCATACTGATATTCATGCCCAAGCTATACGTAGATTTTTGTGGCAAGAAGGATATCATGGCCGAGTTCCACGTAAAAAACCGCTAATATCAGATATTAATAAATGCAAGAGAATAGAGTTTGCAAAAAAATATGAAAAAGCAACTTTGGACTTCTGGCAAACCGTGCTCTTCACAGATGAAAGCAAATTCAATGTTTTTGGTGCAGATGGTAGAGGAAAAATTTGGCGCAAGTGTAATGAAGCACTGGATTTGCAACATATTATACCCACAGTAAAACATGGTGGGGGTTCTGTGATGGTTTGGGGGTCAATGGCGGCGTCTGGGGTTGGCAATTTAGTTTTTATTGATGGGAAAATGGATCAGTGGCAATATTTAAATATTATTAAAAATAATTTAAAACAGTCTGCCGAAAAATTAGAGTTGGGATCGACCTGGGTCTTTCAACAGGATAACGATCCCAAACATACTGCGAGAGTTGTAAAGGAATGGCTGTTGTATAACGTTCCAAAACAACTCCATTCACCACCCCAGTCGCCTGATTTGAATCCCATAGAACATCTATGGGATTTTTTAGAACAAAAAATCAGGAAACACGACATAACTGGCAAGGAGTCTTTGAAACGCGTAATAATTGAAGAATGGCATAAAATACCGTCGACTGTTACTTGTAACCTAGTCCAATCTATGCCAAGACGTTTGGAAGCTGTGCTTCAAGCGAAAGGTGGACCAACAAGATATTAGATACCATACTTTGTGCAATTTCTTTAAAATTTTTATTTAGTGTATGATGAATTTCGTTGCAATTTTTAATAGAATTTTTTGTTTTTGTTTTATAACTTTGAATTAATGAATTGTTTTTGTTATATATAAGCTTGTATATTTGTTTTACTTCATTTTCTAACAAATAATAAAAATATTAACTTATTTGGATATCTTTGATGCTAAATTATTTAAAAAAGTAATGGTGTATGATGACTTTCGTTGCTGTGTGTATCTTTGATTTTTTCCCATATCTCATGTACAAAATGGATAATATGTATAACATACCATAACTATATGTGCATATGTATGAATATAAAATAAATAAATTTTTTTTGTAATTTCATGTTTACTTTATTTTTTTTTTAAGGAATTTATTGGTTTTTTTTATATCTTTTCATTTTAACGCTTATTTTGCTCAAACTTCCCCTAACGGAATTCTCTCCAACTCGAACAAATTTTTTAGCATTTAGCGAGTTCGAGTTGGAGAAGTTCCACTGTACGTTGAGGATATTTTCTTGATGCACAATATATTCAATCAATATTTTGGGATTAAGGTTATTTATTACAATTTTTCATTTTATATGCATACATAGGTATATGTAATGTTTAATATAAGTATTATATATACATATATTTACGATAAATATTATCGACTTTTTTTTTGTTTTACTCGTGCATACATACATATATGTATGTGTATAAAATATCTATTTTTGAAAGGCGATATCAAAAAACAAAAAAAAACAAGACAAAAGTTAGAACAACAAGTGGAAAAAGAATAAATAAAAAATAAAAAAATAAACTAAAAATAATTGAATTTATTACTTAAACTCCTTAAATATACAGTCAATACACAAACAGACACACAGGCACACACACAGTATGGCCATAAATACAAAGTTTCCATTGCATACAAAGTTTTTCATTTATGCGAATTATTAGTCGAGCTGTTTTACACAAAACTTTCAAAAAAAAAAAATCATCCAAAATTTTTTTATTATTATTCTGTCTGTTACCATCCTTTCCCCCCGCCTCTTGATAATTTTAATTAATCGACTACACAATATATATGTTCCTCATACAAGATGTTAGAGCTCATTAGATGGGTGGTACAGCATGTGCAGTAAGGAATGTCCGCACTCAGAGGAGGGGACACAATAAATCCTTATATGTGGTCTGGGTGCACTATTACCCAAGTTGTACAAATACACAAATCTATAATATTTATATAAGTTCATATGTCAATCAAACCCAATTTTTGAAACGGAATTTTTAAGTTAATTTTAACAATTCCTAATCCAATCCTAATATTTAAAATAGTTTTATAAGATAGGGTAAACAATTAAATTAAAAATATGGGTAAGTAGCTACCTACCCGGGCCCATTCTTTATACTATATATACAGAAACTGAACTGAATAAGAAGTTTTGTTTATTTTTGTTTGTTTGTATTATAGATTAGATTCCAAATTTTAGAGATTTTCTGGAACTACTTTAAATAGAAAAGTACCGAAACTTCAATAATGCTTTATAAAAAGTTTAAGTACGGTATTAATACGGTTGTCCTACAGTCTCAGAGATTTCAATACCTTTACATTGTAAAAAAAAAAACTGCTTAAACGTTTGATACATTTTGGAATACAATTTTTACAATATTAATACGTTCTTAATAATTGTTTGTAGCACGTTCGAAAATTCACGCTACATATACTAAAAATATAGATCGTTCGGAAATTACTGGCTGCAATAAATCTTTAATAAAGAAATGTCAGAAATGTAGCGCAAACTTCTAGGTCAAATTTTGCTGCTGCCTCGTGAAACTTTTTTTTTTTCATATTTAAATTTCAAAATGACAGATTCAGATATTGAAGGATTATTAAAGTAAGTGTTCTTTAAGTTCAAAATTTCTATATTTTGCAGTGAATTGGAGGGCAAAAAGTTTTGCGGTACTATTTCATAAACAATGTCATTTCTGTTATTTTCGAACGACTGATTATTTAGAAGTTTCAGAATTTGTAGACTGCGTTAACTAAAAAAACTTAATTGAAGTTTTTGCATACTGCTTAACGCTTAGAAATTTTAGTTCTAATGTAGAACTTTCAGTGCAGCGTGCATAAACGAAAACCCCCTATAGCACTTTATTGCTGAAGATATATGCTAGATAACTTAATTGGTTATTTCTGGCAAAGTTTATATGACATGTATAAGAAAAGCGTGCTCGATTTTTTCGATACCCAATTTACTTTTATTTTACGTAAAGAACGCATTTAGGAATAATGTATTAAATGTACAATGTTTTTTACTAAGAGCTTTGGAATGTGATACTTTGTAAAGTTAACGTTGTAAGAGCATTATTTAAGTCACGGGTACTCTATATGAATTTGGATGATCATGAATGAGTCATTGACGAAACCAATAAGTTGAAAGCAACCTAAACTGTATATACTTAACAACTATGCCATTGAATATGAAAATGTTTAAGTCCATAAGTTAGTAAGTCCAGTATTTAATATCAAACTTGGGGTAATCCAAACCCAAATTATGACGGTTCAAAAAAAAATACAAATTTGGTTGGTTTTTGTTTTTTCACTAATTGCGCAAAGTATTTTATAATTTTTTCTCAAATTGGATATAGAAGGATTTTCTTCACATATTAAATATTATGGACTTTGAAATAATGAAATTAAATCGCAATGAGTACCTTCTACAATTGAAAATTGCTTTTTACATTTTAACTTTATAAAAAACTACTTACCAAATTTTTTTCATTAAATAAAACTAGGTTAGTTCGTTCTTGTTAGTGTTTTTCGTTCTAGTGGTGCAATAGAAAACTTGCAAATGTTTTTCGATTAATTAATTTTTTAATCAAAAAAGTGTCCTTATGATGAGAACCAATTTTTGTGTTCTCCTTAGGCAATAAATGAATAAATAAATAAATAAACGAGTTATTTATGCAATAGGAATAAGAAATTTTAACCGCGAGAAATTTAAATAAAGAAAATTTTTTCTCTATATAAGTATATGTATTTCATTCTTTTTTACAGATTTTATATTTTTGAGTATGAAAACCAAATTGTTAATTACAATATTATAGTAGTGGAATTTTAAAAACAAAATTAATTTAAATTAAAAGTAGGTAAGATATGTAGGTACCCTAAGTATCGCGATTTGTTGAACTTTAGTACCATATAACTACAATATATGCATTTCCCTCTATACTTAAACACGTATATGTATATAATAACAGTTTTTATATGAAAAAGCTTCTATGCTAGAACAAAAAATTTAATAAGGAGTTTTTAAAAAGGGTTTAAACGCATGTCAAAATTTTTTTTTTCCTTACTGTCCACATACTCTGAAGAAACTTTTTTAGTTTTTCTGAAAAATTTCTTTCGAATTTCAACATTTTTTTAACTAAATAAAAAATTACTTTGTTTTTTCTCATAATTCAATTTTTACCTTCCATCTTCCTGAAGGGTGTTATCACTTTGGTATGGAGTTTGTAACTACTTGAAGGAGTCATCTCCGGTATGGCCATATGTGTATATTCCTGTTCAGCGCAAAATTTTACGTTGATTTAGACGTGTCCGTCCATTCGTCCGTCCAATCGCACGATAACTCAAAAACGAATAAAGCAATCGGCACCAAACTTTCACAAGTTGTTTCTTTTCTGCCAAGGATGGCTGCCAGTGTAATTGAATTCGTAAAAAAAATTCCGACAATGGGTTCGTGCAGTTGTCATACAACAAGTTTTTTTTAATATTTTAAAAAATGAAACAGATATTAGGATAAAATTTTGTAAAGATGTTTTGAATTATATTTTACACTTGTTCTGAAAATTTTATTATATTTTTGAATTGTTTGGTAGATGCCAAACAATTCCAAAAGCTAATTCTATATTTTCGGAAAAGTAATAAAACTAGATTCATGAAATTTGGCAGTCATGTGTCCAATTGTATGCCACATATATCCCTGAAGTTTTGATGGAATAGCTTAACAGGTTTGGGTAGCTGCCACATAACTCCAAAAGCAAATTTAAAATATTCGAAAAAATAATTAAGGTTAGGTTCTTGAAACTTAGCAGTTGTTTTTCAAAATATAGATCAGAAATATCCGTGCAACTTCTATAGAGTGGCTTGACGGGTTCGAGTACTTGGTATATAACAATGAAAGCTAATTCTAGATATCTCAAAAACAAATTTTTAAACTCATATTGCAAGGTTTATACGGACTAAAACGTTTTTACTTGGTTTTATTTATTTTCACGTTTGTTTTTATTAAAAATGTTTGTACAACACGGTGTACAAAAACTTTAAATCTACAACTAATCCAAAACCATTTTGAATTTCGATTTTTTAAAAAAAAATAAAAAAAAAAAACTAAAATTCTTGTACCTTTTATTTTTTAATGGGCTGTCAAACACTTCTCTCCCTCAACCCCCTCCCCCCAACACACACACTCATATAATTTTTTGTTAGAAATTTATCAAAACCCTAAATAGAAATTGAATCATCCCTAAAATTATTTGCCATCTTATGCGAAACACCCTGTATATATATGTACGTATAAGGTTTGTTTACTATTAATATTAATGTTAATTATTATTAATAATTAATATTAATGCTAAAAGCATTAAACAATAAAAAAGATATGGATTTATGTATTGTGAAAATGATAAGTAATTCTTTTGATTTTATTGGGGAAAATTTGCTATCAATTATAAATGAATCTCTACGTTCGGGAATTTTTCCCGATTGTTTAAAAGAATCTATGGTGGTGCCTATTCAGAAGGTAAAGAATACCAAACTTTGCAATGAATTCCGTCCAATCAACATGATTTCAATATTATCTAAAATTGTTGAAAAGGTTGTATTTAACCAATTGGAGGAGTACTTCGAAAAACGTTATCTCATTTCTCAACATCAGTCTGGACTTAGAAAACGCCACAGTTGTGAATCTTTGATTAATCTCGTAGTAACAAACTGGAAAGTTGCGATTGACGACAATAAGCATGTAGTAGCAGTTTTTTTAGACTTACGACGTGCGTTTGAAACAGTTGACCGTTATAGTTTAATTTCAAGTTGAAAAAATATGGCATTGATCGTATTGAATTAAAGTGGTTCCAATCTTATTTAAAAGACAGAAAGCAAAGGACAAAAGTTGATGGAGAAATATCTGATCCCATAGAAGTTTCTTTAGGAGTTCCTCAAGGCACTATTCTGGGCGTTTTATTGTTTTTAATATACATATATAAACGATATGGAGAAGGTAACAAGAACGGGAAATTTGGCGTTATTTGCAGATGATGCATTAATATATGTTGTGGGTAAGAATATTGATGAAAGTATACATATATAAAATTAATGATGATTTGGAACAATTAAACAAGTGGTTTGTAATTAATAAGCTTAAGTTAAATTTTGAAAAAAACTAAATGTATGGAAATTAACGGTGTATTAAATAATGAGATAAAAATTAATTCAACAGATATTGATGTTGTTAATGAGATTAAATATTTAGGGGTAGTTATAGATAGTAAGTTATGCTTTAAACCACATTTAGATTTTATTTGTAAAAAATTAGTAAAAAGTTAGGATTTTTTTCAAAAATAAGTTTTTAATGTAATGTTGAAACATCATTTTGAATTCTGTTCATCAATACTTTTTACGTTTAATGCTGAAATTATGGGGAGGTTGCAAAAGCTTCAAAATCGAGGTATGAGAATAATATTAAAATTACCAAAACATTTATCTTGGAAACTTTGAAATGGATGAGTGTGTCCCAGCGGGTTAAAATGAATGTATTAATGACGGTGTTCAAAATAAAAAATAAAATGATGCCAAGTTATTTAACTAATAGATTAATTTATGTTGAAAATGCACAAAATTATAACTTAAGAAGTTTCTTGGATTTTATATTAAATTTTTATAGAAAAACCAAAACGCAAAATATGTTGATAAGGGCTTAAAATTTTTTTTACGAATTACCTACAAATTTAAAGTATGAGAATAATTTTAAAATGTTTAAAAGAAACTTAATTCGACACATATTAGAAAACTTTGCTCTTTAATGAATATGTATATGTATACATATATGTATATAGTAAAAACAATTTTTGTAAATATGAAAATTTAATGTGATAATGTAAATACCTTAGTATTAATTGTAAATAGTTATTCTTATACTAAATTAAGAAATTAATAAAAATAAATAAAAATAAAAAATAAATGAAATTAATATTATTAAGCGAAAAACAAAATAAATATTCATCTGAGTTGAACAACACAAAAACCACCAAATATCGCAGTTCGGAATATATACATTCGTTTAATTGCAGATTTGGTTTCGGAATAATAAATTTTGAAAATTACAATATTCCCAATTTAATCATATTTCATTAGTTTGTTCAACAAAAGAAAATGCTGTTTTTAAAAACAATCTACGTATACTAGACTATTAAAATTATTTTCTTTCATATACGAAACTATTTCTATGATTGCATATATTTAGGATAAACGATTTATGCAGTCTTTGAAATAAAGCAAAAATAAGTTTAAAGAGGCATCAAAAATTTAAATTTTACAAATTTCAAGAGGCGATAACTTTTAGAGGAGGGAGATAGATAAAAATTATGTTCTACAAAAAAATTAGTTTCTAGTAAAGATCTATGTACATATCAAATTTCAGGTTTCTATCTTCAAGCGTGTAGAAGTTTTGTAAACAGACACACGGGCAGACGGACGGATGGATGGACGGTCGGTCGGATGGACGGACGGACGGACAGACGGACTGACAGACGGATGGACGGGTGAACGGACGGATAGAAGAGTGGACGGACGGACAGAGTGAAACTAATAAGCACTTTTTTCAAAAATTTTTTGGAAAAGTGCAAAAAATACCTATTAAATCAAAAATTTATTTCAAATTTTCAAAGAAACTAAAAAATGTAAATTTGCTACAAATATTAAATTTCAAATAGCTAACATAGACGGGAAACTCTAACATTAAATGTATGATAAAATATATACATAATGGCTGTTTTTTATCACAAATCAAACTGAAATATTGATTGATGGTGCTCCTCAGACTTAATGACTTAAAAATTTAATAGTAATTTTGCTATAATGAAAATTATAAACCAAAAAATAAGAATTAATTGGTTTCTGTGTTCTGTTCTAAACATCCACAAAAAAATAATAATTATTTCCATTTTACTTTACAAAAAATTTTTGCAATAAATCTTGTCTGATGAGAATAATGAGTCTGATATCAAATAAGGTTTATATATACGACTTTCATAAGACTCCAAATTTATTCCAAAAAATTATTCAATATATTTCCAATATAGCAAAATAATTTGGATTGTAATTGAAATTTAAGCGCTTACCTACATACATAACGTAATATATTTGGATTGGTAGGTCCTTTTACCTACATATTATCTGCATTGTTTTTGAACAGGCTTCATTAAATATTATATTGGATAAATTTATGTTTTATTTAATAAATCTAATTTTCCTTTCAAAATTTGAAACAACAGTTTGCTTGGCAAGAGATTTTGACGAGGAAAAAGCAATGGTGGCAACATTTTTGAAATTTTTAACAGCAAACAGCTGATTTTTGATTGCGATTTTTCTTTTATAATCTTTTTAAATATTGATTTTTTAATTCTGTTTTAACAACAAACTTAAATAAAATTGAAAATAAAACTTCGCTATTTTAATTGTATAATTACAAATCGGATTAAATTTGATAAATAACTAAAACTACTGTACGTCATAACATCTGGTGTATAGTTATTAAATAAAATCTAACTCTGGAATCATCAAATATTTAAATTACCAAGAACAAACAAAAATATCTTTATTTAGAGTTTTTATTGTACCAAAAAAAGACCAACCAAGCCCAACATACAATAATATTTATAAATGAGCACGCTACTATATAATTTTCAAAAACTTCAAATTTTTTTTTGGTGTTTATTTTGGAAAAAGCTCTCACCGTGTCTCTTTCTTTTAAAATGAAATGAAGCTTTCCGAACACATATTAAATTAATTCCGAATATCAGCAATAGCAAAAATAGTAGTACTTGTTTTTCAAATTCAGCACGAATGAGGTCACAGTTTAGTGTAGGTACACATAAAAAATATTACACGCTTTTCTTATAAATATTTAAATTTGTTAATTTTAAATGGTTAGAATTATGGTAATTCTTCGGTTTTTTTTTTTTTTGGAAAATTAAAAGAGGAAACAAATTTTGTCCTTTTTTTGGACAAGATTTACAACATATTTTCCCGCGTACTAGCAATTTTGCCTGTTTGTATTTATAAATTAGTTTTTTTTTATTGAGGTAGAGTGGTAGGTACCTATCACCTTACCATCCCTACATACATTATATACAATTGGTAATCAATATTTCTTTCTGTATACACACGTTAAAAAGATTAATAAAGAAAATAGGTAAAAAAACTTTTAGGCAATTTTTTTCTACTTTTTTTTTATATAAATTTAAAATTGGCTTCACTAGTTCAATTAGTGTAATACCTATACCTTTTTGTACATACTTTTATAGTATTATAACAATCCTCACTCTGCAGATAAACTGCAAATATGAATCAAACCACAAAATTGACTACCAAACTCGACATACAAATAATAAACATTTAGCAAATATTTTTGTATAACACAAGGATGCCTTTATTCTGGCAATGTCCTGTGCATGTATTCATGTATTTATATATATATATATATATGTATAAATTGAAATCGAAATTATATAGCTCTTAATTACTTTAAATATAATGTATAGGTTTTAACAACATAATTTGTTTTTTTTTTGCAAAGCTTCTTAAAATTATAAATTTGCTGGTTAAAATTTTATCATTGCTGCGGGGACGATACAAATAAAAAAAAACCGAAAATCATTAAAAATAAAGTAAAAAGGACTTTTTTTTTAATAATGGATTCTTAAATGGTTTTCAGTCAATTCTTTATTTTACACACAAATTATTCCTGATAGAGCATTTCTAAAGCGTTTTGTTTACAAAGAACTAACTAAAATATTTTTTTCATTCCTTCTTTAAGGACTTGGAACTAATTATAATTGGTGATCTTTTTAATAATTTTTCTTCAATTTTTCTTTATAAACATACTATAGGCAATTATATGTACATAATATGCTCATACGCATTTACAAAAATACAATGTTTTCCATATTTAAATTTACAATATTTTACCCTACTAAATTTTATTTCACTTTAAATTTTAATTTTTACATTACAATTTCCAGTCATCACACAAATTTTTTTTTTATTTTGTCGCAATTCACATATACATACATCACATCATAAATTTTGCGTGTACATAAATATTAAAGGACGACCAAGAAAAATATTAAATAACAGACACTTAATTACAAAAAAAAAAAAAAAAAGAAAATAATGGAAAAAATAAAAACCACCTAACCTGAACTACACCAAGTAACAGTTGAAATAAGACTGAAAATTAATGAAAAAGTATTATACAGATAGACATATAACCAATGCTGTCGTAAATGTGCCAATTGCAGTAGATTTTTATAGGATTTGAGAAACATTAACTGCATTAATACTGCCTTAATAGATTTGCTGCAATTAAAAAAAACAAACGTTGGCTTTCATGTGTAAACTCTTAAAAGATATTTTGGCAAACATCTAGATAATAGGTTGAACATTCCATTCAATTCATTTATGTTTCTCAGCAACTTCAAAACTTTTGACATCAAATCTTGAAAATTCGCAAGGAATTTTAATATCATTTTCATTTCTCACAATTCAAAATAAAATGTTTAAATAACCTTAACTATAAGAACACTTTAATATAAATGAAAATGGTTCAATGAGGAAGTGCTCCCAAAATTGAATAATTTCGTATAAAACTTATTAAGCTCCATCCCATAGTGGTGCAACATTTGTACGGTTTTTTTCCAAAAATTAATTACAACGAAAAAAGAAATTGTTTACATTCGAACTTGTAATTTGGCTGATAAATGGACTCAATCAAAAACCCTTATTCATTCTTACAAAAAATTATTTAAATTTTATGTTATCTTAAATGCAATATTGCAAATATATAATAATTCATATAAATGTCAGGAAACGCGTTAATTACATAAGAGGGATGAAAACTTTTAATTGAAGGAAAAATTTTTCTTTCATGCAATTGGGATAACTTAGCTGCAACTCAAGAGACTCATTTACTGCAGCTTAGAAAATAGAAACGACAACACTGTATATAATATTTTGGTGAAATATGAAATAAACGATATCGTTTGGGCTCCGAACGTAGCTTTTTGCTCCATTTTGTTTACTTCGCTGCTCCACTACTCGACAAAGTTCCCATCCAAGTATATCTACACAAGAAGTAGTTCGACTTTCCGTTTACATCACACTAATGCAATCACTCACCAATATTTGTATGTGTTTTTTAAAGCGGGAGTTATTTATTTTTCCGTATATAAAGTATAAGAAAAAATATTAAAAATTTTAAAAGCGGGAGCTTCATTTCTGCAACTTATTTCACTACAAGGTGGCAGAAATGGTGTATCCGTATAATAAAAGCGAAGCAATTTAAAAACAAAATTTTACTATTAAAAAAAAAATTATAATTTATATCTATGTATATAATTTGAAAAAGACAAATATTAAAACAAAAATTTAAAATTTGTAATTAGTAATTCTCATTTCATTCGTTGTATGTATATACAATAAATGTAATGAGAATCACTATTTTAAAAAAAATTATTAATTTCATATATAAACTATGAATTTTTTATTTCAATTTTGTCTTTAAAAATTTAAAACAAATATTTCTTATGAATATACATACATACACACGTATCGTTAATAGGCATTTTTTTTATAAATTGCTTAATTTCTATGCCTCGTCTACATTGCGGCTTGACGTGAAATCAGCTCGAAACTTAAGCTGCGTTTTAACTATGGTAGGTTAAGCTTTTAAAAGCTCGAAAACGGTGTTTCGAGCTGTAAAATTTCAAATCAATATTAAGATTTCAAGTCAAGTAAACAACTTGAGTATAGCCGGCTTCAGGCCAAATAACTTTTATATAGACAATAATAAGCTTGAAGCAGCCATATAATCGGGGTACATACATATTATTAGGGGGTTTTCGTTTATGCAGGCTACGCTGAAAGTCCTACATTAGAGCTAAAATTTCTAAGTTGCAGGGTTAAACAGTATGCAAAAACTTTAACTAAGCTTTTTTTGTTTACGAACTCTACAAATTCTGAAACTTCTAAACAATCTATCGTTCGAAAATAACATAAATCTCATTGTTTATGAAATTATATCCCAATACTTTTCGCCTTCCAATTCACTGCAAAATAAGGAAATTTTAACAAGATTTGACGACTTAAAGAAAACTTACTTTAACACCCTTCGATATCTTATTCTGTCATTTTAAAATTTAATTTTTTTTTTTGAATTTTAAATTAAAAAAGAAAAAAAAAATCATACTAGAGGTTATTGCAGCCACTAATTTCCGAACGATCTATATTTTTAGTGTGTGTAGCGTGAATTTGCGAACGTACTAGAAGCTAGAAGTATTCTAGAACTGAATAAACTAAAACCCTCCTACATCATATTGTGTATCTACCTTGAATAGATATGTACCGTATAACAAAATATGAAATTTTAAATTTATAACTATTACTTTCATACATTCGAATGTTCTTACCTAACTTTTATGAAATGAAAAATAAAATATGAAAAAAACAATTTTGTTGTTATCAAAATAGAAATAACAAAATTTTTATCTAATTTAATTTTATTTCAGTTCGATGTTTTTGATACACTCGCTTGTTTACAATATTTTGTTTCTTTCTTGCCTACACAACTCTTATTACCAACTATTTCTAAAGAAAAATGGAATATTTTAAAAATTTGAAAGCAAAATGCAAACGAAAACTAACGGAATGGAACGAGTCGAACTACTTTTTGATAGATATACTTTGGGTATGACCCATGCCTTAGATGATAAACTTTTCTTTTGACACTTAAGAACACTTAAGACCGTTTTTTTTGAAACGTAAAAAAATTTAAAACAATTTCTGCAAATAAATAGCATTTGTTGTGAAGAAGAAAAAATTTAATAAATTTATTTTTGTTCCTGAACATTTTATTTCCAAATTTAAAACTTTTTTAACTTACAAATTAAATTTGCAATTTACATTTGTTGTTTAGTTTTTTCATTATTATTTTTTTTAATTTCTTTTATTAGACATTTCATGATTTTCGTTTTGCCATTTTTATTACCTTTAATTTGTCAAATATTTTATTTGATTTTTTATTTTCTGCTTTTAATTTAACTATGCAATTTTATTTAGCAAATAAATAATACATAATTACGCAATTTTGATAATTAATATACTAGTAGCCTAATCTGTGTTATCTTAAAAAAAACATAATAACTGCATTTTATTTTGATTTTTTCAATTATCGATTTCAATGCTTTTGTACAAATTTTTTTCTTTTATTACAAATTATTATAATAAAAATTTTGGGGGGTAAGGGCGGTTGCAGTAATTCCCTCGAGTGTTTTTTTTTTAATTAAAAAAAAATAAAAATTTTGACTTTGACGAGCTTTGTCTCGAAAACTATGGCCCTCTAAAAAAAAGCTCTCGATGGTTACTATATCGCATGGTTCCCAAGTTATAAATATTTATTTATATGCAGGAAAAATCTAGTACCTTTCTTTTTCAACAGGCTGTAACGAGTATATTTGAACCCCACCACCACCATATAATTTTTTACTGGAAATTACTCAAACAATCATCCCTGAAATTATGCAAAACCCCCTGTATAATGTTTAATTATTTATTCGTATATTTTCATCGATTTTACTACTGAATATAACTTTCTTTGTATTTTGTTTTCTTTAATTTTCTAATTAATTTTGTATTTTTGTTTTTGTTATTTGAACAGAAATTATTACATTTAAATTTATAATTATATTACATGAATAGTGTTATATAATAATAGCAATTAATAATACTATTAGTTTATAGAAATTGTATTTTTTAAAATTAATATAAAATGAATTTTAATTAATTAATAGGTTATAACAATAGTATAATATTTAGTCAAATTTATATTAAATTTTTAATAATATTACTTATTATATATACTATTTATTTTTATATTAATTTTATAGAAATTATTATTATTATTATTGTTAGTTTTATTATTATTATTAATTAATTAATTTATAAATAACAATTGAATAATTTGAATACATGATATGCGCAATTTAATTTATTTTTTTTTTTGAGTTTTGATTATACATATTAATATATTTAATGATACAAGTTCTTTTCCGAAAGGTTATTTTCATTTTTATAGTGCATAATGCAACATATTAATATGGTAATTTAATTTTTATTATATTATATTGAATGCTTTAAGGTTATACACCTAATTATAATATTCTCTTACTTTCAAGAATCGAATTAACAAATCTTTAAAAAAATACATATTCTTCAAATACTGAAAATCATAATGACAAGACGAAATTTTTTTGAAAAATTTAAAAGCATATTATGTAGTTGTTTCCTCTTTTTTGTGGCTGTTTTTTTTTTATGATACATTCACTTTATTGAAAGAAACATTTATAAAAATCCATTATGTAGTCAAAATTAAGTTCATTAAATTTCCGAAACTAAACATAAGTTTCCTTGCGTTAAAAAATTTATTTAGCAATTATTGTTTTTTTTTTTGAAAAATATCATAAATTTCTTCAGCTATTTTGTATACATAACACCATTTGTTTAAAATTTCGAATAAGACCCAGATATGTTCTTCATAACAACAATAAATGTATTATTATGTCAGGAAATAATTTCTATATAACGACTATGTTTAATTATACTGTATTTTTAAAACTATTTATAACAAATTATGAAATATTTAAACAAATTAATTAGAGATAAAATTTGTAGATTGATCTAACTTCTAAGTAAATTAAATTATTTAGATAAAAATATATGGTGCGATATAAAAAATTAAATTGTTTTATTTAAAACAAAAATAAAATTAACATAAAAGTCAAAGTTAATATGACCATGTCACATTTTAGTAAAACAAAAATACATAATAGGAATTTTTTCATATGTGTTTTATTTCGTTACACTATTTCAAATTCAAGATACAATTTTAACTTAACTATATGTAAACATAGATATATAATATAAAAAAAAAAACTTACAATATAAGAAAAATATATACAACGTTTTACTTTATTTTCTTGTGTTATTATTTTTAATTAATCTTTTCAAATTAAAAAAAAATTATGTAAATAATGCAATATATATATATATACATTTAAAGGATTACTAAAAGTATTCAAGATTTACATAAATTTAATGTGCCCAAAAATGGCTATTCCTTTTTTGGTAATCCTTTTCTTTCCATATTATTATTAAATAACGAATTGTATTATAAATAATACAATTTCGATTTTCAATTTTACCCTGAAAATTACCAAATCTTCCAATATTATTTCGCGATTTCAAATGATGAATCTAAAGAATACATAGGGCTTTTTCGAAAATTCATCACTGCGCTGATTTAACTAAGTTAAATAAAAAAGATTTTAAGTAGTTCTTGAACAACTGCGGTTTAAAGCTTAAATATCTGCATTCATCAAATAAAAGCTGCAAAAACTGTGATCAAATTTCTGAAAAAGCTTTCATTCACTGAATATTCAAACAACTGCGCAAAAAGTTTTGAATTGCTTAACTAAGTTAGAATATTCGAAAAAGCTCATACTTGGGCGATTAAACGAATATCAAAATGCCTCAAAGAGCAAAAGTACATTCATTCATATTCTGCTAGTTGCGTCACTTCAGGTGATGGGTTTTCAGTATAGAATTTCAAATTTTGTAATTAATTTCATTCAAACAATTACAAAATTTTTGAATAACAACCCATCACGCCAAAAGACGAGACTAACTGAACATGGTAGATTATGTATATTCAATTGGATTTTACACAAAATAAAATGTTCATTTATGTATTATGTAAATAATATTATTTTTAAATATATAGAATATATAAAATATATTTCTATATATATGAATACAGGTATATATACATTCAAAAATATCTTATTTATATATGTAGATTATCCAAAATATTAGTAAATTGATAATAACAGATAAAATTCTCTTAATAAACCGTATGTTAAAAAATAAAAATATTTATGAATTTCCATTTTTTTAAAATAAAGTAGATGTATAACTTCATGTTAATAGATTTATTAATAAAGAACAAATAATCAAACATAACCTGTTAGTCACTTGAAGTGATGGGAAATTATTGAAAATAATTTTGCTTTCTAGTATAGATTTTCGGAATTATGCAAAAAATTCCAAATAACTCATCACGTCAAGTAATGCAAATAACAGAACATAGATGAATATGTTATTAAACTTTTCGAATTTGTATAAACATATCATTATTAATATATCCGCAAAAAATATAAATCATAAAAGATATAATTCTTAATTCATACAAATATCTCATTGGTATCCATAAGAAGTGTCTAAATTGAAAAGGCATAAAAAGAAAAAAAATCATTTTTACACCATATATAATTATTACATATATATAATGCTATATATATATATATATATATACATTACTTTTAGAGGTGATACAAATTTTAAATTAATTTTTAGAAAATCACTAAAATGTCCTTTTACAACAATAGATCTTTAAAAATTGCTTATACAAGAATTTAGTTTCAAATAGTGATAAATTTAAAAAAAAAATACAAAAAAAATAAAATTGATGGAAAAATTTCTTATTTGATATTTGTTGTTTATATTCCCAGGTCAAAATTTAATAGTATTTTATAAATACATTATACATTTTAGATATATATTTTATACATTATATATTTTAGTTTTTAATTTCATAAAACTTTTGTTAGTGTTTAATTTTAAATTTTAAATGTATAATTGTACGTGTATGTAAATATTAATATAGATATTTTTTTTAATTGCCGTGGAAATTTTAACTAAATCTTAATTTATCAAGTGAAAATAGGTGTCTTATATTTGTGAACTAGTTAAAAAACATTTAAATAACACGGGAAAGAATGAAATCTGGAAAATTATTGTTTCTAAATAATAACGAAAATAAATAAGAAAGACTTGGATTTTAATATTGTTTTTTTTTTGGGTTTACCCTTTCATTACTTTTTAATTTATTGTTTGCTTATTATTGAACTTTTTTATTCTGTATAGCAATTGATTGGTTTTTTTCTAATTTTTTTTTATTATGATTACTTTGCTGTTTGCAATCACTTTTATCTTTTTTATCACTTATAGATGATCCATTTGACGAATGACTGATTGGCGGTGATGATGATGCTAAGTATTTTACTTTATCATTGCTTTCATCTTTCAAATTACTATAGCATTGCATTGATACTGCACACATATTATCACCAGATGAATTTGTTGGTGAATCTTTTTCTTCAGCGATTCTAGGTAACATTTCACCGGATGTTTGTAACGATAATGCCAATAATGTATTAGATGTGGACTGTTGCAATTGTTGTTGTGATTGTTGCTGCTGTATTTGTTTGTTAGAACAATCATCTATTTTATTATCACAATCAAATGATGATGATGGTGAAGATAATTTTGTGGAATTATTAGCTATACAAACTTGTTGCATTTGTTTTTGCTGCTCTATTGTTGGAGAACTCATTTTTATTAATTGTTGTTGGTTGTTATTAGCAACCACAGGGGCATTATCTTTAATGAAAACATTACTTCCGATTACAGTACTAGAGCCAATTATACTATTATTGATTATTGAAACTATAGGATTTGAATCTGTAATGGATTGAGTAAGTTGACTGGTGTTATTCTTCTTGTTTATATTAATATTTGAAACTGATGAGGTTGTTGCTGTTACTGACGTTGTAGTTATTATTGTCGACACAGATGCAGGTGCCGTAATAGCACCACCCGAAAATGGTGAATTATTTGTTGTTGAAACAATTGTATTACAATTTCCCGATGAACGCCATGCTGTTGATGTAGCAGTTAGTGATCTATGTTTTTGACTCATTGGTGGTGGACAACATAATGGTGATATAAATGCACATTTATTTTCTGCACTTCGTGGATGGAGACGATCTGGTGATAACGCACGTCTTAAGAGCGGTGAACTTGGTTCAGCACTTTTCGGTCTTGCAAAATTTTTTTTCACTGTGACACTCGCAACATTTGGTAGGACAACAGATGAATTAACACCTGATGTGCATGCGGCTGCAATGTTGCTACTACACACTGTATTACTTGCTACAATTGGGTGATTGGTACCGCTTAATGGACTGTATGACTGAGTTTGATTTGATGCACCAGGCTGATGGCATACAGCTGGGAAAGCTAACGGTGATGGTGAACGTGTTGGTGACGCTGGCAATGGTGATGGAGATGGTGTACGTGCCAATGGTGACAAAGGAATGTGTCCAACAGATTTACGACGGTTGGGGCCAGATACTGGTGATGAATGTATCGATTTTGATCCACCGACACCACAACCACCTGTATGCAATTTATGTTTTAAGCCATGTAGTGTTGACGGCCTTTGATATAAATGTGAACCGTTATTTGGATTACTCTGAGAAAGAATTTGAACGCTTGAACCATCATTAGCATTCTCTGCAAAAACATCTTGAGATACCGATCCATTTGTTCTAGCATTTGCAGAGTTGTTTGAGCATGCGGAAGAAATTTTATGTGACATTTGAACCAAAGGTCCGATTAAACTAGTGCTTGTTGGGGTATTTGGAGCCGATGAGGATGGTGAACTCGATTGCGATGAATTTGAAGGAGCAGAATGATGACAAAATGAATCGAATGGAGATAAGCTTAACCTATTTGTTGAAGATGCTACTAGTGATGCATCAGCCGAACGTGGGAATGAACTAAAAGACTTAGAAGGTGTAACCATAGTTGGAGAAGAAATTCCAGCTGTCATCTTTACATAAGGAAAAAACATGTACACATAAGTAATTGAAGTTTTTATTATGATCAGCGAAGCGAATGAACTTTTTGCCGAATATGAATTTTTGGTATTATGATTACCGAATTCGCCTAAATTTTAGGAGAATGAGCTGTCAAATCTGTCGAATGAAAATTCTGTGTAAACCAAAAATAAATAGAAAAATCTAAACTATCTGTAAAATAAGGTCATAAAATTCCACAAATTATTGTAAAAAATATTAGTTCTTTAATATTAATTTAAGCCTGAAAAACATCCCCCTAATTGCTTAAAATAGTTTTTGAAAAAAAGCAAAAACAATGTACATATGTATGGTCTTAACCTTATTATTTTCTATAGGGTTTTTGATGGCTTGCGGTAGCAACATTTTGGATCCATTCACCGATCACAATTTAAAATGTCAATTCGATATGACTAGTCCATTCGACTCGCTCAACCATTCGCTTCGCCGATCATAATGAGGGTATAAATGTAATAAAAGCAAAAATGAAAAAGATTTAATAATTAATTATACCTGATGGATTTCTGCAGATGCTCTTTTGGTACTTATCCTTCTAAAAAGTGATGTTTTTCTCTTCTTTTCATGGTGATCTTTTTTTTGCTTTTTCTGCCGATTTATGCCTTTCTTGGCCAATTTACTTTGCCATAATTCCCTTCTCCTTCCACCGCTTTGAATACTAGTATGCTCCAGCGGTGTAGCTCTCAAAGTCACATGTTCTCCACCACTTAATAATAACTGCAATACTTGTGTGTGATATAAGCCCTGAATTGTTTCACCATTTACATGTGTGATCAGGTCAGCTGGTCGTAAGCCGGCTTCAAACGCTGGACTGCCCTCATCAACAGCCATTACTAGGTGATGCATTGTATAAAAATTGGTGTCACCGTAGTAAACTCTTATTGTATGAACTGTAAAACCAAAACCTTTGGGTCCACGTCTTATTATAATTGGTGGTTTCAAATTAGTTACTAAAGGGGAAAGTTCTCTGCATGGAGAAGTATCGCGAGAGCTCGCAGTGCTCGAACCACCACCACCGCTAGTGTTTGCAAGAACTGGTGATTGTACAGCACCCCCGCTATTTTCTAATGATACATGACTATTCGTTATCGATTGATTTGAGTCATTTGACGTTGAACTAGGAGCAGATACAATTAGAGATAAACCAAGAGCCGAAGCACTTTTAACAACCGACCGTGATCGCTGCTTTACATTAGTGTTATGGCTACTATCTGTTGTTGTAGTAGATGTTTGTAATCCAGCTGCTAGTGGTGATTGATCACGTTGAGGAATGGTAATATCTAATAGTGATAGAGCCCCGGTATTATTAAGAACTGCAGAATTATTTGATACAACGGTTTCATCCTCGATAGAAATTGAAAAACGTGGTAGTAACTCACGATTACTAAGATTAGTCTTACGTTTTCTTTGTATTTGAGGAGACAGATCATCACTATCGGTTTGTGAGGACTCTGGTGTACTTAGATTTTTACGATATGCCGCCAATGATGATATTTGATGTGTGTCAATAAGTTTTCTACTTTCTGGTAAATTTGGTGTTGAAAATTGTTTTAGTATCGTATTACTTTTTATTAAACCAGAAGGTGTACCTGATATTTGAGTTTGCCGTGTCAGTGATAACACTTTTGAAGAACTTGAAATTAAAGAATGACAATTCGACTGATTTGAACTGTGATGATGATGGAAATTGTGGAAATGATGATGGTGGTGATGATGATGTTGCTGTTGGGTCTGCTGATGTTGATGACGATGATGATAGCTACGATTGCCCACATTAGAAGACGATACACTATTATGTATAGAGGTTGGATCTAGTTCTATATTGCACGACGCTGTATTTGTTTGTTTTGTATTTATATTAGACAACGATTCAAGGTTTTTAGATGTCGAAAATACCGGTAACATTTGATTCGTAGTTGAAGGAATATTAGTTGTTAGGGTAGATGTGCCAGTAATAGATTGTTGTTGTTGGTGTTTCAAATATTGATGTATAGATTTAATTTCTTCACGATCAGGTGTATTTAAAAATTCAGGCATATAATCGGTGTCAGGTGTAGAAGGAAATTTTAAATTTCTACATGTTAACTGTAACAATAAATATAGTTTTTTGTCAATTTCAATCTAAAACAAAAAATAAGCATACATAACTATGTTTATTGTAGTATGTTTACAAATTATGAACCAAGTACAATTGATTTGAGTTTTGTTACCCAATAATTTTGACCCTAATGCATCAAATTGAATCATAAATTGATTGCAGTTAGGTGCACTTGGCAATAAGAATGGTTTAATCTCTACACTTATATATTTGCAAAAATAATGGAATTCGATACGAAAATCGGGAATGCATACAAAAATATTATTTTCAAATTTCGGGAAAACAAATTAATTGATTCTTTTTAACATCATAACATAAGTTATAATAAGGTTTGTTGTCCAAAAAAAAATACGTTTTATAAAAATACCACAAGCACATAGTTAAATATATATAAAATTATTACATCGAGTTTCCTGAGCTCTGGCGTCGCTAGCATTTTATTTAATTCAAGATTACTACTGTTATCCTCGGATGTAGAATTTGATGCTAATCGTGACCAGCAATAATGTTGCTTTTTATATTGCGGCGTATAAGAACTAAAAGAGCCAAAGACAGGAGTGTCGTCAGTATCGTCGGTATCATCTCCTGCTAAATCATGATTATATCGATCCAAGCGAGCTAAAAATTAAATTATATTTTACAATTTTTTTCAAAATAATTAGTCAAGAGGCAACCAAACACATACTATCAAAATAACTGGTATCATCATCACTTGCTAATTGTGGCACAAATTCAGCTTTCTGTCTTAATAAAGAATTCCAATCTAAACCAAGAAAATAACAGTGATCTTTAACTTCATGAGCACCGCTTGTACCCAAACGATCTCTTGGATTTTGTTGCAATAGTTGTGTTATTAAATTTTTTGCTTCTGGTTGTACAGACCAATCTTCATTGTCAGGCCATTCAATATCATCATTTACAGTATGAGCAAATAATTCTTCGGGTGTTTCTCCAAAAAATGGTACACAGCCAATTAAAAATTCATATAATATTATACCCATTGACCACCAATCAACTGGTTTGCCATAACCTTGTCTTAAAATAACTTCTGGTGCAATATATTCTGGTGTACCATAAACTTGTTTATCAGAAAATTGTCTAGTTTCACTATCGATATAACCTTCATATAAATTTGTTGCTAAGGACATTAAGCCCATTTTAGATAAGCCGAAGTCAGTCAATTTGATATGACCTAATGCAGTTATTAACAAATTATCCGGTTTCAGATCACGATGCACAATACCATAACTATGCAAGTATTCCACAGCTAATACTGTTTCGGCAAAATAAAATCTAGCCATATCAGATGGTAAAGGTCCAATACCTTTTAATAAATTTGCACAATCACCTCCTTCAACATATTCCATTACAAGACATAAATGCTTTTTTGTTTCAAAACTGCAATACATACTAACAACAAATGGATTATCAGCAAAACTTAATATATCCCGTTCAGCAAATACTTGCTCAACTTGATTTCTTAAGATTAAGTTGTTTTTATTAATTTTTTTCATAGCAAAGCGTTGCCTTGTTTGTTTATGTTTTACTAAGTAAACAGCACCATAAGCGCCATTTGATATGAGTTTAACAATATCAAAATCATTTTCATTTGGTATTTGCTGTAGGTGTAGTTGTTTTTCTTGTAATTTAGTTTGTTCGTTAAAATTATTATTTTTACTGCCAGTATTACAATTATCATTGTTATCAACAGCAGTATTATTTTTATTGCTTTTATTGCTCATATTAGTACTGCTGTTATTTTTTTGTGTTGGCATAACTGAATTATTAATAACTTCTTCTTTTTCGTTTTTCATATTGTCAGAAATTACTTCACTAGTACTGAGATCTTTTACATTCTCCTCTCCTTTTTTAGATTTATTCAAAATAGCTTCAACATTTATATTAGACGATTGTATCGAACTTGAAATGTTGGAATTATTTGAAATATTATTTAAAGAATTTGATTTATCTTTATCACCCAATTTGCTGATTTTTTCTGTGGATAATTTCTTTTCCAATTGGTTCGAATCTTCCATTTTGCTATTTTCATTTGAATTTCCAGCAATAGATGAGGATTTTTCCAAATTTTTACTACGAGATTCCCAATTATCATTTGAGGATATCTTATTATTTGATTTGTTCATATCTAATACTTGATTTGTTTCAATTAATTCCTGATTCAATTCGGCAATAGGATCTCGATTTAAACCAAGTTTTGAAACAATATATTGTGGTATGTCAGCATTAATGCCTGAAAGACTCATTATACTACTAAATAAGATGAAAGTAAAAAAAATTACCTTGCAACATCTTTGCTTGACCTTCAGCTGCTTCTAATAAATGATAAAATTCTTCTGGATCGAATTCCAAACATTCCAACAAGCGTGCTGGTCGCGATATAATTAACAATAACTTTTTAATTATACCAGTTAATTCAACTGCAGCTTCTGGGGATTTCTCATGTGTTTCAATTAGAAGTTTTTCTAAATTTTCACTCATTTCATAGAAATATCTACTTGTTATTAACTTTGCTGTAGATTTATGCAAACAATCACGCGCCATTTCAATTACTTGATGATGTACAAATCTTGCTATTGGCTGTGAATCACGGAAATAATTACAAGCTGCATCTTTACTTTCATTGATAAAGTGTTTTAATCTTTCTTCCATTTGTATTGTAGCTTTAGGAAAACGTTCTTTGTATAACGTATTCATTATCGCAATTTCGTTATCAATAATTGGCGATCTACTTGGACTTGATAAGCTTCTTGATCTTGGTCTATGAAATGGTGAATTTCTCCCCCCACCAAGAACATTATTTCCACTGCCAGTTACTGTATTTCCACTACCAACATTAACTATATTTTTATTTATGTTGTTGTTGTTAATAATATTATTTTTATTTTCTGGTGTTGACGTACTATTTATACTGTCATCATTGTTCATGGAACGAGATAATGCAGCTGCAGCGGAAGATGGTGGCAAAGGAAGCGGTGGTGTTGAACAGATATTATTTTGCGGACTGCTACATGAACTTGGTGGTGTAAAACAACATTTTTGAAATTGGTTTTGATTCCAAGTATTTGGCGGTGTCGAATATATACTGCTGTTAGTATTGTGCAACTGTTTTGGTGTGCTTATAGATTGCGGGGATGACATATGAGATTGAGACGGGGTTTGATGAGATAAGTTGTGTAAATTATGTTTTGCAGATTGCGATTGCTGTAGCGGATGTATAACACCACTCTGCCCTGACATTGTATGCTGATGATATTGTTGTGATTGCTGATAATGTTCAGGACAACATGCAGCCATATCATTTGAAAAATGATGCGAAAGAATTCGTAATTCATCTGTTGTTGGAACATTTGGTAACTGATGTAAACGCTCATGGCTCGAACATTGAGACTTGTTTAAAGAACAAAAAGAAAACAAAAATTCTTTAATATTATTTAAATATATTTTAAAATTAAAAAGAAAAGTAACATTGTAATCGTATTCCTAATAATTAAAAATTTCATGTACCTACCGACAAATTCGAGCTACCTGGGGTAGTACCATAACCAGATGATGGCAATGAAGCAACTGACCAACGTCTTCCATCTCCCCTACAACATGAAATTCGTTTTATTGGAGCGAATGCAAATTGCATTGGCGAATTAATACGTGGACTATCTATTGGACTAGCTGATATTGGTGAATGAGATCTTGGCGAAGTATTAAGACCTGTTATGCCACTAACTAAACTTAAACGATGATTTGTTATAACATTAGCTCCAACATTACTGTATCTATTAACATTTATTGGCATTGAATATTGTGATCGTCTCTGCGGTATTATGATTGCAGCTGTAGCAGCAGCTACCGAATTCTCTTTAAACGTTGTCGAAAGTGATGGCGCCGATTTACCTAAAGTTGAACTTCTCAGTCGTGTCAAATTGGTCATTTCTGTTTAAAAGTGATACGAAAATAAAAATTATATCAAGGTGAATGAAAATGAAAAAACATTTTTTGGAAAAATAATAAAATAGGATTGACACATTTTCAACAAAATAATTTTGAATAATATCAAATTTTCTCACCATTATTGCCCAATGTCCTTAATGAATGTTGAAATGAAATTTTTCTTGCCATATTTGAAAAATCTCTACTCGATGGTAATGATATTGAGCTCGCATTTAAACAACTACCAGATAATGTTTTACATAACGAAGTATTTCTTAAAACTGATGTAGAATCTTTAATAAAATTTATGTTATTGCAACCACTAATAATACCAATTCCATTAATAATATTACTAGTACTAATAGTAGCACCACTGTTGCTAGTTGAATTATTATTTATCATAATATTATTTCCATTATTACCATTCAGTATATTATTAGTATTAATAGTATTTCTACTATTAATATTAATACAGTCTGATGAATTATTTTTTGAGAGTAAATTTGATGTTGTTGATAATGCTGGTAACATTAAAGTTGTGGATGTTAATGCTAACGTTGTGGCTTTTAATGATGTAGATGCTGTTGATATTGTAGGTAAATTTTTTGTTGCCATTGTAGTTACAATATTTGCCGATCCTTGCGTATCATTATTTCCATCACTTCCTAATGACGATGATGATGATAATAATGATTTTGTTGCTTTTGTTGATTTCACTACTTTGTTTGATGATGAACTAGGATTAGTAATATCAGTTCCACTATTATAGTTAACATTACTGTTGTGGCTGTTATTATTTCTACCACAACTACTATTATTACTACAATTATTAGTACTACTGTAATTATTGCTGATGTTGTTACTTTCATTATTTTGTTCTTCATTTTTTTTATCGAATTCGGTCACTTCAAAATTTTTACTTTTTCCTTTATTTGCATCATCATTCTTCAAAATATTATTTTTGTGCTCATTTATTTTCTCTTTTGCTTTTATTAAAGATTCTTCAATAGGTTTTTTTATTGAATTTTCATTTTCCTTTATTTTTTCTTTTGATTTTATTACTATTTCTTCCATTTCTTTTTGATTATATTCAATTAAACTTTTATTTAAATGTCCATCATTTTCATTTTCTGAAACTACAACTTCCTTGTTTCGTAAATCACTATCATCATTATCATTATCGTAAAATATTGCACTTATATCAACTGCATTTATTTTATTTGCATTATCTTTATTAATTTTTTCTTTATTATTATTATTTGTCTTAATATCAGCATCACAATCATCATATGTTAAAACACGTGCTGAATGCATTGACTGCGATCTAATTCTTGACAATGTGTTGTTACTTTGGTATTGATGATGACGATGGTGATGATGTTGATGATTAGGATGTTGGGATTGTAATTGTTGTTGTTGTTGCTGTTGTTGTTGTGTTAATCCAATCAATAAAGATTTATTTTGAAGATTTTTTATTAAAGACGACGGTGGTGGCGACGATGGTAGTGATTGTGATTGATCTTCCTTTTGTAAAACACATGAATTTGGATTGTATAATGGTGGCGGCGCAACACCTGATGATATTGTCGATTGTGGTAATAATTGTATTGGATTTTGTATTTTATTTTCAAAATAATATGATAATGGTGATGGTACTTTTGTTGAACTTTGTTGCCGAACATTCATTTTTTCTAAAGGTGATGATGTTGTAGGTGGTATTGATGATTGAATTAACGAAGTAGATGATGATGATGGTGATGATGTTGATGATGAAAATAATATTGATGCTGATGATGTTAGCAATGGTGATGTGGTTATTGCTGCTGTTGTTATTACAGAAGGACTTTGATTATTATTGTTATTATTATTATTATTATTTATATTGCTATTTGAATTTTTTGGATGGTATAATGATGATGAAGAAGATGATGTTTTTTCTTTATCTCTGCTGCTACCGTTTGACATTTTTTTAATGTTTGCTGTTTGCTTTATGGTTGTGTTAAATGTCTTAGTAGTTTAATTTTATATTAATAATTTTTATTTAAATAATGGGTGTTTGGTTTTTATTTCTTTTAGTAGATTTTTAATTAAATGTTATTAAAATATTTTTATATTTTAATTTTTTTCTTTTTTTGTTATTTTTTATTATAAAAATGAAAACGATAAAATTAATCACAGAAGCTTTTTTTTTTTGTTTTATAAATTTTTAAATTAGTTTTACTTTTATTTTACGGATTTTTTTTAACAAAGTAAAAAGAAAGTGTAAAATTTAATGTGTAATTTTTTTAAATATGAAATTTATATTTACATCTTACAAAATGTTCATAAATTCTAAGATTCTAAAGATGTTTAATAAAATTTTTATTTGCTTTTTGTTCTTAAAATTAAGAAATTGTTTTATATCATGATTATTTTTTTGAAATTACATAAATTGTAAAACTTAAATTAAATAATTCAAATTTGCAATTTTTATTTCCGATACAATAATAATAAAAATAATAATAATATTAATAATAATATTAATAATAATATTAATAATAAAAAAAAACAAGAAATATATAACTTTTAAAATTTTACAACTTTTCTTTTATAAATTAATTACTTAAAGCAAAAAAATATATATATGCGTATAAATAAAAAAAAGATATATAATTTTTTTTTAAATCTTAAATTTTCTATTTTGTTTTTTTAATGTTTATGTCTTTTATTTACAAGACAAGCTTCACTCTTTTTTGCATTCTTGTGTTGTTAAAATTTTTTTATTAAAGAATCCAAAACAAAAAAATTTTTCGAAATTTAGCATATTGCTTTCGGATTCCAAAATCATTTCTTAAACATCACCATTATTTTTTCTTTACAATTCGAATTGTTAAATATATTCACAATCATTTAGTTTGCCAAAATATTTTAACAAAATATTTTTAACTTGATTTTTCCTTATTTACCAAATCACAGCCAAAAATATACTTATGTGTTTTTTAAATATTTTATTGAATTATAAGAAAAGAAATCACAAAAAAAAAATTAATGGTGAATGAAACTAGTTTTAAAACTAATAAAAAAAATAGTCTTTAAATTTTGAATATTATTCCTCTTTCTTTTCTGATCATGTTTTTTTATTAATAAATTTCTTTTTCTTCAAATATTTCTCATAATCTTTTATATATTATATTAATTAATAATTATTTTTGCGTCAAATTAAATATGTATTTTGAAATTTCTTGGAAATCCTGTGTGTGTGTGTGTGAAGAATATTTTCAAACCCTCTTTGTATAATGTGGTTGATCTTCTTGTAAGTTGTTCTTCTACTAATAACGATGATCTTTTATTCTATCAATTTAGTTTTTTTCTTTAAAATGATTTTTTATTAAAATTATTATTTATTAAAATCATTTTTCCATTAGAGATTTTTATTGAATTTCAGCAAATTAGTTTGTTTATTGAAATTAAATATGTTGTTGATAATTTATATATACAGTTTATGTACAATGACAATAAAAATAATTTCAATTTCTTAATATTTTTTATCGATAGTTTCTTCGTTCCCATTTTTTTTGCGAATATTATTTTTAACGTTTTTTTTAGTGTTTGAGTTTTTGCTGCTCTTGTTTTATTTTTTAGTTTTCTTCTTTTTTCAATTAAAATTCATATTATGTACTGTTTGTTTTTCCAGTTATTTTCGGCAATTATATTAATATCAAATTATTTTTTGAGTTCTTCACCATATCCCCCATTCTATACATAAACCTTTGATGTTTTACCTAAAATGAAAAGCAGAAAAATTATTAAAACCAAATTTAAAATCGAAAATTATTCAATTTAAAAAAGAAAAGACTAGAAGGTAAAATTCATTAAAATCTGTTTCATATGTATAACTACAGAGTTTTTGCAGAAATCTGACAAAAAGAGTCAGTGATAAAATATAGTTTAAAGCAAGCTATATTTTAAAAAATACATAGCAAAAATATCAGAAGGAATTTTCCATGACCTTTTAAAATTGTGTACAAATGGTTTTCCCCTGGGTTTTACGAAATACATATCTGAAATACCTGGCATTTAATGAAATAACAAATTCGCAGTGTTGTGCTAAAAAAAAAGGATAACCCTCAATATTTTTTCTGTGATTTTGAAAAAGTATCTAAATAATGTCTCAAATTAAAAATAAAAATTAAGTAGATACATTTGTACTCTGTTAGGGAGGTGGCTGCTAGGTTGGTCAAGTTAGACTTTTTTTTTTAAATATCACATAAGAATAATGAAAATAACATATTTATAAAGTACTCCGAGGGTAACTATCGAAATATTCATAATTTATAGCTATATACTAGACATAATTATATCATGAGTGGATTACATACATACATACATATGTACTTATCTAAATTACTATTAAAATTAAAAGAGAATAAAAAAATATCACAAGGGAGCAAGGAAATACTGTCTACAAAAAGCGCAAATGTAAAAAAAAATCGCTTTAAAAAGGACGACTTTACTTGCTTTGAAAAAGAGGCGATTTTCAAAAGTTACATAAAGGCTGAACAAACAAGTTAAAATTAAACTCAAAACCAAACTCGAAGTACAATATGCTGCTTAGAATAATTTACTTCCAAATACATCTGAAAGAAATTTAATATCAAAGCTTAAAACAAAACTTGTATTCAAACTTAGTGCTCAGCAGGCAGACATACAATTTTTAGTTTTGCAACTGTCTGAATGCTTATTTTTATTCCACAGGTTTATATTCAAATCTTGCAATTAAATGAAACTTAGACCGGATCATCTGTCAAATATTCTGCTCCAACAGAATTAGAAATAGTGACCTATGCGTTCCTGTGCAAGCAGGATCCGATAGAAATAGAAATCAGAAAGAAGAAATATAGATTGATAGGTCACATATTGAGGAGGCTAGAGCAGTCCATAGTCAAACAAGCGTTAAAATAGAATCTTCAGGGTAGGCAGAGCATCTGTAAGACTAAGAACACGTAGCGTAGAACGATAGGTAAAGAAATAACAGCAGCAGGGAAAACTTGCGCACAAATAAGATCTATCACCCAAAATAGAGAGAGATGGAGAGGTTTATCCGAAGCCCTATGCTCCTCAAGAGGAGTTTGAAATGGATTAAAAAATAATTGAATGATCGCATGCAATTAAACAATCAAATAGTTTGTAATTTTTTACAAACTGATTGTAGTTTTTAGTAAACGCAATCGATTTGAATTGATACAATAGTTTAATTGCTTAAGATGTATGCGCAGCGATTTTAGAATCAAACAGTAATTGCAAAACTAAAAATTGCATGTCTGCTTCAGCCCTTAGTTCATTTTATATTATTGAAAAGTAATTGAAATTTTACAATTTTCAATAATTAACGCTATCTGATGATGTTTTGCAAAGGCTATGAATTTCTTCCAAATTTATTCTTGTTAGATAATTAAATTTTGCGATGATAATTGTGCTAATTTTTTATGTGTTGCACGCGATATCTAGACAAGCAATTCTTAAACTCACTTTGCAAATTTAAAGGCTCGTACAGAAGAGGGCGTTCTGCACAATCTTATACACAATGTTTAGTTAAGAAATTCATTTAGATGAAATTAAAACCGTGCGCAACATGAAAATCGTATTTAAAAAAAAAATCATATAAAAAGAAACCTTACTGTATCTTCAATTTTTTTTCTCCATTCTCTCTATTTTATAAAATTAATGAAAAATGTGTTTTTTTCTTCTATAAAAAAATATAAAGAATTACAAAAAATTTTTAAATATGTATGTATATGTCATACAACTGTATCTCTATAATTATACAAGATGTTTCACATAAATTGTAAGCAAATTCAAGTATGATTCTTTGACCAATTTCCAGCAAAAAAATGCATAAGCAGAGAAGAGCCCGACATACTTTTCGGGCTACAGCCTGTTGAAAAAAAAGTACCAGATTTTTTCTCCATAAGTATAAATAAATAGTTATAACTTCGGAACCATGTAACATAGATCCAACCGTCGCGGGTTTGTTTTACCGGCAATTAATTGCTCTTCATTTTCGGTCTTAAAATTATTTTGATCTGAAACACAGTTTTCCAGATAAAGTTCGCCAAAATCAGAATTTTTGTTTTTTTTTTTTTAATTATTTTTAAAAAACTCTAAATTTCTCTAAAATTTAATTTAATACAAATTCCTTAATATACATACTAGACTAAAAAAACTAAACTATAAACTAAAAAAATATTTGTAAATGTTATGTTTGTATGAAATGTATCAAATATATTTTACAGCAATCAATTGCATGTAAAACATTTATACTATGATTACTCTATGGTAACATTAAAATCTGTTAGATTTCGAACTAAAACCTTTTTTTCAACTGGTTATAGCTCGAAAACTAGTATATCTGCACCCCTCCTCCCATACCTTTCCTGGCTGGAAATTTATCAAAAAATCATCCTTAAAATTATTTTCCACCTTATGTGAAACACCCTGTATAGTACGTACTTCATATAAATTTATATATACACATTATATACAATTAAGTATATATATATATATGCGTATATACATATATGCCGTAATAATGTAAATATTTTTACTACAAGTTTTATACAAGGTAGGTACTTAAGTAAGTAGGTGCATAAATAAAAAATTTAAAATAATAATAAATAATTGTGTTATATTGGCTACATTATTACTCACACTTTTATAATAACACCAACCATCCTTTATTTTTTGTGCTTATATCACGCGACATACAATTATTTAGGTACAAGTATAATGTGTAGTTAGATATACATTTACATATATATATATACAATTAGCAAATTAAGGAAACTAAAAGAAAAAAAACAGACATACATACATATAAATATATTAAAATTATAAACTTATTTTATAATTTTATAAAAAGAAAATTTTAAGTGATTTAATAAAACGGCTTATTTACTGCTGGGTAATACAACTGGTATAACTCAAAATTACAATTTCTGGAGTTTTTATATACAGAGAAAAACATTTCTTCTTGATGCAAAATAAACATCAATATTGTTTAAAATAAAAATCAAAAAAATTTTTATTCAAAACTTTTATACAAAATTTTAGTAATAGATTTTCTTTGCAAATTAGCAAATTTTGAGTTATGTTAGTTTTGCAGCAAACAAGCGATAAATTATATAGATAATTGAGTGTTCAAAAGAGTATAGGTCCATTTTTTTCAGAGAAAATAATAATTATATTATAATGTAGTTTATAAATATTTATTTATACATAATAGATGCATACGTAATTTAATGAAACTTGGAGGTGTTCGTTCTCTCCTCTACATTAAAATAAATTGTAATTCAGTTCTTAATTCAGTGCTCAATAACTCCGTTCAGTTTATAAACAATAAATTTGTTGCATGAAAAGATAATGGGCAATAAATAATATTGCTATTTTTTGTTTTGATTCTTATAGCAAGCAAGCAATCCGTTTGACGCCTGTTTTGTCCTAAAATCTGAATTAAATTACAATTCCAAATTCATTTTAAACTTATTACATTATTTGGGTATGTAGGTACCTAGCTATTTTTCAATTTAATGTTATACTAGCATTAAATTTAATTTCGAAATGACTGCTATCGATGCCAAAACAATATATTTACAACAAATTTTGTACTTTAAAGACCTCTGATTGATTATTACACTTAATTAGAAAATTACCTATAAAAATTTCAAGTTTATTTAAAAAATGTCACTACTCACTTTCATACAAATGTAAACCTATAATTCATAAGAAAAAATAAAAAAAAAAATCGAATTTCAGAACACCTTTGAGTTTACACTTTCATCTTCATTTTATTAAAATTAATTTAATTTTAATAATTATAAGAAATTATGAATTTCAGAATTCAAAGCAATAATTTTATATAATTTATGCAAGTGACACATTAAAATTTCTGACAGTTCAATACTAATCAATAGGGATGGTAAGTAGTCCGTTTTTTGTTTTCTTAACAAAACATTTTATAAAAAAATTCAATTACCGAGAATTTTAAAAATGCTATTTAAAGCTATATTAAGATTTTTTGTATAAGTATATATTATTATGATAAACTCATACATACATATGTATGTATGTACATAATACCCCTTTTGAGATTTCAAAAATTAGAATTAAATCTATACATAAAATATTTTACTTACAATAATTACAGAAACAGTTGAATTCTATATAAATATATATATATATTAAAATACATCACCGTGTATAATTACCGTGTGCATTTGACCCCACCACCCCACAATATATATGTATTTTCTAGTAAAATTTAAATATAGGTACATTTGCACATACATATCTATGGATATATGCATATATGTATAAATATATTTATAAATTATGTATTAAATTTTTTATCTACGAGTATTTTTGAAAATCGTGTATGTATAAAAAAAATTTTTTATACATTCACAATTTTCAATTTATACATACTTATATATTTATTCCATCGGAGTTTTATTTTAATTTTATTTTTATTTTAATTTGTAGAAATATTTTAAATAATTTAAATTTTTATAATAATATAAACACCTCTACTCTTCTTATTTAATTTAAAGACAGATGGAGAGAGACAGAGAGGAGAGAGAGGAGAAATAAAAATACATATTCTGTCATATGAGATTTATGAGTGTTTTTTTATAATAATATATTTTTCGGGCAACCAAGAACAAGCACTAAACTACACTAAATGTTGTTGTTGATTTTTGATTGTGTTTTTGATTATTGTTTTAGTTGCTCTTGCTTTTTACTTTTCTCATCTCATACTTAAATCACTATAATCACTCTACTATCTTATTTGTTATTATTATTATTATTATATTTTTTTGTTCTTCACCTTCTTTTTCTGAAATAATTCATTCACAATAATTGAATGTAATTTTAATTTTAATGTACATGGCAAAACGCAGTTATAAAATTCTTATATACATGTCTATATACATATATACCTAAATATATTTATATATATAAACTTATATTATTCCCATAGATAGACAGTTTTTTTTTTATAAAAATCAATTTTGTATTTTTTTTCTCACACTTTTATTTCTCTAAAAAATTACCTACAAAAAATTGCGTGATTTAATAAAAACGCTTTATTTGAAAATTAATTTTTCTAAAAAAAACTTTACATTTATATTTTTTTTTTTCTCATTTTACTCTCTTAATTTTTCTACTACTACTATTTTTTTCGATAAAAATTCACTTTTACTTTTATTTTTCTCCTTTTTTTGTTTCTTCTGATTTTTTTTCATTTTTCCCCATTTTCAAAAACAAAATTAACTCACACCATCAAATTGTGTTTTATTTCAATTTTTTTTAAATTGCACTCCCCACCAAATGCAAATTAATTTTTTCAATTCATCATCATTAAAAAAACCACCATTCATCATTTTTTTTAATTGAAAATATTAAAAATTAAAAATAAATTTCGATTGTTTTATCTTTTTCTTTTTTTGATTTTTGTCCTTCTTTTGTTCAGAAATAAAAATTTCGAACTTTTTTTTTGAATTAAGACTTTTATTTTTTTTTCTGAAAACTTTTTTTTACTTCTGCATAAAAAAAAAGAAAAACAAAAACTAAAAATCCAATTTTTACCTATTGATTTAAAGAAACAAAAAAAATCACTGTCATGTCATAAAACTGTCAGGCAGAGAAGAACAGAAAATAATAAAAACATAGCAAAAAAATTACATATTGGGTTTTTTTTTACACCTTGACACTAGTTCATCTATCTTTCCTTTTTTACATTCTGATTTTAATCGACTGTCACAATAAATACAGTCCCTGTGAATAAGGTGAATTCATTGGTTCGGCGTTTTTGAGCTGAGCTATTTAAAACCGAACTATTTTTTCTCTTGATTGTTCATTGGTTCGTATGAGAAAAACTGACCGTTTTTTTTTGTTATAATGCATTTATTACTTTTTTGACAAGAATTTTATGTCATTGTAATAGTTCAGTATACGTAAAATTGACGTTTTGAAAAACCTCCGCACTAAAGTTGAAGTTGATTCAACTTCAGAGATTGAGAGAGAGAAAGAAAGCTGTACTAAAAATACAAAAAGTGTCTAAAATGCAAATTTTCATATAAAATGCATCAGTTCGTCGCTGACGAACCAATGAATTTGGTTATAGTCAGTGTTGCGACTAGGGCTGTCGTTTGGCTCCGATTTAAAAATTTGTGTTCTAGGATCCTCCTTCTGCATTTTGGCTACGATTTTGTTTTTTCCTCAGTCAGACCCCAAAATAATATTGATAATAATTTTTAAAAAAATTCATCAGTTGAAACTTTTTTTGCAATATTTAAAAATTCGTTGACAATACCTTGACTAACGAAATTATGTATATATACCTTTTTCTGCCAATTCAAAAGCCGCCACATATCTTTTTGTAGTCAAATTAGTAAATTAGTCAGTTAAAGTGTCAAATAACCAAGCTTATAAAAATTCGTGGTCGTTAGCAGATGAAATATTTTTGTATGGAATTTTTTCAATAAACGATAATATTGCAATTTTGACATTTTAATTGAAGTCGATCGAGTATATTGTTAAAAATTGAAAAAAAATTATTCAAAGCAACCTCAGTTTTGCGCATTGTAGTGCGGCAGCTGAAAAGGTAATAGTTTAATTTATTTTGTAAATTAATTTAAAACTAAATTTGTGCGGTAAAATGTTGCTAATCGAAGAAAAAAATACAGCTTGACAGCTAGCAAATCAGGCCCTTATTATGAACACAAATTTTTAGTATTATGATTAGCGAATTCGCCTAAATTTTAGGAGAATCAGCTGTCAAATCTGTTGAATGAAAATTCTGTGCGACAAGCTTGGCGAATGAAACGAAAAATCAAAATAATACATGAGTGCTTCTTTTTTTTAATATTATAGCATTTATAGTGATACAATTGAAAAATCTAAACTATCTGTAAATCATAAAATTCTACAAACTATTGCAAAAAATATTGATTATTTTTATTATGAGTGAAAGAAACGAACCAAAAGCAATTCGACCATTAATTAAATTAATGGAAAACAACCCTCACATTGCTAAAAGGATAGAAAAATTCAATTGTTTTTGCAAAAAAGCAAAAAAATGTATATATGTATGTGTGGTGCTAATCTCATTATTTTCGGTAGGTTTGTTGATATCTTGCGGTAGCAACATTTAGGATCTGGCGAATGAAAGAATTCGCCGATCATAATTGAAAATGTCATTCAATTCTCCTAGCTATGTGCTTCGCTCATTATAATATGCGTTTAAAAATGGAGCGCTACCACGATTGACAGAAATACACGTTTGGACCCTAAGAGAAAGTGACATTTCACAGCTGATGAATTTACACGTATTCTTAAGGAAACTATAGAGGGCCCAGTTTAAGATTATAAATCTCCCACAAGATTCATTTTTTCCAAATTTCAGTTAAATTTTTTTCTATATTTTTTTTTCTCGAAGTATTTACTTGCTTTTTGTGTATTTTTTCAAATTTGAGAAAATGTACATTTGATATTAATAAATTTACATAATTAGCGTATGACATGACTTCCACATTGCATATTTCTTATATAATCACATATAAATCTATATATTTTTTATGTGTATACTATATTAATTAAACTTAAATTAAAATCTAATAAAATTTTTATTAATTTTGTTTTAAGTCTTGTGTTCTAGCTTAAAAAATATAATACCATATATAGTACAACAAAAAAATATGATTCTTCAGTAATGTCATCTCGTCAAAAATGCATATGCATTTTTAACAAATACGTTCACAAAAAAGCAATGTCGGGGCTTTGATTTTTTTGTAATGTCAGGACCGCTACACAAAAGAACAACTTATTTTTATTATTGAGTAATATTTTGCAAATAATGAAAGTTTTTTAAACAAAATCATCTTCAGCGATGAAGCTCATTTTCATCTTCGGACCATTCTATGTAGTTCGAAAATGCAGCCGGTCAGACAATACCGGTTAAAAGTGCTCGCTATGCGACATGATAATCTATTTTTTGTGCCAAAATTCAAGATATGGATGTGGATGGCACGTGCTTTCAGCAAGACGGTGCCATATACCCCACGAAACAATTCACATTACTGGATGAGTCATTTCAAGCTTTTTACTATTGTTTAAATTATTTTTACGAGTTTTAATTTTAAGTTCTTTCGTATTCTACAACTAAGCTCAATATATGTGCATATTTTGACATAAATATTATAATATTTTGAAGAGCCCATGTTGTTTTTTTTGCACCACAATTATGTATCAAATGAAAGTGGCTGCGGCTTAAATGCAGCTGACAAACTATCTGTCCGAACTACAATTATTTTTGTCGTAGTAATATGCCAAAAATCATCTAAGTTAAATTAAAGTAAATGTTTGTTTGCTATAGCGTTCTCATATTGCCAGATTTATTTGATTTTTCAGATTTTTAGGACGTCTGCCAGATGACCAGATTCTTGGTAAAAATGCTTTTTTGGCTCATGTGGCATTAACATTATGCTTTATTGAAATAATTAAGCCTATTTAGTTTTTCGTTGCCAGTGTGTAGTGATCCAATCTAGAACGAACTTTTTTTGTGATAAGTAACCAAACTGTAGATACAAACTGTTAACAGACCTTAAATGAAATATTATTATATAATTATTTAAAACAAAAAACCTATGTACCTATTATAATTTCATTATTATTAAAAATTTTTTGAAAATTTTATTGAAATAAGAATAGTTTTTGATAAACAAGCTATATTAAGCATTTCAGAAACTGTAAATACATAATTGTGGTTTTTATAAATGGTAAACATTAATGGATTAAAGACAATTAAATATATAACAATAAAAATTATGCTTAAATTCATATAAAAGTTTGATTTTTTTATTAGAATTTAAGCCAGTTTTTTTCTTTTTTTATGTTGCTAGATTTTTCAGATATTTTGACGAAATTTTCCAGATTTCCCGTAAAATTGACATGGTAATGCTGATTGTTTAAATGCTATGCTTTGCTTAAATTTATTTTAATATACATATAATTTTTATGTTTGCATTCACATGAAAAAAAAAAACTAATAGAAAAAACATTTTTTGTTTATACACATACTGCTCTGCTATAGCGCCGTCTATATTTCAATACAATTCATATTTTTTCGCTAGTTTTCGGCTTTTTTTCAATTTTTGTTTGTATGTATGTAGTTGAGAATTGAAAAGTCAAAATCAGAAAATTGTATTGTAACAATGAAAGAAAAAGAGAGAGAATATAATAAAATTAAAAATGAAAAAGAAAAGAGACAAAAATAGAATAAGGTGAAATTTCAGTATGAAATTTATAATTCGAGAGTTATGCTGCAAAATTTTGTATAATTTTTCCGTATTTTTTTATTTTTATTGTATTTAATTTTTTAAGACTACATTTTTTTCGGTTTTTTCGGGTGAACATAAAATTTTATAAAAAAATAATATTTCAGAAAGAAATAATTTCCAATATTAATTATTTATTTTTATAGAAATATTAAAAAAAAAAATAAAAAACAGGGAAAATAATATTGTAATAAGAATTTAATCAACAAAAAAAAGAAAGATTTTAAATATAAAAAATATAAGAGAAGAAAGAAAACAAAATAATCAAAGTTGATAATTCCATCATTATTTTAATCATAATATATTTAAAAATTATCATCATCATCGTTACTAATGTTATTCACAATATTCACATTCACAACATAATCTTATGGAGCAGTGTCGTCAACATTATTATCATTTTAACCTTCTTTTGTGTTTTTGTTGTTTTTGTTTTTGCTCTCTTTCTGTGCATTAGTGAGTGAGTGGTGAGTGTTCTTCCATCCATATACTTAACCATATTGGTTTTCACATCCATAATTATTATATATATATGTATATACTTGCACCACTACAATATGTTATATACAGAGTTTATCAAAAAGTTATTTTTTGTTTTTGTTTTAATGTTATAACTAATTATACATACATATTTTGAAGACAATTGAGAGTAAAAAGCAAATAACTCCACATTTGAATAATACTCAAGTTGATTTTATTTTTGTTAATTAAGAATTTTAAAATATTACTTATAATTTTAAGTTTGGTATGATTTTCGAAAAATCAGAAACTATAAATGTGGCTTATTTTATTTTAAGCCGATTTCATATTGAAAAGTTCTCAATTATTACAAATAATACAATATATATGTATGTATGCAGGTGGTACTTTTAAAAATCTAATTGAAAATGATATGTGAAAGTAAAGTGTAAATTAATGAATTTTTTGCTTATAATAATAATTAGGATAGGTCGAAAACAGAATTAATAAAACGTGTAAATTATTAATATATGTATAACAGTTATAATCATGAAATGGTAAACTCTACAAAATACGATCGTAATTATGTATATGATTTTAAAAATCTAATTCAAATAAAAATCGTAATTATGTCATTCAAATCTAATTCAAAATTATAAAATTTTAAACTCAAAAACAAGATTTTCAGTTTCAATACAGTTTGTTTGTTTTTTTTGTTTATTTGTTTTGTGTCGTCTCTCTTGTGAAAAATATAGTTGTTATTGGATTTTTATCTCACTATTTTTTATCTTGGATTTTTTTCTAACGCATCTCTTTATGTTTACATAATATGTATAAAATGTATTTGCGTGTTTGTGTAAATCACGGCTGACAGAAATATAGGCCTGGACCCAAAGAGAGATTGACAGTTTCCAGCTGACGAATTTACACGGATTCTTATGAAAGCTTTAGAGGTCCCTTTTTATCATATTCTCCCACAAGATCAACAATTTTCAAAGTTTTATTTAAAAAAGTTCAATTTTTTTCTACTTTTCTAGTGCTTATATTCTTAAAGTTTTGTGTTATTAAAACATTAAAAAATTTATATAAAAAAACCTCTCAGGTTTTGTTACTTTTTAAGATTTCAATAAATGCTACACTACAAGAACTTTTTCGAAGTATTAAGATGATTTTTGTGTATTCTTTCAAATTTGAGAAAATGTACATTTGATATTACCAATTTGCTAATTAGGTATGATATGACTCCCACAATGCATACTTATATAATCTCATATATATGTATTTTTCATGTGTAAACCATATTAATTAAATTTATATGCTTCATAATTCATAAAAATTATTGCATATGTGTATTCTGTTTATATTAAAAGTTCATATTTAGGATAATTCTTTTCAGGTATACATATATGTGATTTTAGTTATATTTGAAAATATTTTCTCATTGTTAGTAAGTCTAATTCACAGATTTACCTAAACTAACGCATCAGGAATTTTAAAACTTACACAAGTTTCTTTATAATCACCCTTATTTTAAATCTCACTCGTAGAATTTTAAGAATTTCAAACTAAGTTACGTACGTAGACTTTTGAGTAATTAAAAATTTCATTCGTGGGTTTATGAATCTGCAATGGCAACATTATATTTCGGAGTGTCAGAATCGATATTTTATTAAAGCTGTCAGGTGCCAAAATTTAACTTTTTCAAGTTTCACAGCAGATATTTAAATCTATTTCGTAATTCCTAGGAATTTCAGTGTTGCTAGTGAGATTTGCAATATGGGCGAATATTTTTATTATGTTTGCTTTTATATAGGGGACAACTTGAAATGATGCATTTTTATAATGACTATAAAATTATAAAAGCACTGTCATAGTTATGAACTTAAAATTAATTAATTACAAACTTAAATTTTAAATTAAAATCTAATAAGATTTTTATTAACTTTATTTTAAGTCGTATATTCTAGACTAAAATACGTTTTTTTTTATTCAGTGTATTGTCAATTTTTACTTTCAATTCTCTCAGATACATATGTATGTTGCCTGACATGGCAGTACAAAAAATGCGGAAAAAACTCGAAAATATATTTAATCAAAATTATAGATAAAATTTTGTTGAAAAGAGTTGAAATTTGGATTTTTGATATGTTGCTAAGAAAACTCCAAGTTTCATGTTAGTATAAGAATTTTTAGGTTTTAGTCAACTTTTCGTATAGAAAACTCGAAATGAAAATAGATAAAAATCATAATTTTTCCAAAAAAACAACAAAAAAAAGATAATTCTTCAGAAATGTCGTTTCGCCAAAAAAAAATGTGCAATTTTAACAAATATATTCACAAAAAAAAAACAGTGTCCAGGCCTTGATTTTTTGTAATGTCAAGGTGTAAACACATATTTAACGTAATAGTAGCATTTGCATATTACTTATAATATTTTATTTGTGTAGATATATACATATATATTTGCATTTATTCATGTGTATACAAAATATAAATATTGGGAAATAAATTTTTTGTTTTGTGAAATAAGGATTTTTTCATAATTTCTCCAAAAAATTTCATTTCTCAAAATTCTAATTAAAATAAAAAAAAATTAATAATGAAAGAAAAATTAATAATGGAGAAAATAAAAATATACGAAAGAGAACAACAACAGCAGTAGCAGCACTAATGGTGTTTTAAAAATCAAAACAAATAAGTTTTTTTTTTATTTTATTTGTGTTGAGAGGTGAATTTTTTTAATAAAAAAATAAAGGTGAAATTTTTTTTTTTTTTTAATTTAATAAAGCTTGTTGTTTGTATTTTTTTAATCAATATTATTATTTTGTGTCAAAAATATGAGAAATTAATAACAATAATAATAATAACAATAGCAATAATATTTAATTTATTTAACAAATAAAAGAGAGCGTGCTGTTGTGTGTTGAGTTTAAAAAAAAAACAAAAAAGGAAAAAAATAAGGAAGAAAATTTTAAAAATTTTAACAAAAATAAGTGCGAGCGTGTATTTTTTTTATATATAAATATGATTATGCATGCATGTATGTTTACCCTAGAATAATTATTTTTTTATTACAAATTTATATAGCTGTATTTTGTATAAAAAAAAAACATTTAATTATGTACATGCACATATACATGTAACTGTATTCAGATAAAGCCACCTAAATTTTATGTGTTTGAGAAAAATCACCCTCCTTAATTTTAATTACAGTATAAAATTTTTATAAGAATACTAAGAATTTTAACCAAAAATAAAATTTTATAAAAATACGAAATAATAATATGCATGCATATTCATTCATGTGTATGTGTGTAAGTACATAAATGCAAAATTATAGTATAAAAATGGTAATTTAAATAATAATTATAAATAACATAATAAATAACAATAACTAACATTAATAATAATAAAAATAATATTATTATATATAACAGTAATAATAATAATAATAAATTATATCAAACATAAAAATATTTACAATATGTACATATATGTATGTAAGTACGTCTTTTATTTTATTTAGAGAGGACAGTGGACAGGCCAGAGCGAGAGTATTATAAGTACATATGTATATAAAAATTGTAGCATACCTACCTACCTACAATGTGGGTCAATATTTTTTACTTATGTAGATATTAATTATATATTATTTACCTAATATTCTTATTAAGAGTGTACATATGTATACATATTTGGAAAACATGCATATACATACATATGTATATTTTATAATTATAGGGTTGCCAAAAATGAACATTCAAAATTAGCCCGATTAAAAATGATCTAAAAATTTCGCATAGGTATAACTGATTTTTATATAATTATATAAAACTAATACTGCACTCCATGCACACTTGAAAGTTCTTGAACTTTTTAATAAAATTTAAGTAAACATCAACATGTTTTTAACATTTTGAAAGATGGAATTGAATAGTGTAGTGTGGGGGTGGGGGGGTTGGGTCATACCATAAATTAATATTAAAATAAATTTATTATAACATTAGCAAAAACAATTAGAAAAATTATTTTATAAACAAAATTTGAAAAGATTTTATATAAACAAGTAATTTTACTGTTGTGAAATGTGAGTCAGTCAATTATGTTAAAAAATATTTAAGTTTTAAAAATAGAAAACGTTAGATTATGTGTCCGATTACCCTAAAAATTTATAAATTTTTTCAAAAAGATTCCTAAAAATTAATTTTTAAATTAATTTTACTCCAATTGTTATACCCCATCTGTACAATGTAAAAATTTATTTGTAAACCCGTGGGCAGCATATAAGGATCTATTTTGCTTTCCGATAAGTGTGGCCCCTCAAAAATAAGAATTATCCGAGGGTTTACTCGGTTAATATCTACCTAAGCTTGGCGACCATGATATTTATAATTTTTATATGTTCTTAAAAATAATTTTTTAAAATGCATATAAGATAATATTTTTTTTTAACTTTCATAATATTCTGACAATTTACATATAAAAATGTATTATATAATATTGTATTTAAAATAAAATTGATTTAATTAAGTAATAATACATACATAAGTACTTACTTGCATAATATACGAGTATATACATATACGTAAATTAATTTGATAATTTGAATTAATTTAAAGTTTTAGAGTTCTTAAAATATTCGCCATATATTTCTTAGAGAATAGAGGAATGGAGAAATTTATAATATCAATATTAAAAATATACTTACTTATATAAGAAAACTATGAAAAACGATAATAAATTTTATACATATGAATTATAAAATATTATAAGTATATACTTATATGTTCATATGTTGTTAATATACTTAATAATTTACCGGGCGTTTTATAGTTTTGTATTGTAGTAAAAATAAAATAAGTAATATGAAAAGAAATTATATACATAAATATGGGTCTTAAAATTTATCTACATCCATATATGCATATTTATAGGTGGCTGTCAATTTTACTTGAAAATTTTTCGTGACTTCAAAAGTGTATTTATATTACTATTATTCCATAATATATTTTAGAACAATTAGAACTTAGTAAGTTGTTGAGTTGCGTATATACAAATTGCCTCGTGCACTGCTATATAGCAATGTATAGACCCTCATGAGTATACAAAATTTTGTAGGGAGACAATGTTCATGGCTCAACAGTTTGAAATTATAGGGACTTAAGTTACTCTTAACTGATTTTTTTTTACTTTTTGAAATTTCAAGGATAATTCCGTATCCGACATGCGCATTATTAAATATAATTTAGAAACATCAGAAAAGGGCTGATGAATATATACATTAGTTATAACATGATCATGTTTTCGGAATGAAATGACTCTAAAGTTCGAAAAATTTTAAATTTTAACTTTTCATTCAAAAAAAAAAACTTTAATTCTTTAGGTGACATTACATTGCATTTATCTCTAATTTTAGCACAGTTGACAACCTTTTTAGTTAGATCTTTCATTTGGTATATCAAATCATCCTCTCCCTACCTATTCTGATTTAGGAGTTATTTAGAAAAATTAAGCAAATGTTTTTTTATACCAAGTTTTTTTCTTCAATGATTTCAAAAAATGTGCAGCAACTGCTCAAAATGGTTTCTTTTTGCAATTATACAAATATATAATAGCTCAATAAATTTTACTTAACAACCTTAAGTTTCCCTTACATTTGCAAACAAATTAATGGCCTGAAGAATATCATACAACGTCTTTCATTTACACTACAGGGCTGTAACCAGTTTAATTTCAACAATCTTTTTTAAATAATTTTTTTCCAACTGGTGCTTGATAAAAGATATTCAAAATAAATTTTATATTTACAATTATACATACAACAATTTAAATACTATTTACATATATTGCACTTTACATATATAAGTAAGTGTACATTATTTTTCAATTTATGAAGCATCATATATTTACAACAAAAATACAACAAAAAATATAAAAACTTCTAATACGAATATCACTGTCATGTTTTTTGATTATTTCATTAACTTATAACAAAAAAAATATTATAGAATATAGCATAACAATATCAAAGATTCTGTACCAATAGTAACGAGTATACTGTTGACCTATATGAGTAACCTAATGGTATTTCGAATCTTAGAAGTAACGCATAGCAAAATAACGAGTACTTAGTTAATATTAGTTAATATTACTAGTATCTCATATGAGTATAGCATAAAATTCGATTTACTGTTAACAGATTTGATTTTCTTATTTTCTGTGATACTGGATCATTTGAAAAACATATTAATTTCACTGTATGTTTTCTCATACATCGAGAAAAATTTTTATATAAATATAAATAAATTAATATAATAAAATTAAAATTTTTTTATATTTGACTAATTAGGATTATTTTTCTTTTAATTTCATATATAATGTTATATTCAAAAAAAAAAAAGTAAAAAACTACATGAAAATGACAGCAAAATGTAATATAGCAATAATTATCATTAATAAACATTTTGTAATATTGAAAAAACCATAATACAAAAGCAAAAACAAAAGTGGAACAATCTGTGAAAAAATATTCAAAAAACACATACAACATAGGTTCAGGCACAACACCTGAACAAGAAAACAAAAAGGGCATTGCTAATGAAAGCAATTTTATATTTAGCGCGATTTTAGACAAAGCAAGCTAAATAAAAAGTTAAAAAATTAAAAGATTGTTTTAAAATTAAAATTAAATTTTAAATATATACTTATATTAATATATTCTACAAGGAAATTATGTAATAGTCAACAACTCAATAATGTTAAGAACAAAAACTAAAATTAAAGCACAAAAAACATTTGAAACTCAATAATTGTGAATTGATATATATATATATATATATATATATATATATAAATAAATATATATATATATATATTTATATATATATATATATATATATGATAAATGTGTGTATTAATTCAAATGTAAATTAGTCAAAAAAGGAAAAACAAACTTACTATTATTAAAAATTTATAACAAAACACATACAAGGCAAAACAAAACTTTTGAACACTTAAAATTCAAAAACTAATCACTACAAAAAAACACGAAATATATAATATTAATATGAAAATTTTTAAAAATTATGTACAAAAATAAAAATAAAAAAAAAAACAAAATAAAGATGTGATTTTTAATTTAAAGTTATTAAAAATTAAAAAAAAAAGTTAAATAAAATTCCAAATATAGTTACCGAAATTTCTATGTCTAGTAGATTTCAAATGAAATTAAGTTACAAAATTTAATTTAATTTAATTTTAATGAAAAAAGTCATAAATTATAATAAAATAAAAAATCATTTAAAAAAAAAAAAACAAAAATTATAATTTAATAATTTAGATAAAGTATTTAAATATTATAAATTTAAAAAATAAGAAATTAGATAATAATAACATAGAAAATATGTATGGTAAATCGAAAAATTCAACAGTTCCCTCGGACGCACAGGCCAGAGAAAAGTAAGTTCTCGTTTCTTTTCAAATAAATTACTTATATTTCAATAATTAATTAAAACACTTATTAAATAAATAAATAAATAATATTATTATAAACAGTATTATATTAGTCGTTTAGCAATATTAATTAGGAATGATAAGCTTCTATAAGACTAGAGGGAATTTTAATTTATTTATTACAGCGTTCTTTATCTTTTTATTTATTTATATACTCGTACTATATAAATGTAAAATAAGGCGCCAGTTATCAGTATTTGTTTAGCTAACTGACATCTAACAGAGAAGTAAATTCGGTTAACTGGCTAAAAGCTACTATAAGTGCCTAACTATAGAGAAAGCGCGCGTTAGCAAAATTTATTAAATTTTTTTTGTTAGGCGACAGTTAATTGACGCTTAACTAAAAGGATTTATTCAGCCAACTGGCATAATTCTAATTTAATCGTCTAACTGGCATCTTTCAGAAAAATAAATCCTGCTAACTGAAGCCTTGCTTTTTAGATAGATACCGCACATTGGGAAGAATAGCGACACAACTCAATAATATAATTTTGATTTCCAGAATTCAAAGGATTTATAGCCGAGTGTAAATTACTATCGAAGGCTAACGTTAGTATAGAGCTATTCTAGAAGTATATGAACAAATTTCAAGTATTATTCTGTTACAGAAAAGCTTTATATATACGAGTATAATAGTAATAAAATGAAGTTTGTGATTTTGCATTTTGACTTATGTCATATTCTGGTAAATGTGCGATACATTGTCCACATTTTTTAAACAATTAAATTTTAACTTTTTTTTTGATAAATTATATATATATATGTATAATATCTGGAGATGAGAAGGTCATGCACTTAAAAATACAAATATGCACTTAAAAATGAAGAAATGAGCACTTAATATGCAGTAAAATATCATGAAAAATATGCATTTTTATGCACGGTAAATTATGCATATTAAAAAATACAAATCACGGTAAAATATGCACCTTTTAACATACCAAATATTTAGGAAAAATTAAAAAATTACTTAAAAATATTAATATTTTTGATCCTATTGGTCAGTATATTTCAAAATAAAAACTAAACAAAAATAGTAAAATGATAAAACTATAACAAAATAAATAAAAACATATGTAAGTATGTTAACAAAATATTAAAAAAATATTAACAAATATTAGATAATTAGACAATTGATTATAAATGTCAAACTTAAACAGTGTCACCGTTTCGTTTATTCTAAATAAAGTTGAAAAGCAAATCGTTATGAAAACAAACACGATTTTTAATAGAAACTATACGAAAATTAAAACAAAATTCTTTAATTTGTTGTAAATTTTATTGAAATATGCAAAATATGTATTTATTGAATAATTTGCTTGAAATATGCAAAAAATTTGCAAAAATATTCATTTGCGTGGACTTCTCGTCTCTAATAATTTGATCTATGATATTGTACTATGCGAGTATATATACAATAATTTTGTTTTAATTTTCGTATATAATATGATATGATGATCATATGATTTCTACAAATCACCATCAAAGTTGACATTGACATAACATGACTCTAATCATTTGACTTTCGTAATTAATCACACTTGCAATAAGTCATTTGATAATTTTAAATTAAAATGTGATTCAGATATGTAGTCGTTGTGCGGTCCAAAAAAATACCTTTACAAAAATAACGTAAATTAGTATTTTTATATATCTATAAAGGAAGAATCAACACTTACTTAGTTGCATTTGCATTAGAATCGCTATTTTCACTTAAATTTCGATCCTCTTCCACTTCGCTCATTTTTGCAATAACTTTTTTAAAGATGCATCAAAAGGACATTAATGCTACTTCTGTCAGCGCTATTCTAAAGCAGAAAATTTCAAAACTGCAGGAATTTCCTCTATTTTTAAAAACAGTTGACAGCACTGCATAAATGACAATAAATTTTTAAACGTAAATAATACCTTTAAAATTTATTTAGTTTAAATTTTCGCTAAAAGGAACTCATCTTATGTCAGTTTCTGATTGTTGGCAGCATTAACTTTCATGCTGACAATATGAGAGTGGATCTTTATGCGAAAATGATCCACTTTTTGCAGTATTATCTTCATCATTCCAGATATTACTTATATCTGAAATGATCGTTTGATCTTAGTTGGCAGATCTTACTAAGATCATTTTCAGATTTAAGTAAGATCTGCCAACATGAACTCAAACTATGTATGCCTTTGTTACAAGAGAGAAGAGAAAGTGAGAAATAGAGATTCCTTTCAAAAGTATTTCAAGTGTCAGACTACAACTTAGTTAAACCTAACGGTCCTCTTATTAGTTTTTGCTTCTGTTCAATTTCAGTACTATCTATATAGTTTCCATCATAACAACTTTTGAATTATTTATGACAATTCATGAATACTGTAAAAATTTTAAATTTCATTATTAAGCTATTAAAAAACTTCAACAATTTTATCCTTTTACCAATGTTATCGCAATTCATTCATGCTCCAATATTATCGGAAAATTTTCACAATATCTGTATGCTTAAATTATAATAATGGGGTGAACATCCCTGGACACAAGAATCTCAATGCTTTTACGAACAAGAGAAAAATTAGTGTTAGTAATCGTCTTGCCATTTTCCATTTAGCTCAAGCATAGATCGCTCGATGCTCGCTTCAATCTCAAGGTTTAGTGTTTTAATTTCCACAACAATTTACAATATCTTCTCAATATAGACCAATGATATTCTACTTTATGCATTTCCCTCACCACTAAATCGTGTTTTCAAGAAAATGCCTGGCCTGTATAATTACCCGTCCTACGATGCCGAACGTAAACGAAAACAACTGTCGAACTGAACTGATTATATTACTGACTACTGCTCTTAAAAAGATTTGAAGCCATCTTACTGAGAAATGAGCTAGAACTAATTAGACCGTTAATAACGTGAAAGTTTCTGATTCCAACATCCTTATTTTGACTTTATGAAAATACTGATAGAGGTAGCATTTACTCTGATTTCATCCATGTTTTATAAAACAAATATATGAAAAATAAATTTCCAACGATTTTCATTGGATTATATTGCTAATTATTACTAAGTATATTTTTAATTATTTTTCTTTCTCAGACTTGCGCTGTATGTATATGAATATTTATTACATGTTGGAGCTCAAAAAGCAGCACAGACATTTTTGTCAGAGGTAAGTTTTTTTCAAATAAGTATATGTTAAATTTATGTAATTATTCTTTACTTTGTAATTTATATTTATTTTATTATAATAATAAAATAGTGCGTGAATTCCTTATTATAAAATATGGAACTCTAAACCGTATTTAAAAAAAACCATTTCTTATATAAGAACAATATATCTTTACTTAAAATCGGAAAATTCTTGAATCTTAGATGTTTAGAGTCACAAAATTTTAATGTTTATTTTTTAAAATCAAAATTATGAATCTTTCTTTTTTTTCAGATTCGATGGGAAAAAAATATTACATTGGGTGAGCCGCCTGGATTTCTGCACACATGGTGGTGGTAAGAAAATTGCTACTTTCCTTTTTTATATCTTATTTTTTAATTACTCCAATTTTTGTGCTTTTTCTTTGCTTTAATTGCAGTGTTTTTTGGGATCTATATTGTGCAGCGCCAGAAAGACGTGACCAGTGCGACCATTCATCAGAAGCCAAAGCTTTTCATGATTATGTAGGATTTTATATTATAAAATTTATAGATTACTAATAGTTTTCCGTCTGTCTAATCGTTCCAGCGGTAACCAATAACTAATTAAGTTAAATTCATGAAATTTTCAAAAAATAGTTGTACTATAATAAATGTCAGAATGTTATTTATATTCCTGGACAAAAGCGTTCATTTTCTCTCTATGAATCAGCTATGTTCTTTCGAGCAATTTGTAAGTAGTTCAAAAGGAAAGGTTTTTTACAGCGACTTTTCTTTTTATCGACCGTATTGTATACAATGAGGCAGGTTATGTAATAGCTCTAAATTTTGGATGCCGAGTTTTGGCGGGAACGCACTTCCATGGTAGGGAAGCGTATATAAATTACTTTTAGAGAGATGTCGGCCTGTCGGTCTGTGTGTGTAATCGTGAATGTCAAGTTCGGTCGAACTGATTTTGATGAAATTTTATATGTGAGTTTATTTTGGTTGGATTGATCAACTTTTGGGATATATCAGACCTGGGGAACTGGGCCTTTTTGCCGGCCAATTTTACATTTTTGCGTATATAAAGAGAAATAATTAACCAATTTCTATGAAACTTAATGTTTAAATTCGGAGTATTACAACAATGAATATATAAATTTTTTGGAAAGACCAGGGCTCTGAAACCGAACTGGGGGCCGATTTTATATTTTTTACCATATTTATGGAACGGATTGATGGAATTTCTTGAAATTTGGTATTTGATTACTGGTTGTTACCGAAACTAACTGATGAACTCTTTAAGAAATTTAGGTGGCGCAAAGCGTAATTATAGTAAGAACCAAATTTACATTTTTCTAGGTATGCTCACTAAAAGCTTACTAGTGTCTTTAAAATTATAAAGAAGTGTTAATAACGCATTTTTATAATCTTCTGTAACACTTTCATTAAACTAGGGATTAATGAAAGTGATTACATTGCGGTCGGTTATACGCTTATCACATCAGATTTTTTTATTTTTCGAAGTATGTTAATTTTTTATTTTTTGGTTAATCGTATCAAATATTTTGATTCTATAATTTATGTGATAATGAAAAAGTGAGTGAACAACGGATTTCTCATAATTCTTTCAAGATAAATTTCGTTATCCTTTTGAATATTAAAGTTAACACTCAGGGCTACTTTTTAGCACTTTTCTAAAAAAATTTTTGAAAAACGGTGCTTACTAGTTTCACTCTGTCCGTCCATCCGTTGATATGTTTACAAAACTTCTACATCTTTGAAATTTCATATGTACAAATCTTTACTAGATATTTATTTCCGAAGAAAATTTTTACTTATCTCCCCCTTCTAAAAGTTATAGCCCCTCAAAGTCTTAAAAATGCCATTTTTTATCTAATGATTGTAGCAAAACCAGAAACGTTTTTAAATCCAGCAGACGCCAAAAAGTAGCGACTGGCTTCTTCTACCGCGGCATATCATATTGGAACTTTTAAAAAAAAAGTTCGTTAAAATTTACCGTTATCTAAAATCCTATTTTTTCCAAATTTTTGATATCGTTCTTGTTTTGGACCTCAGGTTGTAGGAGTCTGAAATTTTAGTAGTTCTTAGATATTTATAGATAGTTCATTTCGTTAGAAGAAAATTTTTTCAACCTTCATTCTGTCTCAAGTTATCGACTTACGAAATTTGTTAAATTTGAATTTTCGGCGCCTTATATTTCCGAAACTGCAAGCTTTACTAATTTCTATAAATGCAGAAAGCTAACGGTAAATGCCATGCCATTAAAAATATAATTATATTTCTTATTATAGGAAAATTAATCCTCGAATTCGAGCGTTTTTGTTTTATTTAAAAGATTGCATGTATTACTCATGCTAAATGTATGCAATCTTTGAAATATATTTAAATATGAATGAAACTAATTTTAATAATGTAGTACACATTGTTTTTAAAAGCAGTATTTTCACTTGTTGAAAGGAAAAGCGCTGCATTGCAAACCATCGGTTTAACCCAGCTTCATTTTTAAATTGATTTGCATGTGCAAACGTTTTATTCCGAACAAGAATTAATCCGCAAAAACGTTCCAAAATTTTGCACGACTGACATCAGATGACATGATCAACTCTCCACCTATTCCATATTTTTTATATTTTCAAGTCTATTACTTTATCGTACACTTTTTTCTGTCTTTTATATAATTTTAGGGTTTTGTTAGTTCAGGTCATAATTTCAATGGCATTGGAGCACATGTAAGTTAAAATTTTTTCATTATTTTTTTCTTTTTGTACTTTTATAATTTTTTAGTTTGTTTTATATATACTATTATATATATTTTTATATATACATAAAAAATTTGTACAAAAATTGTATTAAATATATAAAAAAGGAAGTGCGGGTAATGTCGTATACCCTTTTCATTTTTATTATTTTCTCGGCAATCACAGCATATTTCTAGTTCGGATAAATTCATTTAGAATCGTTAATCGTTAAAATGCTTTTTAAAACTGTACTGGAAAGATTCTCAAACTTATAAACATAAGACCAGTATTAAAATAAATACAGGAAAAATCCCAAATTTCCTATTTGAAAATTTGTCGGGTATTGTGGTATACTTTCTCGGGTAATGTAGTACGCTATAACAAATTGTCCGAACTAATTTAATTATCCGAAAATATAATAACTTTGTTTCTGACGTGCTAAATTATTAAGTTCTATGTTTCTGGTATGACTGTAGTGTGCATCTAATATTAACAAAATGAGGTTATTCTGTGTCGGTCTTGCAAATTCCAAAAAATGCTTAAACTACTCTGTAAAAGTTGGTGTTTTCACTCATCCAGATCTATGATATGCTGCCTTTGAATCTACTGGAGCGTTATTCATGAATAATGGATTTGCATTTTTTCTTGGAAAAATAAAATATGGAGGTAAAAATTTTTCTCCTGCACTCATATAACTTATGACAGTCAAAAGAGTACCCGCAATACTGGACTAGCTGGTCTTCAATGCTTATGTCAAAAACTGGTTTTCTACATAGACGATGGGCAAATATTTCATTTATTATTTTTGAACTCCGTGCGCAAATTTGCAAAGTAATATGAGGCACGCCATATGTTTTTGAAGCCAATAAAATACCTATTTCTCCATTACGAACTGCTGCTATTGTTTTTTGCATAGAAATGTGGTAAAAAGCTTTTACTTTCATTCCCTTTTTAGGCATTGCCAGGTTAACATAAAGGTTAAAATTAAAACAACATAGATATGTGCTGCTAATACAGTATAGTATACCAAAATACTCTTATTAAGGTATACCACATTACCCGACAGGGTACAATTTTCAAATTTAAAAAAAAAAAAAAATATAAAAATGTAAATGAATTTAATTTGCAAAAAAAGTCAACATAACAAACAAACAAAAGTCAACATACAAAAAAATTATGCTACTTCCAAATTAGAATGAAATTGAACATGATTAGACAAGATTTACTTTATTCAATTGTTAAGCTGTAAATTCTGTTTAAACAGATAATTGTTATATGTTCAGTATAAGAAATAAATTGGTATTCCACATTACCCGCACTTACTCTAAATACAATAAAAGAAACAAAATAAAAAAGCAAATAAAATATGTAACAAAAAAAATTAGAACGCCGGCCCAGCACCAAGCCCCCTTGGACAATTACCACCAAATGAAGGAATGCCAGGCGGTCCAATGGCACCAAATTTCTTTCCAGTAAGTCAAAAAATAGTAAAAATAGAAAAATACAAATAAATTTTCTTTTAATATAAGGATATGTATATATATATATATAAAATGTGTATATGTGTATACATATATTTTAATGTGTATAATAATGTATTCGTATGTGTGTTATATTATATTTTCATTTACTGTATACATATAAGTATATATAGTTATGTTTGTTTTTTAAAGCAAACATAAATTGTATTTTTTAAAAGTGTCCTTTGTTTTATAATACAAAAACATGTGATATACATTGATATATATATATATATAATATTATATAATTATATATATATATATATATATATATATATATATATATATATAATTATATATATATATATATATTTATATATATATATATATATATATGTATATATGTATATTGTGTATACAAAATTTTTATTAAATACAATTAGTGCATGTACAATATGGTCTATGCGTGAGTGGTTTTTGGAATAGTGAGTAGTTCTAAATAAGAGAAAACGTTACTTGTACAGGATGTTTCGCACAAGATGCAAATAATTTCAAAGATTTGATCAATTTTCAGTAAAAAATTTTTTGAGTTGGAGGGGGGGAGGTTGGAGATTTTTATTAAAATTATCGGTTTCACAATCAATTTGATTTGAGTTAGAGTTTACTAAATGTAAATGATGTACTATGGTTCCAATCAAATTGATTTAAAAACCGAAAAAAATGAGCAATAAACCAATCCACGGCGGTTACTCTATGTTGCATGGTTCCAAAGTTATAAGCATATTCATACGCTGAAAAAATCTAGTACCATTTTTTGAATAGACTGTAGCTCAAACACGAGTATATTTTCACCTCCCTCCCTGTACAAGTTTTTGATGGAAATTGATCCAAGAATCATCCCTGAAATTATTTGGCACCTTATGCGAACAACCTGTCTAGTTATAAGTTTTGTAAAACATTTAGTAATTTACGTACATACATATTTATATAGGTAGATAAATACTAATTTTATAATATATACGTTAAGTGCACATATATATGTATATATATATTATTATTTATCTTCTGTATTAAAATTTATATTCTGATATTGAAATTTATAGTATATATTTGGAAACATATATCGAAATGTGATATTGTGAAATTTAATCATAATTTTGCTGTGCGAAAATTATAAATCTTCCACAACCAAAAAATCTGATGTGGTCAGTATATAACCGATTGCAATATATATTGCCTAGATTAGTAAAAGAATTCCAGAAGATTATGAAAATGCGTTTTAAACACTTTTTTACAATTTTAACGACACTAACAAGCGTTTAGTTAACATACCTAGAAAAATGTGAGTTTGGCTCTTAGTAAAATTTTATTTTGTGCCGTCCTTATAATACAAAAAGTTTGCCAGTAACCCAGATAAGTTTTCGAGCCTTGATCTTTCCAAAAAATCTATAGATTCGTTGCTGTAACACCACAAATTTAAATATTAAATTTCAATGAAATCGGTTGATTATTTCTCTTTATTTGCGCAAAACGATTTCTTCCAAAAGTTAGGAGGTTTCTTGTACGGTTGAGGGAAACTTATATATGAAATTTCAAGTAAATCTGTTGAATATTTTCTTCTAAATGATCAAAAATGTAAAACAGACCCGTTAAAAGGTCCAATTCCCGATGTCTGATTTATTCCAAAAGTTGATCAATCCGTGACATAGTCGAAATAAACTTACATACTTATGACATTTGATCAAACTCGGTTCACCCGAACTTACAGACCGACACATTGCTCACCGACAGACCGACACATTGCTAAAAATAGTTTATTTACACTTCCCTTCCATGGAGAAGCGCATTCCCACCTAAAACTCGATATGTAAAATTTGTTGCCATAACCTTCCATAACCTCCCTTATTGCATGCAATTCGGTTATTGAAAAATGTGATCATTTTAATTTCTAAAAAAAAATATGACAGTATACTTGGTTGTATATAGAATATACACTTATGTGGAAAAGTCAACATACGAATTCTATTTTATATTTCAAAACCATACTTTTGTATGAATTTTTTTTATAATGAATTTTTGTACGAATTTTTTTTATATTGTTTCAAATTTATCAGGCTTTATTTATGAACACAAAAAATTAAGAAGTCTTAAAAATGAAAACAAAAGAATTCAGTTCATTTGAGTGTATCACAAGTTCAAGTGGTGCAAAAGTTAACATACGGTATTAAAATAATATAATAAATAACATTAAATATAATTAGCCTAATATGATGTACAGCTTCCTTTGTTTGGAATAACTTCCCTCAATCTATTTCGCATTGATTTGTCCAATTTTTGGAGTGTTGTCATATAAATTTTATTCCATTCCTGTTGGATAGGTGTTTCTTAAAATTTCTTCATTTTTTTCATTGTTTTTCTGGACTTTTCGCTTGATTTCATCCCACAAACGCTCAATAGGATGATTAGGTCAGATGATTGGGGTGGATTTTTGAGCTACTTAGAACGAGTATAAAGTAGCCACTCACGGACAATGAGAGAGGTATGTTTTGGATCATTATCCTGTTGAAATCAAAATTTGTCCTCAAGTTTTAATAATTTTGCACTGTCCATTAAACTGTTTTTCAAAATATTTAAATACCCTATTCATTGTAGTATAGATAAATTGTAATCTGCCAACGCTAGAAGCTGCAAAATATGCCTAAACCATCACGTTTCCACCCGCGTGTTTAACTGTTCTAATAAAAAAAAAATTCTTCAATGGTTGATAATTTTTTCCGAAATATACATTTTTTTCAGGTGTATGAAATGAAAACTTCCTTTTATTTGGAATAACATATTTTTTACTTTTGCTAATACCTTTTGTGCGCTATATACGCACTTTATCCACTTACGTGGATTTTCTTCTTATTGAGACAACAACCAATTTAAATTGAAGCCTATTAAAATTAGAAATATTATACCTGAATTAATCTAAAATTAAATTTTTCTTTATGCCTTTTTTTTCATTATTAATTACAAACTAAAATTACCTGTTTTAATCCTTAAAACTGGTCAAATAATTAATTTAAAGAGCCGATTCATGAACGATTTGTGATAACAAATTTTCGGGGTTTACTTTCACTTTCATTAGTATAGCCCGTTTTTCTCTTTCAGAAAACATTTTTGGTTGTATTGAGCGAGGGTTTGAAGCAGTACATCCACTCTTATTATAGTTGCTAATTATAATTTGTATAGTAGATGTACTTTTACTGCAAATTGTGGTTATTTGACCTGAAGATTTGCCTTCATTTCTTAAATCTACAGTAACTTTCCTTAATTCGGTGCATATCTTTTTCCTTTGAGAAATGATTTCGTATTAGTGAGGAACCAAAGTACTTTTCTTTTTGATAAATATACAAAACATTCAATTACTACATTAGAATTAAGAAAGAAAAAAATCGTATGTTAACTTTTGCACATGTGATAATTTTACTTTTCGGCGAATTTCCTCTTTTGTTTCTTGAAAATCAAAGAAAACATCTAACATAAAAGTAATTTTGTTGATGTTTAAAGAAAAAATTCACTACGTGAGTTTTTATTTTGAATTGAGTTAGCAAAAAATCCATGGTTATGATTAAATGCATTAAATTGAAAAAAATATTACTGTACGTTGACTTTTGCACGTAAATGTAGATAATAATTTATTATTATAATTTCTATATTATTTAACGTTAGACAAATGAGTCTGATGTCAAACAGAGTTTACAACTTTCGTCGGACTATCAGATTAAATTGTAAATTTTATCGTATTGTGTAAACAGTAACTTAGATTTAAACACTTGTATATTTATAATAGTTTTATAAATTATTCTAAATTGCCTGTTGATCAATATATTTATATAAGATCTCTACGTTAAAAAAAAATTTATTAAAATAATATAAATTTTAAATTAATAATAATATTTTAAAATATAAGATTTTACTAATATTTGTTTAAAGATTAATAAAAATATGATATGATTAAAAAGTTGAAAAGATACTCATAGGGCGGCTACCAAAGCTGCAAAATTTTTGCTCAGAATATGCAATCTACAATCTGTTAAACATTTTGGTAAACATAAATATAATGTAGACTGGCAATTCTACTTTAGTCAGCTGTGTACCTTTAAATCAAAAATTGGAATACATAAACTAGTATCATTGACATTTGAAAAAATTAGAAAAGGTATTTTAAACAGAACGTTTTTTCAAGTAAACTAAAAATGGTAATATACCTACTTGTTTTGATAAAAAAAAACAGAAGACATAAATGCAAAACAATACAAAACAATTGTAGATAAGTAGTCAGTTGATGGTATCATTAAGCTAAGCCATTCTGGAGAGCAATCCGAAAATTGAAACTCGCAACAATATTCGCGATAATATTAATAATATTCAGAAGAGAAGATGCGAAGTAAAATGCCTTTTGATTAAAAACCGAAAACGACAAAATATACAAAAGGCAAGAAAGTTCTTACAAACTCTAAATGAGTTTACCGACTAGGTTTTGGAAGCTATTTCCGCATGCGTAAAAAACGTTTGATGTTAATCCTACTTCTAATGAAATTTTACTTTTTGTGTATTTTTGCTCACAAGATATAATTTTCAGTGTCTAATGAGAGTTTTAAAATCGATGTGACAAATACAAACTGAAATGAGGATGGGAAACTTATACGCGATATATTAACCGTGTAGTTTTCTTCTTGAGCTTCCTAACTAAAATAATAAAATATTTACTTACTTGAAATAAAATAAAACACTATTCTACTATTATTAAATAAGTACACTTCACTTAATTATTAACAGAGTAACAAAATACAAGAAGCAAAATAAAATAGCACATTTAGAGGCTACTAAAAATTTTGATTTTTAAATTGAAAATTTGAATCGAGTTTCTAATTATCGGACATAATGGACATTATATTTTGAAGCACATCTTTAATTGATTCTAATATAATCAAGACATATAGTCTCCTTTCTTCCAATTTAGTTTTGTATTCCTCCACTTTGAGGAAATCTTGATGTCTTTTCTCATCCTTTTGTACTTGCTCTTTTAAAAAATCCATTGCATCATTTTTTTTTTTCTTACGGGATATAGCAAGTTCAGGATCGCTGTCAATATTTTCGTCGTTTCCAATTTCAATTGAATGCGTTGATGAATTAACTAACATTTCTGGAGGTGGATTAATACTATGACGGGAGCCGTAAACCTCATAAAATTCATCAAAAAATTCCCAATACGTCATAACCATTTCCACAATTTCTTTTTTTTATTCTTTTATATAAGGCACAAAGAGTAAAAAATTTTTTCCAGTACTTTTCTCCATAAAGTTGATTTTGATGTCTTACCTGACTTAAAATCGCCTTCCATTAAAAGCCTCCCGCAATCATTAAATCAATAGTTTTAACTGAATAGTTTTAACTGTTATTCCTTTTGCCTGATTTATCCATGAAATAAAGAAATTGATAAGTACGTAAAGTTTTATATAAAAAGAATCATGTTGTACTCGTACAAAGTGAATTTAGTACATTTTTACTTTCGTTAAAAATTCAGATTGTACCAAAATTAAAAACGTTGAATTGACAGCTTTTATTTTGGTAGACGGGAATATGTTTTCTCATTACAACATACATAACGTTTTGTTACAAGGTGTTCGATTAGATTTGAATGCTCTCCCGAAACAGGGTTGGTAAATAGAATGGATCCGCACGATCAAAAACCTTAGGGAAATTGCTTTTTTTTCCCCGAATAAATAAGGATATGAAAGTTATTTTTAAATATCGACTTCTTCTTCATTTGGTGGCGCTACATTTCGTTGTGAGATTTCGCCTTTACAATTTGCCACCATTCTACTCTGTTTTTGGCTTTTCTTTTCCATTCGCAAACTTCTAGTGTTCGTAAATCACTTTCCAAGCCGTCTAACCATCTAGCCCGTGGTCTGGCCCTTATTCTACTTAACAATGGCTTATACTCAAAGATTCGCTTTTGTTTGCGGTCCTCAGGCATCAGGTGCTAAGTGGCCAACGCATCTTATTCTTTGTGATTTGATGTGTTTTACAATATCTTCGCCATTGATTAATTGATTCAGTTCTTCGTTCGTTCGTACAAGGGACGTTCCATCTTCAAGTTGCTTGGGACCAAAAATCTTTTTTCGATTCGAATATTCTTAAATTTTTTTCGTCAACCTGAGTTAAAGACCATGCCTCGCATCCATGGTCTTTAAATATCGACACGATAACTAAAATTGTTATTATATTATTATTTTTTAGAAAAAAATTTATAAACGAACTTTCGTTATATTTTGGAGGCATATCTGGGGCTTCCCTTCTCTGCATTTCTTATAATTTTTTTTTGTTGAAAACAATTTCTAACCCTATAATTTCTAACCATATATGATACATCATGTAGTTTCATTATGTATATTAACGTTTGGAGTAGGAGGGAAGGTGGCAGAGAATTAGTGAACATTCTTTTAGGCTATTGGGATTATAATGATTATTTAATAATGAGTAAATTATCATGAGTTTTATTATATGTATATCAGTTCATACTGCAATGGATATATAAATAGCACATACTTACGAGTATGTATGTAATTGTTTTTGAGAAATTATCATCACCTATATGTACTAATTACGGTTAAATTCTCAAAATTTTTAAATATGTGGAAATGGTTTATAATCTGATCCTAACTTTCAATTAAATTTTAATTTATTAACTTATTATATATACTAATATATATATATATATATAAATATATATATATATATATATATATATATATATATATATATATATATATATAGCTTCTTCTCAGGTGTCAGAAAGTACGGGTACGTCTAGAACGGCTAGAGACATGGGAAAAAAGACATAAGATAGGGTTTTGCCTCTTGGGTCCGAGAAAAATCTGACATTGGAACTTTCTTATCCCCGAAATAGCCTTATTTAAAGATTTTCTGAAAAAAAATTTGTATAACAAATGAACGTTTTTCTTTTATACTTTATATTATTAGAAACAAGTTCTAATTGAATCGTTAAGCGTAACGGCTGGAACTTTAATTACGGTAAAATTAAAAATAATATTTAAATTAAAATTACTGTGTTAGTACAACGGCTGTTGCAGTCAACTATAGGATGGCTGCCTGTGAAACGTGTAAAAACAGAATTAACGGTGAAGGTATTAGGTGTGCCGGCGTGTGTAATAAAATATATCACGTTTCGGGAAAATGTTCTGGTATAGATAAATACCAGAGCAGTATTTTGGAAACGAACAAGAGATTAAAATTTCTGTATGACGATTGTGTTTTATACATTTACAATAAAGAATCGGTTCTTCAAAAAATGGACTGCGCGATATGTAGAAACACGAAACATCTTAAAGAATATAAGAGCGATTTCGAGAACGCTCTGCAACGGAATGAAAATGAAATAATGGTACAAGTTAAAACTATTAAACAAAAATATATGAAGCGTTTAAATGATTTGAAGAACGAACAAAAAAAAGAGATGGAAAAAATGGTTACAATTGCCGAAGTTTTTAGGAAGGAAAGTGGAAAACTGAATGTAGTGCTCAACAAGCATACACAAAAATTAAATGAATGTGTGCTCAAATTAAAAATTCTTTAAAAATAATATATTAACAATTTGCGTCAAACGGTGTCATATACTTATGTTTTGAAAACAAATAAAGAAAAAAAATCGAGCGGTACCAATGAAAAAAACTTACCAATAATAGTGAAATCTAAGCAAAAACAAAAACAAAGGTTGATTCAAAAAATTTGAAAATTAATAATGTGGAAAGTATAATGGAGTGATAATAATTGAATCAGATTCTCAGGAAAACTGTGAAAAAATGAAAATAGAATTGGAAAAAAATAAAGGGTGCTCATGAAATTAAGATACCTAAAGAAATAAAACCAAAAATAGAAATTGTGCGCATGAAAAATAAATTTAGTGAATGTGATGTAATTTGAAAAATTAAAAAAACAGAATGAAATGGTGGAAAAGACTGAAATGAAAGTAATTAATTTGCGTACGGTCAAGAAATTTAATAAGGAAAATTCAAAATGTAGTTATAGAGGTCGATAAGGAATCCTTTCTTTAAATATTGGGCATGAAAAAATTATGCATTGGTTGGGAAAGATGTGGGTTTTTTGATGCAATAAAAGTACAAAGATGTTTTAAATGTAATGGTTTCAACCAGAAGTCTAATGAATCCTAAAATGAAGAAGCGTGTTCAAAATGTACAAAAAGTCATAAAACAAGTGAGTGCAAAGAACAGGAAATTAAAATATGTGTTAACTGCAAAATATAATAAAAATTGGCAACCTAAATATTTTATATCTGAATATATGTAGCATAAGCAACAAAATTTTTGGTATGGAAGCGCTGATTACAGAACTGAAGGGTTCGAACGTAGTAGTGCTGATAGAAGTGTGGATATATAATGACAAAATTGATTCACACAATATACCTAACTTCACAGGGGTATATAATTGCAGAGAAAAAAATTGAGAGGTGGCACTGCAATTTTTGTGAAAAATGGCATTCCTTTTAATGTAATTTGTAAAGAAGAGAAATATAATTATACGATTATTGGAATTCAAAATGTTAAACCGAAAATAAAAATCGGTACATTTTATAAAGCTCCAGCAGAAAAGAGTAATTTATTTATAGAATATTTAGAAAATAAACTAACAAATAATTCAGATCATTAATTTTTTACTGATAGCAATTTGAACTTACTTGAAAATAATAACATATTAGCGAGAAATACTCGTAACGATATGATAGCTACTGCAGGATATTACATAGTAAACAAAATTTAAAGTACAAGAGTAACACAATAAACAAAGAGCTTAATTGATCATATAATTACAAATATTAATAATAATTCCAATGTTAGTTAGAAAATAGAAGATAATAATTTATCAGATCATCAGCTAGCCATAGTTGTTATTAAATGTGAGATGACCAAAAAATTGCCTATAAAAACGCGGGTAATGCATAGAACAGATTATGATCGACTACGTCGGATTGTAAAAGAGAAAATAGGTGGGACAACGGTAACGGAAATTAATATTTTAATAAAAATTATTCAAGAAGCAAAAAAATGTGTACAAAAACTTTCCGTTTTAGAGCTGGAAATAATAGTTGGATAACACCGCTTTTACTGGAAAAATTGAAATATAGAAAATCATTGTATGATGAGCATAAAAGAGAACCGAACAACTATGAAAAAAGAATAAGATATGTTGAAGTTAAAAAGAAGATAGAAAAGTTAATAAAGGAAGCTAAAAATAAACATTTAACTTTAATGATTAAAAAGCAGGAAACGACTTTAGAAAACTATGGGAAATTTTGAATGCAATACAATAAGTAATAAGAATGGTGAAGTATCTGAACAATCAGCATTTGTAATGAAAGAAAATGGGAAAAGAACAAATGCGGATTACGAGACAGCACAAACCATGAACAAGTTTTTTAATGATTTAGGTGAAAACATTGAGGAAGGGATCCAAAAATCCCTAGTGGAAGATGATAATATCTATAAGCTACACAATAACAAAACAATGTTGCTAACACCGGTTACAGGAAAAGAATCTGACGATATTATTATGTATCTTAATAAAAATACAGCACCAAGATTGGATAAAATAACAATTAAAGATGTGCAGGAAATGGTAGATATTATAAAATACCCCTTAACAAATTTAATAAAGAAATGTTTCATGGGCGGCGAATTTCCGGAGGAATTAAAAATCGCATGCTTGGTTCCAATTTATAGAGCTGGCTTAAAAGAATGTAAATACATATATAATATTTTGAATAATAATCTTAAGTCGAAATTAATTCTGATAAATAGAGAAAATATTCATAATTACATACTAGAAATAGAAGAAACTTAGATATAACTAGAGCTAGGACAACGAAAAAACAAAATAGTTTAAAATGCAGTGCAATAAAACTATTTAACAGTTTTCGTACAAGCTTTAAAAATAGTGAATAATTGGATATTTTTAAAGGTAAACTTAAAAAACATGTAAAAAATTTAGAAGTTAGTATTGTATTTAAATATTATTTAGAAAAAATGAAATAAAATTTTAGTTTTAAATTATTTATAGTGTTTAAAAAATAGTAAATCCGTGATTTCAATAATGCGCTTACGACGTAATCTGTGCAAATATTAAATTTTAACAAACGTTACCACATCGTTAAAAACATGGCATTTTTATGCTGCATTTTAAGGAAAAAACTTAATAGCTAGAACTTTATTGCTGAAAATATGTGCTAGTTTATTTAATTGGTTATTTCTGGCAACAGTTATATGACATGTATAAGAAAAACGTGCTCGATTTTTTCGATACCCGATTTACTTTTATTTTACGTACCCACTACATACGTATAGAACGAAGAAGAAAACTGTACAATGATAATGCATAAAGTACAATGAGCTTTTACTAAACTTTTTCGATACTTTGTAAAGTTTGCGTTGTAAGCGCATTATTGAAATCACGGACATTCATATATTTGAATTAAACTATTATTTTGTTTATGCCTAAACCTTTTCTTTATTTGAAAAATTTATTTTTGTATGTTTACCCCCATGATTTAATTATGTGTTTAAAATTTATTTCTATATGCCAAACGGCCAAATTTATTTCTATATGCCAAAATACAAAGATGTACCAACAAGATAAATTTCTACTTAAAAAATCAATTCTGGTATACCAAACATTGACAGAACATAATAATATTTTTAGTCTTTTATGTTTATTTTCTTATTCCTACTCTTTTCCTTTAAGTGTTTCTCATTTTTCACCAATTTTTTTTTGCTTCTGTTTGTTTGGCTTTTTTTGTTTTATTTTGGTAAATTATTCACATATTTACTTTATGTTCTGCCAATGTTTGGTCCCCGATTATAAAAATTGCAAAATTTTTTTTTGTTGGTGTTGAACTATCTAACAATATTTTATTATAACAATATTTTTTTTTTAAATTTATATTTAAAAAAAAATATATATATATAAATATATATTCTTTTGTAATATATATATATATTACAAAAAATAAAACAAAAAATTTAAAATAAAATAAAAAATTTTAAAATAATCCAAGCAAAGAAAAGTACGACAACATCCAGGCAAGCATCGATCAAATAACCTTCTGGCTATCAGACTACCACGCTACGCACTAGGCTACGCAGTACCTTGAATTTCCCTTTATAATTCTATATTTTATTTATTTTTCGTAAAACTCTTCAAAAACCATTCTATTTTACATTATATATATATATAGCTACTTCTCAGGTGCGGGTACTTTTAGAAGGGCTAGACACATGGGACAAATGGCATTAGATAGAGTTTTGCCTCTAGGGTCCTAGAAAAAGCAAGAATCCCACTCACCCTCCCTCTTCAGCCCCTCCAAAAGTGCTTTGTGCTGCTTTTTACGAATTGGTATTACATCCTGTATACATATTGTACAGGTAAGTCCTATATATGTATTGTACATTAGTAAGCAAAACATAAGTGTACATTAAATTTCCTGAAAAGTTAGGACGAAATTTAATAAGAAAATTTAATTTTACATATTGCATTAACCTTCTGCAAATAGGGTATTTTCAAAAAAATATTTAGAACAGAAACTCGTTGATATTGATTTGTAAGGATAAAGCTTTTTATACCCGCACGAACGTATGTTTGAAGGGTATACTACATTTACCTTACTGTTTGTAACACTAAGAAATAATGGTCTTAGATATAGACTCAAGTGTATGTTTGTGATCAGTGTCCGTCCTTCCCAACGATAACTCAAAAACTAATTGTGCTAAGTTTCCAAATTTTCACAAATGATTTACTATAGTAAGTGCTAGAACCCTATTGAAATTGGATATGATCGGAGTATTGGTTCGACTAGTTGCCATACAACTTCAAAATTTATTTATCTATATCTCAGAAACTATAAAAGCTGTGGTATTGAAATTTCGTACAGGTCAATATGTAAGTATATTACTGGCCAATGTATAAGTATGTGTTTGATAAAACTAGTTGAAATTTCTTGGTTCCTTCTGGTGGCTGCCATACAACTTCAAAAGTTATTTGGCTATATCTAAGAAACCATAAAAGCTGTGATATTGAAATTCACACAAGCGAATATATTAGTTGGGCCAATGTGTTTGATAAAATTCGTTGAAATTCCTTGACTCTTTCTAGTAGCTTCCATACAACTTCAATAGTAATTTGGCCATATCTTAGAAAATATTGAAACTGAAATTTTGCATAAATTAATATAGAAATTTAAAGTTATAGCCTGCCCCAAAGTCAGCTATGTCATATTTATTCGCACACAGAATAGCAAATATGTACGGGTAACACAGAGTTGACACGGTCAACTTTTGTTTGATACGGGTTTTGCTCGTTTAATTTCATTTTGCATAAGACCAAAAAAAAAAAATTATCAATAAAAAAAAAGTTCATCTGACAGATCGCATTTTTCAGGGTTCGGAGCTGAGACTTTTTGCATGGAAATCGTATGTTATACGCATTACCCTATGTAGTATTAGTGTTAAATGATTATACTTTCACGCGCTTTATTCGCATGTATTATAAAGTCCAAATGTATATGTGCATGGATGCTAGTAGCGAATTATTTTATGGCTAAACAGTAATTGATCGCTTAATGTGCTTATTGTCAAAGGTATTTTCCAATTTTATGCGACATAAGTCAAAGCGAGGTTCTAAAATAAATTACTCAAAAGATATTAGATCTCAAAGGAGCTAAATATTTGCTTAAATATGTACTTTTTTGTAACTATTTTGAAGAGCTTTTCTTATTTTAAGTTTTATCTTATATGTATATTACGAGTGTGTTTTTGAAAAAAGTAAACTTAAAATATCTCACACACAGAATGGAACACAATTTCAAAAGTGCTTTCACAGCTATGTTACTATGACGCTTCATTTAAAAGCTTGTCTTAGATATTATTCTTCAATAATATCTACTTGTATTTTTGTCTGGAACTCACACATGTTGTAATTACTAATGTTCAGATTTCGGATCCAATAATAATTTATTGCATTTTTCGAATTATTATATTATGAGCAGAATATATTATTCTCCTTTGTTCCAAAACAAAAACATTATCCTTTACCCATGTTTAACTTTTCAATTATAAGCACTGATAACTTACAATCAATTGGAACAAGATCATTTGAATAAAAATCAAAACAACAACTAAATAACATAAGTGAAAGTGTTATTTACTTGTCCATAACTGTATATTTTTTTATTTTTTTGCTTCACTAATTAAAATTTTAATAAAAAATAATTTTAATTATGTTACTTAAAGTTTAGCCAAAATTATATAAAAGTCTATTGCTATCCATATTTACTTAAAAAATTAACCATAACCGCCTCCTTAATAATGTACGTACATTTAAATTTATAACTATTTTGAAATAATTCAAATGTTTACTTTGAAAAAACTGTCAGAAATGTCAAAAACAAAAAATTGTAAGGAAATGCTGCCACTTTAAATTTTTTATGATGCGATTTTGTTACATAGAACTAAACCTCTTGCGACTTTCGCATTTTCACATAGTAGGCCATCTGATTTAAAATTTTAAAATATTAAAAATTTAAAATTTCAAAATGTCAATTGACAAGAATTACTTTAATTGCATTTGACTGTCATTTGCAAATGATAGTGATAAATATGATCGTCAGATTGATAACGTTCTGGGAAAGTGCCACACATACAAACACGAGGTTGTTTTCACTATATAGAATGAAGAGTCTATATGTAGTAAAAAAAATATTGCTATAATATTTATAGGTCGATTTGGGTATTTTTGCGAATTCGTGAATTTTTATTATTGTGTTGGGACGATTTGTTATATAAAAACATTGTTTTGAAATAAAGAAAATTTCCTCATAAAACCTTAGATACACATAGAGGAAACTGGTGCTAGAAAAATTATATACTTTTTCTTTTGAATTAAAATTTTTGTGGCTACTGTGTGAAAGCCTTACAAGGATAAAGCTTTATAAAAATTATGAATAAACCAGTGGCCAAAATTGTATTAATTGTGTTGCCAATAACAAAACCTGTCTTACATGAGAGAAATTGGAAATTTGTTTAATTTATCTGCCTTGATTTTCTTTCATTTGACTATTTGTATTATATGAAATTTATTTATCGCTGGTTGTACAATATAGGGGGTGTTTCGCATAAGAAATAATTTCAGGGATGATTTTTTGATCAATTTCCAGCAAAAAATTGTATATGGTGAAGGTAATTGGGGTATGTTACATGGCTCCAAAGTTATAAGCATTTATTTATATGCAGGAAAAATCTGGTACCTTTTTTTTCAATAAGCTGTAGCTCGTGAACGAGTATATACGCACCATATACAATTTTTTGCTGGAAATTTATCAAAGAATCATCCCTGAAATTATCCCTTATGCGAAACACCCTGTATCATATATTATGAAGAAATTTTCTTTAAGTAAATTTAGTTTAATCTCTATGGGGTTTTTCGAAGATATTTTTAGTACGAGTATTAGATTATCGATAATCCTCGTATATATTCGTATAATATAATACAATACTATCGTATATAAGTTTCAATTCCGAACCATAATTTTTTGGGTACTATATAATTTCGTTATTATATACATAAGTATATATATAGATACTGTAGTTCAGATCTTTTGTATTAAGCACGAAGATTATCTAGATTGAATGAAGAAATAAACCAATATTTTTTGTTTGTTTTTTTTAGTATTGCTTAGGAGATAAGGGTTTAAATAAGGGTTGAAAAGTCTTTTTTAAATTTAAGGGTGGTTTTTTCGAGGCGTACGGGCTTTTAAATTTTTTTCTTTTTTTCTTTTTGTAGACAAATATAATTACTAATCTCTACTACAATTTTTTTTTTGTAACTTTTATTTTAGTATTTTTTAATTTATTTACGCACTTTTTAATATTTTGTAATTTTTCTTGTTGAATTTCTTCTTCTTCATTTATCTTATTTTCCATACTTCTTCACTCAAACAAGCTTTTATCTCCTTTCTGCCCTACTATTCTATTTTTCTCTTTTTCAATTTAAGCTCTTTGCTCATTTTACTCCCAATTTCTGTTCTTTTATTTGAATTTTTTTTATTTTCCAAATAATTATGCTATAAAATTTGCTTTTTTCATATTTTTTGGTTTTTTGTGCTCTGTACTGTACGTATATACATTTTTTTATGGGTAGGTACTAAAAATATTCACTATTGGGAATTCATAGATAACTAAAAAAAATGTTGTTTTAGGTCAAATATGATTTTTTAAATGCTTTTTTTATTATACTACTTGTTTTGCATCACATTTTGCTAATATTTGTGTGCTGTTTTTGATCCAGAACGAATTTGTGTTTGGTTTTCCCAATTTTTTTTTTGTTTTTGGTTCTTTTATTTTATTTTTACTTTTTTTATTTTTTTTTTGTTTGCTGCTAAATGTTGTGATTTTCAGAATTCCGCTATGCGGCCATCACCACCAACCCATCCACCCAGTCAGCAGTCCCCACATCCACAGCCTCCACCTTCACAAATGATGCCTGGTCAGGTTAGTACACTCCCAATCATTAAAAAAAAAAATTCACATACAAAAAAACAAAGGAAAAACACAAACATTTAAAATACAAAAGCTCAATTTTTTCAGATTATCAATTTTAATTCTTAATGAATTATAAGGAATTCTTAATGAAGATATTATTTCTCCAAAAATAAAATCAATCTTTTGCGTATCTTCCGCATCCCACAGCGGCTTTCCTCCCCTTCAAATATTTTTTTAAACGTGCTATGTTAGAACTACATTATATATGTTATATGGTCCTTTTTATTAATTTAATATGATGATCGTATGATTTCTGCAAATGACCATCATCTGCAAAGTTGACACTGACATTATATGACTCTAATCATTTGACTTTCGAAATTAATCACACTTGCAAAAACTAATTCGATATTTTTAAATTAAAATGTGATTCAAATATGTAGTCGTTGTGCGGTCCAATACCTCTACAAAAATCACGTTAATTAGTATTTTTATATATCTATAAAGGAAGAATCAACACTTACTCACTTTCATCTGCATCTGTAATCGCTATTTTCACTTAAATTTTGATCCTCTGCCACTTCGCTCATTTTTGCAATTACTTTTTTAAAGATGCGTAAATGACACATTAATGGTTGCAATTTTAACATATTTACGGCATGGAAATATTTTAACATATTTACTGAGGTCATCAAAAGCTCCTCTAGAGCGGCGTCCTCTTGGAAGGCTTGCAAAGGTTTTGGAAAGTGAACCAGCAGCGCCAAGTAGATTGATAGCTGCATGATGGAGTTGATCTTCCCTGAAGCTCGAAGGGGGCGTGCTTGGACTAATCATTTTGAGGAATCCTGTGCGAGGGTACTGGTCACTGATAGGGGAATATTGAGGGCCATTCTCAGCTTTGATCCATTCAAATCGACGGGCCCTAGCCGGCAGAAGTACAATACGCTGCACGGTGCTGGTCATCCTTCCTTGCTTAAAATTATCTATGAGTGCTGTATATACTTATTCTACATTCCAAGAAGGTGGAATGTTGCTTAAGTGGTCTTCATTCCTAAGGCTGGAAGAAGCTCACACAGCTGCCCAAGAATCTCCGACCCATCAGCCTAACATCATTCTATTAGAGATATTGGAAAAGAATTTGGATAACGCATACATGAGGAGTATCCTTAATCCGTGCTCTGATAGAGAATTTGCGTTCCGGAAAAAGCATCAGGGCCAGTTTTGGGGGCTCGGGACTTCGATTCGGCCGAGGCAAGCCTGGCTGAACAAGGGAGACCTTGAGGACGGATCCGTCCATTTTACGCACATGGATTCAGGCTCAATGGCAGGGTAATTAAGGGAGTCAATTCTGAACAATTGGATGTTGTGCTTTCCTTTCGAGCTTGCGGAACATGGAACTACACCTGGGACTTCAGCTGGTAAGGGGTTGCTGTTGCGCAACGCGGCAATGGATCGCATCATTAGATTGGCGAATAGAACAACGCCTAACGCGACAAGGAATTCATGACCAAGGATAGATTTGCGTCGCACAAGATATCAGATTTCTCTCAGACGGGAGGATATCAGTGTTTTAGTAGGGGTTCTTCTCCTCCGTCGTCGATATTACTTTCAAAATGTTAATGTTCACCACTTACCTGTATTTTTCGACTTTAACGAACCTCTGTATAAAGGGTGAACCTGTAACGTGGTCTCTCTCGGGGACAGAATTGTGGGACAAAAATCGTTCCGAGAGGGTGAAGTCTGTAATAAGAAATTTTCCTGGTGACCGAAAATTCGCTTGAACAAGTTCGGAAATTTGAATATTTCAAACATCAAAGAGATCTCAATTTATGTATACTTGTGAATTAGAATGAACATTATATGTTTAGATCCATAGTTATTAGTTTAAGAATTGAATTATTATAATATAATATGTGATTTTATAATAAACTGACTTATAATTTATGAAGACTACAAGGATAGGCTAGAATCAAGTGGGAATTTTCCCCGGATCTTGTTGGGCCACTGTAGTACTACTTTGTCAAGACACTTTGCAAATCCGCGTGGAAGGTGGGGACCTCAGTACACCTTCTGGTAGAGTTGGTTGCTCTCGTTTGCAGGAGAAGGGAAATACTGAGCGACATTACTCTCACGGCGGTCACCCGGACTTCACAGTTGCTCGAGCTCATCAGGGCGATGGATCCCAAGCGACTACTGCAGGGTTATGCTCCACACTGGGAAAGAGCACAATAGATCCTTATGAGTGATCACGGTACTCTGTTATTCCGGTTGAATACAAATCTACAAAATAATAGACTGATAATTTTCAAATGAATAAAATAACTTTAGGAAGAAAATAATTTTCTTTTTTGATCAATTTTAACATTCCATATATTTTTTTAACATTCTTTATTTTAAAACTCACCGACAAAAAGTTGCCTTTATTTTGTTCTTTTTCCGAATAAACATTTTTTTTTTTAATTTTGCTTTTCTCAAATTTAAATTATTTATTTATTTGTTTTTAACTTGTATAATAAAATGTGTCAAAAACATATTAAACGTATTTAAAGCGTCAAAAAAGAATTCTACCTCGGGCTTATTTTTTCTCGTTTTGATTGTACGTTCATTTTTTGATTGTTAATGATTTAATGTTGACACTGCATCAAAACTTTTAGTCATAACTTAATTTCTTAAATAAGCTATAATTTACTAAAATTATAAGAAAATTCATTTAAATTTTTGTAATCTCTAAAATTTGATATCATTATAGTGTTGCCATGATATATTTGTACCATATATACATAAATGCATTTGATACATAAATGTATTTGTACACATATACATAAATACATGCAATGTTTGGTGTTGTGTATACCCTCTTGTCAAGTTTTAAATGTTTATATGCATATTTGTAAAACCCTTACTTTACAGAGTGGAACGGAACTGGTGTTAAAGCGCTCTCGAATTTTGGGAAAACGTCTAGAGGAGGTTTAAAAAAAAGTATTCGGGGACGATGTCTAAGATTGGTTTAAAAAAATAGATTATTAACGTTTTTTCAAAAAATTTTAATTTTTAATTCAAAATTTTGATTTTAAACAATCGTTACTCGAAAACACCGAGAGCTTTGATATCATTTCCGGATCACCTTATACATATATTATTTTTTGTTTTATAAATTCAATTGCCAGATAAATACTTATCATCATGATCTATTAATTTAAAAATTGTGCTATGGAATGACACAAAACGTAATGATGACGTCATATTTTATGTTTTATATGGAATGACAATACAAAACGTAATGATGACGTCATATTTTCAAATACCAATGTTCTATTTAGTAGGTCTTGTAAATTATATTAGAAAGTGATTATTAATTTTTTTTTATATTTTTTTTTTATAAAAGAACAACCCTTGCTGTTTTCGAATATGAAAATTAACATAACTTTGGAAGTCTTTCTTAAATCACTCAAAACATTGTGACGCATAACAGGAAAAGAAATAATAATGTCAAATAGATTTTTATAAAAAAACTACCCAAATAAGTTATTTGGGAAGGAGGGTGAGGAATAAAACATTTCAATTTTTAAATTTGGAACAAAAACTGAGTATTAAAATTTTGATCTAAGTTAATCAAAACTGGATTACTTTATATTGATTAACGATAAATCAATGTTACTCTAAATAAAGATAAACGAAAAATATAAAGATAAACGAAAGCAATGAAAATCGCATTCTTAAAATGATATATTATACCTAAACTATATGCTCTTATTGTGTTAACTTTCAAATTCGAATTTAAAACCAGATTTTAGAAATTTAAACATAAGTATAATTAAATATATTTTTTAAAAAGCAAAATATTGGCAAATTAATAAAAAAACATGTATTTATTAAATCTATATTATTTTAATATAGATTGTGATATGATGGTAATCCCAATATTTTACTATCTTTATTTGTGCCAACAATGTAACTAAAAATATTTATATAAAATAATTTTATATGATAATTGAAAAACAATTTCAAAATGTGTTATATTTTTTCTTTATTAACAAAAAAAAACTATTTAGCCATTTATGGGAGCACCGAGATATCCATCAGGTCCAAGACCAAATGTTAGAATGCCACAAGGAATGGGTAGCGATTTTAATGGGGTAAGTCATCATATGTATATGTACTAAAAATCCATTTTTTATTCTCTTTTGTGAATCCAATTGAAAACATTTTAAAAAATTTTCTTCTAACTTGGGTTGCTTGGGTGCATAAAAACTGACTTTAAAAAATTGGTATTCCTATCAGTATGGAAAAGTTTTGTGGTGTTTGTGGTTAACAACAAACACACAATAGATTTTTGTGATCGAGTAGACGTTTCATAAAATACAGCTCAATTGACTTTCTTTTATTTAGGTTATGCACACTAACAAATTCTAATGGTTTAAAGTTAAATAATTAAAATTCAATGTTCTGATGCTCTTTTTTTTTTATATTTTTTAAATTTAGCCACCTGGTCAACCGATGATGCCAAATAGCATGGATCCTACAAGACAAGGTATATACATAAATATTTCTTTATGATTTTGCATATAAGTATATTCATAAACAGTTTTTGTTCAAATGTAAATACCATAATATGATTTAGTGTTTTTGATAATGCAATATGCTTTCGCATTTCTAACTTAGAACTTAAATAACTTAGATAACAGAAAGACGCAGCTGTAAAAACTTCAAATTTAACATTGTATAAAAAAATTTTTTTAGTTGTGAAAATTCTAAGATTTTCATATTTTATTTAAAGTTTCATTTTCAAATGAAAATATTTTATTAGTTCGAATTCACTGAAATATAGATTTAAATTTTTTGTTAAAGTAATGACAAAATTTAAAGAATTTTATTCTAATAAATCCTATAAATCCATTATTTTTTTTTAATTACAAATTAGTTTCCACAACAGTATAATCGAAGCTGAGTATTTACGCGTATATCTTAAAAATCTAACATGCAATTGTAATGTTAAAACAAACTGCAAAAATAGTACCGTAGTATGAAACACAATTTTTTGTTGTCGAACAAAGGACATATTTACAACTAAGTTAGAACTGAATTATCAAAAACGCAGATTTACAAAGTTATATAAAATACAATTAATAAATAAATTTCAAGGGGGTCCACCTGGAATGGGCCCAATGAATCCACGAATGAATCCACCACGTGGTCCTGGTATGGGACCAATGGGACCTGGTTCATATGGTCCTGGTGGAATGCGTGGGCCTCCACCAAATAGTAGTTTAGCACCTGGTGGTCCCGGTATGCCACCTGGAATGGGAATGGGTGGTAGTAGACCACAATGGCAACCGAACACGTCAACACCAATGAACTATTCATCATCATCTCCTGGGAATTATGGTGGCCCTCCTGGTTCTAGTGGACCACCTGGCCCTGGTACGCCAATAATGCCATCACCTCAGGGTAAATTAAATTATTATATTATTTTATTTATTCAATTTTTTAACTTTAATAAAAAATATTCTACATTCTTTTAGATTCATCTAATTCGGGAGGAGAAAATATGTACACATTAATGAAACCAGTTTCTGGTGGTAATATGGGTGGGGTAAGTATATATATATAATAAAACAAGTAATAAATGTTATATATGATTTTTTTTTAATTTTTTGCCTTTTTTTAAGGAATTTCCAATGGGTGGAGGACCAGATAGTGGTCCAATGGGACCTATGGGACCCAACACAATGGGACCTGTCATTAATGGTGATGGTTTAGACGGAATGAAAAATTCACCTGCTAATGGTGGACCAGGTACACCAAGAGAAGATTCTGGTAGCGGTATGGGTGATTATAATTTAGGTGGTTTTGGAGGTCCAGGCGAAAATGTAAGTGAAAAACGGAAATATATATACATATATGTATGTATACTTATTTTAAAAATTTCTATTCCATATTTCATTAATTTTGTATTCTCCTTGAATGTACATTTCCTTACATTGTCCCTCAATTTACCTTCTCTAAATTAATTCTCTGAATTAATTTTTTTCACCCAAGGAAATCTTTCCATAAAATTTTGCTCATTTGTATGTATTTCACGTCATTATCCAGAGTACCTATTTCATTATTGAAATTTTTAAAATCAACTAAAAAAATTCATCATTTTCATTTTTAAGGATCAGACGGAATCAGCGGCAATTCTCAAAATAAAAGAAAGTATGCAGGAAGAAGCGAAACGTTTCGAAAAAGATTCTGATCATCCAGATTATTATATGCAATAACATCTTTTTCATAAAGGTTGAACGCAAAAAAAAAACACAAAAAAAGAGAAAAAAAACAAAAACAAAAAAAAGGATAACATCCATTATATTTCATACCCAGTCTCCTCAACACCCATCCTCCCCCGCCACCGTTTTACATATTTTACATATTAATCAATAAAAACACAAAAAAAAAAACAAAAGAAAAAAAAAGTATTTATGTATATGTAAATTTATGCTATATATATTTCATTGTGTAATTGTAAATTAAGAAATTAATAAAACAAAAACAAATGTAGTCGATAAAAAAAAAATTATTGATTACATAATAAAAAATCTTATATAATTAGATGGCTTATTTCGAAAGTGTTCCTAAGTCCATATTTTAATTAAAAATTAAATATTGCTACTCTATTTTGGGTTTAAAGTAACTAAAACTGTTCGTATAAACTGGTTATTTGCTTTATATAGAATATCTGATTTTTCTATCCGACACAACATAAGTTTTATTGCCAACTATATTGATGTTACCATATTTACTTTGAAAATAAGAAAGAGTTTTAAAATTACAAATGGATAAACTTAGGTCACACTGTTCAAATAAACCCATCCAATTATAATAAAATTATATTTGTTTTTTCTGTGAGCGTTTAATTATTTTTTTTTCAATTTGTTTCACATCATACATGTATATGAAATCTATAAAAACTCATAAATATTTATATAATATGAAAAATTAAAACTTAAGATTTATAAATATTATAAAGTTCCATATTATTGGACATATCAGAAAAAAGAAGTAAAAATTAAAAAAAAAATCTTTGAAAATTTTAACTGATTTGAGCAAACATCAGACAATTTAAGCAAACAAATGTCACTAAAGTTTGACGATTAAACTGTTTTTTTGTTCTTTTTTCGTGTTTAGAAACAAACAAAAAATTTACATGAAGTACTGAGAATAAATTTGAAATAGTTGTAGTAAATTAGAAAAGTTTTTAGAGTTAAGAAAAAATTACCAATCGTAAAAGTTAAATTTACGATTGGTAATTTTTTCATATTTGTTACATGACCAAATTGGCAGTAAGTCACCTTAATTTTAAAAATTGTGCTAAATCAGTAGTTAATTTTCAAAAATACTTCCTAAATATTTCTTACTAATATTAACACACACCGCGTGTACATGGCAAAAATGTTTTTTTTTCTAGCATTTTTATAATAAATATTTATAAAAATTTCTTGCGTCTAAAAATAAAATCGTCAAACTTTGCTTGATTTTGTAAGCAATTTTAAAAAAAGAAATAATTATGTAAACGTAAATAAAATATTTCCAGTTCTCTTTATGTATTTTCTATATATTTTTGTATATTAAGTTGGGTGTAATGCGTGTGATTTTCACAGGGCAAAATAAAAAATTTCAAATTAAATCCGTTCCTCATTATTTTTTTCTGTTAAAAATTAATTTAAATTAATTTTGTTATTTTCTTATTTTAACAGCGAAAATAAAAGCTCAAAATATAGGTACTATCCATATTGTACAATTTATACAAAAAACTACATAAATACATACATACATATATAATTATATGTATATTATATATATTAATTAATTAATTTAATATATGTATCAATTAATTAATTTAGTATATTAACTAATTTTTAATAGTTTTATTCTATACATTTGTTCGTTTTTTTTCTTCCCTGTGCACGTTTTCAAAAATTGTTAACTTCAACTTACATAATGTTATTATACTATTTGTATATTGTAATTTTATATTAAAATATAATTATTCATTAAAAAATTTAATAAATGAATAATTGAAAAAAATGGTATATAAAAACAATAAATAAATAAAAAAAAGTAAGGAATAAAGAAAATATACGTAGGTGTAATCGATAATGTAAAATGTGCGTTAAATTCCTTTTTTACATCTTGCTCGATATTGCAGTTAACATAAGCCCATTATAACTTTTAATGAGAACAGGTTTGTGTCATTTATAGTGTAAATCGATAATGCAAAAAACAAATAAATGTCACGTAATTAATAATGGCACATAATCATATTTTAAATTTTTTTCCCATTTTTTTAATAAAAATAAATTTCAATTGCTAATTTTTTTACCGTAAAGTGCAAAATTTTGAAGAGGATAAATTCCACTTTATTTATTTAAGTTTAGAGTTCTAGAAATATTCAAATCAAAAATAAATTTTGAAACAGTTATCAACCGGTTGTATGCGAAAATTGTACGTATACGGAGGTTGATGATATGTAAGTTTTTACAAGCATAAAGTCACTGATTGCCGTTTGGTTGGTTTTTGGTGACCGCCAGATACAATTTCAGATCGACCAGCATTTCATATTTTCGATTACACCTAATTTATGGTGTCAGAGTAAACAAATATTTTTGTTCGAAACAAATTCCAAAAACTTAAAAAAAAATATGAAAACAAATGAATAACATAATAAAAAAGTCTTAAAAACAGTTAATTTAAAAAATAAAAAATAATAATTATAACCCCGCAAAAAATATAGAAGATATTTATTTTTAATGTGTAAAAATAAAATATAAAAAATAAAACGCAAAAATTAAATAAGTAATAAAAACAGAAATTAAATAAGCATTACTACAAATTAATTTTAAAAATTAAATAAAAAAAAAAGAGAAAAAAATCAATAAAAAGTAGGCAATTTTTAAGTAAAAAAACTTTTGTGCTATTATTTCAAACTAATGCAAATGTGATTCGAAGTGGTTGCTTTTATGGTCGCCAAAAATTAGCGAATGAATAGTAGTCAAAACTTAACTATGGAAAAATTTTCGACAATTCAGATAATGCAATTGAATTCTTCTCTTACATAAATCTTAAATTTTTTTTTTTTTGCATTGCAGATCTATTGGAACTATGTACATAGTTTACTTTTTCCGATCCAAGTTAAACTGAATTTCCGCAAAATTTCTTTATAATTAATCATTTTATCAAATAGGTTTGATATTCGGCTAACTATAAAAATGCTAATAAGGTTAAAAGCGAACAAAGGCAAAAATTTTCCATGCAATAAATTATAAAAATATAACTAATATGTGTTATAAAAAATAATAAATCTTATTTTTTTCATTTTAAAATCTCATTTGTTTCTTAGAAAATACTTTTTCATCTTGAGTTTCACAGGATTTAAGTTGATTTTCAAATTAGGCAAAAATAATCCTTTTTTTGTATCATTTATAATACAGATTCGCCTTTTTTAATAAAAAGAATAACTGTCTTTAAAATCTTTAATCTTAACCTGTGTTTACTTAAAATTCTTCAGTAATCTTTTCTCTTTCGACCGCCGTTCCCGGAGATTTAGCTCAAATTCGGGATCGAAATTCAGAAATTTTAGTTTTTAATTTTTTTTGTATGACTTTTGTTCGTCTTTGTTATGTTTGCTTAACTTTTTAAATTATATTAATTATAATTCAGTAAACGAATTTTTTTTTTTTAATTTTTAAAGCCACAAAAATAACTAAATCTAGGATTTCAGATGCTAAATAACTAAATCTAGGACCTGTTATGGTGTAACGTAAGTATTGTGTACCTATATATTAAAACAATTTGATTCGTTTTAAATAAATTTAATAATGTAACTTGTTTTGACAGTTTTGAGCAAGTGATACGATTAAAACAATAATAGGTGCAAAATTTACAATCTCAAACGTTTTAAAATCATTAAGTTAATAAATTAAATAATAATGTGTATTAAATTCAATTTAAATTTTTTAAGCTATATACTAAGAATATGTAAATAGAACCGCAACTTAAAAATGCATTAAAAATAAAAAATGTAATTTCTAACGCAGCCAATCTTTCCTGTCTCATATTATTATATAATCTAGTTCGCTGTCAAAAACATACCGTTATTAAATAAACCAAGAACCACAAAAAGTACTGAAAAATTTCCCAAAAAATGAAAAATATTTCAATCGGGGAATACTTCGAAAACGTTAAAGATTAAAAATTGTTTTTCTAACTGCCTCAGTTCGCGATATTTCGAAAAAACAATTTTAGTTTGGTGGTCTCATAGATATAATATATGTATGGGATTAGTCTTACCTATCTTAAGTTAACTTGAAAGCTATAAGTTTCGGTTTCGTTCCTTGCCTGCATAGATCTTTGGGTGATTCTTTATTTATTCGTTTCTATATAAAATAACTCTTCACGAGAAACGAAAACTGTGCCTACCGATTACTCATTACTTTTGATTAAAAAATTAAACAAGTTTAAATAAAAATAAAGAACGATACATACCTGCTATTCTAATAATTAATATGTAATATTGTTTCCAGTATCATCAATTTTTTACCGTTTATTTATATCAATTAAGGTGGTTATTTATAGATCCGCAAATTTTCTTTAGTAAAACCAAATTTAATAAACCTTATTGAAATTTAAATTTCAAAAAATCCTTATATATGTATACATACGAGTACATACATAATATATATTATATACCTTTTGGAGGTATCGGTGCCATTATACTCATTTCAGGATATTTCTCTAATAAATTTGCATTGAACGGTTCCTCATCCCTTCCACTTAATAAAATAATCTGTGCGTAAATACTTTTAAAAATATTAATTTGCAACCGAAAATTGGTTGAGCTTTTCTTATGACTCGTAACGTATTTGTTACATACAGCTGCATTAATTTGTAACAGCATTTACAGTTTTCCATATTTGTAGGTTTAATTATGTACCTCTATATAAAATGTAGAAGTACATAATTAGATGTAATTAAACCTACGACATTGAAAATGTACCTCTACATTTTATATGAAAAATTCCAAAATTAACGCGTAACGTAATACCTACACTAGATTCAAACTTTTGATTCCAAAAAGTGTTGGAACTTGTCATGTGTGGTACGCGAACGAACTAATCATAAAGAGCGAATCACTTCACTTAACCTAGCTGATTAGTTCACTTCTTCAAAAATGAATAATTTAAAAAAAATTACTGCATATACATATTTTTATTTACTGCATATACTGCATATACATATTTACATACAATTGGAAATTAATATACATTTTATATTTTTCCTTATTTCTTTCTATATAATATTATACAATACAAATAAAATTGAACGCCATAATAATTACAACTAAATAACAATGAATTAGAAATACTAAATGAAGAAGCATCTTGAAAAAACAATGAAGCCAATTTTTTTCTAGTTGTCTCTTTCCTTGCTCCGAGCATTGTCAAAGTCGAAACAGGAGCGTATTTATTTTATTTTCTTGTCTGGTTTCTACTATAAAATATGTGTAATTTGTAGAAAGATTTTTTCATTTAAGATATCTGTGGAAAAAAAACGAATTTAAACAAAACTCATAATCAAAAAATTTTTTTTTCAATGGTTGATAATTTTTCCGAAATATAATTATAAGTGCGTATGTAGCGCACGAAATATATTAGCGAAAAATAAAATTAAAAAAAAAAGTATTTTATTCCGAATAAAAGGAATTTTTCTTTTCATACCAATAAAAAAAAAAAACTCATAAATTTTTTTCTTTCTTTAAATAAATTTATTTTATAAATTGCAAATAACTATAAGTATTTTAATATCACAATATTTTATTACCCTCGGAAATGAACATAATTTGTTAAAAATTTTCTATATCTATTATTAGTTTTGTTTGACAATTTTACTGAACAACTGTAAACAATATTAATGACAATAAATCTTAATAATTCATATAAATCTTAATGAGTCTAAAGCAGTATAATTTTTAACAAATTTTAATTAATATGGTGGTTATTACTCACTGAAGTAGATGGTATGTTGTCGTATTCTTTCTTATTTATTTCAATTAAGCTTCACATACTAATTAATTCTGAAACAAAATATTTTAGAATCCAAATAATTCACGCTAATATTTTATTTTACTTACTGAATTCAACGCCAATGGGGGGGCGTCTTCATGTATTTCTTTGGTGACTAAATCTTCACTCTATAAAGAGAAATATATCTAATTTCATCATTTAAAAATTTAGGAAAACTGTAATTATCCAAAAAAATCATTTAAAATATTTGTTTGTATGCTACATTTTATCAAACACAAACTCTTTTTGCTTAAAAAAAGTCCGGTGTTGGTAAAATTATGTTATTCGCAGTAATTTTAATTTAAACAAAACAAAAGCAAATCTTTTCTTTGCAAAATTAAAAACTTATTAAATTACAAATTATGAATTAATCAAAGCACTATTGAACAAATATTTCTTTTAATTATTGAAATGAATAATATTCACACGTATATGGTGTAGAAAAACTATTTGTTTTTGCAGACGGGAATATCTTTTTAAAACTATACAAAACTAAAACTATACATTTTTTTCTTTTTTCCACTTGTTACAATTTTTTATAAGTTTTTATAAAATAATATTAAATACTTTATGATTTTTTATTTACAAACTGCACTAACTTTATAAATAAAATAACAAAATCTTTTTTGCTTAAAAAAAAGAACAGCATTTGGCATTTAATGTTAATTTCATTTTGACAATGCTCGGAGCAAAGAAAGAGACTCACTGAAGTTTTTTTTTTTTCAAGGTACGATTTTTTCAAAGATTCGCCTTCCTTTAGTATTTCTAATTCGTTGGTATTCTATTCAGGAAAATTCTCCTAGGTGGGTTACTGTTATTTGCATTATTTTTTATATTAACCTACATGCAATTCTAATTATATCGAACGAGAAGTGAAATAAATGACATACTATACATATAAGTGACTGAACTAGATATCTATCTAAATAAATTGAAAGATTGAAGTAGTTGATTCAAAATGAAAGCTACCTCAATGAAATAAATAAAAGGAAGGTTGAGTTAAGCTACCATGTCTTATGCACAAAATATTTAGCAAAAAAAAGATAAAAAAAAAAAAAATAAAAAAAAACTAATCATTATAAGTCTATATTCGAACGCGTTAGGACAACAATATATTTTGTAAGTAAAACAAAAGTTAAAAAAAAATAGTATAGGATTTCTTAGGTTTGTTTATTCTAATTATTATTCTAGAATAATTATTTTTATTCTATAACTCTCCTAAAAAAAACAAAAAAATTTAAACTCATATTGTATTTATTAAACGCATGTACAAATCGAATATATTTTGAAATTTAAGAAATAAATTATTTATAAATTAAAACAGTTATTAAATGAGAGTTTTTTAAATAAAAGTTTTCAAATGACAGTTTTAAATTTTTCTTCTATCTACAATGGTGTACTAACATAGGACAATGTCGAAAAGTTTAAACCCCAGGCTGCAAAAGTCTGAAATTTTAACATCTTTCAGACACTTATAAATAGTTCATTTGTTAGAGGAAAATTTTTTTCCACCTCTACCCCCTCTCAAGTTATCGCCCCTCGAAATTTGTAAAATTTGAAAATCACCCTATATTTGCGAAACCGCAAGCTTCTTCAAACTTTTATAAATGCAGAAAGGTAACAGTAAATTCCATGTCGTTAAAAGATATAATTGTTTTTTTTTCTTAACTCATACCCTTAAAATCTAGCATTACTAAAACCCCTTTTTAAATTAATTTTTGCCTTATTTCAAAGACAGCATAAATCGTTAATGACTACATAAGTTTCGTATATAAATCAAAATAATTTTAATAGTGCGGTAAGCATATATAGATTGTTTTTCACAGCAGTATTTTCACTTGTTGGAGGGAAAAGTGCTACAATACACACCATTGGTTTGACCCAACTTTATACAATCTACAATCTGTATAAATGTTGAAGTGATGTAATTTGTTGTACTTTTGAAATCCACGTGAATAAGATTTCTACTTCTTGTGTTGTAGTTGTGCTTACGTTTTCTTTATACAAGAAAAATTGACTATGTTCAGGTCCATTTTGGCCAAAGTTGTAGAATGTAATACTGTTCATGATGTTCATGTTAATCAGAAAAACGAATTGCAGATGTCGTTATTGTATTGCTTTTTATCCAATGTATACTCAAGTTGCCAGATTTTTCGGATTTTTTGAAGGTGAAATCTGCCAGATCTTATCAAAAAAGCCAGATTTTTTCCATCACCTGACATAAAAATATAAAAAAAGATTTAAATATAATTTCAAATGTATTTACAATTTTAAATGTCAATGTTTGAACACAAACTTTTTCTCTCCATAAATAATAACACGAAATTATTTTTTGGCAAATTTTTTTAAGTTATTTTTTAAATCAATGTGATAATGACGCTGTTGGTAATAATATTCATTTGAGTTAATTACAAAAACGAACTACAGATGGCCTTGTTATTGCTAGGGCTGTCGTTTGGCTTCGATTTGAAAATTTGTGTCCGCGGTTCCTCCTTTTGCATTTTGGCTCCGATTTTGTTTTTTTTTTCCTCATTCCGACCCAAAAACAATATTTTTAATTATTCTTGAAAAAATTTTTCAGTTGAAAAATGTAATTTCTAAATAAAAAAAAAACTTTTTTTTGCAATATTTAAAAATTTGTTGAGAACACCTTGACTAACGAAATTATGTATTATATACCTTTTTTTGTTAATTCAAAAGTCGCCACCTATCTTTTTGTCGTCAAGTTAATCAATTAGTCAGTTAAAGTGTCAAATAATCAGACTTAAGAAAATTCATCGACGTTAGCAGTTGATATATGTTTGCAATCTTCTCAATAATACTCAATCTTCTCAATTAAAATGTCAAATTGCAACGATAATGTTGCAATTTTGACATTTTAATTGAAGTCGGTCGAGTATATTGTTGAAAACTTGCAATTACTCAAAGCTGTCTCAATTTAGCGCATTGTGCGGCAGCAGTATTTTCTTCTGCTAATTTGATTTTGCTTCTGCAAAATTTTTAATTCATTTAAGTGTTTTTTTTTTAATATTTCAAAGTATTTTAGATAAAAGCTTTTGTTTTGTATTCCGATCGTTTTTTTTTAAATATAAGAATTCCTTTTTTGAATATTTCTGCTCCATGTCCAGAAAATCAAACGACAGCCCTGGTTATTGCTATCTCCTGTCTTTTGTTTGCTTCTTGCCTTTTCCAAAGTATATCTATTTAGGAAGTAATTCGACTCGTTCATTCCGTTATTTTTCTCAAAATATTCCATTTTTATTTAGAAATAGATGGTAATATGAGTTATGTAGGCAAGAAAGAAACAAAATATTGTAAACAAGCGAGTGTATCAACTACATTGAACTGAAATAAAATAAAATTAAGTTAGGTAAAAATTTTGTTATTTTTATTTTGATAACAAAATTTATTTTTCATTTCATAAAAGTTAGGTAAAAAAATTCGAATGTATGAAAGCAATAGATATGAGTGTAAAATTGCATGCGTTTTTTATTGTATATATGTATGTACAATTGCATGTACATAATAAAGTAGATACACAGTATCAGGTATTGGTATAGAAATAAAGAAAATTTATAAAGAAAAATGTGTATGCATACTTTATGAAATATAGTTATTACCGTTATGTACACATAATCTGTATGAAATGTGAGTTTTAAATTTATAAAGATGAGATTGAAATTAAAATAAAAAATCCATAATATATATTTATACCATTAATTGACAATGTTATTGATTACAAATTTAATTCTTTTTTTGATATTGTTCGTCTTTTTAAAATTTATTTTTATTATTTTTAAAATTATATGTGTACATATCAATTACATGTATTAATTTTTTTATTTTAATATTCAAAATATGTTTTTAAATCGCTTCGTTTAATATGGATACACCATTTTCGCCATCTTGTGCTGGAATTAATTACAGAAATGTTCTTGAAAATTTTTAAAATGCTTATTATTTTCCCCTATATTAGATTGTAAAAAAACAGGTGGACATCTATAGTGTACTCTTCCCTCTTCCAAAAATTTCTATGTGTATAAAAACGAAAATAAGAAAGTATTCTGCTTAACTCTTTTAGCTAAGGGAATTTTTTGTAAACAAATATTAGTGAGTGATTACATAGTGTGATGAAAACGCAGAGTCGAACTACTTCTTAAGTAGATATACTTTGGTTTTTACTTCAGCCCGCAGCTGTCATGTCAGTTTGCAAAAATGATTTTTCTGAAATTGTGTCGTCGTGTTTGTGCGGTTTGTGAATATTTTATTATTCTTTTACTTTTAAAATAAAAAAAAATAAAAAAAAGGACAGAGACGACGAAAAAAGAGAAGAAATTTTCGAAAAAAATATTTGAAATTAGAAATTTTATTTTGATATTAAATTTTTTTTTAAGTGTGTGTTTTTTTTTATATAAGTACATAGTAAATAAATTGTATGTGAAGAGGAAGAAGAACAAGAAAAAAGAAAAAAGAAGAATTTGTGTGATTTGGAATATTTTTTTTATTTGTAATTTTCTTTTTAATTAAAATTTTTTAATATTTATATTTTTTCTCTTTTCACCTGATTATTATTTACATACAATCCGACACACACAAGCAAACACATCAATTCTATACCTAAAATATCTAAACAAAATAATTTCGGAAGAATATCGAAAAATTCCGCATAATAAAATTTATTTTTTTTTTTTATTTTTTAAAGAAATACAAAATTTAAAAAAAATATTAAAAATGTAACGACGAAACGGAATAAATAAAACAGTAAAAAAACGGGAAAAATAATAATTTTTGTACATATGGTGAGGTGACCAATACGACGAAGAAACTCTCGGAGATGGTGAAACAACAACAGCAACAACAAATTTCCACTTAAAAATATACAAAAATAAAGGCAAAAAAAAATTAATTTCTTTTGATTTTTTTATAAAAAATAAAATAAAATAAAAATTGTTGTGTTCTAAAAAGAAAAAAAAAATTTCAAAAAGAATACCAAAAAAGGTTGGAATATGCACATACATCTATATACATATACAGTGACCCACAACGAAAATGGTCCACCTTAAAAAATTTTGTTTTTTTTTTCATTTAAAGAAATATTATCTGATTAACTAATTAAAATTCATGAATTTGGCTAAATTAATATATTTTTTTTAAAAGAACCCCAAGAGCTTTAAGCTAAGCTGCTAGAAAAAAGCCATTCATTAGCAAGAAAAACAAGAAGATCCGATTAGAGTTTGCTCATCTATACATTTTGAAAGATTTCTCGTTCTGAAAACATGTGTTATTTATCGATGAAAGTAAATTTTATATTTTTGGATCGGATAGAAGGTTTAAGTTTGAAGAAAAGTAAATGAAGACCTGAAATCACAGCATGTAGTACCCACAGTAAAACACGGTGGTGGTCATGTCATAATGCTTATTCAGCATCTGGGGTTAGTAATTTACATTTTATTGAGGTAAATATGTAGAAAAATCAATTTCTAAACATATTTAAAATAATTTAAAACAAAGTGTTATTAAACTAAGAATTAGCGATCCATTTCATATGTACCAGGACAACGAGCCAAACATACCGTTGTAATAGTAAGGAAATGGCTATTGTACAACTGCCCAAATGCAATAAAAACTTTACCACAATCACGCGATATCAATATAATTGAAAATTTGTGGCACAAATTGAAGCTGCAAATTTGGGAACATCAGATTTCTAATAAAAATGACTTAAAAAAAGCCTTATTAGAAGAATGAAAAAAAAATTCTCCAGAACGTAGAAAAGCTCGCGCCCTTAGTACAACACAGTTTCAAAAACACTTGAAGAGGTTTTGAGAAAAACGCAAGTGAAAATTTGAACTGAATTTTCATCGATTTTTCATAATAATTACTCGTATTACATGCAACAACTTGTTTTTAATTTTAACTTAATTTTAAATCAAAAATTAGTAAATATTTAATTATTAATGCCTTCATATATTTTATAAAACTGAAATGAAAATAACGATAGTATTCCGTTGCTTAAATAAAACACATTTTGCAAAAATTCAACAAAGTTGTAAATGGCTGTTACAACTTTGTTACACTATAAAAAAAATTAGAGGAATTATAGAACTTTGTTGCATCAAATTTCTCGAAATAAAACTATAAAATTTATCAATATTTCAATTTTATTTGTTTTGAAAAAAAATACCTAAACAAAATAAAAAATATAATAAAACAAAAAACATTTAAAAAAGAATCAAACAAATAATATAAAATTTACTGAGAAAGGCACAAAAAATTAACCTAGTTTTAAAATCACTTTTTAGTATAATTTATCAGTTGCATTCATATACTTGAACATAGCCAGTAAATGATTCTTTTTTTTCAACGTTTAATAAATTAGAAACAGTTAATATTCCTAAAGTTTTTTGTAAATGGTTTTCTCGTCGAACAGAACCTGTCTTGAATCACAATTATTATAGTTAGATGTGTTTTTCGAAACTATTTCTTTAGCTGGTACATCTTTTCCTCTAACACTTCTATATGGTTTTCCAGCTTGATGTAATTTTCGCCGGCTTCGTTTACCTTTATTTGCATCAGATTTTCGTTTTCGTGTTTTTTTTTTCTTTATTTAAAGCGTTTAAAGCTCCTGCATGTGTTGCATCAGATGTTTGCACGTCTAAGGTAACTTCTTCTACGTAATATCATCGGATAACTTTAATTCCTGAATCCTATCATCCATCTTACCATAAAACAAAAATTTTTACCTCATATTTTATGTTTAGTCAATAATAACAGTTAAAATTAAATACTTACGTTATTTTTTATTGTTTTATATACTTATATATTTTCAACTATTAACTCGTGAAATTTAGCTAAAACTTTACTTAAAAAATTTTTACCCCAATTTCTATGCGACACGGTAAGAGAGAGAAACAAAGTCTTATCTACATTAATTTAAGCAACAAAGTTTTATCAACATTTTTTTCTTAAATTTTTTTGGCTACAAAGTTTTATGTGAAAAGAACCACTATTATTGTAAAATAACCACTAAAATAAAATTTTTTCAAAAATGTTCATTAGAACTATGTTGTTCTGAAGTCGCGAGCTGTTGTCGAATCCATTCCAAACCGTTTAAAAATGATAATTAATGCAAGAGGTTCTGATACAAACATCCAAAAATGCAATTAAATGATATTTTTTTAAACATTTAATAAGTGGACCGTTTTGATTGTGATCTAAAATTTTTAGCAGCCGAACATTTATGAATTCAAGGAGTTAGAAGAAGATGGAGTTAATAACATTTTCAATATTTCGAGAAAAACGCATTTTTATATTCTAGTTTTAATAACGTTGCAATTTTTTACCTATTGAAAATGTAGAATTTTTAATTTTTTAGATCTTATATTGATTTTATAATAGTTTCAAATAAGGTATTTCAAAATTTTGTCAATGTTACGGCAAAAGTGCAATTTAGAAAAATATGCAATTAACCCCTTTTTACACCAGTAAAATTAGCAAAAAACAAGAGGTTGAAGAATTAAGAAGCGTTAAATGAATTTTTGTTTTATAACTTTTTTTTTTATTTTTTAATTTGTTCAAAAAATTCAAAAAATAAAAACAAACTTTAATTTAAAAAAGTTGGATCAAACAATGGTTTGTATTGTAGCATTTTTCCCTTCAACAAGTGAAAATACTGCTTTTAAATACAGTCTATGTATACCTAGCATTCTATTAAAATTGTTTTCATTCATATACGGTTAATTTTAACGGCCATTTTATTTTTCTAAAGCTAAAATACGGTATGCCATGGTAGAAGAAGGCAGCTGTTATGTTTTTGTGTTTGCAAAATTTTAAAAATGCTCACGATTTCACTGCAATAAATAGTTAAAAAATTACATTTTAGGGTTTTAGGGGGGTATAACTTTTAGAGGGGGGGAGATAAGTAAAAATTTTGTTCTACAGAAATAAATTTCTAGTAAAGATCTATGTACATATAATTTCAGCTTTCTATCCTGAAGGGTGTAGAAGTTTTGTAAACATGTTCACGGACGAACAAACGGATATACCGACGGACGCACGGATAGAGTTAAACTAACAAGTCCTTTTCAAATTTTTTTTGGAAAAATAACAAGATCTTAGACTTTTTTTGGAAAGGTGTAAGATATAGACTCAAGTGTATGATTTTGATCAGCGTCGACTTCTGAGTCGATTTAGCTTTGTCTGGCCGTCCGTCCGTCCTTTCTAACCATAACTCAAAAACTAATTGAGCTAAGTTCATCACATTTACATAAATGATTTATTATAGTAAAAGCCAGAACCCTATTGAAATTGGGTATGGTCAGGGTACTGGTTCGGGTAGCTGCCATACAACTTCAAAATTTATTTGACTATATCTCAGAAACGATAAAAGCTGTAATATTGGAATTACACACAAGCGAATATATTAGTAGGGCCAATATGTTTGATAAAAATGGTTGAAATTGCCTGGCTCTTTCTGGTAGGTGCTATACAACTTGAATCGTACCTTGGCCATATCTTAGAAAATATTGAAAATACAGTACTGAAATTTTACATAAATTAATATGGTAATACGGCAACTTAAAATCATAGTCTGTCCTATAGTCAGTTATGGCATCTTTATTCGCACATAGGATAACAAATTCGTACGGGTATCACAGAGTTGACACGGTCAACTCTATTTTTTCTTCTTTTTATTTAAATTTATTGAAAAAGAAAAAATAATGTAGGTTTTACAATATATTCATACTAGATATAAAAATATTAAATATAATATCAATATATTTTTGTTAAATTGCTAAATAAAGCACTTTTTCAAGTCAAATATAACATCTACCTGTGCATGTGGTTACTGAAATTAATAAACAAAAATGTGAAAAAATATTAAAACTTTAAATAAAGTTAACGTTACATTAAAAATAAAAATAACGGTTTTGCTAATATTTAGTTTGTTTTTATTGAATTGTTTGTGGATGAAAGTGTCAAGTGCTTACTTAACCCTTTAATGTAATAAACTTTTTTTTTCATTTTACTTGAAAACATTTATATTGTATGTTAAGTGATCTTAACGCCTTCATTTAATAAACAAAAGATTAAAGTGTGTACTTAACTCTTTTTTTATCGTATAAATACTCGTACCGTAAAAATTGATATTTCGAAAAACATGTGTTTGTAAAAGATGCGTAATGTTTTGAAAAGACTAAAGGTGCCAAAGAACGGTTTTTGAGAAAAATGACACTTAACTCCTTATTCTTCTAACCCCTTGAATTGTTATTTAATTTATTTTTATGATATTGTTTCTCTAAGTTTTTTTGTTTAAAATAAATTTATGTTGTAAACACTCGAATTTTGTATTCAAATTTTTTTGGTGTCACATAATATTTTATTTGTTTTTTTATAATGATTTACTAATTGTTTTGAAGTGGACCATTTTCACTGTGAGTCACTGTAATAATTTACCTTGTGTATTAATATAGACATATATGTACATAATGTATATGTAATATTATTGTTTACAATTATTAGGAGAAAATAATAAAAAAAATATTAACGATGAAACACATGAAAATAAAAAAAAAAAATTTAAAGTAACAAAAAAATTTTTTCTAAATTTTCTGAATTCTTAATTTTTCTAAATTTTTAATTTTTGCTAAATTCTTAATATTATTATTACTGCTATTTATTGTTATTATTATTATTATTACCGACCGTATTGTGTATACAATAGGTAGGTAATGTGATGGCAACAAATTTTACATATCGAGTTTTCGGTGGGATTGCACTTCTTCATTATAGGGAAGTGTAAATAAACTATTTTTGGCAACCTGTCGGTCTGTCGGTCCATCGGTTTGTCACTCTGTGTGTGCACACGTGTATCTCAAGTTCGGCTGAACCGATTTTGATGAAATTTTATATCTAAGTTAATTTCGACAATGGCACGGATTGATCAACTTTTGGAATATATCAGTCCTCGGGAACTGAACTTTTTAGCGGGCCTGTTTTACATTTTTAACCATTTTGAAGAAAATATTTAACCGACTTACTTGAAATTTCATATATAAGCACCGCTCGACCGTCCGCAAAATCTCCTAACTTTTGGAAGAAATCAGGTCTCAGCAACTGGACGTTTACTACGGGCCAAATATACATTTTTGCGTATATAAGAGAAATAATCAACCGATTTCATTGAAATTTAATATTTGAATTCTTCCTATCGAAACAATGAACATATAAAGTTTTTGGGAAAATCAGCGCTCGAAAACTGATCTGCCGGCCGATTTTACGTTTTTCACCATATCTACTGAAAGAATTGATGGAATTTCTTGAAATTTGATTTTTGAGTTCTGGTTGTTACCCAAACTAACTGGCGAGCATTTCAGGGAATTCGGGTAGCACAAAGCGGCACTTTACTAAGAGCCAAATTTACATTTTTCTAGGTATGTTAAGTATAAGCTTACTAATGTTCTAAAAATTGGAAAGAAGTATTTAACAAACATTTTTATAATATTCTGAAACATTTTCACTTAACTAGACAATACACATTGCGGTCGGTTATGTGCTGAAAACATCAGATTTTTGTTATTGTTATTATTGTTATTGTTATTGTTATTGTTATTGTTATTGTTATTGTTATTGTTATTGTTATTGTTATTGTTATTGTTATTGTTATTGTTATTGTTATTGTTATTGTTATTGTTATTGTTATTGTTATTGTTATTGTTATTGTTATTGTTATTGTTATTGTTATTGTTATTGTTATTGTTATTGTTATTGTTATTGTTATTGTTATTGTTATTGTTATTGTTATTGTTATTGTTATTGTTATTGTTATTGTTATTGTTATTGTTATTGTTATTGTTATTGTTATTGTTATTGTTATTGTTATTGTTATTGTTATTGTTATTGTTATTGTTATTGTTATTGTTATTGTTATTGTTATTGTTATTGTTATTGTTATTGTTATTGTTATTGTTATTGTTATTGTTATTGTTATTGTTATTGTTATTGTTATTGTTATTGTTATTGTTATTGTTATTGTTATTGTTATTGTTATTGTTATTGTTATTGTTATTGTTATTGTTATTGTTATTGTTATTGTTATTGTTATTGTTATTGTTATTGTTATTGTTATTGTTATTGTTATTGTTATTGTTATTGTTATTGTTATTGTTATTGTTATTGTTATTGTTATTGTTATTGTTATTGTTATTGTTATTGTTATTGTTATTGTTATTGTTATTGTTATTGTTATTGTTATTGTTATTGTTATTGTTATTGTTATTGTTATTGTTATTGTTATTGTTATTGTTATTGTTATTGTTATTGTTATTGTTATTGTTATTGTTATTGTTATTGTTATTGTTATTGTTATTGTTATTGTTATTGTTATTGTTATTGTTATTGTTATTGTTATTGTTATTGTTATTGTTATTGTTATTGTTATTGTTATTGTTATTGTTATTGTTATTGTTATTGTTATTGTTATTGTTATTGTTATTGTTATTGTTATTGTTATTGTTATTGTTATTGTTATTGTTATTGTTATTGTTATTGTTATTGTTATTGTTATTGTTATTGTTATTGTTATTGTTATTGTTATTGTTATTGTTATTGTTATTGTTATTGTTATTGTTATTGTTATTGTTATTGTTATTGTTATTGTTATTGTTATTGTTATTGTTATTGTTATTGTTATTGTTATTGTTATTGTTATTGTTATTGTTATTGTTATTGTTATTGTTATTGTTATTGTTATTGTTATTGTTATTGTTATTGTTATTGTTATTGTTATTGTTATTGTTATTGTTATTGTTATTGTTATTGTTATTGTTATTGTTATTGTTATTGTTATTGTTATTGTTATTGTTATTGTTATTGTTATTGTTATTGTTATTGTTATTGTTATTGTTATTGTTATTGTTATTGTTATTGTTATTGTTATTGTTATTGTTATTGTTATTGTTATTGTTATTGTTATTGTTATTGTTATTGTTATTGTTATTGTTATTGTTATTGTTATTGTTATTGTTATTGTTATTGTTATTGTTATTGTTATTGTTATTGTTATTGTTATTGTTATTGTTATTGTTATTGTTATTGTTATTGTTATTGTTATTGTTATTGTTATTGTTATTGTTATTGTTATTGTTATTGTTATTGTTATTGTTATTGTTATTGTTATTGTTATTGTTATTGTTATTGTTATTGTTATTGTTATTGTTATTGTTATTGTTATTGTTATTGTTATTGTTATTGTTATTGTTATTGTTATTGTTATTGTTATTGTTATTGTTATTGTTATTGTTATTGTTATTGTTATTGTTATTGTTATTGTTATTGTTATTGTTATTGTTATTGTTATTGTTATTGTTATTGTTATTGTTATTGTTATTGTTATTGTTATTGTTATTGTTATTGTTATTGTTATTGTTATTGTTATTGTTATTGTTATTGTTATTGTTATTGTTATTGTTATTGTTATTGTTATTGTTATTGTTATTGTTATTGTTATTGTTATTGTTATTGTTATTGTTATTGTTATTGTTATTGTTATTGTTATTGTTATTGTTATTGTTATTGTTATTGTTATTGTTATTGTTATTGTTATTGTTATTGTTATTGTTATTGTTATTGTTATTGTTATTGTTATTGTTATTGTTATTGTTATTGTTATTGTTATTGTTATTGTTATTGTTATTGTTATTGTTATTGTTATTGTTATTGTTATTGTTATTGTTATTGTTATTGTTATTGTTATTGTTATTGTTATTGTTATTGTTATTGTTATTGTTATTGTTATTGTTATTGTTATTGTTATTGTTATTGTTATTGTTATTGTTATTGTTATTGTTATTGTTATTGTTATTGTTATTGTTATTGTTATTGTTATTGTTATTGTTATTGTTATTGTTATTGTTATTGTTATTGTTATTGTTATTGTTATTGTTATTGTTATTGTTATTGTTATTGTTATTGTTATTGTTATTGTTATTGTTATTGTTATTGTTATTGTTATTGTTATTGTTATTGTTATTGTTATTGTTATTGTTATTGTTATTGTTATTGTTATTGTTATTGTTATTGTTATTGTTATTGTTATTGTTATTGTTATTGTTATTGTTATTGTTATTGTTATTGTTATTGTTATTGTTATTGTTATTGTTATTGTTATTGTTATTGTTATTGTTATTGTTATTGTTATTGTTATTGTTATTGTTATTGTTATTGTTATTGTTATTGTTATTGTTATTGTTATTGTTATTGTTATTGTTATTGTTATTGTTATTGTTATTGTTATTGTTATTGTTATTGTTATTGTTATTGTTATTGTTATTGTTATTGTTATTGTTATTGTTATTGTTATTGTTATTGTTATTGTTATTGTTATTGTTATTGTTATTGTTATTGTTATTGTTATTGTTATTGTTATTGTTATTGTTATTGTTATTGTTATTGTTATTGTTATTGTTATTGTTATTGTTATTGTTATTGTTATTGTTATTGTTATTGTTATTGTTATTGTTATTGTTATTGTTATTGTTATTGTTATTGTTATTGTTATTGTTATTGTTATTGTTATTGTTATTGTTATTGTTATTGTTATTGTTATTGTTATTGTTATTGTTATTGTTATTGTTATTGTTATTGTTATTGTTATTGTTATTGTTATTGTTATTGTTATTGTTATTGTTATTGTTATTGTTATTGTTATTGTTATTGTTATTGTTATTGTTATTGTTATTGTTATTGTTATTGTTATTGTTATTGTTATTGTTATTGTTATTGTTATTGTTATTGTTATTGTTATTGTTATTGTTATTGTTATTGTTATTGTTATTGTTATTGTTATTGTTATTGTTATTGTTATTGTTATTGTTATTGTTATTGTTATTGTTATTGTTATTGTTATTGTTATTGTTATTGTTATTGTTATTGTTATTGTTATTGTTATTGTTATTGTTATTGTTATTGTTATTGTTATTGTTATTGTTATTGTTATTGTTATTGTTATTGTTATTGTTATTGTTATTGTTATTGTTATTGTTATTGTTATTGTTATTGTTATTGTTATTGTTATTGTTATTGTTATTGTTATTGTTATTGTTATTGTTATTGTTATTGTTATTGTTATTGTTATTGTTATTGTTATTGTTATTGTTATTGTTATTGTTATTGTTATTGTTATTGTTATTGTTATTGTTATTGTTATTGTTATTGTTATTGTTATTGTTATTGTTATTGTTATTGTTATTGTTATTGTTATTGTTATTGTTATTGTTATTGTTATTGTTATTGTTATTGTTATTGTTATTGTTATTGTTATTGTTATTGTTATTGTTATTGTTATTGTTATTGTTATTGTTATTGTTATTGTTATTGTTATTGTTATTGTTATTGTTATTGTTATTGTTATTGTTATTGTTATTGTTATTGTTATTGTTATTGTTATTGTTATTGTTATTGTTATTGTTATTGTTATTGTTATTGTTATTGTTATTGTTATTGTTATTGTTATTGTTATTGTTATTGTTATTGTTATTGTTATTGTTATTGTTATTGTTATTGTTATTGTTATTGTTATTGTTATTGTTATTGTTATTGTTATTGTTATTGTTATTGTTATTGTTATTGTTATTGTTATTGTTATTGTTATTGTTATTGTTATTGTTATTGTTATTGTTATTGTTATTGTTATTGTTATTGTTATTGTTATTGTTATTGTTATTGTTATTGTTATTGTTATTGTTATTGTTATTGTTATTGTTATTGTTATTGTTATTGTTATTGTTATTGTTATTGTTATTGTTATTGTTATTGTTATTGTTATTGTTATTGTTATTGTTATTGTTATTGTTATTGTTATTGTTATTGTTTTTGTTATTGTTATTGTTATTGTTATTGTTATTGTTATTGTTATTGTTATTGTTATTGTTATTGTTATTGTTATTGTTATTGTTATTGTTATTGTTATTGTTATTGTTATTGTTATTGTTATTGTTATTGTTATTGTTATTGTTATTGTTATTGTTTTTGTTATTGTTATTGTTATTGTTATTGTTATTGTTATTGTTATTGTTATTGTTATTGTTATTGTTATTGTTATTGTTATTGTTATTGTTATTGTTATTGGTTATTGTTATTGTTATTGTTATTGTTATTGTTATTGTTATTGTTATTGTTATTGTTATTGTTATTGTTATTGTTATTGTTATGTTATGTTATTGTTATTGTTATTGTTATTGTTATTGTTATTGTTATTTGTTATTGGTTATTGTTATTGTTATTGTTTTTGTATTGTTATTGTTATTGTTATTGTTATTGTTATTGTTATTGTTATTGTTATTGTTATTGTTATTGTTATTGTTATTGTTATTGTTATTGTTATTGTTATTGTTATTGTTATTGTTATTGTTATTGTTATTGTTATTGTTATTGTTATTGTTATTGTTATTGTTATTGTTATTGTTATTGTTATTGTTATTGTTATTGTTATTGTTATTGTTATTGTTATTTGTATTGTTATTGTTATTGTTATTGTTATTGTTATTGTTATTGTTATTGTTATTGTTATTGTTATTGTTATTGTTATTGTTATTGTTATTGTTATTGTTATTGTTATTGTTATTGTTATTGTTATTGTTATTGTTATTGTTATTGTTATTGTTATTGTTATTGTTATTGTTATTGTTATTGTTATTGTTATTGTTATTGTTATTGTTATTGTTATTGTTATTGTTATTGTTATTGTTATTGTTATTGTTATTGTTATTGTTATTGTTATTGTTATTGTTATTGTTATTGTTATGTTATTGTTATTGTTATTGTTATTGTTTTTGTTATTGTTATTGTTATTGTTATTGTTATTGTTATTGTTATTGTTATTGTTATTGTTATTGTTATTGTTTTTGTTATTGTTATTGTTATTGTTATTGTTATTGTTTTTGTTATTGTTATTGTTATTGTTATTGTTATTGTTATTGTTATTGTTATTGTTATTGTTATTGTTATTGTTATTGTTATTGTTATTGTTATTGTTATTGTTATTGTTATTGTTATTGTTATTGTTATTGTTATTGTTATTGTTATTGTTATTGTTATTGTTATTGTTATTTTTATTGTTATTATGTTATTGTTATTGTTATTGTTATTGTTATTGTTATTGTTATTGTTATTGTTATTGTTATTGTTATTGTTATTGTTATTGTTATTGTTATTGTTATTGTTATTGTTATTGTTATTGGTTATTGTTATTGTTTTTGTTATTGTTATTGTTATTGTTATTGTTATTGTTATGTTATTGTTATTGTTATTGTTATTGTTATTGTTATATTGTTATTAGTTATTGTTATTGTTATTGTTATTGTTTATTGTTATTGTTATTGTTATTGTTATTGTTATTGTTTTTGTTATTGTATTGTATTGTTATTGTTATTGTTATTGGTTATTGTTATTTGTTATTGTTATTGTTATTGTTATTGTTATTGTTATTGTTATTGTTATTGTTATTGTTTTTATTGTTATTGTTATTGTTATTGTTATTGTTTGTTTTGTTATTGTTATTGTTATT